>NC_052625.1:71621823-72278816 GCF_016161935.1 Mauremys reevesii
CATTTGGCAGAGAATTGTGTAAGTATGCAAAGGGTAGACCAGGGGTCCCCAACGCGTACTGGCCGGCAGTCGAGCATCCGCCGAAATGCCGCTGAAATTCGACGGCATTTCGGCGGCGACGCCTCTGGATGATGCTGCTTGCCACTGACAAGCGACGTCATCCAGAGGCAGCGGATGCTCGACCGCCGCCACGGTCCTTCATCTGGCGCCCACCAGACCAAAAGGTTGGGGACCACTGGGGTAGACTATTCTATCTGATATTCTTTTGCATATTCAAACAATTTTAAGGCTTGCCTACATGATGAAATAGACAAGAACAGCTACTGAAAAATAAACTATTCTGCAATAGCTATTCCAGAATAGCTCCATGTATCGATATGCTATTCTGGAATAAAAGTCAGTCACTTTAGACAAAAGGTTTACCAGTATAGTTATTATAATGTAGATCAGGCCTTAATCCTGGTCTACATATAAAAGTTAGGTCAATATAGTAATGGTGCTCAGGGCTATGAAAAATTCACCTCCCCCCACCCCCGAGTGTTGTAGCTATTCCAACCTAACCTCTGCAGCTAGATCAGCATTTCTCAAACTTCATTGCACCACAACCCCCTTCTGACAACAAACATTACTACATGACTCCATCAGGGAGGAAGAAGAGGGGGCAGAGCCCGAGCCCTGCTGCCCCAGGCTAAAGCCCTCAGGCTTCGGCTTCAACCCAAGGCCCCAGCAAGTCTAACACTGGCTCTGGTGACCCCATTAAAATGGGGTCACAACCCACTTTGGGGTCCTGACCCACAGTTTGATAACCACTGAGCTAGGTCAATGGAAGAGTGCTTCCATCAACCTAGCTACTATCACTCAGAGAGATGGCATTCCTCCAGCTAAGAAAAAAACACTTCCCTCCCTATAGGAAACATCTACACCATGGCACTACAGCAGCATAGCTACTGCACCACAGTTGTGCCGCTGTAGCACCCACAGGGTAGGAGTGGCCTTAGAGCCAGAGATGAAATAAACTGCTGCTAATGGACACTCCAGACACATTATAAGCATTGTCCTAGCAGAAATAGTTCACTTTAATGCCCTAATAAAGCTATATGAATTAGTCACCTTTTGTGTCTCATAATTGTATCCCATGAAAATATTTGAATAGGGCCAAACACAATAGAAATAAAAACAAAATCTCTGGAGAATTTATACAGTAATTCCACAAAATTAGAGTGGGTCGGGGTTCTGTCATGGATTTCTACTGTCTATGGTGATCAAATTGTGCTCAGTCCTGAAAACACAGGAACAGTTCTATTGACTTCAGTGGGACTACTTGAATGAGTAAAATTACTCCTGTAAGCAAATATTTACAGAACTAGGTATATATAGGAATATTGTGATCATGTGTATTATACAGGCAGGAGGCAAATGAGTAACCAGTGCACGTACACGTTTTAAATTGATTGTTAAACTTTTGCAGTGTTGAAATACAAATCTAATAATCCATCTTGGATTAAAGGTTGGTAACCCACAGAGATTAAACACTTCTTCCAGTTTTATTTTAAGTGCACCATGATTTACTATCACTGATGGGATGCCTATATAAATATGCCTAAAAATGGTTTTGTTTACAGTATATGTTAGCCATTTTAATTTTTTTCTTGCTGTTCAGGGTTTGCAGTTTGTTAAACTGTGTGTGGCTGGTTATTAAACTATATAATGAAATCAACACTTTATTTTGCCTGCTGTATAAATGATCCAGTGGTACCAAAGTATCAGCTGGCATTGGTGTTTGTTTCATCTGAGTCTCTAAAGATGCATTGGTAGTTTGCACTGAATCAACCAAAGAAACTGAAAGTATAATTTAGAGGAAGGATGGTCATGTAGCTAAGCTGCAGTTTGGATCAACTTGCCTAGAAAACACATACAGAGAAAACAGAAGAGGGGAGTGTGGCAGCCAGAATAATGTGAGGGTTAATGTCCATCATCTGAGGGGTGCATAGTCTGTTACTAGATCAAATGCACCCCTAACAGGTAGTAGCCTCATGCTCCCACCTCCCATCTCGTTTGATGGCCAGTGCTCTTTCTCAGTGATAGAATACCGGGTCTCTCATTGCTGCAACTACCATCTTAGGTATAGTATTGGCTGTTCCAACCTCTGAAAAGTTTTGTGACAGCATGCTCCCAGTCCAACTGTGGAGGCATCCATTTGTAATATAAAACAGGAGTCAAAAGTCCCGACACCATAGCTCAGGTTGTTGACCGAGGATATCCTTCATTAGGCAAAGGCCCTGTTATACTCAGTTATCCACTGGACTGCTTGGGGTACACTGGCCTTCACGAGGTTTGTCAATGGTGCTGCATGTGTCATGAAGTGGGGCACAACATTTTGGTAATAACTGGCTAGACTCAGGAAAGCCTGTACCTGTTTTTTGGTGTGAACTGGGGATCTTCCTTCCTGTGTAATCTTGCAGTGGTTGAACCCAGCCAACTCCCTACGAGACACTGGATTTCCTGCATCCCAAACATACCTTTTTTTTGGATTAGCAGTGAATCCTGCCTCCTTCAGTGATTGCAACACAGAGGCCAGGTGTAGCAGATACAACTGCCAAATTGTACAATATCATCCAAATAGTCTGCTGCGAACTGGCTATGGTGGCATAGGACATAATCCATAAGTATATGGAATGTGGCTGAGGCCCTGTGCAATCCAAAGGGCATGGCTGTAAATTGAAAAACCCCAAGATGTGTAGCAAGTGCTGTCTTTCCTTTGGAATCTGGGTCCGGGGGTATTTGCCAGTGCCCTTTTGTTAAATCAAATGTGGTTATAGGTTTAGCCTTCCCAAGATGGCCAATGAGTTCATTAATGCATAGCATTGGGTAGGCATCAAATTGTGATACCAAGTTAAGCCTCTTGAAGTCCACACAAAAATCGAGTGGCCCCCATCAGGTTTGGGATCCAGAACCACCAGGCAATACCAGAGGCTCTTGCACTCCACAATGATTCCAAGGTCTAACATGGCTTGTACCTCCTGTTCCATAGTTATGTGGAGTGGCTCAGGAACATAAGTCTCATGTTCCTGGGTTTACTTCTGGGCTGGTTTGGATTTGTTGTTTCATAAGATGGTGTTCTCCATCCACCAAGGGTGAACACATGTCATAATAGGTCAGTAAGTTCCTTGCTTGCTAGCGTAAGAGAGGAGAAAGATTTTTTTTATTGGCACATTTTCAGTGCTTGCTGGCTCTCGTATTTGGGGACTCAGATCCTCAGGGAGGTCCCTAGGAATCTCTTAATAAGCTTTCTTGAGCTCACCACAGTTTTATCATATTTTTGTGGAAGATTTGCTAATACCCAACTTAACTAGGTGAACTTAAAAGCCGAAAGGTTTTGTCTCACCATACGTTTATAGCAATCTGTACTGGCTGAAAAGCCTCCCAGCCAGGACTCTCTCCCCCCACACGTTTAGTTCTTTAAGAGTTGTTGACGTCATGAACACAGATGAAGGAGGAAAGTGAAATCAAGTGTTTTCCTCCCTTTTTATAACTCAATTTCTTGTGCTAGAAATATCCTTTCTGAGTCATGGTGACAAAACAGTCTCTTGTGGATGTGCAGCTTAAACCATCCCTGTGATGGAATGTAAATTTTTTGTTTATCTCTGCCCCCTGCAGGAAAATGGCTGCTTAAGCAGGTGATAGCCCTTTAGCACCTAACTCAGGTCAATAATGTTCAGCAGATTATGACTTTGCAAATGATACCTCACAAGGCATACTTTGTACAAAGTATATCATAACCTTATAAAATGGTGAATATGGGAAGAGGCTGTCACACATGGTATGTTGGGGAAGAGTCAACACAGCTTTTGTAAAGAGAAATTATGCCTCACCAATCCATTACAATTCTCTGAGGGGATCAACAATCATGTGGACAAGGGTGATCCCACTGATCTAGTGTACTGGACTTTCAGAAAACCAGTGACTAGGTCCCACACCAAAGGCTGTTAAGCAAAGTAAACTGTCCTGGGATAAGAGGGAAGTTCCTTTCATGGATCAGTAACTGGTTAAAAGATAGGAAACAAAGGACAGGAATAAATAGTCAGTTTTCACAGTGGAGAGAAGTAAATACCAGGGTCCCCCAAGGATCTGTACTGGGACCAATGCTGTTCAACTTTTCCATAAATGATCTGGAAAAGGGGGTAAACAGTGAGGTGGCAACATTTGCAGATGATACAAAACTACTCAAGATAGGTAAGTCCCAAGCAGACTGCAAAGAGCCACAAAACGAACTCACAAAACTGGGTGACTGAGCAACAAAATGGCAGATGAAATTCAATGTTGATAAATGCAAAGTAATGCACATTGGAAAACATAATCCCAACTATACATACAAAATGATATGGTCTAAATTAGCTGTTACCACTCGAGAAAGATCTTGGAGTCATTGTGGATAGTTCTCTGAAAACATCTGTTCAATGTACAGCAGCAGTCAAAAAAGCTAACAAAATGGTAGGGATCATTAGAAAAGGGATAGATATTAAGACAGAAAATATCATAATGCTATTGTATAAATCCCTGGTATGCCCACACCTTGAGTACTGGATGCAGTTCTGTTCACCCCACCTCAAAGAATGTATATTAAAATTGGAAAAAATACAGAGAAGGATAACAATAATAGGGGTATGGAAAAGCTTCCATAAAAGGAAAGATTAAAAGGACGGGGACTGTTCACCTTAGAAAAGAGATGACTAAGGGGGAATATGATAGAGGTCTATAAAATCATGACTGTTGTGGAGAAAGTGAATAGGGAAGTATTATTTATCCCTTCACATAACAGAAGAACTATGGGTCACTCAATAAATTAATAGGCAGCAGGTTTAAAACAAACATAAGGAAGTACTTCTTCACAAAATGCAGTCAACCTGTGGAACTTGTTGCTAGGGGATGTTGTGAAGGCCAAAAATATAACTGGGTTAAAAAAGAATTAGATACGTTCATGGAGGATAGGTCCATCAATGGCTATTAGCCAAGATGGTCAGGGATCCAACTCTATGCTCTGGGTGTCCCTAAACCTCTGACTGTCAGAAGCTGGGATTGGACAATAAGGGATAGATCACTCGAATTGCCCTCATCTGTTCATTTCCTCTGAAGTATCTGGTACCAGCCAGTCATAAGACAAAAAGAACAAGAGTACTTGTGGCACCTAAGAGGCTAACAAATTTATTTCAGCATGAGCTTCCGTGAGCTACAGCTCACTTCTTCGGATGCATAGAATGGAACACACAGACGGGAGATATTTATACATACATCTGTGTGTTCCATTCTATGTATCCGAAGAAGTGAGCTGTAGCTCACGGAAGCTCATGCTGAAATAAATGTGTTAGTCTCTAAGGTGCCACAAGTACTCCTGTTCTTTTTGCGGATACAGACTAACATGGCTGCTACTCTGAAACCTGTCATAAGACAGGATACTGGGTTAGATGGACCACTGGTCTGACCCAGCATGGCCATTCTTATGTGTATGTCTCTCCAAGGGTGTTATCTCCTCATTGTTTCTGAGCCAAATCAGAAGGTCAATATCAGGAAAAAGGTTGTCCTGAGCTGGTTTTGTTGAGCTGCCAGCTGGTTTGTCAGCCACCAGGCCTTCTCAGCTAATGGTCACTGTTTCGAAGTCTTCTTGGTTCGCGATGAGTCTTCACAAAGTTCAGACATGGCAAATGGAAAGATGTCAGACAATCAGGCTGGAGCAGTATCTGGATTCTCTGGGTCAGGGGTAGCCAAGCTGTGGCTCTTCAGAGGTTAATGTGCGGCTCCTTGCATAGGTGCTGACTCCGAGGCTGGAGCTACAGATGCTAACTTTCCAATGTGCTCTGGTGTGCTCACTGCTCAACCTCCTGCTCTGTCCCAGGTCCTGCCACCACTCCACCCCTTTCCCCAAGGCCCCTGCCTCTTCCCCCGAGCCTGGCATGCCCTCGCTCCTCCCCACTCCCCACCAGCACCGCCTCCTGCACACTGCAAAAGAGCTGATTGCAGCGGGTAGGAGGCGTGGGGAGGGAGTGGGAGGCGCTGATTGGCAGGGCTGCCAGTGGGCGGGAGGCGCTGGAGAGTTGGAGGGTGGTAGCAGATGGGGGGCTGCTGACATATTACTGTGGCTCTTTGGCAATGTTCATTGGTAAATTCTGGCTCCATCTCAGGCTCAGGTTGGCTGCCCCTGGGTGATGCAGCAGTAATGAGGAGAATGTTGCCAATACCTTCCGATTACCACTTCCCATGGCAAGTTGGGGGTTACGCCAACACGAAGTGTTCTGGCCTGGTTCCCTATATTCAAATGCACCCAGGCTGTAAGGTACCTATGAGTGTCCCTGTGGACAACGGTCACTTGCACTAGGTCATTGTCTCACAACTCTTCCAGATCCAGTAACGTCTCCCTGACCAAGGTCTGGGAGCACCCAGAGCCTATTAGTCCTGTCATCATTTGGCCCCCCAAGTACCATGGGAGCTACACATTCCCAGCAACAGCTTCATCTGTTTGGCCAGAGACCCCACCGTTCTACACAACCACACTATGTGAAATCACACTCCATGACAAGGTGCGAGTGTCTGACATGCCCCAGCTTCCCACAGTGGAAAGAAATGATTGGGGAGGCCCCTTGGCCAGTTCCTTGCCCTGCTTCTGGGAGAGACTTTGTGCACTTCCCATCTCATGGTTCTTGCGGTGGTGTTTTGGGGCACCTTCTGGGTCCACTGGAAGGGTAGCCCTGCTAGCTCTTTTCTGGTTGACTCTTCAGGAGGCTGGGGCTGGGTTTCACCAAACCTGGGATGTTCATTCTGGCTGAACCGTCCTGTTGCCATAAAGTCCTCAGTGAGCTAGACAGCAACTGTCAGTGTGCTGGGGTTGTGTTCACATACCCAGGTTTGAATGGTGGTTGGCAAAATATCTAGGTACTGTTTGAGTGCCACTGACTCCAGAATCTCAACCGGAGAGTAGGCTGCTGGCAGGACCCAGTGGGTGGCCTGAAAGGTGCCAACTTTCTAATGTGCTGGGGGGGTGCTCCCCCCAGCTCTGCCCCAGGCTCCACCCCTTCCCCCAAGGCCCCACCCTGCCTCTTCCCACCCCACCTCTTCCTGACCCCTCCCCTGAGCAGTCCCACCCTTGCTCCTTCCCTGCAGAGCCTCCTGCATGCTGAGGAACAGCTGATTGGGGTGAGCAGGAGGCGTGGTGGGGGGGAGAGACACTGATTGGTGGGGCCCTTTGGTGGATGGGAGGTGCTGGGGAGGGGGGAGATGGCTGCCAGCCCTGGAGCATCCACAGAATCGGCACCTATGAGTGACCCAGTCCTTTAGCCACTGAACCATAGCCTGGGGTCATGCCCCTGGTTCTGTCCAGAATTGATGCTGGTATGTCTCAAGTAATATCACTAGTTGGTCAAGAACAGTGGCTTTCAGAGCATCATAGTTCTTTGCAACTTCATTATCTAGATCCTGGTAGACCACTTGGGCTTCCCCAGTCAAAAGGGGGCTACTCACGTGACCCACATGGTCTTCTCCCATGGAGTGGCATGGATTACCTGCTCAAACATAAGAAGATACTCCTCAGTGTCATCAGCGGGTCCCAGTTTGGAAAGGGCAATACCTGGGGATGACAAAGTCACTTCAGAGTTGAAGCAGCCACTGACCTGTTCCAGCATTGCCTCCTGAAACTGCTGCTGCTGTTGCTACTGCAATAGTTCAAGCACCGCTACTGCTGTTGCTGGGTGGCTTGCTGCCCTTCCAGGAAAAGCCACTGCACCTCTGCCTGGGCCTGCTGCTGAGCTAGAAGTCGTATTTTCTCTTCCATGGTTCCCCTTTACAGAAAAAGAGGGAGTCGACTCCACTTCTGGTACTAAGTTGTAGCAGGCAGGGCTGCTCTGCAGTGCCCCCTTCTGTGCCACAAATGGAATTGCAGCCGCTCCCTGCCTTAGGCCATCTCTACACTACAAAATTAAGTCGACCTAAATTATGTTGACATATGGCCGCTGCAGTAATTAAATCGCTTTTGTATGTCCACACTATGCTCCTTGTGTCAGCAGTGCACATCCTCACTACCAGCACTTGCATCAATGCAGAGAGCAGTACACCGTGGGTAACTATCCCACTGCACAACTCACCACCATCTAGTGCAAGGGTGTTTTGGGAAAGGTTTGCAATGCCCCATGGGGGCAAACAAGTTGCCCAGGGGTGACTGGGAACCTTGGTTCAACATCCCATGGTGCAGTTTTCTCCATCCCATGGAGAAAACTCTATTGGCATCCAATTACCTTGTCAAAAGCCCCACAAACCTGCATGTCTACCTGTAAACGGGTTGACTCACCCCTGCGGCGCCTCCTGCTGGTTGCTCTCCAAAGTTAGGCCAGTCCAGCCCTGGAGCACCCTCTGCAGGCTGGTGATCCACCTGTTCGTAGGCCCCCGTGTCCCTCCCTGGACCCGGTGCCCTTTTACCTGGGGTGCTGCCCCCTAGCAGTACCCCTTTCTCTTGGGGTCTCCCTTTCTGTCTCAGGGAACCCCCACCCTCTATCCCTACCTTGCCTCAGTATTTGGCTACTGCCAGTCATTGTCTAGCCCCGCACTCTGGGGCAGACTGCAGTATCAGCCTACTCATTACAGGCAAAGTTGGGTTTGGACCTGCTGCCTTGGCCTACCCCTAGGTTGCCCCCCTGCAACCCCCAGTACCTATTGCCCTGTGCTAGGCCGCAGCCTGGGGCTTTCTAGGCTGGAGCTTCCCCAGCTCCTCAGCCCTGCTTCACTCAGGTATCCAGTCTCAAGCTCCTAAGCAGCCAGGCCCATCTCTCTATAGCCAGAGAGAGACTGTCTGGCTCCTGGCTTCCCTGCCTTGTTATAAGGCCCTGTTGCTCTGTTTGGGGCGTGGCCCCCAGCTGCAGCCACTTCCCCAATCAGCCTAGCCTGAAGGCTGTCTTCTCAAGCCCTGCCAGGCCACTTTTTAAACCCCTTCAGGCAGGAGCAGGGTAGGAGCAGGATCTACCCTGCTACACTACCATCTCTGTGAGAAGCATGGATCCTACACTGCTCTTCAGTATTGTGATGAGCGTTATGAACACAACGTGCCTGATCCTGCAGTATTTCCAGAGTTGTGAGATGGAATATGATGATTCCTTGCAGGCTGCCTTGCTGTGCACCATGGAAAGAAACAATTCAATGTTGGTATTGATGGAGCAGCTGCAGACAGTGAAGTGCTGGTTCTGGGCCTGAGGAAAAAGTACTGACTGATGGGATCACATCATTATGCAGGTATGGGATGACGAGCAGTGGCTGCAGAACTTTTGGATGTGGAAGGCCATATTCCTGGAACTGCGTGTGTAGCTCAATGCAACTCACCAGCACAGCAACACCAAATTGAGAGCTGCACTGACGGTAGAGAAGCAAGTGGCAATTGCTGTGTGGAAGTGTTGGAAAATCATAGTGCTAATGAAGCCTTTTTGCATTAGGCCTGAGTGAACCAAAGTTATGCTATGCTTGCCCAAACCGTGTTGGAAAGCTTACAGAACTCATTAGACTGAAGGCCGTGTATCTACCTAAGTCAGCTATTTAAACTTATCAGTTTTTTTGGCTCCCCAGTATATGTTGGGCTCCCCAAGTAGCAGCCAGCTTTACACATGTATGCCAAAGTATCTATAGTACAAAGGGTCAACGGATGTATCTTGTGTCCCCTTCAGAATGACAAATGTATCCTTAACAGCTGTATGTCTCTTGTAGCCCCCACAAAATGATATATGTATCCTGCATATCCAATTATCCCCTAACAGATGCATGTACAGCTTCTACAGGTCAACCAAATGACGTAAAACAAATGTAGGCTTTGTTGTTTTTTGTTTATAGCTTCTACAGGTCAACCAAATGGCGTAAACAAATGTAAGCTAAGTTGTTTGTTTGATAAGGTAGGCCCATCTGGCCATGTAAGGTGTGTCTCTTTCTCTGGCACTAGCCGAGAGGAGCACCCGCTCAGCTGACCGATCAATAAAGGGTGTGGTACTTGTCTTCCTGTCTCCGTGCCTCCTTGGTGTAATTAGGTAAGCTCCGGGGGGAAAACGAGCCCTTTTGGCTAACAGAAGCTTGATCAGCCAGGAATCGGTTTGGAGTTGGGAAATCCACTGTGGGGGTTGCTGTGATGCAAGTGCACAGGGCCATTAATCATGGCCTGCTACAAAAGCCTGTGGCTCTGGGCAATGTGTGGGAAATAGTGAATGGTTTTGCAGCAGTGAGGTTCCCTAACTGTGGGGAGGGACAGATGGCATGCATGTCCCTATTTTGGCACCAGACTACCATGCCATGAAGTACATCAACAGAAAGGGCTACTTTTCTATGGTATTGCAAGCGCAGGTGGCTCATTGGAGTTGCTTCACTAACATCAATGCATGATGGTCAGGGAAGGTGCATGACACATGCATTTTTAAGAACACAGGCCTGTACAGAAAGCTGCAAGCAGGGGCTTTTTTCCAGACCAGAGGATTATCAATGGGCATGTTGAAATGCCAATAGTGATCTTGGGAGACCCAGCCTACCCCTTACTCCCATGGCTTGTGAAGCTGTACACTGGCCACCTCCACAACAGCAACGAGCACTTCAACAACAGGCTAGGCAGGTACAGAATGACAGTTGAATGTGCCTTTGGCGTTTGAAAGGCTGCTGGTGCTGTCTACTCATGAGTTTAGACCTCAGTGGAAAAAATATCCTCATGGTCATAGCTGCCTGCTGTGCACTTCATAATAGCTGTGTGACAAAGGGGGAGAGGTTTCCGCAGGGGTGGAGGTGGAATGACTGTCTGCTGATTTTGAGCAGCCAAATATAAGAAGAACTCAACAGGTAGGAGGGGGCACTATATGGCTCAGGAAGGCGTTGAAGGACCATTTTAACAATGAGCCATTGTAATGTGTGTTGCTGTAGTGTGCTGTGCCTGGCATTGTTTTTTTGCACCCCAATATGAACCTTGTAATGAGTGCTGTGTGTGTGGTAATATAACATTGCAAATACATCTACTACTATTAGCTGTGAATGATGTCAGCCCCAGCCACCATACCTTGTGAACTAATAAAGATTAATTAAGTTTCCATAAATAGACTTTTATTCTGAACCCAGGCAAACAGACACATTTAAAACTGAACGAAACTTTAAAAACCCAGGGGAAAGAACCTTTGAAGGGGAAAGAACAGTCATTTCCCTTTCACAAACATATACACCAACTGTCTCACAGGTCAGTGTATGTGCATCTGTGATAGTCTGTACTCTCCCACCAAGTGGAACAGAAGAGGTAATGCACTGACCTTGGCAGTGGTCGGGGGTCGTGTAAGTAAGTGCTGGAATGCAGTTCTGTATGGGCTGCAGGGAAGGCAAGCACAGATCTGTTGAGCCTGAAGGTCAATCAGAGACTGCAGCATGTCTGTTTACTCCCTGAGAAGCACTATCATCTCTTGCTGCCTGTTTCTCCTGACCTCACTATCCCTGTCCATTGTGTCCTTGGGCATCATCCTCCAAGCCCTCTGCTTGGTATCTGAAACACCAGGCTTGCAGGATCTCCTGGAACATGTCTTCCCTTGTCCACTTCTTTCTCCACCTTATCTGGCTGAGCTGCTCTGCTGATGTGGACAGAGAGACCCTTACGGCCACATTTGCAGCTGCAAAAGAAACAATTGACAGAGATACTGTTGTGAGTCCATGCACTCCCCTTGATCCACGCAAGTCACAAGCACTACATTCTCACATCTGCTTGGGATTCAGAGGCACAGAGGCATTCCCAGCCATGGTGAGTATGGCCCAGAGGAGTATGGGTGGGCACCTGAGACAATAAAGGAGGGGAGCTCTCGGACATGAGTATGCGGTTAAGGCAATTGAACTGAATACTGGCACCGTTGTCCACAGGAAGTGCTGACTTTAGCTGGTATCTCACTCCTGAGGGTAACGAAGGCTGACATGGAACAGCTCCTGCACGCGTCCAGCTGCAGACTGGGTCCGTATGTTGCTAGTCAGTGTGCTGCAATCATGCCTGCTGAAGTAATTGCATAGTTGCGTGGGAAAGTGTCCTACTGCAGCAGAAGAAATAAGGCAGCCCTCCCCAGAAATCTTCGGCAGGGGATTACAGACAACCTCCAGGAAAGCTTCCTTGAGACCTCTGTGGAGGATTCACAGGCCATCCCGGTCCATGTAAACAAACTAATCTGCAGAGCTCCCTCTGCCTAACTGTTAAGAAGCAGATAACAACTCTACCTCTATTGGTTATTTCACTACTTCTTGCAGCATGATTAAAAAAGAATAAATGAACAGATGTGTCCCTGCAATATCAAAACAAACTGCATACCTACCAGAGGTTCCTATCCCTGCATCAGGCTCACCTGTGCTGGACTGCTGGGAGTGGCTTGACTGCTCAGGAGTCAAAAAGAGGTCCTGGCTCACAGCACCATTGGATCCCCCGGTCGCCAGTCCCTCATTCTCCTCCTCCTTTTCCTCATCCAAAACCTCATCCTCAGGGTTCACTATGATGGCCTGTGACTCCAGCTCCCCAGAAGTATCAACAGGGCCTTGAGGGGGGTCACCACCAAGGATGGCATGCAGCTCCTTGTAGAAGCAGCATATCTGCTACTCCGCACCAGAGTGGCTGTTTGCCTTTCTTGGCTTCTAGTACGCCTGCCGCAGCAACTTGACTTTCACATGGCACTGCTACGTGTCCCTCTTGTAGCCCTGCTCCCCCATGCCCCGAACAATCTGCTCCTAGATGTAGATGTCTCTACAGCTGGATTGGAGCTGTGCCTCCATAGACTCTTCTCCCCACAGACCCAGGAGATCCACCACCTCCTGTGTACTCCAGGCAGGAGCGCATTTGCAGTGTGGAGCCAGCATGGTCAGCTGGGCAATTGCTAGGTGAGCTCTCCATGCCGAACAAACAGGAAATCGAATTTAAAATTCCCAGGGCTTTAAAGGGGTGGGGTGTTTTCCTGTGTACCTGACCGCCAGGCAGCAGAGTTCTAAACAGTGACCAGAGCAGTCATGGTGGGGCATCATGGGACACCTTCCGGAGACCACTGAAGTTGACATAAATAATGCAGCATCTACACTGACACTGTTCGACCTAACTATGTCAAACTAAGTGCCATGCCTCTCATGCAGGTGGTTATTAAGTCGGCGTAGTGAGCAAGTTACATCGGCAGGAGCAATATTGTAGTGTTGATGCTTTCGCAGTTAGGTCAACATAAGCTGCCTTGCATCAACCTAATTCTATAGTGTAGACCAGACCTTAGTTTGCAAAGTTTGGCCACCCACTTAGGGAAGGGTGGCCTGTGCTGTAAGCTTGGCATCAATCTCTAAACAAAAATAGTGACTCAGGATTCAGCTGTCTGCACCTGTGAACAAAGAAAAAAAAAACTCTTAAAAATGCAAGCACTTAGGGCCAGGCCTGGTTCTGAGGCATGCCTCCCCTGTCCCAGTCTAAGCCAGCTCTGCCCTCAAGCGAATGCAAGCAAACCTTCTCAACTGGTCTGCTAGTTCTTCCTCTTGGCCCTTCTAGGCCACTGGAGCAGTGGTTCTTCCAGGGGGTACATCAACTCATCTAGATATTTGCCTAGTTTTACAACAGGCTACATAAAAAAGTCAGTACAAACTAAAATTGCATACAGACTTGTTTATACTGTTCTATATATTATACACTTAAATGTAATTACAATGTTTATATTCAAATTGATTTCTTTTATAATTATATGGTAAAATGAGACAGGAAGCAATTTTTCAGTAATCGTGTGTGATGACACTTTTCTATTTTAATGTCTGATTTTGTAACCAAGTAGTTTTTAAGTGAGGTGAAACATGGGGGTACGCAAGACAAATCAGACTCCTGAAATGAGTACAGTAGTCTGGAAAAGTTGAGAGGCACTGCTCTGGAGGACTGTCTTGTTGGTCATCTGGTCTGGGTGGATTTTCCTTGGAGTGCAGATGCCTCCATCAGGGGGCAGAGTAGGCCTGATAGACCTCATCACAGGGAGTCAGTGGCATCTAAGAGAGATGGCACACCTGAGGATCAAGCCCATTGAAAAGGGGATATGACATTGCTATACATCTCTTAAAATATGACTGCAGCCATCCAAAGGTGATGCTGCTAGCAGACACTGTGCCTGAATATTCATAGAACAAAGTAGGCCTTAGTTTTTATCATTGTGATACAAATGACTATTCATTAATCCATGACTAATCCAGCTTTTTTGAAATTGCCATGCTGGAAAGTGTAACTTAATATTTATTTAGGCTTTCCCATGGTTACCTGTATGTACATTACTGTGGCAGAAGTCTTCTAAAAGTAGGCATCATGCTGGTAGCGTAAACCTATAGCATAGGGTGGATCCTGACTTCTGCTTCAAAGGTACACTAGGCACAAAGGGCTTCTTCCATCAGGAAAGCAGAAATGCAATATCTCTACCTGGCACTCATGAGAGTACCACAAGGGACTGTTGCTACCATGCCAGCCAATGCACCATGGCCCTAAAAAACGTGGCTTACTAACCAGGGGCCATGCCCTGTATAGTCAGCTAAGGCATATGATGCAATCTGTAGCACATTCTAACTGGGGAACCATACCAGTCCCTTTCACCTGCCAGCATATTGTGGCTGACCACATGGAACCATCCTTCCCTGTTCTGGCAGGACTGTTCTTGAAACAGATGTTCTGTTGCCTGCAATTCTCTCCCTCCCAAGGTCACAATGAGACCTGAAACCAGGGGAATATTGTCTTCCAAATTTCATTACAAAGGGGTTGCCTCTTCAAAGATGTGGGGAAACCTGCTACCCCCTCCAAACCATGTAAAAAAGATCAGTGGGCTAATTTCGAGTCTGATGTAAGGGTTCCACAGATCTCAAATCCAGGCCCACAACTCTCACACCCTGGCCACCACCAAGCAGCTCACCCAGAACTACTGGAAGTGAGGGGCTAGCAAAACTCTGACCCCTCCCAGAGGCACCACCCACAAGGATCCTGCTGGGGATAATGACCAGCCCCATTGATTGGCTGACCATACTATTTAAGACAGAAAGAGGCATAGGAAGTTATTTGAGCAGCCAAGAGACTTTCTGATTGGGCTGGACTCTTGTTTGATCCCTGGTTCTCTGAGCCTGGCCCTGATTCTGGCTCTCACCCCTCGCTTGGTTCCTGATTCTGTCTCTGACCAGTAAGTCAGACCACTCACCTCCTGGTCCTGACACCCATTCATTCAAAACTTTTACAATGTTCTTCCTTTTGAATAAAGGTAAAATGCCTTCTGTTTTAAGAGCTCAGATAGCAAGTCTGCATGATTATTAATAATCTTTACACTGAGGCGTGTATCTGGAAAAGATTAAAAATGGCTAACAGATATCTGCCAAGTTGCTGATGAATAGTTCTGGTAGCTATGGAGATAACACATGTGACTTTTCTGATCTTTTGTGATTCTGAGAACTATCTCACATTTTCTTACCATCAAAAGCTATATTCTAATTCTGGTAGTCACAATTCCTGTAATAATTTTAGAGGTCCCGTTACCAGAGTGTTTGGAGCTCTCCCCAGCAAAGATGGGTTTCTATCCCCAATTGACCCACTCCTTGATATGATTTCAGTGGAGTCTCCTTTGGAGGAAACAGATCGCTAAAGAGAGAGGAAACAGAGCTGACTTTTAAAGACCTATCTTCATCTTTCTCTCTATCCAGCTGATGCTCATTACCATAGTATCTGAGAACATTTATCAGCCTGCAGCTGTTAGCCTCCCCACTGACCTGAGAAACCTAGAAATGCAAAGAAGAATCTTAGATTTATTTTTTTAAGAGTCAATTTCCATCTCTTTTCTTTATAAAGATAGTCTTGAAAAGTAAAGCACTAGAGTTGAAAATCTGTTATTGACTTCAAAAATTCACAGGTTATTCAGAGCCCCCCAAGGCTGGCCTCTGGGTCTGTGAAAACTTTGGCCATATTTGGGACCACCCCAGTGCTATCAGCAAGCAACCAGGGTATATCTTGATTTTGGGGAAGATTCCATTCCGATGTGTGGCTCTGGGGGTAATGACAGCCAGGCTGCTACTGATGACACTGGGGGTTGTCACAAATTCCCTCTGAGCCTGTAGCTGAGCCAACTCCTCTGCTGAGCAGCCAACGATCCTTCTGGCCATAACACAGGGCAGCTCAACATCATGACAGACAGCACAGTATAGTGGACTACATACAGGCCTGATGATAAGGGACTCCTGCATTCTAATCCTTGTTCTGCCACTTTATCCCTTCTGTGGCTGTGGGCAAATTGGCCTGTATTTTCTGTTTCCCCCTCATCCATAGTGGTGGGTCCTGCTGCTGTCCAGATCCCTGCTCGCCAGCCCCTACCTACCAGGGTGAGGGGGAGGTGTCCAGTGGCCGAAGATGGGGGTGGATGTGCAAGGCTGGTGGCAGGGCAAAGATGCAGCGCATGGGGCCGGCCTCTCTCCCTGCTGGTCCATCAGCACAACCCTCGCTGTGTGCCAGCTCTCAGCCAGCAGGGCCCCACTCCCGTCCCAGCCAGCACTGGCTGTGCACTGTTTCCAGTTTCCAGCCGGCACTGGCTACACACTGCGAGGGCTGGTGAGTGTGGGCAGGCGCCAGGTGGCAGCTGCCGGTTACATGTCGCCTCTTCTGCCCATCCATCGGCCCTTTACATGCTCCCCCTCTTGCAGTCCTCCCTGCTTTGCCCTTTCACCCCATTCCAGCCCCTCTGCTCCTTCATATCCCCCCCAGCAGGGCACGTCAGAGTGCTCAGCTCACCCCAATAGCTCAGCCGGCAGGCTCCGTCTTTCCCTCATTGCCTCTGGCTGGGCCGGTGCCCTGGGAAAGCCAAAGACCCTCTGGCCCAGGCGCTGGCCAGGAGGAGCCAAGCCCTGCATGTGCCAAAGCCCTGCACAGTGCTGGCACGAGGAAGCCTCTCTGCCCATCAGCTAAGCTCTGGAGTGTGTGTGGTGGGGGAAGCAATTTCCAGCCTATTCATGCCCCGACCTGTAGGCTCCACAGAAGCCCCCAGGGCAGGGGCTTAGCAGCCTCTTCACCCACCCTTCCCCCCAACCCTGTGTCCTGCCCCCAGGAGTGCGGGGCTGCTCCAGCCCCCAGGCACCCTCCCTTGCTGAGCCACCTCTCTGGCCGAGTTCGCTGAAGCCCCTGCAGTCAGGTTCCCTGGGTCTTGGTGCACAGTGCATCCTTAGTGCTTAACCCCTTCCTGCCTGTGCTGTAGCTGGGGGACAGAACGCTGTTGGGTTATGTGGGTGGCCAGCAGCGGCCTGGACATGTTAGCTGCCTTTTGACACTGTGCAGGTAGGAAGGGACAAGCTCCTTCCAGCCACATGGGGAAGGGGGGAGAAGAGATGAGCTCTGCAAAAACATGGGCCGGGTCATCCCTTATCCCCTCCGCCCACTGCCCGCGGCAGGAAGCAGCTCCAGTCCTTTCCCTCTTACACAGTGCTGAAAGGCTGCTGCTGGCCGCAATCTGGTGTGAACCCTGGCAGAAACCTGGAGGGGAGGGGGCACGTGTGCCCCCACCACAAATTGCCTCGGGAAGATGCGGCACCAGGTTTTAGGAGAGGTGGGTCCATTTCGAGGGCCCAGCCCAGCATGCAGGGTGGAAAGCACCGGGCAGGGAGGGTCGTGTAGGTCGGTCCCCCGCCTCCCAGTGTGAGAGAAGTGTACGGGAGTGTGTGTGTCACCGCTCCCAGTAGGGGGGGTAGGGGGTGTGTGTTACCCCTCCCTGTGTGAACCCTAAAGCAGGGGTGGGCAAACTTTTTGGCCTGAGGACCACATCTGGGTATGGAAATTGTATGGCGGGCTATGAATGCTCACAAAATTGGGGGTTGGGGTGTGGGAGGGGGTGAGGGCTCCAGCTGGGGGTTCAGGCTCTGGGGTGGGACCAGAAATGAGGAGTTCAGGGTGCAGGAGGGGGCTCCGGGCTGGGGCAGGGGGTTGAGGTGTGGGATGGGGGGCTCCAAGTGGGGGTGTGGGCTCTGGGGTGGTGTTGGGGATGAGGGGTTGGGGGTGCAGGCGGGTGCTCTGGGCTGGGACCGAGGGGTTCGTAGGGTGGGAGGGGGATCAGGGCTGGGGGTTGGGGTGTGGGAGGGGCTCAGGGGTGCAGGCTCCAGGCAGCTCTTACCTCAAGCAGCTCCCGAAAGCAGCGGCAGGTTCCACCTCCGACACCTACACGGAGTGTGGCCAGGCAGCTCTGCGTGCTGCCCCGTCCATGGGCACTGCCCCTGCAGCTCCCATTGGCGGTGGTTCCAGCTGCAATTACATATATAATAAATACTAAACAATAAATAAATAAAGCCGTCTACATATCCATGTGACCATGATCTAGAGCTTCAGAAATCCAGAGCAAATGTAGAAAAGGTGACTTCTGGGACCAGGAGAGACAGAGCAAGTTCAGTGTCTAGCAAGACAACAGCACTTTGGTAGGGGAGCAAAACCTAAGATAAGAACAGGGAATAAAACAGAATGAAACCAAAACAGAGGAGGAAAAATTAGACAAAACAAGAGAGAAAAGTTGGAAAGAAGAACAGAAACTGGAGAAAATAAAATGGATAAAAGAGAGAAAAGCTGGATATGGGATAGAAGACAAAAAAAGATCAACTTTCATCCTGTGAGCAGCATAATGTGACAAAATGGTTTTGAGCCTTGAAAAAGCAGTAAGGAAGAAAGTGGCGGATCTAGCAATCACAATATCAGGTCTGAAATGCTGATGGGTAAGGCCCTGTCCAAGTGCTTAACTTTACTCATGAGTAGTCCCTTAGAGTTCAAGGGATAACTTCACCAGTGCAAATCACAGCTTTCCTTATCTACACCAGCAGCCTGTGCTGGTGCAGCTACACTGGTGGCTGCAAATGATGTCTGAGATCAGTGGCAAATCCCCAAAATGGAGAAGGCCTCAGGCTGCATGTTAGTCAGAGCCATGATTTCCATCACAGAAACTCAACTTTTTGTAAATAATAAGGGATTTTGCCATGGTGACCAGCCTGTTACAGAGCAAGGCTCCACCATGAATTTTTACAAATTTGGCTCCATATGCCTAGAATAGCAAAATATGTGGAAAGGGAGGTTATGGTTTTAAACTATTCATAGAATATCAGGGTTGGGAGGGACCTTATCTAGTCCAACTGTCTGCTCAAAGCAGAAGCAATCCCCAGATAGATTTTTGCCCCAGACCCCTAAATGGCCCCCTCAAGGATTGAACTCACAATCTTGGAGTTAGACAACTAATGCTCAAGCCACTGAGCTATCCCGCTCTCCAAATTAGTAATGTATTATCACATAGTTTAAAACAATTTGTATTACAGCCACAGTGTTTCATTCACAAAAAGTGATACTGAATGCAGGTTATGTTGAGCAAATACAACTTTATTAAACCCTGTGAACGGCTCTATGTGCCTGCATTGCTTGCAGCCTAACACACCGCATATCCTGTTACCACTCATGTCCTTCCATAGCAGTCCCTGCAGGGAATGTGGGCTTTCTGACTCCAGTTCTGGTGATCATGAGACATATAAGATATTTATATGACTTCTCTTATTATTTCCCATGACAAGCAGCTCAATATAAATTAAAATATTGTGTGCCAGGGCTTTTACTTTTTTAAACTAAAATTAAGACTTTCCCCTTTTTGTTGTGACAAACAACCAGCTCTGGAGAAGGGCAGGAACATTAAAATGTTAGTTTAAAAAAGCAGATTGAAGGAATGCAAAATGAGTTCAAGAAAACTGGTTGACATTCAGTAATGCTGGCAAGTCAAGTGTAGAAAAGCAATGGGGGGATGTATTTGTTTAACATATTTTTAAGTGATTTTAGGGCTCATGAAAGGTATTGATTGATGGCCTGGAAACTGAAATGCTGTTTATCTACTACAACTGAAATTCAAGCTTCCTTGTGCTGTCTCCCTCACATCATTGTTTCAACACTAACGTGGAGCTGAGGGGGGTAATTAAGGCCCTGATCCTGCAAGCAGCAACTTGGCACAGGGGACTGCCCCTGTGGTGGCAGATTGAAGGATTAGGACCTTAGGGCACATGGAGGCTGATTCTTCTTTCAGTTTATACCAGTTTTACCATTGTTGTATCTCACGTGACTTCAATGGAGTTACTCATGATTTACATCAGTGTAAGTAAGAGGAGGATCGGGCACCACTGTCTATTCAATTCTCTCTGTTGAGACTCCCAACATGAGTGTTCTTTGTGTTGGTTGGTGTTTTCTTGTGAAGTCGATAGTTGTTCACTAGGAAATGGACTTAAACCTCCGACTCATTTCATATAGGCCACTGTACAGGCATTCAATGCTAAAAATTTAGGATCATTGCCACTCTGATCCTGAGTTAAACCTGGAATCTAAATGTGCAAGGAAAAGGGGATGATATAGTTGGACTAACTATAAGGGTAACAAACCACTGAAACTAATGAGAGGTGTAAGGAATGGAGGAATATTGGGAAAGAAATAAACACAAAAAAGTACAAGGAGACACTAAAAATGCAAAAACAAATGAGTGAGAAACTGCCAAAAACGTGTCATCACAACAAGTGTTCTTCAAATAAACAATGGCCCAGATTCACTAACACTGATTTCTGATTTCCTGGCAGTATGGAATTACCTACAAACTCTCCTTTTGTCAAGATTAACAACTTGGAGAGTGATCTGTAGAGCTAGTCACCATGGCCCAGCTCCTCAAAGATATTTAGACACTTAACTCCTATGGAATTAAAAAGCATTGGACATTGTGAAGGGTTCATCCTTGCCCCAGAGCTACATAAAAGTAATACAAGATTAAGGAGAAGTGTTTATTTTCCTGAATATCAAAGAACTGCTCTCTGAGTGCTTGTGCACTCACTGCATTTGAGGCTGATCAGTGCGTCATCATTTACACTATATTCCTTTTTCAGAAGCTTTTTGTCTCATTTATATTTTGAGTTTAGTTATCGCCTTGATTATCTGTCTCTCTATATTAAGGCTTCATAGTGTTTCCCATCCCCACAATATTTGATCACCTTCCACATTAAATATATTGGCAATAGCAAGGTCTGTAGTAGACTTCATGGTGTCTCTGCCTTTTCTTCCTTTTGGGGTAAAGTTTTCTTTTCTTTAACTATTAACTTCCTTGCTTTTAAGTACGTGCTTGGGTTTGTTGTGATAGGTACGTGCACTGTTATCACATAGCACCCTTAACCAGTTTTTTATTTTATTTCTATATACTGTACTTGATAACAGGATAGCTAAGTCATGGCTCTCCTGGGAGTAACATGCTGCTCTAGTCTTGCTTTTTATTTAATAGCTGGTCATCCCTTACCTTCCTGGCTGGAAAAGATTCCAGGAAACAAAATGCAGTTGCTCTGTCATATGCAGGGACAGACAGCTGGAGTTTTATGTTGTGTGGAGGAGGACTCACAACATCAGAAATTTCATTTAGGCCCTGACCCTGCAATGAGCTCCTCACAAACACTGGGATCTGAGGCTTTAAAGAGTAAATAATGAGAGCTGATGGTTCTGGAGAAAACATTAGGCCAAAAGGTTATTTGAAAAGGTAATATCCTATAAATTTGGGCCCGAGAATGGGCATGGATAATTGTTAATTAATAGATTTAGAAACAGCAGTATTACTTTTCAGGGAAATACATCATAAAAAATTATGCCCAGTTTTTTGAGATGCTGTGAGGTTTGTTTCTTTGTTTGGCTTGTACTGTTTCTTTAAAGAAGCATGACCTGATGGGATATCTGACTCAGGTTTAAAAAAACTGCTACAGCAGGTTACCTTCCCTCTGTTAAGACTGCACTCCTAGAAGTATCCTTAGACTATGGAGTTGGAACAGCAAGGTTAGGTGAAAGTTCATTTGTTCTGATATTTGCTGCTGTGTGTGAAAACATTCTTTGTTTTGACAAAGAATAAAATGAGTAGGGGTTTTCTCTTGTTTGTTTTGGTAGTTTTCTGATCTTATATTTTCTAATGAGTCCCCTGTACCTACTCATTGATAGTTATGTGTAGACAGAAGTATTTCTGTTGATAAATCTATAATGTGAATTTATGTTTTCTCTTTTCTCTCCACCTTCAAAACAAATGGCTGTAAAAGCTCTATGAGGTATCTTGGGGGTTTCTGGTTAATATATAAAGGAATATTATGGTGCAAAATATTTATTCCCTTTTATAGTAATATCCTGTAGTAAGGACAAACTTCACTATGTAAAGTGCAGTTGCCTAAAATCGGGAAATTCTGATTTTTTGGGAGGGCATTTTATTCAATCATACTACCACAGATGTCTTCTTGATGTAAAGATGGTGGTATTACACAGATTATTGTAATGTGTTACCTATTGATACCACCCATGATTTTATCAACATTAGAAGTAAGTTTGTGTGATGTGTCAGGTCTCTCTTTCTTCCAACACTGTTGTGGAAGGTAACTAGGATTAATGGACCAGATTCTGAGATGCAGTTATCAAAAAGTGCAGCATAGATAACTCAGGCAAGTACAGCTGGGAATAAGGTGATTTTGCTCCTCCCTAATTCTGGGTTGCTTTGGGTTGTGATGTCCCCTGAGAGCTGCTCTAATTTATTGCAGCCTTGTAGAGTTGCCTATAAGTTACACAGCTCAGAATAATCGGAATACTTTGGTACTCTAGCTACTTTCCTTCCCACTCTGAACATTTTCCCCCCTACATGAGGGACTGTGCAGGAGAGTAGTTTGTAAAGCTGCCTACATCAGCCCTACACCTCTCTGGAGCTTGGGGAAATTAAGAAAAAGAAACTTGACTAGAAAAAAATCAATTTCCTTCTGTTGAAATATATGAAGCTGTGGGAATCCTATTGCTTGAGTTACTGAGCACATGTAGAATAGGAAAAGGGCCAGTTTTAAAACCCATTGGCTAACATGTATTAATGCACACATTTTAAAACACCTCTTACTTTCTCAATCTAGACAATCCCACAGCTGAGGTTTGGGCAATGTTATTAGTTGGTGATAGGTAGTGCCAACAGTGTGCTAAGTGCTTTGGACCTTTTTTTTTTTTTTTTTTTTTTTTTAAAGAGGCCCAAAAAAAGTACTCCATAATACACTTCAGGGAACAATTCCTGTATTAGGGAGGGAGCTAAATTAGATGACTTCATAGATCTTACATTACATCTTTAGCTTCTGTGAAATCCAGCCACACTAGCTAAGCATAGCAGCCAGATTTTTCTTCTAAAATCATGAACAGTGATATACAACATAGCTGACACTTGACTCTGAAGCCTAATTATGACTATTTAACCCTTCACAATGTCCAATGCTTTTTAATTTCACAGGGTCAGCACCTCAAAGGTATTTAGGCACCCTTTCTAGTGGATGAAACAATTACTACTTCTCCACTATTTCATGCTGTCTGATCTCAAGAAGGCAGTTCTGTATTTTTGAAACTGACCCATTGTGTATTCTTATGCCTCCACCTTATCTCACCAGACTGCTATTCCATTGAAGGGTTTTACCAATGGATCCTACAGTTAGGAAGCATCAAGGTTATTCCACATAATTCATCTTAGTCTGGTTCCTTGCCCCAGTTAGCATGTAGAAATATCACTACAGAAAGACCTAAAGAAACTTTGTGTCTGTTTCCACTGAGTTATGTGGCATCACATGAAGTCTTATGTGATAGTACTTAGGAATAATATGAAGTTGTCAGCTAAAGCTACTGTACCATGGCTTTGAGTAAAGTGACAAGAAGCCCATTATGGTTAAATAATTGGAAGGGGCATACATTTTTTCCAAGGCCAGCCTTGTAAGCTGTTTGAGTCTTTGAACCTTGCAGAATGGTCTGAATCCAGAAACAGTCTCTGTCAGTCTTCTGCATATTTCCAGAGCATGAAGAATTGTTGAGCCAAACAGATTATTTCACAATGGCAACATTCTTGTCTCCTATAGTGGCAGAGGACCAGCTGATGCCGGTGGCGCCTTGATGGCCCTCTGACAGGATGCCATGACTGATGGTGACCCTGACTTGTATAAAGAGGGCATGGTTCTCCCAACATGAAATGTTGATCATTTCTGCAGCCATTCCACACACTAATCTATCAAAAACGGGTTGGGTGGAATAGCTGAAAAAATCAGATCCAGAGCTTCATTTTAGTCCACTGTGGCAAAAGCCAAGTGACATTTGGCCCTGAAGTACAAAAAGGGAAGTGATGGCAATGGGAAGACTGGTGCCAAATTAAAGCCAGGGGCTTGATTTTTCACCATTACCAAGCCCCTCTCAGCTCCACTTGAAATCAGTGGGAGTTATTCCTCGGCACCAGTGAAAATCTGGCCCCAGGTCCGCAGAACAAATATACAGGCCCTAATACTGCATGGGGCTTCTGCATTTTCCTGGCTTCTAACAGGACTCTTCTATTCTGCAGCCCAACTGCTGGTTCCAGCTAGTCAGCACCCTGCACCTGCCACTGTCAGGAGCACTCAGAAGGAACGTTCCTTTTTTAAGCAATAAACTTCTTTCCTGTACAGCTTTACTGTGGCTCTTTTGGCTGCCTGGAGGCTGAGAGCTACATAATGCTGGCTGATGCTGCCTGCACAGGAAACACTAAAGACACAGCGTGGTGGCTGGCAGGAGCATGAACAACTGAGGGTTTTGAAGGGAGACACTTAATTCCTGAAAAGCTACAGAAGTTGGAAGAGCAGAGCCCTCCTGCATAAAGGGAAAAGGGGAAACTTGGGTCACCCTGACAGGTGGATTTGGATCTTGTTCTCCTGACAGTACCAGGCCAGGATTACTTGAAGAAAAACTGGCCAACTTTTCTTGGTCATAATTTGATCTGTCTCATGTCAGAGGCTCTGAGTGACTGGGAAAATGTGGCCTGTACTTCAATACAGGGAAAGAAGGTTACACCCATAACAGAAATCACACAATTATAGTAAGAGAGGAGGAAGGAGATTCCTGCTATTCTAAAAGCAAGCAGGATGTTTTGGGGACAATATTTTTCCTTTAAAGGGAATGTTGCTATCAGTATTTGGAGGCAGTTGAAATTAGACAATTTAGGACAAGGGGGAGGGGGGGAAGGGTACAGAGATAGAATAGGAAACGAGGGTAATAGGTATGGGGAACTGTACCTTTAAAAGGCTCTGGCAAAAGCCAGTTGGAACCAGTTGTTATGTTCTGCAGAGGCTCACATTATAACAATGCTGATCAGTTAGAACTCAGATACTGAAAGAAGTGGACTGGTGTTAGACTCCATAGTTCAGCGATCATTGAATGCCTCAGTAGGAAGCAGGGGAAAGGTGAGAATATCAGTGTCAGGAAGGGGTAGATGGGAGAGAGCGGAACTAAGAAATGGTAGCCATCCAACCAGATAAGTTCCCATGTTGTCTGACTGTATGGAATATGTAAGAAGGGTTTGAATTGCTACTGGACACCTATGGGACCCCTGCCATGTACCAGGCAGAGTGACATAAATAAATGTGGATCTGTCTAATCCAAGTTGTGCATGGGACAGGGTGCTGAGCAGACAGCATAGCTTCCACTTACTTAGGGCCCAGTCTGAATCTTGTTAGTCTATTGAATGATTGATTGGACTCTCTAAGCAAGAACTGCTTAACAAACAGCACATGAGTGTTTGGGAGCTACTGGATATGTCCTGCTACTTCTTCCATTTCCATGTTTCCTGCTGGGTCGGGGGAAAAGCCCTTCCAGGAACATGGAGGGCAGACAGCAATGAAAACTAAGGACCATAGTCAGTGGGAGAGAGGAATTTGAAGAGACCAAGGGAGTTTAGTGGAAAGGCGATGAGGAGAAGTGAAGATTGACAAATGAAGTAATGAGGAAAACCAGACTAAAGGAATAAATAGGTACATAGCAATATCAAATAGGCAGCAGTTAAACTGCAGGAGGGAGTGAAATAAGCTTTAAAAAGACTCTAAACGTACCTTTTGGAGGGGTGTCTGGGAACAAAAAAATAAATTCACCTTAAAAATGAGTACAGAATAAGTAGGGGGGGAAATAGACACAGAAAGAAATTGGGGTATGATGATTATGTCTATTTATAGAAGCTTGTCACCTTTCAGTTTAAATACACAGGGGTGTCAAATATCATGCAACAGAAAGGTATGGGACATAAGGTCTGGAATACAGAGATTTGTGACTAGCATTGATGCTCGGTTTTTATATCAGTCATGCTATCTGAGTAACTTTGTAAGTTTTATGGTTGCAAAACAGTTTCTACTAGAACTCCCTATTTTCAGAGGTTCATAATCTTCCAAATGTAAATACTTTGGATAAGGAAAACCTCTGTGCTTGGCAGGCCAGAAATTGGGGATGATGGAAACTTGAATAAAGTCCTTTCAGCTGCCTGAGCTGCAGAAGAGAAGGATGAGGAAAGCGTATTTCTCATTAATTACACTTTTTGTTTTAAAAATAGGGCTATAGCTTTCTCCCCTCCCCCCCAAAAAGCTAAAGTTCTGAAACATTTACAGGACTCAGGACTAATGAGTCTCTTGGTTTGGGAAAACATTGTCTTGCTTTAACACAATGACTGTATGACAATAATATATCTAGCATCAATATGGTTCTACTCTTAAAAGTGCAAAAAAAGCTACACGGGGTTCTATGTCTGTCTCAATCATTTCATATCATTTTTTTTCAGTTTCTACAGGAAAAAACTTTTCTAACTGCCAATTATCAGAGGGGTAGCCGTGTTAGTCTGGTTCTTTAAAAGCAGCAAAGAATCCTGTGGCACCTTATAGACTAACAGACGTTTTGCAGCATGAGCTTTCGTGGGTGAATACCCACTTCTTCGGATGCAAGAATGACTGCCAATGACAGTCTCCTGGGATTTGAAAATCAAACGAGGTTCTCTCCTTAGACATAATCACCAGTAATAAAGGTAGTGTAGACCAAAACCTGCCCTCAGCTACACCTGTGAAAATCTATTGAACATCGTTTTGCACAGGTGTAACTGAAGGCATAATTTGACCCTGCATTTATTACTGGCCCAGACTTAGGGCTTGTCTACACTACAACAGCACAGCTGCAGTGATGTTGCTGCAGTGCCACAGTGTGAACACTTGCTACAGTGTTGGAAGGTTTTTTTTCCCCCACTATAGTTAATCCAGCACTCCAAGAGGCAGTAGCTAGTGGTGTCTATACGGGGGCCTAGGTCAGAATTTTTCACAACTCTGAGTAACGTAGCCATATTGATCTAAGATTTAGGTGTAGACCAGGGCTAAGTAAAAGTGGCTCAATGATCAGAGGTGCTGAGCAACCCACCTCCCAATGGGTGCTGCATGTGTTAAGTGGCTTTGTAAAACTAGACTTTCTATTTAGGTGTCTAAATATTATTTTAGGATCCTAACTTTAGACACATAGTTCTAAATGTTTTGGAGTAAGTAAATCTTCTGATGTGCATGAAAGCTCTTCGCTGTTTTGATTCTCCGGGGTTATACAAGTGTAGAGCAGTAAGAATATGTTACTAAAGTTGCAGACATGATTGAACACATAAAGGGAGCAGATCTCTTGAGAAATGCAGATGCTTTTTTTTACAATTGTCTTCAACGTACGACTATACCCCTAAGTCAAAATGAGGGTACCTTTTAAATATAGATGTATGTGCTGATGGGTGGATTAAGGCAGGATCTAGAGCCTAGGTTAGAAGGAGCCATCAATATGTAAAGCTTGGATCTGAGGCTAGGGAGTAAAAGTCCTGGTGGAAGCTATGATTTGTGTGTTTCAGTGGGCAGCCAGATTAGGACATGAATATGGCTTTAGTGTGTAGGGCCCCACTCAATAGAGTCATGTGATATCAGAACTTAATTCATTTTTTAAAAGTTTCTACCATTCCTGGTTGCAAAGAGAACCCAGAAAAATGGCTTGGAAACGGATACAGTGTTGTCTGCAAACTTCAGGAAGGCATTTGAAACAATAGCTCTGGCGATGTCAACATGACGTCATTTACAGTGGCACACCTGCACTGATGAAGATGTGGTGAAGATGCTCTAAGCTGACAGGAGAGAGCTCTCCCATCGGTTTAATAACTCTTCCCTCCATTAGAGGGGGTAGCTATGTTGGCAGGAGAACACATAGCATTATGTTGGCGGGAGAGCAGTAGCTATCTACAGCGGCACTTAGGTCTGTATAATTTACATTGCTCAGGGGTGTGGATTATTCACATCCCCTGAGTGACTTAAATTATATCAAAGGAATTTGTAGTGTAGACATAGCCTCTGTAAGGTCTGAACTGCCCTTTCATTTTAATAGGTTAATGCTGAACGCCCACCACCACTTTGCCCGGAACAGTAGTGTCACACCAATATTACCTCAGCAGAGTACCTGGGTTTGTCTAGATGAAAAGATTAAGGTTAGATTATCTCTGTTGGCTAACCCTGACCAAACAAAGCCTGCATCTATACTAGGGGAAAGGCCAAACACCTTTTACCTCTCTTTAGCTGGTCCAGGTTGATAGGAGGCACCCATTTTAGGGTTGACTTATTAACCTTCATCAATACTAGGCAAAAGGTTGTGGTAGCCCTGATCTTTTTCCAATCTTTACAGACTTTACAGTGTGTGAAGAAGCCAGCCCTTGCTGCTGCCACCTCAACATGTCTGTGAGGGGTATGGTGTCAAGGGCCTTTTGACAGAGTCAGCTGGGTTGGTGGGTACAGAGTCCTCTCCCACCAGGAGGTCTTCAATGTATCTGAAGACAGAACAGTAATCTGAGGGCTTTTATAAAAACAAAAATTGTACTGATTTAATTATACCAGTACTATTTTAACTATACAACACCCTTAGAGTGGATGCACTGACACTGGTATAAAAGCTTTTATTTATATATAATTAGGGAGAGAGGGGGAGGGAGAGAGTGATTGATTATTGTAGTTCAGGGAAGAAAATTGGCTATACCAGTATAAGGCACTTTTATGCTAGTGTCCATAATAGAGGTTATACTATCGTAACTGTATTAGTAAACAATCACACCCGTAACTGACTGAGGGCTTGTCTACACTACCCGTCGGATTGGCAGGCAGCAATTGATCCAGCGGGGGGGTTGATTTATCGTGTCTAGTATAGATGCAATAAATCGACTGCTGAATGTTCTCCCATTGACTCCGGTACTCCACCAGAACAAGGAGCGCAAGCGGAGTGAAGACACTGTGGTAAGTAGATCTAAGTATGTCAACTTCAGCTACTATGCAGCTCTACACTATTCATGTAGATGAAGTTGCATATCTTAGATGGACCCCACGCGGTAGTGTAGACAAGCCCTGAGTTGTACCAGTATAACATTTCTAGTGTAGACAAGGCCTAAACTATATTGGTCTAAGCACCTTCATATTGGTATAACTGCCCATACTAAGGGTTTACTGGTCTAACTATGCTGGTATGATTAAGGGGGCACTACTTTTGTGTGTAGACAGGGTCTTAGATCCAGGAGCTTGGCTCCTAGCATGCTTGTGTGAACCCTGCATACTGAATAGGTGTGGTCAGTGGAGTCTGCACTTAGATTCTGATCCTGTGAGCCAATCTGTGCAGGCAGACCCTTTAGGGAACCTAACTGACTAACCTCTCCCCCCACCAAACTGGGGGGGAGATGTAGATATGCTGGAGGGTAGGATTAGGGTCCAGAGTGACCTAGACAAATTGAAGGATTGGGCCAAAAGAAATCTGAGGTTCAACAAGGCCAAGTGCAGAATCCTGCATTTAGGACAGAAGAATCCCATGCACTGCTACAGGCTGGGGACCTACTGGCTAAGCAACAGTTCTGCAGAAAAGGACCTGGGGATTACAGTGGAGAAGCTGGACATGAGTCAACAGTGTGTCCTTGTTGCCAAGAAGGCTAACGGCATATTGGGCTGCATTAGTAGGAGTGTTGCCAGCAGATCGAGGGAAGTGATTATTCCCCTCTATGCGGCACTGGTGAGGCCACATCTGGAGTATTGCATCCAGCTTTGCCTCCCCACCCCCTCGAAAGTATGTGGACAAATTGGAGAGAGTCCAGCAGAGGGCAGTGAAAATGATTAGGGGGCTGGAGCACATGATTTACGAGGCGAGGCTGAGGGAACTGGGCTTATTTAGTCTGCAGAAGAATGAGGGGAAATTTGATAGCAGCCTTCAACTACCTGAACAGGGGTTCCAAAGAGGATGGAGGTAGGCTGTTCTCAGTGGTGGCAGATGACAGAACAAGGAGCAGTGGTCTCAAGTTGCAGTGGGGGAGGTCTAGGTTGTATATTGGGAAACATCACTTCACTAGGAGGGTAGTGAAGCACTGGAATGAGTTACCTAGGGAGGTGGTGGAATCTCCATTCATAGAGGTTTTTAAGGCCCAGCTTGAGAAAGCCCTGGCTGGGATGATTTAATTGGGGTTGGTCCTGCTTTGAGCAGGGGGTTGGACTAGATGACCTCCTGAGATCTCTTCCAACCCTAATCTTTTATGATTCTACAACATCCATGCAGGCACAGAAGTTAATGCACATCGATCAGCTCACAAGATTGGAGCCTTCAGTTCCACAGACTAACTCTATTTTTTTTTTAATGGATGTTGTAGATAGGGACAACACAGCTTCCCAGGGCAGGGAGACAATACTCCAATTCACCCTTCTGTAGTCTCTCCCTCCAGCCTCCCTTCCCTGTTAGGTTTAAATGGACACTGCAGGACTGTAGGCAGCAGTTTACTAGCTAGTCAGCCACACTGCCACTGCTCCTGTCTATAATCCTTATCAATTAGTGCTGATAACTACTACTGATATAGCACTTCGGGGCCAGGGCCCTTGGTGCTTTAAGGATGATGATAACCACCTACCTTTGTATATTCCAAATGGGGGCCAAGGCACAGAGCAGAGAAGGGACTTGCCTAAGGTCATACTTTGCTACTGATGTTACTTGTGCCTGTACCAGTGGCTCTTTGCTAAGAGCACTAGTCGTGTTCCTCCTGCCCGGAGAAGGGTCCATACCTGCCCCTTGTGGCGCTGGAAAAGGTGGAGGTAGGCAAGGTTGAATGCGCTGGGGCGGGTATTTACGGTAGTGGGGTTGGAGAGGCGCTCGGCGGCATTTACGGTAAATGGGGAGGGAGGGGGTATATTGCGTGCGCGGGCAGGGCGGGCAGAGCTGCGTGCGCGGCCCCGCGAGGCGCGTCTCTCCCTCGCGAGCTCGGTGAAAGGATTTGGCGCCAGGCGGGTCCGCTCTGCAGCTGCCGCAGCCGCACGAACCAGCCGCGCCACCCACCCACCCGCGTCCCACCGGGGCCTCGACCCAGCGCCGCCGCCCGACCGAGCCCAGCGCCGCCAGGCATCGCGCCGCCGCCATGAGCTGCTCGCCCGTCAACGTGAAGAAGCTGAAGGTGTCGGAGCTGAAGGAGGAGCTGAAAAAGCGGCGTCTCTCCGACAAGGGCCTCAAGGCCGACCTCATGGAGCGGCTCCAGGCCGCGCTAGACCAAGAGGAGGCCGGCGGGGGAGGCCCCGCCAGCAGCGCCGCCGAGCCCGGCAACGGCAGCATGGAGGGGGAGGCGGCCGAGATCGGCCAGGAGGGAGGCCCCGACCAGGCCGCGGCCTCCACCGCCGAGGACGACGACGAGGAGGGGATGGAGGCGGCCGATGGCGACGCCATGGAGCTGGGCGAGGAGAACGGCGAGCGGGCGGGGGCCGGGGGCGGCCCGATGGAGGAGGAGGCGGGCGGCTCGGAGGAGGAGGAAGAAGAGGAGGATGAGAACGGAGACGACCAGGGCTTCCAGGAGGGGGAGGACGAGCTCGCCGACGAGGAGGAGGCCGAGGCCGAAGACGCCAACGGGCACGGGGAGCAGCAGCCCCCGCAGCAGCAGCAGCAGCCGCCGCCGCTCCTGCAGCCCCAGCAGCGGGGGCCCGCCAAGGAGGCGCCCGGGAAAAGCGGCGCCTCGGGACCCCCGGCAACGGCTCCTGCCGACCCGGCGGCCGCGGCCAAGTACCAGCAGCCGCCGCCGCAGCAGGACAAGAAGAAAGCGGAAGGCGGCGGCGGAGGCGGCCGCCCCGGGGCCCAGGCTGTCGGGGGTGAGTGCGTGGCCGGGCCGCAGCGGCCTCCCCGGGGCTGAGGGGCCGAGCGCGGGGGGGGGGCGGTTTCCGGGGTGAGGGATTCGTAGCTTAACACGAGACCCGGGCCCTTCCCCGCCGGCGGTGGGATTCGCGCCCCTATCCCGGCCGCGTGTCTCCCCGCAGCGGCGGGGGGGGTGGGGTCGTTGCGCGAGGGCGGGACCGTTGCGCCTGGCTCCGAGCGGGGCGGAGGGGGGGGGGCGGGGGGGCGGGGCTGCTGCGCCGGGGGGGGAGGGGCGGTTCCGGAGGGGCCGCTGGGGCGCGCTGTATTGTGCACACGAACGCTGCGCGGCGTGACGTTGCTTCCGGCCTGGCTGCTGCTCGGGATCGCGTTTTTGGAACGTTCGGTACAATGGAGGCGGAATCCCCTTCCCTGCGGCCGGGCCCCATGCGGAGCGGCCCCCGCCGCCGAGCTGCGCCTGGCCACGCGGAGAGGGGGGCGCTGCAGTTCTGTAGTGCCCTTGTGCGCAGCTCCAGTGTGCCCTGCGGGGAGCGCGTGGGGGAGGGGAAGGAAGATAGCTGTAAAGGATCTGTTTAATGCAGTGAGTTACTACTGGTCTCTCTTCTGCTTAACCTTCCTGTGCCCTGAACGCAGCAGGTGTCTTCTCTGTGCAGGGACAGTATAAATGAGGTCATATTATTCTTGCCATATTTTTCACACATCTGACAATTCATGAAGTAACTTTCAATAATTTTCAGACCACATTATTGTCAGAAGAGATAGGACAACTCTGCATTTTTTTAAATTTTTTTTCTCTTAATTTTAAGAGATCTCTATGCCGGATGTTGATATAATTTTTCTGGCAGCTAGATGGTGTACTCTTAAATTTTAATTTGAAACCTAATGTTTAGGGAAACACATGTACAAATTAAAATGCATTTCTCCACAGGATCTACCTTAAACATATTTTTCATTTAAATTATTTTCTATAGGAGATACTAAAACAGAACAACAAAAAGCTGGTGATAAAAAGAGAGGTGTGAAGAGACCACGTGAAGACCATGGCCGGGGATATTTTGAATATATTGAGGAAAACAAGTACAGCAGGTAGAGAAACTTCAAACCATTAAATATTATTAGAGGTCTATCAATGAAAAGCCCTAAAAGCTAGGTATTAATTACACTTTGTAAAACCATTATTAAGGAAAATATATCAATGTATTCTGATATATTTGGTTTTTAGGGCCAAATCTCCTCAACCACCTGTTGAAGAGGAAGATGAACAGTTTGATGACACAATGGTTTGTCTTGATACTTGTAAGTATATCTGCTTTTTTGACTCTAGTGACAAGCTCCCGGCCCTCTCTCCTCTCCCCCCCCCCCTTTTTGTTTTTGTTTTTTTGAAACTAGCTTGCTGAACTTAGTAGGAACAAACAGGTTGACTCACCAGTAAAAGCTATCTGTGAAGGACTTCAGAATGCCATTTTTCTGCTTTTTATGATATATGAAGAGAGCCTGAAAGGCTTTACTTTGTTTTATTCCCTGTATGGTGCTTCTTTTAAACTTCAAAAATATCACCCCTGGTTTTGATGAGGGGAAGGGTTTCAGGATGTATATTGCAAAGGAGTATATCAAATATATAACTAACACCTTCCAAAATGTTCAGGAATTACTAAAACAGGTGTTAACAAATGAGATTCAAAGTTGGGAGAATGATGTACAGTGAGGGCATAAAGCAAGTGAAAAGAAACTCAGTGGGCTGGTTTAAATTGAGAACTTGATTATGAAATGGTATATACAGGCTCTGTTATACTGTACAGCCTTTCTAATTTGGGAAGGAAGAGGCAGCTTGCCACAATTTCAAAGATTAACCAATACAGTGATAAGAGAGTACATATTGTGATGACGTAACTGCTTGTTGGTTCGCTTAAGCCCTATTCTACAACAAGCAGTCTTTGCATTGATATTAATAAGTTAGAACAAACCATTAGTTGACTTCTAATTGGTTGTTAGTGATTAATGCAGGAAGTAGAAATGTGTTGGTATTGTGTACAAACTTTGTACAGCTGTAAAGTCTTACTATCCGTCATTTGTAATGTCAGCTGTGCATTAGTCTCAGAATTAGTTCAGCACTAATACATCTAGTTCCAACCATGTGTGTGATTGACTTATGCAGAGTAGTAAATTTATAAAGGGGAGAGAATTACCAACTTGTGAGCCCTTGGTGCTGCCACTAAGGGTGGGGTGGGGGGGGAACAACACTGGTTCTTCCAGATATGACATCTCACTAGCGTTTAATGGTCTCTGTATAAAGCAGTACCATATTTTCTACAGTGCCTTGACACAATGGACAGTTACAATGTCAGTTTAAAAAGAAACCTTATCCGATCTGTTAGACATCTGCAAATTATATCCTTCGCTTTCATTAAAGGGAGAACAGTTTAGATGACACTTGTCTAAAAGTATCATACATAGTAGTAGTGTTGCAAGTAATGCTAAGATTACTATTGCTGAAAATTATAGAAATGTTTCATATTCCAGCTTGTTTGCTCTGCGTATTTTGACACCATTTTGTCATCTGTTTCTGCTCTTTGTGGAGAAACTTTTTAAAACTGGGAAAATTTGGATTGACAGTCACATCAACAGAGAATACGGGTTAGATGTAGTTTATGAAACTTAAATTTTATTTATTTTTTGGAAAGTGCCTAGCAGTTAATTCAGTTTAATAATGTTTCTTGACAGACTAGATTTCATTCTTAATTGAAGACTGCTAGTAGTAAGCAGCTGTCTTTTAATGATAGAACTCTGAGTGCCTAAATAATATCTGTGGTTTTATTATACTGCTAGTAGTGGTCTAGTCTTCTTGAACACAAGTAGTTATGCCATTGAAATGCAGTCATCTTTACACAGATTTCAACTTAATATGAGCAGTGGCATGAGTAAACACTACATGTGCATTGGTGGCCTGTATTTCCTGCCACAATTTTTAGATTGCATTAAATTTCTACTTGTGTCAGCCTCTGGGCAACATTGATCCAGATTATATATTCTTGACGCTTCCTTACAAAGGAGTGTTAATTGTCTAAATTAAAAACTTTAAATGTTTTTACAAAACAGGTAAGAAAAACTGTGCAAATGTATATCTAATCAGTTTCACTTTCTGGTTTGGTATGCAATAATATGTGGAGGGTATCAGAAGTGTTCTGAGAACTATGAATGAAAAGTATTTACTATAGTACAAAATAAATTTCAGTTGCAAACATTACAGTTGTAGAAGGGGGTCATTCCATACAAACAAAATGAGAATTCTAGTAATACTAAGCTCCTTAAATCTTAGACCTAAAATGTGTGTCCTGTTAAGACTTCTTAGTTTTAAGAATATCACAAGATGCAGCATGTAAAACAGTACAGTTCCTCTGCATAGACTGGTTACTGTTAACTTTTAACACTTCTATGCTGTTCTAAATACAAGTGGGAAGGCAAGTCTTATACATGGGCAGGATAATATATAGTTTGCTAAATTTTAGCATGGCTGTGGCTTCTAGTACATTCTTGGGCACTTCAAGGGCTGCATCCCACACCTCACATCCCCATGGTACATTGGCTTGTTATGGCTTTAGATCTGCTGTTTTTGTTCTCTAGAAGCTTCCATGGTGTTACTGGTTTCAGTTTTGACATGCTTTTGGGGGCTAAGGTTCCAACTGTGCACTAGTAGTGTGGTTTTTGTTTTGTTGTTTTTGTTCCCATGTGGCACTTTTTTTTATCATTTTGAAGGATCATCTGCTGCTATGCTCTCCCTGTGTAAGCTTACCTATTTCTGATTTGGAGTATTTTATTTTAATTGGCTTGAAATTAATATGGCTACTTGTTAGTAATGTAAACAATTTTATATATATAAAAAAAGAGCTTTTGGTACTTGTTTGTATATTGTTAATGTTGTTCTTTAGAGCCTGTTGTATAAACTGTTAGTACCTATTGGTGTTCAAGGCTATTTTTGATGTCTGCCTGTAAACAGTTACCTTTGTTACACCACATGGTAAATAGAAATTAGAAATAAAATAAACAGTGGCGTGTGGACTTACTAGCAACATGTTTTTATAGGAAATTGGGAAACTTCAATAAATGTGTAAAACTGATTCAGAACACATTCATCAGGCTTCCTCAGGGCTTTCTGATTGATCAGCTATCTGAAACCTTGGGCTGGGAAAGTACTACCAGTATTTAGCAAACCAGTTGGTTTGTTGAAGCATGGAGAAGTGTCCATATCCAGGAGCAGGAAAGCTGTGTTCTGGTCATGCCTCATTTGGAATAACTTTGAAAAAATAAATACTGAAAACGATACTGAGAACTTTCTGAAATTAATTGTAGCTAAATTTATTAAATTTAACATGCCAAAACTTTCTAGCATGAGTGCCTAAAGTTAAATCTAAAGTCATATCTGGGCATCTAAATAATGAGTTTCATGCGTTTCTGAGCCCACTTGCAGTCAACTGCTTGGCACTTTTGAAAGTCAAATCACCTATTTAAGTGCCCCAAATTAGGCACCCATACTTAACAATACTTCTTATAAACTAATCTGTTTAAATTTCAAACATACATATGAATAGCAGTAAACAGTATGATTTTTATTATATTGACAGATAACTGCGACTTACATTTTAAAATCTCAAGAGACCGTTTTAGTGCTTCCTCTCTGACCATGGAAAGTTTTGCCTTTCTTTGGGCTGGAGGGAGAGCTTCCTATGGAGTTTCTACAGGCAAAGTCTGCTTTGAAATGAAGGTAAATCAGATTACTGTTTTAGTGGGGAATGATCTTGAGCATGTGTAAAAACTTAATTATTGGTCACCTTGGTATAGCTCAAATTTTACAGAAATATAATTCCATTCAATTGTAGCTAGATCAGATGGGATAAATCCAGAGTATGGGGATTTTTAATCACTTTCTCTATAGGCCAGAGGAACAATTTTATTTAAAACATGAAAAATAACAAACTATTGGCAAAAATGCTTTTTATACAAAGACTCTACAAAATGCAGAGATTTACATTTGAATCACGTAGCTATAAACAAGGCTTGAAAAACTTACCTGACACCAACTAGCCAAGACCAGAGGATTGTGCTTCATGCCACCTACAGTCTAAAGGAATAAAATGCTACTGCATTTAGTTGTAATTTAACCCAGCAATCTCATGCCACAGGAGTTGGTAACTTTACCAGGCAACTAATAGTCAGGACTCCGTCTCCTAGCTGAAGCCAGCAAGGTGGGAAAGGGAAAGAAGCAGTAGTGCTGTAGATGGTCCATGGCCATGTAGGAAGCCAACACTTTCCACCTGCTGGGATGGGGTGGGTGCTGAAATTACTACCAGGTATTGGTCCTTGTCTTGGCTCACTGCCTTCAGCCTATGTCTTAAATTCTTAAGCCTTTTCCTTTCATGCACCCCATGCACAATTCTAGTTGCTTTTTATTCTCCTTTCATGCAGTGCCCTTAGGCCTCCTGGCTGCTGCAAGGGTTGGTAGGTGGGTATCTCCTTTTACCCAGGCTCCCTTAATGAATTATTCTTGGTGCCTGCTGCCATTGCCATTACTGCTGCAGCTCCAACTGTCTTGTCTTCAAGTCAGTGTCATTCCGCTTATATGACTTTGAAGCGCAGAGGATTCTGGTTAGTTTTCACTTGAGCTCGGAGCAGCAGCAAGTATATGGCAGCTACCTGTCTACATATTTATGGGGACTTAGGGATTTTTTTTCTTTTTTTTCTTTGTAATCATAAGAGTAGTACGTCTTTAAACAAAGCATAGGTTCTGCAAAAGCTGATAGACTCATAACATTTGCCAAAAGAACTGTTTGCTATCAGTCCCTTGCTATAAAAGAAATACTTTTAAGCTTTAAACTGTCCTTGTATCACTACAGCCAAAACACTGGCTTAATTTCTTCATGTAATACTGCACTTTAATCTGTACCGTATTGGCTAGAATAATATTCACTGTCTTGTGCATGCAGAGTACTGGCATATTACCATGCAGAGGAGTCGAGTGAATTTTTTGTTCAACGTAATACTAATTTTAAAGTTAGAAGGGCTCCTTATACTTTAAATGCCCTAGCCTCCCCATAAACAAAGCTCTTGAAGTCACATGCACCTTTACATCCTTAGCCAGAAGATATAAGTACTTGGTAGCTGACTTGTAGTTCCAGAAAGTTTTAACTCAAGACTACTTAACTGTTTTCCCCATGCCAACCCTCCCCTCCTTCCCCCCAGTAATGCCTGAAAATGTGTTAGGCTCTTATTTGTACTTAATAATTTGAAGCCTGTATTAAGAGATGATGCAAAATATCTTCAGGAACCTGATATTTCATTTCACTTTTTAATCATTTTTTGTTTAAAAACAGGTTACAGAGAAGATTCCTGTTAAACATCTGTATACAAAAGACATTGACATACATGAAGTGCGGGTTGGCTGGTCACTGAATACAAGTGGAATGTTGCTTGGTAAGACTTCAGAATATGTCAGTCAGTATTACTTAAATTTAGCTAAACGGCATTCAGCCTTTTTTTGATGACCACCTCACTTCTTATGGAGTAACTAAATCTGTATAGGCTTTTTTTTTTTTTTTTTAACTGTTGGTGATGCCTCCTAAACACACTAAGATAGGCATTGTATCAAGTGATTCTGTGAAGACAGTGGCTTTGAAAGAAGGATACACTTCTTGGGCCAAAACAGGTTGGTTTTTAAATATAGGTGTACGGGCTACTTGACAGGTGTAAGGGCTACTTGACTCTGCAAGAGCTGTGCTTCCCTCTTAATGATAAAAAGCATCAGCTGTGTAGAATAATTCTGTATAATTTTTGCTCTACATATTACCTGTGTGCCATCAGCACAAGACTGACTTGAAGAGCAGATTGCTAAGTATGTTGGCACAAGTCCAGAGAAACAAACAAAGGTATTACTCTCAGAATTATTAATAGGAAAATGAAGAATTATGTGGTGATTCTACCAAAAATCTTTCACTTTTGAAAGTGGGTAGGAGGGAAGAATACTCTGCTGGATGAAAGGAAATTATTCTCCTAGTATTCTGCTGTTTAAATATTTAACACCCACCATTGTTGGTGAGGTGCCATCTTTGTAGATAATATTTGAGTTCTGTCTGTTCTGCTGCAGCAGCTGTAAACTAATATTTTTAAAGGGGTGCTGGTGCACAAACTTCATAATTTAAGATAGTTTTAATACTTGTGTCTGCTGCGCTTGTTGAAATGTTCGCTATTGAACGAATAGTAATTTGGAGTAGCATCTGGTGATGGTATAGGCTCCTTAAAGATGGTTCTTAGCTGCCATCTAATACGTTTCAGTAAAAGTCAAATGTGTCTTAAAAACTAAAGATGTAGTCCATTTTGACAGTTCATAAGGTAGAATTCAGGAACTGTGAGTAGAGAAAGTCAAAAACTTCAAGGATGTAACAATCTATGATGTACCTCTTTTTTTTTTTTTTTAAATACTAGAAATATTTAAAAGAACACAATGCTGGAAAACAGACGGCCTTAGAGTAATTTGGAATTTCTGATTTATTTCTGTCGATGTCTAGCTGCTTTTTTTTCCCTCTTATTTTGGAACTCCTGCTAGATAATGGCCTACGGTGAAGTACCTGCAAAATGAGACACAGCACAGTTCATTTGAATGAATATAAACTTTTTTAGAATGTTGATAACTACTTTTAAAGTAGTTAATCTAGAACACAAGATTGTAGCCAGTCACTGTAGCTTTCCTCTGTTATCTTTTCTTTCACCAGGTGAAGAAGAATTTTCTTATGGATATTCTCTAAAAGGAATAAAGACATGCAATTGTGAGACTGAAGACTTTGGTGAGAAGTTTGATGAAAATGATGTGATTGCGTGTTTTGCTGTAAGTTTTCCACTATTTCTCTGTTTTTGAAACTTGAATTTTCTGGCTTAGTTACGTGGAATAGGCTGACCTGATTCTAAAAAACTGGAGCAAGATACTTGTATCTTAACGATTCTGGTTAATTTTCTTAGTGTTGATACATTATTTGATGCTTGTTTAACTGAGTTAAAGCCATTTTCTGTATGGAAGATATTTACATTATACAAAGTTTGATAACTTTTATCTACATTATCTAAAGGGCTGCAAAACTTTAAATAAGATGGTTTGGTTACTTGTGTTGTGGACAAAGTGGAAACAGAGATTCCATCATGAAGCCTTGATAAAAGGAAACTTGAAGTGATTATATACAGAGTACTTGGATTCCTCCTAATTTGGTCTTTATACTGTGCAAGTTAAATTTTTGTTTCATATATTAACAGAATTTTGAAGGTGATGAAGTGGAACTCTCGTATTCCAAGAATGGGCAGGATCTTGGTGTTGCATTCAAAATCAGTAAGGAAGTTCTTGATGGGCGACCACTCTTCCCACATGTTCTCTGCCATAACTGTGCAATTGAATTCAACTTTGGTCAGAAGGATGAACCCTACTTTCCCGTACCTGAAGAGTATAGCTTCATTCAGAAGGTTCCATTAGATGATCGGGTTAGAGGACCAAAGGGACCTGAACAAAAGAGAGACTGTGAAGTAAGTGTGATATATTAGTTCTTTTGAAAACTATTTTAAAGCATATTAATCTAATTACAGTAATCCTATTGAAAATCTTACTACACAACTAGTTTTGTCCATCTGTGTGGATGCTAGTTCTCGAAACAAGTAATTTATGATGTTTAAAGTCGTAACATTTTTGAGATTGGGCATTCTATAAAGTTTACCAGTTTGGACCCATTCTGATTTTTCTCCATATTTTAACTAAATGAAACAATTAAAGCAATAATTGGCATAATTATGGCAACATTTTTGATAAGTTGCCAGTTAGCACAGGTTCTATATTTGGCATTCCATTTAAACTATAACAACCTAAACCATGTCATAATAGGTGGTAATGATGATTGGCTTGCCTGGAGCTGGGAAGACCACATGGGTTTCCAAACATGCAGCAGAAAACCCTGGAAAATACAATATCCTTGGAACAAATACTATTATGGACAAAATGATGGTAAGTAGTGACAGGACTGAGGTCTGTCAGTAGTTTTATAAAAGTTGAAAGCTTGCTTGGATTTTTTTTTCTTTCCCATATTATTTGTGATCTTAAATGTCAAAGTATTGAATAGTTGTTTTGGGAGACTTAAGGAATTTTGACTAAACAAAGTAAATATAACATGAATTACAGCAGGCTTCTAAACCTTATGTATGTCCTTATATCAGATTTCTTTGGTTGACCTGCTAGTTATGAAATGTTAAGTATTTTTGGCCTGTATTGCTTTTTAAGGATGGGTTACACCTCTAAATTCTGACATGGATTGTAATGCAGTAATTGTTTTTGCATGATGTCTGTAGTGATTATAAAGGGAAATATTGCTCACGTGCCATAGCAGACGTTTTAAAGAATCACTGTTCCTTTGTGTGAGAACCCCAATTCAAATGAGTTTGCAGTGCTTCACTTAATTTTTTTTAAGCCAAGCCTTCAATGCCAGATAAAAACACTTAACAAAGGAATAGGTCAGCAACAGGAGGAGTACTACTATAACTTTGGAATATGTTTCTGTAGGTTGCAGGATTTAAGCGGCAGATGGCTGACACTGGAAAACTTAACACACTGTTGCAGAGAGCTCCGCAGTGTCTTGGCAAGTTCATTGAGATTGCCGCTCGTAAGAAGCGGAACTTCATTTTGGATCAGGTATAAGTTAGTGTATGAAATTTAATTTTTAAATTAGAATGGAAATAACTAAGTGGGATTCAGGTTTAGAATCTAGCAGCTGTTTCTTGCGCTCTTCCGCTTTGGCCTCCTCACTGAGGTAGGAAGGAAAAGGTTGAACTGTACTACAAGCATTTTTAATCACTTCATGTGTCATTTTAAGCTTTCTCCAAAATTGTGGGGTGTTGAGGGAAATAGTGTTCACATCCAAAGAGTGTGTAAGATTTTTGTAAAGGTGCACCATGCTACATCTGTCCTTCCACTTACATGTAAAAGTCATTGCAAGCTCTTGTAGAGATGAAATTTATACACCATAAGTTTAACTTCCTTTAGTTCTGACAATGACAGCTACGTGTAGTAAGTTACTGCATTTTTTTCAGACAAATGTGTCTGCAGCTGCGCAGAGGAGAAAAATGTGCCTGTTTGCAGGCTTCCAGCGCAAAGCAGTTGTTGTTTGCCCAAAAGATGAAGACTACAAGCAAAGAACACAAAAGAAGGCAGAGGTGGAGGGAAAAGATCTTCCAGAGCATGCAGTTCTCAAAATGAAAGGCATGGAACATAATCCTATACTGTGTTTTAGGATGTTGAGTATCTGTTTAAAGGGATAATGTAAATTTTTAGACTTCAAATTTGCTTACCTTAAAACAGTTACACTAAAACCTAGAAACTGGAAGACTATTGTAGCTTTGTAAGACAACACTATATTGTGTGTTCCCTCTGCTGCAGTCCTTAATACTACTCAGTCATGCTGATATTGCTCCATGCAGATGCACAAAGCTGTCGTGGCATAAAGTGCCCTATTTAAAAAAAAAAAAAACCATTAAACATGCTTGGCAGACATTGATGTTTGTTCTGAGTGCAGGTTTCAAAAAATTAACAGGGAGAATATTTTCTAGCTTTGGATAGTATTAGCAACTTCTTGGTAAACTGTTTGCTTCACTTACCGCTCCTCAGTTTTGTCTTCATATTCAGTGATTCGGTTTCTGGAATTTTGTCCCTGCTCTTGGAGGAGGAGTGAGTAAAGGGTTTAATTGTATCTCAGTGGGTATTCTGAACATCCAGGGTTTTCTCCTTTATAGGAAACTTCACACTGCCGGAGGTAGCAGAATGTTTTGATGAAATAACCTATGTAGAATTACAGAAAGAGGAGGCTGAGAAGCTCTTGGAACAATATAAGGAAGAAAGTAAAAAATCTCTTCCTCCTGAAAAGAAACAGAACACTGGCTCAAAGAAGAGTAACAAAAAAAGTGGTAAAAATCAGTTTAACAGAGGTGGCCAGAGAGGACGGGGAGGATTCAACATGCGTGGCAACTTCAGGGGAGGAGGTAGGCCTAGAAACAGACCTGTTAACTTTATAGACATTTCTGGCTTTGGTGTTCACCTTTGACTATAGTTGGTTCATTACCTTTATGCTGGGGAAAGCTTGATTTCAGATACATTTGAAGAGGAAGTCAAGGCATTAGCAAAATATACTCCTTCATAAGCTGAATATTTTTGGTAAAAAAATGTTTCAGATTAGCTGCCGTGTTAGTCTGTATCCTCAAAAAGAACAGGAGTACTTGTGGCACCTTATAGAATAACAAATTTATTTGAGCATAAGCTTTTGTGTGCTACAGCCCACTTCAGCGGATCTGAAGAAGTGGGCTGTAGCCCACGAAAGCTTATGCTCAAATAAATTTGTTAGCCTCTAAGGTGCCACAAGTACTCCTGTTCTTTTTTTGGTTTAAAAAAAAAAAAAGACTCCATCAAAGAGCGGGGGTCAGCTTATAACTGGGTCTACACCAAGATTTGATTTTAAACTCTATGGAATCATTTAGTTGAATATCTAATACATTCTTTTTTTTTTATTTATTTTTTTTTAACCTGGAGCGTTCTCAGGCACTGAGCCCCTCAGCTCGCCGTAGCCACAGTTCGCCATTCCCAGCCGATGGGAGCTGCGGGAATGGCGAACAGCAGCCACGGGGAGCCGAGGGGCTCTGTGCCTGTGAATGCAGTCCCGACCTGCCAGCGGCTTACCCTCATGGGCTGGGAGCCAAAGTTTTCCAACACCTGAAATATAGGGTCGGCTTATGAAAGGGTCGTGCAGTTTTTGCTATTTTGGGGGGTTGGCTTATAAATGAATGGGCTAATGAAGGGTATATACGGTAACTTAAATTAGTCCATAATTTAGAGGGAACTAGAGATCCTATACTGTATTCATATAGCTTGTCAAGGGCATTGCTGCTGAATTTTCAGATTTGGATTTGGTGTTTGGTTTTGCACTATATTGGTGTCTCTGGATGTTTTAATCAGGTATCAGAAATTTCTTATTTAGGCATTCTTTTTCATTTGAAGCTGGTGGGCTTGGCATCCAAATCCATTAGGCAAAACAAATCTTCATTAAAATTTAGTATGTGTAAAACATAGGATTTGAGATATGTTGGCTATATCAGACAATAGTTTTCATATAAGAGAATTGTCAAACAAATGCCTGGTTTTTGTTTTTTCTTCCCACAGTCCCTGGGAACCGTGGTGGATACAACAGGAGAGGTGGCAATATGCCTCAGAGAGGCGGTGGCGGTGGTGGTGGTGGTGGCAGTGGGGCAATTGGCTATCCATACCCTCGTGGCCCTGTCTTTCCAAGCAGAGGTGGTTACTCAAACAGAGGAAACTATAACAGAGGTGGAATGCCCAACAGGGGGAACTACAACCAGGTAGGTAATGCATTCTGTAGGTGAGCTAAAGTTAACTTATCAGGTATTTAAGTCAATTTCTTATTTGAAAGGTTTCAGTAGTAATTTACAAATTTGCAGGTTGAAGCATGTTGATTCACAGTTTAAAAAACAAGTCTCCTGTGATAGTGGTATGGTGAGTTTGTGTTTAAAAGGCCTGTCTACTTTAGGTAATTTTGGCACTTGCTCACACACATGGCACCAAACCTTTATTAAACATGCTTAGAGCTGGTGCATCTGGTGTAATTGGGAAGATTTTAAGCCTTTGCTCCTGTTAAATAGAAAAAATTTAGAGTTCTTGTTTTTGCAGTCTAAGCACAAGCTTCCTACATTAACAGTTAACTGATCTAATAGAAGTGTTGACATAGAATTGTTAAGTGAAAGGGACAGCACCTGTATAAAATGCTTCTGAAAAATACATAACTAAGAAAGTATTTTCACAAATTTAATAGTAACTCAGTAAATGAATGTACTTGTTTTATGGAATATGTGGAGAGGCATATAAAGGCTCAAAATTACAGGAGCTAGCATATCCAGACTACCAAGACATGAAAAATAACACTAGGAACTGTGTTCCATGTACACAGTCCCTGGGATCTCCCAAGATGTACAGCTATGCAAGGCTCCCCTCACATCATTGCAAGTAAAGTGAAATGTATCTGAAGGAGAAGGTTTAATAACAAAAGAGATGCAGAAAGGAGATATGAATTTTAACTGCTTCAAGCACTACAACCCAACCTGTGCACTGCTCATGGTTTAGGAGTGGCCATGGGACCTCCTTATGACTGGCCATGTCACTTGTATGATATGTGAGGACAAATGTATCCCAATTTTGGGGGCTGATCTAGTGCATGATACATCAGTTAAGCAAACTGTTAAGTATTCTGAGCATCTCATAATAGCTGTTTGTGATCTTAACAGCACCAGGAACTTAATTGCTACTCCTTCAAATGGACAGACTTCAGTGGAGGTATTCAAAAGTTTGTTGAATTATCTTGGACTGTTAAAGAGCCAGCAGATGGAGCCCAAGCTAATAGACTGACTTGAGAAACTTCCCAAACACTGATGCTAAACCAGAATGCTGCATTTCTTCCAATATAGTGAAAATTCTTAAGTACACTTCCATAGTGTGGCTTGCATCCCAAACTCTGTGCACCACCCTTTTCTTTCATTATTAAAGAAACCATATCTTTGCCTGATCACATAATATCCTTGTGGCGACTGCAACATGAAAGAGTAGGAACGTATTTTGTATTTATAGTTGTCTTAATAGAATTAGCCAGCTGGAAATTAGTCAAAACTGGATTAGCCAGTTGTTCAGACCACCAACAGCAGCAGTTTGAGAGCTACTGGTTTATGAAACCTATCAAATCCAAAACCCTCACCAAATATAAATCGCTGAAACAATGGAGAGAAATGTAAGCATTTTAAGAGCTTTTCAGTGTCTCTAAGGTTTGTACCATGACAGGTGCACTAGTAAGTCTTTGATTCTCTTGCATACCCTTCTGGAATATGGCCTACAACAGATGTAGTCGTGTTCTAAAACACCTTCTTGTTACAGAATTTCAGAGGAAGGGGAAATAATCGTGGCTACAAAAACCAATCTCAGGGCTACAACCAGTGGCAGCAGGGTGTAAGTAACTTCTGAGACTTTTCTTTAAGTCCTTAAGAATTGACTCACTCACATGTGTGAAAATGCTGTGCAAAGTTGTCTCGAAAGTCTAGGGTATGCTGTTCAAAGTCTAGGATATCTTGCATTCCAGCTGTAGCTTATTTACTTATAATGGCAGTCAGTATATCTGGTTTCTTCTCAGTATGGCATTACATTAAACAATATGACGCCTCCTGTTTCTTACACAGTTCAGATATTACTGCCAACTGAAAAGTTGTTCTTCCCTGGTTAGTTAGCTGTCATCTAATTTCCTTGTAAATATATTTAATGTAGGAAAGTGAGCTGTGAGTAATGTCTGGTTACAGTTCAAAATTAATTATTTATCCATCTATTGCAGCAATTCTGGGGTCAGAAGCCATGGAGTCAGCATTATCACCAAGGATATTATTGAATACCCAAATAAACGAACTGATACATATTTCTCCAAAACCTTCACAAGAAGTCGACTGTTTTTCTTTAGTAGGCTAACTTTTTAAACATTCCACAAGAGGAAGTGCCTGCGGGTTCCTTTTTTAGAAGCTTTGTGGGTTGATTTTTTTCTTTTCTTTTTTTGTACATTTTTAATTGCAGTTTTAAAGTGATTCGTAAGAGAACCTCAGCATTGTGCACGATAAGAGAATGTGTCAGTATTTCAGGGTTCTACATTTTATCTGTAAAATGTGACTTTTTTTTTTTTACCACAACAAAAGTAAAACGTTGCTTTGTACCTGGTGTCTTTTTATTAAAGAATTTTCTCCTTTTTCCTCCCTCCCCCAATTTCTAGGAAACAGTCGTGAGTCATTGTCACAATTGAATAGAAATGTTAGCAACCAGATTCATGTTGAGGCTCATAGTGGCCCTCATGAATATCATGAGACTATGTAATGCTCATATTACACTCCATCCTCTCTATGCGGTTTCTGGGTGGAGGGATTGGGAAAGCAAAAGTTTCTGGCAATAACTAGAAAGGTTTTATAAGATTGGAATTCAGCAAAACTTGGGGCAAAGAGGAAACCTAGAGCTAAATAGTGAAGGTGGAGTGCATGTAGAAGAGCTCTTCAAGTGTAAAACTTGGTTGCATTAATTGTGAAGGCTCAAACTTGTGAAGGTACAACACCATGAATTCTTTACCATTTGTTCTGCATTTTGATTCTGAAAAGAAGCTGGCTTTGCCCATTTCTTATTAAACAAAACTTGTTGTAAATCCAGTTGTCTAATGGGATCTATATGAAGTTAGCTGTGTGTCTGTATAACCCCTTTTCCCCCCTAAATACTGTATACCTAGTGTGCTTGTAGTAGTTACTCCACCATTTTGTAAGCTAATGAAACTGTGAGTCACCCATTTTATATCTAATTTTTAATCATGTCAATTCTCAAATGGGTGTATCTCCTTAGCCTGCTGATTCCTTTTTCTCTTTAAAAAAAAAAAAAGTAGGTGGAGAAATTTAACTTTAGACGTTTGTTTGCAATAAAATAAATTCATTTTACTCTTGTTTTGGGATTCTCGCCATCAAGGTCTAAAATCCCTTTTTTAAAACTCTTCAGAGGAAGAAGAGAATGTACAAACTTATGTTGGACAGCTCCAATGCTTTACTCTGTACACTCTAAAAATACTGGAATGAAAACTGGTGGCTTTTGTTGCTGTGGAAAACTTGCTTGTAAAGGAACTACGTTTATCATAAGACAAATGTTAACCTAGCTGAAAGAAAAGTCTTTCATTAAACTTCCATATGACAGTAAATTGTTCCGATCTAACATTTCCACTGCATATGATCCTTAAACCCTCCACCTATCTTGAAGGAAGGAAGTCTTTTTAAAAAAAAAAACGAGGCAGTCTTTTTATCAAATATTTGAACGTTCTGGGTTTGAGGAGACATACGTAAAATGTACATCCCATGTATAATTCCATAATCTACTTCACTAATATGTAAAGATTTAGCCTTTGATGTGGATTGTACTGACTGCTGTGTAAATCAGTTTAAAGAAATCACAGCTCTTGCTGTGAAATAGAAAATAGGGAGGGAAGAAAACAAAGGCCAACTGTAACATCTTAAAAGGTCCAGTTTTACTGTAGCAGCACTGTTCAATTATAAGCATATACACAATTGTTGTAATATTGTTAGCTAATTCTTGGCCTGCATAGATCACATTATATGGGCAAGATGGATGCTTTAGGTCAATAGTTACAATTATGACAGATGTAAAATACACCTTACACTATTACAAAGAGGTAGGGACTCATTTTTTAGTTTTAAAACCTAGAACATGGTGATCCATTATAGCAGAAACTGCCATCCTCTGTCCCGATGTAGAGACAGTGTTGTGCACTTGAACAAAACAGTTTTTCTTTAAAATGTCACTTGGCTAGTGAAAAGTCCTGTGTAGTGTTGATGTTCAAAAATACTTCACTTGTTTTATTAAGAACTTGTAGCCATAGCAGCAGATGGTAATTGGATACTAAGGCCCCCTGCCCCCTCCAACCCCCATACATCCTTCTGTGAGGTGGTGGTAGATAGTAGTAACAAAATTGCTTTGAGGGAAAACAAATTCATGAATCAATTAATTTTTCCCATAAAGATACTAGTCGCTGAAGCCAAGTGGGAACTCTAACCACAGTACCTCTCTTCGACTGGGAATCAAGCATTTTGAGTACTCAGTGGCATAAGAAAACACCTTTTTCTCTAGTACTGCTTAACTTTTTGCTCTTTTCCAATGTTTTGCTATATACATGATTTTCCTTCCATTAGTCTTTAAATACCAAACATAACAGCATGTATTTTAAAAGGACATATGGATTATTTTCGTTTAGAAAACTAGTATGATTATGTAAGGTATCTTTGAGCATGCAATTTCAGTAGTAGTGAAGACTACAAATGCAGTAAAAATGCTTTCTCTAAAAATTCTCTTGCAAACCCTGAGCAGAACAAACCTCTCCAATTAGCTTAAGATCTGAGCATGGGTATAAGAGACGCTGACTCTTGACATCTCTTCTGATCTTATAGCTGTGCTATTTGCACTGCTAAAATGTAGATTTTAGAAATCTCCATCAAAAAACACAAACTATTAAAACTTGAAGAAATTCATTCTTTACTTTGATTACAAAGGTCTAGTCTTAAATAGGTTTTGTTTTTTTTCTTAGCCAGCCAAGCAAGGGAGAGGCTTTTTCTATAGTTTTAGTGAATCGTGTTTAAAGTTCAAAAAATGTATATACATTTATTGAGCTGGTTAAGATAGTGTATGAAGCTGGAATGTTAACTGGAGAGGGAGAATGGAAACTAAGTTGGGTTTAAACCTAGCCAGGTCATAGAGACTTATTCCTCATATGACCATTACTACACTTTCTGCATTTAAATTTTTAGTCTGAGTAAAGAAATTAAAGGGATAACAAATCCATGAGAATTGTAATAATTACATGCCTCTCCCCCAAATTACTGGTCTCTTGGGTTACAAAAATGTGATTATTTCCCCATCCCTTGCTTCCAAAATGACTTGCCAAAAAACCCAACATTTGCAGTTAACCCATGACTAAGGAAAATCAATAGAAAAGTTGCATGGAGTTGAGTTGATAAAACTAATACTGTTTCAACAGAGTATAAACCACAGCTGTATGCTGTCACCAAAGAGGGCTTGCCATCTGGCATATTAAGTAACCACAGGCATGTTATAAGGCCTTGTTTACACTGGAAAAAACTGCCCATTTTATAGCAGTTGCACTATGCTATGCTGTGAGTGCTCATAAAATGGGCTCCTATTTTACTTCCATGTCATAAAAAGTACTGGAGCTGCAGTGGTGGTGTAACTGGTAGAGTTAATAGTGTAGTGTAGACAAGGCTCTATTGTACACCTATTAGCAGTTCTGGTACCATGCATATTGCTCAAGCTTTAATAACTTGTCTGGTAAAATTGCTTGAGTCTTTGCACTAGAACTTCAACTATAGCTACCAGCTCCTGTAATATGAGCATTAATTTTTCTGGTTTCAATATACCCTAAGGATTTGTCTTCTGTACTATCAATGAAATTCCACTTGTGGCAGAAACTGATTTCTAATATAGGGAGGAGACAGCCATCAGCATTTTCTAAAGCAGCCATAGTGGTAAAGCAACTGTAGGAGACATCCCAAAATACTTCGTGTGGGCACCCTGTGCCCTGAAGTTTTCAGAATGGGTGGCTCTAAGAAACTACACCCTCTTTAATGAGCTGGGAAAATGGTAGGTACTGTACTACTACACCCTTCTATAGCAAATCTCGTAGAAGTTAGTGTGAAAGAAACCTTTTTGGAATTCTGTTTAAAATCCTGACTTGGAAATAAGCTGTGTGTGTGTGTGTGTGTTTCTTTTTTTAACTGAGCCCTGAAAAGCCTAGTAAATAGGAAACTAGATTTTTGAGTCCACTCTTGCTCCCAACACAGACTGGCTTGTCTCATCTGCCATACTGTGGCCTTATATACACTATGAAATAGAACCATTACCGAACATAGTTGTCAGCAAACAATTCAGGTGACGGAGCTAAACACAAATGGCTCACTGAGCAGGGTTTGTCCTGACCTATGCTTACTCATTAAGTGTTCAGTTACAGTTCTGTTTTCTTGTTTAGATAGGTATGCTAGCAAGCTTAGTCCTTAATGGCAGCAACTATCTTTCTTTAGTTGACTGTTGTGGGAATTCATGTTGTACTTGCAGCTTTCATTTTGGTATAAAACACCTTGTTGGTTCCTGAAATATATTTAAAACATACTGATTTTGAGTCTGTTGTTTCCTATTTGCTTCAATGGGGGAGGAGGGGTGGAGTCAGTCCAATTCTGCTGTCTTAAATCTGTACTTACTGTAATAATCACTCTCCCAAAAGGGTCCAAGTCCTGCTTTGATAGACATGTCTATTGAAGTCATACCTCTTCTAAAAATCCCAGCCCTTTAGAAATCTCTGTTAATGTTTTCTAATGGCACAACTTCAAACCAGGTCAGGAGAAATCAAATTAAGTCCATAACAGAGCATGAATTTCTTAGATGGGAGAGGGGTAATAAGATGCCAGAAAAAGCTTATGGAGGGAAAGTAGAAATTGAAAAGTGCTGATTTGCAGTATAAAGGTGTTATCAAACCAGCTATGGTGAGGTTAAAGGAAGTATGCTAGCTCTTCAGCACCCCCGCCCCTTTTTGTGATGCAAAGTTCACATAATCCTACACAACTGGCTGCATGCGGTTGGTTGGGAGGAGGAGAGAGTATTTTATTGCAAGATAGCTTAAGCTAGGTTGCTTCCCGGTTTTATATAGCTTCTTCCCCTTCATTCACTCAGAGATTGAGGTGCAGCTGTCCATTCACTGGGCCTTTTGGGGGCTGTAACAGTTGTACAGTACAGAATCAGCCAACTGGAATAGTAATTGTGGACAGTAATGAATCTTCATTTGACTCCTGCCTTCAGTCGTCCATTTCACAAACATTGGGAGTGGCAGGAATCCATTGGAATAAACACCAAACAGCTGCTTGAACACTATTTCATTTAGTGAAACAGCTACTTTAATTCTTACTATATTTTTGAAAGTGGAATAAGGAACAAAGGAACAAAACCCTTTTTCATTTCAACAGGTGTTTCCCAGTAACAACTTCTTTATCACTCTTTGTCACAATATTAGCATTGTACAAACCATTTTGTAATTGTTTCTGGTTAAGCAGGAAGTGTTAGGATCAAAATTGTTCTATTTCTGGAGAAGAAAAGCAGTTGAGCCAATTCTTTGAAAATAAACTAATAGTATTAAAATTGTCTGAGATAAAATAGCTCAGACAACTTTATTTTAAAAAGAATACCTTTTAAAATGTTTTGTAACCACTGTTTACACTGTGGTGGGAGTAGTGGTAAAGATGAGAAATTGCAGTATAAAAAGAATTACTTTGGACCTCATTGTCTGGACAGTAAATGGGGACTAAGGGTATGGTTATCACCTCAGTGGCATGATGGTCCTTACCCCACAACTTGTAGAGCTGCCTTCATGTGTTGGGGGGGTCTCTACATGGTGAGTGTCACCAACTGAGGCCTCGTCTAGGAAAAACAGATGAAGTTTATAATGAGAGAGCTAACATAAAATTCTAGTGTTGATGGGGTTACTTGTAGTTTTCCCTTGATCTAGCTGGTCAAGGTGAACCATAATGGGAAGTCTAGGGTTTATCTCACCCCAACTACATTAAGGTAAAGCTATACTGTGGCGCATTTACAGTAGGATTTTATGTATTAGCTATCGTGGTGTAAAAATACTGTTTTTTGTAGTCTAAAGTGGCATTAGACTTTATGTAGCTTTAAACTGCATTAATTCTTCCATGGGCCTTTTCACATCAGAAACATTCACAGGGTCCTATGGAAACACACTTGCAGGGGACAGGTGTAAGACCAAGGCTAGAGTGAGGGGCATGTTCTAAATATTTTGAAATGAACATGGGTATCCGAAAGAATAGCTTAAATAGTGGCTAAAATACCCGAAGAGACTCCACTGGGGCTACTCACATGCTTAAAGTTAAGCATCTGTGTAAGTCTTCACACGATCAGGCCCTAAACAAAATTTTTCATATGGATTTCTCTATAAGTAGTCTGTACATATTCTGTTAGTACTTGGGAATGTAGGCAATTTTATAAAGAAGGCTTTGCTGTTCATCTTTAATTCATAGGGTTGTTTCTTAGATAAGTTGGTAAAATACATAGAAAAACTTTGCTTTTATGACAAGAGTGTGGGGGCGGGGGGAAATGTACCAGCTGCTTTTAGTTGTCAGAAATAATTTTGCTCTGGAAAAACTCATGGATATAGTCACCACTGAACTTGTGTTTAGTATTTTCTAAGACAAAAGTAGAAGCTCCTTTAAACTGGCAAACTTTTTATTTCCAGAACATGGATGTGGTCCTGTAAAAATTTAGGAACGGAATTATGCTTATTTGAATAATCGCATTGGCTTCACATGTGCAAGTCTGTGCAGCATGAGGCCTTGTAGATATCCTGTACTATATATACACACAAAAAAACCCTCCCTATTTTTAGAAATATTTAGGTTGCAAAGACAAGCACTGGAAAGATAGGAAATGCCAGATTTATCCTGGGAGGGGGGAATTCATTGTTGGGGGCCAGTGGGTGGTTGGCTTGAGTCTGGCCCAGCATGACTCTCTTCTCCAATATCTGGGTGTTGAGGGAGATCTTGCCCCATGTTGTGTCCGAGGGATAGAATAAGGGCAACTGTGGCCATGTGCTGGAGCGGGGGGAAGCCCACCATGGCTCCCTGCGCTATAGCTGCTCTGGCAGCTGCCAGGCATTCTCAGTGCAGTGACTTCTGCTGCTTTAGTAGTGACATAAGCCCAGCTTTGAAATGTTAATGTTTAATTATTATTTTGGCAGTTTGCTAACACCTGAGCCAACACTATGTAAAGTGAGAGAAGGAAAATGGCAATTTTCAGCAGTTTACGTCTCAGCAAAATCTTGGGATACAGAAAATCCACTTCTCTAGCTGGAGAGCTTTACCTTTACTTGCTGCAAACAATGGCAGTGTTGGAGCTTCTCACTATGTCTCCACTAGTGCTGCGACAATGGCACAGCTACTGTGCTGCTGTAGCGTCATAGTGTAGACGTTTCCTATGTTGATGGAAGAAGTTTTTCTGTCATAGTTAAACCACCTCTCTGAGAGGCAGTAGCTAGGTCAATGGCAGAATCCTCCTGTTGACCTATCTATCTCCACGCCTTGGTTAGGTCAACCTAACTATGGTTCTTAGGGTGTGAAATTTTTCAAGCCCTAACGAACGTACATAAGTGGACTGAAATTCTCGGTGTAAATGAAACCTCAGAAAAAGGTCCCAAGAATCTTCTACAATGGAAAGTTAGGCAACCTAAATATGGGGATTTCTGCCAGCTTCCCCTATAGTACAGCAAGAATTACACTACTGCAAATAATTAAAAAATTAAGATCAGGAGAAAGAACAGTTATTTACACTCCAGTATATGCTAATGTGGATCCCTCTGTAGGTGACTGGCAAGCAGTAACTTCCCTGGAAGGTGAGGTATTTCAGCTGTATCAGTAGTATAGCCATTGAAGTGCTGCTCTCCCGAACTTGGCATCTGACCTGGCTGTCATGTCAAGCGCATAAAATTTAACAGAAGTCAGTGGATTGCTTCATGTTGCAAGCTCTGCAGCTCTCACAGATTGGAATGTTCCTGAAGCAGGCAGAAGATGCTGCTTGTCTTGGTGTCAGAGGGAGAGGCTCTCTGGAAATGCACTGTGAGGGCCACTTAGAGGTTCTCAGATGAAATGGCTTGGCCTTTTGATGGTCTAGATTATAGCCACAAAGAGATGGGAATATTAGAGCAAAGCTCTGGATATATCCAATATATGCAGCTTCTCTTCTTCTAGTGTCGTGTGGCTCCAGGAAGATGACTGGCAAGGTAACTGATCAGATGGAATTCAGAGGCATCTTGGGAGATTAACTTGGAGTGTGGTTTCAACACCTCTGTCTATATGGAAGGAGGAGTAAGTTCGCTGACTGTCCACGCTGAGGCGATGGCTGTGGCAAACTGGGAAACACAATTTATTTTTATGGAACAGTAGGTGTGAGTTAGTTTCCTCTCTCATCTTGTATTGTTACTAGCCAGAAAGGGCCAAGTTAATTTCTTTTCTTGACACAAGACAAGCAATACAGCGACTGAAGAGAAGTCATATAGTATGAATGAACTATCAGGAATTCAAATAATTGGTGGTGGTAGTGGCGGGTGGGGGGGACTTAATGCAAATCCCTAGACTGTTAAATAAGTCTGTAGAAGTACCATGCCTGGGAGGGAATTGCTTATACTGGTTTTGATGAGGTTCAAGAAGCTCATCAAACAAATAACTGAGCATAGTATAAAGTGGACATCTTGATCTAGAGCAGAGGCAACACTCTCACACAATCCAAGAACTGATACGATACTATGACCAAGAGGGACAGACCTTGCAGAAAGAGCTTGAAAGAGTTTAAACCAGCCAGGGTCTCCATATGGAAGATGACTGGCATCTGGTAAGACAGGCATGTGTATAAGCTATTCATTGTTTTCAAGATAAGTATTCTCTGTTATGCTTTTATTCTAAATTAATCTTTTGTTTTATGAAGGCTGGTTGGTCATTCCCCCCTGGGAGAGAACAGGACCCCCACGTGTTGATCTAAACTCAAATTTGCTAAGGTGATTGCATTGGAGAGTGGGAGGAATTGCAGCCTAAATCCCAGGTCTGGAGGGAGAGGAATGTGAGTTCTCGCTCCGAGAAAGGTGATGTCTAGAGACTTTAGACCCGTTTGGGGTTCCCTCAATGAGGCCATGAAGGAGTCAAAACTGAATTTACTTTGAGAGCTGTGACAATGGCCACCAGAAAAAAACATGTTGATGGTCAAGTGGTGTATTGAGCAACCCAATAATGGGTCAAAGAGCAACTCCATGATTTTGATGAGGAGGATATTGAAGTCCAAGGTAGGAGTTAGATCTCTAGCCAGATGGCAAGAATGAAGGAGACCATTAAGGAATTTAGACACTAGCAGATCAAAGATTGAATATGATTGTACCTGAATATGACATACTGATATTGCTGTAACGTGAATTTTGAGAGTCAAATGTTAGTTGAGGATCTTAAGTATTGGGTCTGCTACTTGTTGATTTAGTTGGGAATTGGTCCTGCTTTGAGCAGCGGGTTGGACTAGATGACCTCCTGAGGTCCCTTCCCTGATATTCTATGATTGAACTAGATTGCTTTGGGGGGCCCATGTGGAAAATCTTTTCCATTTCAAGGAGTTTTCCTGCTTTGTATAAGAACTCCCTGAATCTGTAGGGACCAATCTGTGTCAATAGCACTCAGTCAGCTGCAGTGTTTGACCTTGGTTCAGAGATACTATGTCTGAGCTGCCTGAGGTGAATGGGAGGCCTCCTGGACATTAGCAATTGCCTGATAGAGAGAACTGCATTGGTCAGTAAGGGGAGTCTCAGGATGATGTAAACATTGTCTCATCTGATCTTGGGGATCAGGGAAATTGGCAGAAAGTTATATAGGAATTTATGAGATCACCACGGAGAAAGGCCTTGGGTGATGAGCCACTGGCACCCATTGTCCGCTGTCATGGCAGACCACATCTGGTGGAAAGGTACAAGGCGGTGTTCAAAAATCATGCTCACTGGACTGGATCTAATATGAATCCCAACAGTTCTGACAAACTTGCTGATGTGTTATAGGAGTGTTGTGAGTTGCTGTGGAGGAGAAAGGCTGGGGGTCCTCTGCTGTACCTCAGTCTTTTTTTTTTCTTGACCTGGTATTTGGTTGCTTTGGATGGTATGATGGCATCCATTGTCTCCACTGGGGTTGATAATGGTACAGCTTGTGGTATGATCTTCTTCCCCTGCATCACAATAGCATCTCACAATTACTGACACATGTCACCTGCTAAGGAAGTATTATTTCCATTTCACAGATGCACAAACCTACAGTCATACAAGAAGTCTGTGACAGAGCCAGGAATTAAACTAAGATCTCTGGCATCTTAAGGCATTTGACTAACAGTAAGACCAGCCTTTCTATACTGATCTACATGGAGATGATCTTCACTTGTATATCCCTGCTGCTTCAGGGAGCCATAAATATACTCTAATTAAGACAGATTGACCTGTGAGCAGCCTCCTCTAAAAGAATCCTGCTACTTGTGGGTAATGGGGAGAGAGAGGCAGCAGGCTACTAGTCACATCTGCTGAAGATTCCTACTGTAGCAGGATTTGGTGAGGACATATGCCAGTTCTTGTTCATCTTGGAGATGTTTTAGATTTGCTTTAAATGTGGGGGAGGTTTTCATTATAGGAATTCATGGATATAAAAATAAAATTGTCAATCGTTGTTGAGGAACAGTAGGGAAGAGAACCCTACCTAGTTAAATAGTTGGTTTTTTTCCTTTTGGATTTTAAAGTTGAGGATCACTCAGAACTCCTAATGTTAATTTAAAAAAATGAGTTAATCGGAGAACAGGAAAACAAATGTTTTCAAAGGTATCAAGGTATGTTATTTTATTGGAGGATCAGAGAGAAGTAGTAAAGTTAAATATGGAGAATGTTCTGCACTGAAGTAAAACTTGTTTATTTAGGGTAACAATCATAATCAGAGAGAACTGTGTGAGAAACATGGTATTTGGACTAAATTACCCCATCCTTTGTCTGGTTATCAAAACTCAACTGCAGTAGCCCTGACAGATTATGACCATCAAGGAAGGAGGTATTTTTAGTGATGCTGCAATGGAATACACTTTGTGGCACTACACAGTAAAAGAGCCACATCAAACAAGTTTCCTGCCCTGAAAGGTTTACAGGCTAAAGCTCAACCAGTTCAGGCTCACACAGAAGGATACAATGTCATAATTGCATGATGGGAAGCTTATAACTGGAATGTATAAAGGAACAGGTTGAAGCAATTCATAGAAATTATCAGGAAAGCATTAGATTAAAAACTCCCTAAGGCTCATGTTCACAACTGTATTTTTGTACCCCGTTTTTGTCACTCATCTGACATGCTTACAACAAACTGATCTGAGGTCTACATAACAGCTTTGTCACAACACGGTCATGTTTTATCTGAACTTGTGCATCCATGCCTATCATGCTGCCAGTGTTTGTATCTGTGTTCTGGAAAAATCCAGGCAGCTATCCTGTATTGACTCAGTGGGAGTTGGTTCCCGTAGGACATGCACATGGGTCAATGCTCTCTGTACAGTAAGTAAAATGTTCCAGAGGGCTGTATTTTGAAAAAATAAAGTTAATGAATTGCATGATGAAAAATAGTTCCTATTAGGATATAATAGGGAACTTATAAAGAACTCAAGTATTTTGGCAAAGGTTCCATAGCCTCCAGCCTCTCTCTTCCTGTCCCTCAGCCCAGTGGCCCTTTCAGCACCAGTCACTTTCAGTTTACTTTCTGTTGTTGACACAAACAGCTGCAGCAGGCACTTTGAGATACAGATGATGTCAGAGTGCTTTCTACAGTTTTTACTCTGAATATTCTTCCCCCCTCTTCTGACTGTTCCAAACCATCCCCCTTTTCACTGCAGCTTAACTCTTAATGCTCCTTTCCTTTTTTCCTTCCCTCTTCCTGTTTTCACTTACTGCCCTCTTCCTTTTGTGACTTCATTTAGCTAACTCCCTCCCAGCAAAACCCCACTTGGGGGGGGTGGGGGGGAAGCACTTATACAAGCAGATTGAACAATGATTTATTATATCCAGTCCCCCCACCCTTTGTCTCATCTAGGTTGTAAATGCTACAAGGCAACCAGCAGTGTTCTTAAGCAATTCAAATAAATAATCCATCATAAAAACTAAGGTGTCAATCCTACCAAGATTTGTGCATCTGAGTTGCCATACGGGGTTCAATGGGATGACTCAGGTGAATACATTTAGATCATTGAACAGTTTGCAGTTTTGTTTTTACAACAGCTAATAATAAAATCATGGCTGTAGGGCCATGGGACAGCTGCTGAAAAGCTACTTGGCAAATGGGGGCGGGGGAGGAAAGGAGTTTAAAACTGACACCACTGCTGAAAGGGCAGCAGGGAATAACACCACCTTCCTCCCAAAATTGGAATATAAATACATACGAAAAAATAGTGACGCTATTGATGTTTTCAACTGTTTCTCTATTTTCTGTTAATCCTCTAGAACATTTTCAGTTTAGTGGAGGAAAATTTTACAAAATCCTAATTCCACAAAAGTCAGTTATTTTAAAACAAGTATAAAAAGGAACTAAATACAGTACTAACAGCAGCAATATGTAACTTTAGTATGAATGTTTACCAATTACCCAATGCAAGTTGTCCCCCCCCCAAAAGATACAATTCTGCACTACACAGTCACATGAGCAGACACTCCAGTCTTGTATAAATACTCTTTACCCCTATATTGTAGCATAGGCGTCTAATGTCCCTAAACTGACATAGCATAAGATAGGACAATGTCAATCTAAATTTGAAGTTTCCTTCATTTGAATCTTAACTTACTTGCTTTTACTATTGAAGTTTTTGCTAGTTTCCCCTGCCAGATGGGACAGTCTGTTCACTCCTGATCGCCCATATGTTCATGTTACCATCCAAAACTGGTAGGGAAGGAGTTATTAAACCTTTTTTTGCAAAGAAAGGTGTAAATTGTAATCTGTGATTTTGTTTTCCTTTTCTTAACTCATTTATGACTTTTCAGCCAGCAAGCATGCTCAACCCTTAATTAAGCTGTAATTCAATCACAACTCTTATTCTATCAGATGAGAAAGAACTCAGCCATGTATTAAAATAGGAGTTTGCTAAGCATTGTTCACTACTGTCAATTCCCCAGTGTCATGCCATATATGGCAATTGGGTTGGACAGAAAACTAGGGAAAAAAAACTAGCAGGGAAATACTTTCCTTTCTGATCTGGGATTAGTTTTGTATGGCTGCTGACCTAGGAGTTTGTACAGATTCTCTGGTCAATGGTAGATTTAAGGAAGGAAGCAGGCAAAGTACTTCATAAGGTTACTTGAGTCCAGCAGAGATTATTTTGTACTTTATACAAAATCTCAAACTGAAAAGCTCTCTTCCTGAATAAAATGCACTTTACTGTTATTTTTCCCATACAAGATCGGAACAAGAGAATTCAGCCGCACAAGGAGGAAATAAAGAGAAGAGAAGGATAGAAAGGAACTCTGTTGGGAGACTACACTATGTGTACTTAAAATTAAGAATTATTAAGTAAGCCACGGTAAACTTGTCAATGCTCTCACATGTAATAATTTTAAAGAAAAAAGTTCTTTGGCACAGACAAGTGTTTTCTGAATTAGAATGCATTAAACAAAATGATGCACTGGTTAAAATTCAGAAAGCTTGTGTGTAAAACTTCCCTCAGGATCAAGCAATATATAAAATTATAGCCCTGAGGTGCAAATAAATCCAAACCCCTTTCAATCTACAGGGTAATAAGAAAAAAATGTATTATTTTACTCACTAAAAAGGATGAACTACTTTGGACCAAAAGCAGTCTATTGGGTAATGCACTTTAAAAAGAACAATACAGGGCTTGATTCTATGAGGTACTAAGCACCCTCATCGCTGACATTAATTGCACAATGTAGATAAGCACAGTGTACAAACAAATGGAAACCCTGAATCAGAGCTAAGTTTCAACAATATACTACTGCTAAACAATACAATATCATCTCCGGAGTTTGCAATACAGAACAATTCATAGTGGTTTTTTTTAAATAAATTTATTTAAATTTTTATGACAAATACAGAAATGATAAATTTAGGGTACAGTTTCAAAACACCAATTTAACAAAATATTATGCACATTTCAAAATAAAATATCGACCCAACAGTGGTTTATGTAACTAATCAAGGCAACCAGGTACTGCTCTACCCAATTATTAAACTGTAAATAGTACAGGCTACTGCAAAGAAGTGCTCTAATTGGAAGACTGGAACTTATGAGATAAAGTATCCCAAACATAAGGTACAAAAGAATAGCAAATAGCCCTCTTGAAGATTTATTAGTAAATTTCATTTTTAGTTTCACATAGTAAAGAACATCCCATCTTTATCCTCAATTTAAGTGTCTATTAACTTTAACTAGCCAACATCACTAGTAGAAGTTGCCCATTATACTGTGTTTCACAGAGATAAGAGGGATCTTTACATTATTCATTTTGTTTCAGTCAACCAGATGAATATTCCTTTTATTATAATAATTAGTAGGAATAATTTTTCACATTAAACAGCATAGAGATATAAATTGCATTTAATTTTAAATAATTATTTATAAACGTCTTGTTTAGATATGGGAAAATTATAGCCTGAATTAATTTTTTCTTTTATTGTAAAATAATGCCAAAACCTCTAGCCATTTTAGAAGAGCTACACACCATTGTTCTAAACAAGTCTGAAACATTGTTATTAATCCTCAATTAAATTTATCATTTTCAAACACAACGGGCCAGAAACTGGAAGGCCATCCCTGATTTGCATATAAATATACACAACTTTTAAATCTATACACAACCCTAACATTTGTTAGGGTCTTCTTTAACAGACTGAGTAGTTTGTTTGAGTCCAGTAGGAAAAAAATTGTGTGGGTTATCAGTTTTGTTCTCATCCCACACTTACAGGCAGAGTGTGCCTTGGCACTTCCATTTTAATACCCCACAGGTTGTATTTGACCATTGGGTTGCTCTGTGATAAGCTAAGATTTGCTTTCTAGATTGCTGTTTTGTTTTCTTTCAGGATCAAAATCACTACTTTCATATAAGATCTTGTTTCTCATCCCTTCTTGAATAATTCTTTGCTGGATCCTTAGTTTTGCATGATTGTATCTGCAATATATCCTTAAGGAAGAAAAAACACAGTACACGTTACAACTATTCAAAATGAACTGTAAATTCTACACATCATAACTGGACATTTTACAAGCATTTATGTAAATATTAGCACAGCTGCTAATTCTCTAAGGCATGGTTCTACAGCCACTTTGCACAAGGAATTCCCGTGTGCAAGCAGCTACAGAACTGGTTCCTAAACATAGAATTATTTTTTACTTTTAAAGATCTGAATTTGGTCCCAATCCTGCAAATACTTACACACCTGCATAGTTTTAAACATGTGAACAGTCCTCATTGATTTTAATGGGACTACTTATGTACCTAAAGGTAAGCACATCTTTAAATGTTCACAAGATTATGGCCTAAGCTACAATTTTAACTGAAAGACTGGACAGTGGGAGGAAACAGAGACATGAAGGAAGGAGACGACAAGAGGACTGCATGGTCTCTTAGGAGACTAAGCCACATGTAGCAGAATGCTTTTTTAAATTTAATTTTTATTAAAAATATCAAGTCTAATAGCTTAAGGTTTAAGAACATCCTTGCAAAAATAAGTTTTGGGAATGGATTTAAAGGAGAGGAAGGAGGCATGGCTAAGAGTCATGAAGGGTCTTCCAAGAAAGAGTATGAAAGGTGACAGAGGACAGCACAGGAATATATGTACAAATTTGCAGCACTGGTCTGTCAAAATTCAAGAAACATCTTATATACCAGCATCCTAAGGTTGTCAAAACAAAACCTCCCATTCCAAAGTCAAAAGATCTTCTAACTCTACCTGAAAGAGAAAAAACAGATAATGAAAACAATTATCCAAACTACTTTTATTTCTCTCAACTAGCAGAACAAAACCAAGCAGAAAAATTAATCTCTCTTGCAGAGGAAATACAGGAAAACAACAAAAAATACTCACTGGTTGCTAAAAAATGTCCAAGGCCCACAGCTACAGAACCCAGTGACCCATAGAGTATTGACTCTCGTGAACAGGGAATATTTTGGACATCAAGGATTCCTAGGAGCTTAAAGGTCTAGAATTTAAAAAAAAAAAAAGTTAAATTATGACTATCTTAATTCAGATAATTTTTTAAAAAGAAATAATACATTAGAGTTGCATTCTCCATCCCTCTTTCTGATTTTCAGACAAAAAACATGGTCCCCTATAGATTAAGTCGTTAGTACAAAACAGTTAATTTGTTGTTGGTTTTATTTTAAATACTCCATAAAACTTTCATTATTTTCAGCTATATTTGTTTTTGTGCAAAATAATGCACTGTCATACAAAACATGAGATTGTGAAAATAGAGTCAACTTCATCCCAAATCTATCCTGTTAGTCCACTGACTGCTACTGAATTATGTCAAGGATGAATTTGGCCCACTGTGTAATTCAATGATATGAAGTCAACTTTGAAAATTTACCAATAATACTCATTCATTATAAGCAATCATCAGTGCCTTCTAAAACCAGATTGGGGCTAATAGAGTGATTATACATTTGCTAACTAGTTCCATCACTTCAATTTAAAATCTAGAAAAAGGATAAATTTCCATACAGAGGCTCCAGTCTCAACTCTATCACAAGGCTGACTTGGATCCCCCTTTAGTGTGTGCGCACGCAAGGGTGCATGTGTGTACACACACAGTGCGCCACGGTATCTTTCAGATTTTTAGGGTTGTCTCCATGACAACTAAAATGTGTTCAGATTGAGGAAGTATTTTTTGAGATTAAGATTTAAAATGGCTCAATTCTGAAATCTCTGCGTCCTACCTGCCCAACAGAGTCACATTACCCCACAAAATTTGAGACATAGCCCATGTCCAAGGTCTACCTAGCGCAAGAGGAAGCGTTCAGGGAAGAGAAAAGTAAAATGTTTTTAAAAACTATTATTCAAAAGTTAGACATGATCATTTCAATGAAAACAGTGATGGGGAGAAAAAACAAATGGTGAAGAATATTCTTATCCTCCAAACCCACCAAGGCTAATTTTCATCTTTAGGTGCCTAAAGACCTTTAAAAAAAATCTGCCCTTAAGTAACTTGCTAAAGGTTACATAAGATGTTTGTGGTAGAGCTGGAAACAGAATGCCAATTTCTAAGTTTCTAAATTAATTGAACCATGTCTACCCACCAGACCATACAGGCTCAAACTGCTTTATATACCTTTACGTGGCCAACTGCAAAATCAGGATAATATTTACCCACTCTATAAAGAGATTTGAGATGTACAGATTAAAAAAAATCTATGTTTTTCAGAAGCGTTATCTTGAACAGGGGTTCTCAAAATGGGGGTTGGGACCCCTCAAGGGGGTCGTGAGGTTATTACATGGGGGGTCGCAAGCTGTCAGCTTCCACCCCAAAGCCTGCTTTGCCTCCAGCATTTATAATGGTGTTAAATATATTAAAAAGCATTTTTAACGTGGGGGGGGGGGGAGAGAATCACACTCAGATGCTTGCAATGTGAAAGGGGACACCAGTACAAAAGTTTGAGAACCACTGATCTTGAAGCATTGAAATTTGATAAATTAGCTAGGAGGGCTTTGAGAACTAGTAGATTAAGCATTATATGTGTAGGCAACAGACCAGGGTTTTAACCCTGAGTTTGACACTTAATTTACTGAGCTGTTTTAAGGCATATTTTACCAGCATTCAGCTTGTAGTTATGTTGTGCTGCACATGAACATGTGACTAACTTAATTACATAGTGAACATGTGCATCTTTGTCAGGCAGGCATTGCAGGAGACAATTGTTCGGGCAGCACTACTCACAATCCTTTAACATAATAATCTGATGACCTGTCCATCCCATTTAAAATTGTAAAAAGCTATATACCTTCATTTACATTCACAAAAGAATAGTATGTCTTACAAAATTCAAAAAGAATTAGTTTTAAAAACATATGCATTTCTGTAAGAACATATTTCAACAACAGAACAACCTTTACTCTGACCAAAAATAAATAAATATAGTTCTTGTCAGTGATCATGAACACAATCCTTTTGGGGAAAAAAGTGTTATATGTAGCCTGGGGTTTCTAAGGGAATTGAGCGCCTTCTACTCTTAGATCCCTTTGAAAATCCAAGCAATAAACATTATTGAATATTGATCAGCCTCAAATGCTGGTCCATATATATATAATTTTACCCAAAACTGATAGCTATTCACTTTTATATTACATTAGTCTCCAACAGTAATTAGAAGTAACATTACCAAAAGAAAAACATTTAACAATTTACAATAGGTTATTATTTTAGATTTATAAAAGCCTCTATAGGCATCTCTAGATCCTCTGCTCTGAATATAGTTAACTGACAGTATTTCCTGCTTAATAGTATTCTTCCAAAAAATCTATTTAGATACAAAAATCAAGATGAAAAAATATGCATAAAAGGCCCCCAAAATATATGGCTCAGAGTCAAGGTTGCTATTGTTGTGATGAAATCTGCATTTCTTGCTGATAAGAATGTGTTTGTTCATTATGAAGGCACATTTGTCTTGCTTTTAAATCCTTAGATTTAGCATATGTTATGATCAATAGCTACGTTGTTACTTAGTATCTGTAGTTTTTTTAAAAGTTATTTTTTAATTTGGAATGGTACTGTTCTTGGACACTTTAGATATATCACTGACCAGGGCTTCACTCCAGCTCCAAAATATACTCTGCCGCACCCCCTCTCTTTCAAGGAGTTTTGTTTTCTTAACTGAACAGAAAAACGGTCTTAACTGTCTTCACTTTCAGGTTTCAGTTCTATCCTACTCACAGGCCTCACAACTTCCCAGTTCTAACCAGCTCTGCCCCCTCTTTTGGGCAGCAGCCTCAGGGCTGTCTCCCTGAGGATCTGGCCCTTTGCTCCAGGAGACCTACCATGGGAGTTAGCTCCACTCCATTGTGGCTTTCCTTCCTCAGGCACACCTCTCTCAATCACCCACTAGCAGCTTTTTAGGGTCAGGTGTATTCAAGCCTCTCCCTTTAATTGGGTGGACTGGACTCATCTGCTATGATCCAGGGGAGCTGGGCCTAGGTTATCCACAGGAACCAGCTACCCTGTGACAAGATAGTATAGAAGATGCTATGCTATTGTATTACTTTTGAGAGACTTAATTTAGGTTCTTATGCAATTCTTATGACTAGTATTAGAGAGCCTGTATACATATGAGATTAGAATTTGTACATAAGTGTAGAAGCCCTACCAAAATCTTTTGCAGAAAGTTTAAATATATAAATGTCATTGGCTGGGAACAGCGAACCGCAGCCACAGGGAGCTGAGGGGCTCCATGTCTGCAGATGCTCCAAGTAAACAAAACGACAACGTATTAGATATTCAATGATTCCATAGAGTTTAAAATCATCAAATTTTGGTGTAGACCCATTTATAAGCCAACCCGCGCTCTCTGATGTGTCACTTTTTTACCAAAAATATTTGGCTTATGAATGAGTATATACGGTAATCTGAAACTAGTCATAAAGCAGAGAACAGGGAGTCTCAATTTTTTCATAGTTGTGGTCCACACATTAAGTTTCAATGGACCATCTCCCCTCCCACTCTCAATTGTACTGACTGCCTCTCTTCTCAACTGTGACTGCATACACATTCCTGTGACAATTAAATCACCTGATTATGTGGAAAAGAGATATTAGGAAAGCATCTACTGTATTTTTAGCTATCTTTAGTACACTTCACCAGCTGAAAATAAGGATGAAAGCCAGCACCATATGACCTAACAACCTCTGTATTTCAGCAGGAAGTACTTCAGCAGATCACAAATTGAGAACCTTTGTCCTAGAGTAGTTATATTCAGTTAAAATTAACTGGAAGTAAAATTTAAGAGCATGTAAGAGGCTTCAATTAAAATGTAATGTATTTTAATACAAAAAATATTGGTGGTAAACAATATGCTGCATTTGTGTACACAATGGTGCCATCCATTGAAAAAGGAGACAAAAAAAAAATCACAGGAAACCTTCAAGCTTCTTCAAATTCCCATGAGTTTTTCAATGGTTGACACTGCATCAGGGCAATCACCAGGCTCTTCAGAATCTGGAAGAGCCCTAAATCACATCCCATAGAAAAACCTGTGGGGAAGTGTAGTATATGGACATCTTCATTAGTATCTCCCCTGCATGACCTATCCCTTTGATAGGTTACCACCCCCCCAAAAAGGAGGACATGGGTCTTGTCCCAAACCTGGCAGATTCCAGGGGCTCCTTGGGATGCCCTGTACCTCATCAGCATCTTGAAGGTTGGGCAGCTCCATTGGAGCCTTGGTACTAACAACTCTTATCTTACAACATATGTCCCCAGTGCATGTTCTGCAGAAAAGATAATTAATACAGCAGAGACTGTGACCTATATTAAGTATATAAAGGATCCCAGTCACCCAAAGAGCCACACCCAGATCTAGGGGAGAAGATAATCAGGTCCAAGAGAGCACATGACATTTACCAGCACATACTTATTTGCTTTTTAGTATTATTGGTTATTTTAGAATATTCACATATGAACTGTATGCATAATAGATAGGCTTAATAGATTGTATTGGTATGCATCAGGAAACAGTGATTTTACTATCAAGGGGTAGCCATGTTAGTCTGGATCTGTACAAAGCGACAGAGTCCTGTGGCACCTTATAGACTAAGGGCTAGTCTACACTTACCGCGTGTGGGCGGGTGAGTTTTCGACTTTCGTCGACTATCGATCGCTGATCTGAGCGCGATATTTCACTCCGAAGCGAAAACTCGAGTTCCTCTCGACAGCTGGAGTTAGCAGCAGAGAGTCGAGTGGAGCCGAGTTGGAGCGGGTTCGGCGGGCTGCGCGCGGTCCGGGCCGTAGTAGTAGAGTAGGTAGCATTAGTTCGAATTCTTGCTCACGCGATGATGAATTTCTAGTACTTAGTAGTTCTAGTCTTAGTAGAGGCCTAACAGACATATTGGAGCATGAGCTTTCGTGGGTAAATACCCACTTCGTCAGAGGTAAGCTTATGCACCAATACTTCTGTTAGTCTATAAGGTGCCACAGGACTCTTTGTCGCTTTTTACTGATTTCACTGTACATACAAATTAATAGAAGATTCCATGAATAATAATTGAAATGTACAGTTAAGTATGAAAAGTGCTGCTTGAACTACAGTTTGATTTCAGGATATATATGGTGTATATTTTGACATGCAATGTTGACAGTTTGTGCTTTAACAGTTACTAAGCTTTAACTTTTTGAATCTCAACATCAATTATCCTAAAATAATCATCTCGGCCAGCCCTAATTTCCTACAACTGTGAACAATGAATTAGATTAAACTTTTAAAAAAATGCTTAAAAATCCCTAGCCACATCATCAGGCAAAATTATGAAAACTCCAGTCACGGGCTCTGGAAGCCTAGTTAGGGGGCGATCGCTGCAACCAGGGAACGGCCGGCCCGGCGCGGGGCTCTGGGTACTGACTTTGTAACCTTGAGGCGGCCCCTGTCAAGGGCGGGGGATCTAAAATCAGCTTTGGCAGCCCCGCTGCGAGCGGGTGCTGGGGGAGGCGCGTCAGCTCTGCACGCTGGGGGGACCTGGCTCTAGGGCAGGGGCGGCGGGAGCGGCTTCCACCCAGGGCTGCGGCCCGGCGGCGCCTCCACGCGGGTCAGACACGGGCAGGGCGCGGCCGCCTGGCTCTGCGCTGAATCCGCAGGGATCAGTCACCCGCCGGGGCCGAGGCCCCACCCCGGGGCCGCAGGGACCCGCCCCGACAGCGGGGGAGGGGGAGGCCCCCCAGTGCAGCCACCACCCCGCGCTGAGGGGGGCGGAGACACAGCCACCAGCGGGGCGGCCAAGGGCCTCCCCCGCCGAGGCGCCGGGTCCCGGCGAGCCGAGCCCGCGAGGAGAAGGCGCCGCTCTGCTCCCCATGCCCCCGTTACCTTCTCCGAGCCGGGCTCGCCCTCCCCCGCCATGGCGCGGCTCACAGCGCCCTCCTCACGCTACCAGTGAGGCAGAGCCGGGCCGTGTGTAGAGTGCGAGAGAAAAGTGCCAGCGGCGCCGCTCTAGCCGGCCGCCCCGCCTCATCTCTATGGTGGCCGAGATGAGCGCGCCGGGCGCCATTTTAGGTATAGCGCTGAGAGATTCCAGCAAAATCCTTTGTTCACTGAAATGGGTCACGGAGCAGCGCGGGGGCGCGCGCGGCTCGCTCTTTCCCGGCTCAACCGCCGCGCGCGCGCGTTCTCGCTGAGCCTCTCACCCGTACACGCGCGTGGCGCGCGCGGGCACGGGGGCGGATGTCCCCGAGAGACGAGAGAGAGCTGGGGAGGAGGGAAGTTGGAGAATAAAATGGAAGGCGGGGATCAGCGCTTCCCTCAGGCGGGGACACAGATCTGGGGCCAATATTGGCCAGTGCTTTGTGCCTCCTCACAACAGGTGCAGCAGGCAACAGCACTTTTGGAGGCGGGGGGGGGTGACACAGGCCCCCCCCCGCCCAACTGAGACAAGCCCCCAGCCCCTCAAGGGCATGAGGAGAAAGTGATACAGCCTCTTTCCACATCTCCCTTCCAGCCTAATAGGCCCGTTGCTGGGGTATGTAATCACCAGTGACTGTACTAGACGTTATGCCAGCAAAGTTATCTAAATTACAGTTTATGTAATTATACGTTGTAACATGCTTGGCGCACTGTACAATACATAAAATGAAGCTAGGCTGTGCCCCAAGTTAACAGCCATCTCCAGCTCCTATTGCCACCAGTGCAACCTGAATTAAGAGCGTTAAGAGGCACTACAAACCAAAAAAGTAAACATGCTAAATTTGCTGGTTGAGCAATGATAAGGTGGAGGAAAAGGGAAAGTGATGCGTAACAGTATATAAATAATTGAATGATGTGAACGCTATGGAAGGAGAGGAATTATTTAGGGTTACAATGGAAAACAACTAGAAATAATGGGATATGATGAAGAGAAAATGTACGTTGAGAATCAAGAAAAACAACCTGACAGTCATGAGACGGTTCATACTGTAATTGGTCTTTTCCATCCCTCACTATTATTACATTACATACATATGAAATCAAACAGTAATATTTGGGGAAATAAACAGTGATAAACTTTTTAACGCTGTTGAATGACATAAAACAGAGTTTTTCAGTGGGACAGAATGGGAAAATTGAAGCTATTTTGCTTTAAGGGAAATAGAGGTTCTCTCTCAAACAGTGAATTGTTGCGAGGTTTCATTTTAGGACACTGCAATTGTATGGAGATTCATTTTAGGACATTTAAAAAAATAGAATCCTCTCCCTCTTGGTAATGACGAACTGTGTTGTTTCAACAAAACATTTGTAATATTGCTTATCGGTTTTAAAAAAAATCTTCCCTCACTGATTTAAATTTCCACAGTGTTTGAGAGCCCAGTCTCTTTACTAGACTAATAGTGTAGTCTACTCTTTGCTCTATTCACGAATTTGTTGTCCACAGAGCATGCTCAGAAAAAATTAATAGAATGTATATCACTAAAATGCACTGGTTAAAAGTTTCTTAAAAATCAATTCAAGACAGACAAGTATGGATTGAATTCTGATAGGTATACATTAGTTTTAAATATTTTCAAGTGATGATGATTATTATTTATAGTGCTGTAAATGTATGGCATGTTAATACAGGTAAAATATGTTAAACAGAAAACAAATGGCAAAGTCTCTGCCCTGAGATGTTTGCAATATATACTTTTATTTTAAAATGAATTCAGTTTTTAAAAATAAATTAAATTTTCATAAAGACTTTTCAAACAATGAGGACTGAAATAAGGAATGCTGGTTGGCTATCCTCAGCTGGAGGCCCCCTGCAGCATAGATCTTCCTGCCAAAATGTCCATGCATTTAGCCTCCTTAGACTTGAGGGCCAGTGCCTGTTGCCCCTGACATTCCTTTTCGTTTACTGCCGAGACCACCAGGAAGCAAGCGTGTGGATGCGAGAAGAGGTACTCGTAGCCTTGGAAGGGGCAAAGTACTTCCTATCTATGTCCCTGGCGATGGGTGGAATGGCGGCTGGAGTCTGCCACAGGGTGTAGTTAGTGTTTTGGATGGTCTTCATTAGCGGTAGCCCCACCCAGGAAGGACCTTCTGGGGCAAGGATGTCTACCATAGGATCCTCTGCCTCCACCACCTCCTCTGCCTGCAGGCTCATGTTGTGGGCAATGCGATGGAGCAGATCCTGGTGTGCCCTGTGGTCAATAGGTGGGGGCCCTGAAGCTGACGCCCCTGCTACCGCCTCATCGGGCGAGGAAGATGAGGTGGCAAGTAGTGATACAGAGTCCTCCTGGCCCTTGAGCTGCCTGGATTGCTCCTAAACTGTACCAGGCTCTGCCACCGGCTCAGCAGGGGCGGCCGCCTCATGGCCTAGTGGCAGGTCCTGAGCTGTTTTCGGCCTCACTTCTGCAGTCTGAGGGGGTGGCTTGTAGAAGGCAGCTTCAGCTCCCCGAGAGGCAGGCCTATCTCTAAGAGGCTGGAAAGGGTGGCATCCTGAGATCACAGACCTGGAGCCCCTGGACCTGATGGTAAGCCCAGGGGGTCCAAAAGGGCCATTGCATGGGGGGTTGCCACTGTGGTTGCCAGGCCGCATGCACATCCTTTCAGTGTCTGCCCAACCTGTGTCAATTGTGCCTTGAATAATACGAGTCTGCATCAGACTCTGAAGAGCTGGAGGGCGATGACCACGGTGGAGCTGAAGTCACACATGCAGGTCACCGGTGTCAAGTGGAAGAGGCAGGGGACCTGTGCCATGACAATCTTGTTGAGGATCAGTGCTGGCAATCTGGTGATGGGAACCGGAGCCATGGGTCCGGTGCCGGCGATTGGCTGCTGGGCTCCGGTGCCACTTGTCAGTGCTGGTCCTGTGAAGGTGTTGTGGACAGGTGCTGATCTGTCCATGGTGCTGGGGAGATTGATTGCCATGTCCCCAGTGCCGGGCGTGTTCCTGCTGGACTCAGTGCCAGGGAATGATGTCATGGCGACTGGGATCGGGAACGGTGCTGGGTGCGGTGCCGGTCTAGTGACCGGGAGCGCTGCATCATGGCAGGCTTGCCTCTGGATGGTACTGCTCTCAATGATACTGGAGACTTGTCCTAATTACCAGGGGCTGAACCACAGTCATCTCTATGAGATCACTTGTGGTTTCAAAGTGTCAGGGGTGGAGGGTGGCTCCAACACCTCCACCTGGCACTGCCGTGTTGGAGAGTTGCTATGTGCCAGACTCAACAGTGCCTTCTGGGGCACTGGAGTCGACAGCACTGACTCTTGGGAGCTGGGTCCTTCCTTGGGTGCAGCGAAGCATGCCTTGGCAGTCCCACAGCTCTCTGAGGAGAGTGCCCTCTCTCAGTCTTCTTATGTAACTTATGGGGCACCAGGGAAGTACAGCGGGGCCGGGCCACTGCTCCTTGTTACAGTGCTAGGCCTGAGCCTTGGCGGTTTGAAGCTGCTGGACAAAGTGTGGATTCCATGAGCAGCTGCTTCAAATGGAAATCCCGCTCCTTTTTCGTCCTAGGTTTATAAGCTCTGCAGATTTTGCAGCACTCTGTCTGATGCACCTGCCCCAGACACCTCAAGCAAGAGACATGGGGATCACTATTTGGCATGGGTTTATGGCATGCACTGCAGGACTTAAAGCCTTACGCTCGCAGCATGGCCCAGAGCCCAAGAAGGGGTGAGGGGATAGGGAAAGATCCCACTCACAAACACCTATACTAATGATAACTATAACTATACTAACTAACAACTAACAACTACTAGGTAACTATGCTCAGGGAGCACTTGAAAAGCAAGCAAGTCACAGTTCCAACGGCCGCCATGGACGGTAAGAAGGAACTGAAGGGGAGTCGGGTTGGCAGGGTCATATATTGAGTGCCAAGAAGGAGACACTCGAGGCGGCTCCCCAGCCGACCCGACGGGAGCTGCTAAGGGAAAAAGTTTCCGACAACTGTGCGTGTGGCGTACGCACACCTGATTGGAATAGACATGAACAAGCACTCAAAGAAGAATATTTTATTAAAATGAAAGCCAACATTCCAGAGCACATTTTTGCAGCATTGAGCAAATTCTATTACAAATTCTGCAGAACTGTAGAATATTCATCATTCTGCATAAAAGCTTTTACAGCCAAGTTGCCCCAGATGGTCTTGGCCTGGGAAAGAGGTCAGTGTGGTCTGACTGTGTATCGGTCCAATGGGAAGGAGTCATAAGTAATGGAGTAGGTATATGATGCATGTTGGTGGACCATAGAGTATTGCTGTCAAGGTTCCCTCCCCACTCTGAACTTTAGGGTACAGATGTGGGGACCTGCATGAAAGACACCCTAAGCTTATTTCTACCAGCTTAGGTTAAATTTTAATACTCTGCCACCACCAAATGCTTTAACAAGAAACAGGGAAGGACCACTTGGCGTTGCTCTTCCCCCAAAATATCCCCCAAGCCCTTACACCCCTTTTCCTGGGTAGGCTTGAGAAATATCCTCCCCAAGCTTCTACTCCCCTTTCCCTGGGAAGGCTTGGTAATCCCCTCACCAATTAGTCCCGGTGAACACAGATCCAAACCCTTGGATCTTAAAACAATGAAAAATCAATCGGGTTCTTAAAAGAAGAATTTTATTAAAAGAAAAGGTAAAATTAATCTCTGTAAAATCAGGATGGAAAATAACTTTACAGGGTAATCAGATTCAAAGAGCACAGAGGAACTCCCCTCTAGCCTTAGGTTCAAAGTTACAGCAAACCCTCTAGCAAAAGGAACATTTACAAGTTGAGAAAACAAAGATAAAACTAACACGCCTTGCCTGGCTGTTACTTACATGTTTGAAATATAAGAGACTTGTGCAGAAAGATTTGGAGAACATGGATTGATGTCCGGTCCCTCCTAGTCCCAAGAGCGGACACCCCCAAAAACAAAGCACACAAACAAAAGCCTTACTTCCCACCCCCAACATTTGAAAGTGTCTTGTTTCCTTATTGGGCCTTTGGGTCAGGTGTCAGCCAGGTTACCTGAGCTTCTTAACCCTTTATAGGTAAAAGGATTTTGGTGCCTCTGGCCAGGAGGGATTTTATAGTATTGTATACAGGAGGGTTGTTACCCGTCCCTTTCTAGTTATGACAATTGCTTATAGCCTAACTGCTACCCACAGGTGGATCTCCCTGCTATCAGGAGATGTGAGGCAGCGTCTATGTCTGACAACAGGAGCATAATGTGGTGGGGCTCCTGACCAAGTATTAACTTAGTTGTCTGAACATGGGTTCTCTACACTGATTAGCTGCACCTACATCTCAGTATACCTTCCTGCCAACTCCACAGTTATCGTCACCTTAGTCCCCTTTATGGAAAAACAAGTCTCATGTGGAACCCTCCATGACAATGTGCTGTGATGATAGATCAGTAATTGCAGTTGGTCTGAGCGGTCCTTGCAGATGTTATTTTGAAGGTAAGCTACCGAATAGACAGCTGCAATTGGTCAAACACCGCAGTGTCGGGATCTAGTATGGGTAATAATACTGTGAATGGTACATACAAAGAGCCCAAGACTGCATGACCTTTTCAAATAACACGAGCCTTGATTCAGGTATGGTGTCATTGATCTCAAGTTTCTAGTAGTCCTAAAGGCATATTTTTTTGCAGGATCTTATACAATTTTTCCTCTCCTTACCCAATTTAGGGACATACTGGACAATATCATTTAAGGAGTTCATTTTTAACAATGTTTGGGATTTTATCTTGTTTCAAATCATTTTGAGTGCTGGTTATAGCCTATGCATTGTTTATATTAACTATTTATTTCTTTATTTGCGGGGGGTCTGATTATACAATATAGCAATGTTGTGCAAATTATTAATAATATTTTTCTTTGATATCTAACTCTTCCACTTTTGTTTCTTATTGTGGAACAACTGCTTTTGTGAGGAGAGTGCGTGCCTGTGGTGTGAAACAAATGTGGAGTAGTGACATCACATGGACAGCTTCCATAGTTGTATGTTTTGCGATTAACAACACTGTTCTGTAACAAGCCATGGTGATGGAGCCACCCTTCACCATTTCCTACAATGGCACAGTGGTCCTCCATCCATAGCCTAAATTTCTGCCCCAGGTGGTGACTGACTTCCAGCTCAGCCAGTCAATTACACTATCAGGAGTCTTTCCCAGGTCTCACATACACTCAGGCAAATTGAGACTCCACAGCAAGACACTAAACGCACGCTCACTTTTTATTTAAACAGTACCAAATACTTCAGAAAGTCCCCATATATTTTCATATACATTAAAAAGAATACTAAGGGTCTGACTAGTTCTTCTCAATGATTATCCGGATGAGTTAGGCTATGTATAGAAGCGACCAACAGGCTAGCAACTGCAACCCTCCCTGCAAGGGTTAAGGCACACACTTTACTATGCCAAAGGCAGCCACTTTGGCATGCCTTAAATTTGTTCCCATTGTTGAAATCTGCAGCTCTGCATTTTGGAGTTCTAGCTACACATTCACTAAACATTTAGCCTCCAGGGCTGATGCACAGTTTGGTAGCAGTATTTTGGCCACTGTTTAATTAGGATTCCATTTTCCACTTTCCTCATTTCACAGTATGACTTATCAGATGAACCCAAGAATGGCAATGTTTAGCGGCTACTCCACTCAGGCAGAGGACCTCTGGTTAGAGGCAAGTAACCTCATATTTTTCAAACCTTCCCTCCACGTATGCCGGCCATTAATATTTTCATAAAATGTGTTTTGTTTCTTAAATAATGTATTAAAAATTTGAACCAAAATCAGTTAATTTACATGACTGGAGAGTTTCATTGTTAGATTGGGCAATGAAAGGAAATATTTCTGACTGATGACCTGCTTTAGGCTTTTGATTTCATTTTTGAAATTGCCTGAGGCCAATGAGACATGACCCTTTTTAAGCAACGTAAGGTATGTGATTTTTTTAAATTCTGTTTTTGAACTATGAAGAATACATTGTCTTTAATTTCTTTGGCCTAGATTGTGATACGCTAACGCATGCTGATAGACCTTTACCTTATAGCTAGCCCCAGTGGAATCAGTGTGACTACTGTGGAGTAAGACACTACTTAACCTGAGTAAGGGTATTTAGCTGATGTCCTCTTCCTTTGTTAAAAAAACTGGCACAGATGGGGTTGTATCATGCAGTGGCAGCTCTAGAAATTACGCTGCCCCAAGCAGGGCGGCGCGCTCGCCGCCCTTCCCCGGTCCCGCGGCCGGGGCAGAAGTGTCTGCGGCGGGTGCGCTGGTTCCGCGGCTCCGGTGGAGCATCCGCGGGACCAGCGCACCCGCCGCAGTCATGCCTGCGGGAGCTCAAGCAGAGCCGCAGGAAGAGGGGACCCTCCGCAGTCATGCCTGCGGCAGGTCCGCTCGTCCCGGGGCTCCGCCATAGCCAAATGCTGCCCTGCCGGGACAATGCCGCCCCACGCGCCTGCTTGGCGCGCTGGGGCTGGAGCCGGCCCTGGTATCAGGGCTATTGAGGGCCCCCTTTGGGTCCCAGAAGATCTGTCCTGCTAATCACAGGCTTTTGCATTTGTCTATTTGTAGGTGAGCATACATTCTCTCTCTACAGCACACCTATGAAGCTTTAGACAAATGTCAATAACTTACGATTTCAAATAATTAATCTTCACAATAATAGCCCTAGGAACTAAGTTACCGTTAGGATAATAGCACTGATGGCCTTTTTCAGGCCACTAGTCACTTGGCTGAAAGGGCGGTCTAAGGTTTTATTTATTATTGTGACATCATCATGGAATAATGATGTAATTAGCACATGCTTCCATAGTAACAAAACAGAACAGCTGTTGACCAAGCAGTTTGATCTTTACAGACAAATATGTCATCGTTGATGTAATTGCTTTAAGTTTAGAAGCAAAAAAATAGCATGACAAAGTCAATAAGAGTACATTTATAGTCATTTGCTATAAAGTTAAATTGTTAAGGTTTATGAAGCTGACTTACGTTAACTAATCTTCCTACCTTTTTCCTCACAGACAACTTGAAAAACAACAGGTAGGTCTTTGATGATCAAGACCTCCTTGAAGGATGGTAGAATATATTAACAGTGGTCTTCATCTAAGTAGAAAAGAACTGTCAGAAAAACTACCACAGTTAAGAGAAAATTGCATGAAACTGAATGACAGATTCAAGGTTTTCCTAAATAGACTTAAAATGCAAAGAACAACAAAGGTGGAGATGAAGAGAGACACTAGTTTTGACAGTTGCTGGTACTTCAAGAAACTTTTCAGGAAGAAAACCCAACAGACCAGGTGGCGGAAGGCTGTGAAATACAGACTGGCAAGCGAACAGGTCAAGGAAAAGAGAAACAGTGGAAAAAATGCCTCTTTTCTGGGACTGCTTAGAAGGTTGAGCCCTTGGAGAAAACAGTATGAGGGAGAAAAAGATGAAGCTAAGGAACTGATTGCTTTGGATTTATTAGGCATACGTTGTGGCACAGAGTAGAACGGGAAATGTGCATAATCTGATACTGAGCACATTCATACATATATTTTCTCTAATTTTCCTGCTACATGAATAAAGGCTATTTATTTATTCCTTAGTAAATTAAATGTAAACCAATTTAGTGCTGAGTAACAGATTTACTTTTTAAACTTTGGTATCATAAGGTCATTATTTTACTTGTTTTAGAAAGAAAACATTTTGAGGTTTGCTCTCAAGCAAGTTTTCATTGTTTAACATTCCAAGAGTTAAAGCCTTTAAGGGTAAAATCTAATCTAAATAAGAATGTGTGCTCTTCCACATGTGAGGACATTTTTTTTGCAAGTTTGTCTGTCTTTGTCTACACTGAGCAGTTAAGGAAAACCCCCCTTCTAGTTGGTACCAGTGAATCTCCATCCCAGTATATAACAGGCAATAGTGGTGAATCTGATGGTTGGTGCTCTGGACCCTTATTGTGCAGCCCAACTACACAGTGGTTTTAGAGTTGACTTGCTTATCTGAAGATCAGCTGCATTGAGCTGGACCTATTTGGGTCATGGATACACATTAGTTCTAGTTCCTGCTGAAACCAGGAAATACATGAACATGAAACAAGAGGTAACTGAATGTTTCTGAAAAAAAGCGTTCAGATTACATTTCAGCCAAGGTTTGGATCATGCTTTACTGTAGAAACTGAATGGATTCACCATATTCTGCAGAGGCACCAGATACATTTTTAATTCAAATAGGGACAGCACAAAGGCTACAATCAGCATGCCTGCCTCATAGAAAAATGCTCAGAACAGTCCTGAAGACTTTGAAGGCTTGTTGACCATCTGCTGTTCAAGTCACATATCTGACTTTCAACAAACTTAATTGGCAATTACAGACCCAGTGCAGCTGGCTAGATTATCCTCCAATCTTGAAGGCATTTTTTACACTCAAATTACATTTTCCGGGGGCGGGGTACTGTGAAGTTGATGTACAAAGTTGACTGTGCAGGCAGGTCTTTGAAATCAAGGAGGAAAGTTTGTAGTGTTTGGCAGTCATCACTTTTGCAGCAGCCAGGGCCTGGCAATCAATGAGTTGAAGTGGTGAGTGGACAGAAAAGCATCACTGCTCTAAAAGTTCAAAGGCAGCTCCACTTACAGCTGTCTTTTGTATGGGGACACATCTGGTAGGAAGCTTCCTATAAGAAAAATAAATGGAAGCTTCCCTTCACCACCAATAGGTTCTGACGATTGAATTAAAAAATTGGGTAATCTGGGCGACTGGTTGCTGGTGTTACAGCCACAAATATTGCTGTTAGGAAAGGACATGTAGTGGCAGTGTTGAAGCTATATCTAATAGCTCTTATCAGCTTCAGCCATTGCAGGCCATATGGCAGTCATCTTTGTTCCAATGCATCTCTTTTGACTTTTGACATTGATATGTCTTCACTGCCCCCCCAAAAGGTGTTTTAGTGAGATGATAATACACATTACCTATCACTGCAAAATCCTTGTGGAGATAAGATACAGATAGCTTATACACCCCATTACTACGACCACTGCATTGGGATTGACAGGGTTTAACTACACTGAGGTAGAGACTACCTTTTAAGACATAGACTTTAAGGTCAGATAGGATCATCATGATCATCTGGTCCGACATAAACAGAATATGGCTACCCTGACTCCCACAGACTCTGCTGGTTGAATCTACCACTACAGGCCCATAGTCATCCTTGTACTGAACACAAAGCCTCTGTGGTTAGAGCATCACCATAAACTGCAGTTAGCATAGTAGGAGGGAGAGGGGGAAGTCTGACTGGACCAATCTTATAATTCATTGATACATTTTGGGCTTCATCCCAACCAATTTCCAATGGGCATAGACAAGTGCGACCTTGCGCAAGGGGGCTTTAGCCACCCCCACTCCCCAAAATTTGTTTATGGGTTGTATTAATAAGCCCTTTGTGGTAGTGTCATGGGGTAAGTACTAGGGCTGTCGATTAATCGCAGTTAACTCACACGCTTAACTCAAAAAAAGTAACTGTAATTAAAAAAATTAATCTCCATTAATAGGAGTATTAAACAATAGAATACCAATTCAAATGCATTAAATATTTTTGGAAGTTTTCCTACATTTTCAAATATATTGATTTCTTTTACAACACAAAATACAAAGTGTACAGTGCTCACTTTATCTAAATTTTCGATTACAAATATTTGCACTGTAAAAATGATAAACGAAAGAAATAGTATTTTTCAATTCATCTCATACAAGTACTGTAGTGCAATCTCTATCGTGAAAGTGTAACTTACAAATGTAGATTTTTTTTGGTACATAACTGCACTCAAGAACAAAAAACTCTGTAAAACTTTAGAGCCTACAAGTCCACTCAGTCTTATTTCTTGTTCAGCAAATTGCTAAGACAAGTTTATTTACATTTACGGGAGATACTGGTGCCTGCTTCCTATTTACATCACCTGAAAGTGAGAGCAGGTGTTTGCATGGCACTTTTGTGGCTGGCGTTGCAAGGTATTTATGTGACAGATATGCTAAACATTCGTATGCCCTTTCATGCTTCAGCCACCATTCGGAGGACATGCTTCCATGCTGATGATGTTAAAAAATAGTGCATTAATTAAATTTGTTATTAAACTCCTTGGGGGAGAATTGTATGCCCCCTGCTCTGTTTTACCAACATTCTGCCATATATTTCATGTTATAGCAGTCTTGGATGATTACCCAGCACATTTTGTTTGATTATGAACACTGTCACTGCAGACTGGACAAAATGCAAAGAAGGTACCAATGTGAGATTTCTAAAGATAACAACAGCAGTCGACCCAAGGTTTAAGAATCTGAAGTGCCTCCCAGCATCTGAGCGGGATGAGGTGTGGAGCATGCTTTCAGAAGTCTGAAAAGAGCAACACTCTGATGCGGAAACTACAGAACCCGAACCACCAAAAAAGAAAATCAACCTTCTGTTGATGGCATCTGACTCAGACGATGAAAATGAACATGCATCGGTCCGCTCTGCTTTGGATCCTTATAGAGCAGAACCCGTCATCAGCATAGATGTATGTCCTCTGGAGTGGTGGTTGAATCATGAAGGTACATTTGAATCTTTAGCACATCTGGCATGTAAATATCTTGCGACGCCAGTTACACCAGTGCCATGCAAATGCCTGTTCTCATTTTCAGGTGACATTGTAAACAAGAATTGGGCACCACTATCTCCGGCAAATGTAACTTAACTTGTTTGTCTGAGCGATTGGCTAAAGTAGGACCAAGTGGACCTTTAGGCTCTAAAGTTTTACATTGTTTTATTTTTGAATGCAGTTTTTTTGGTACATAATTTGACATTTGTAAGTTCAACTTTCATGATAAAGAGATTGCACTGCAGTACTTATATAAGGTGAATTGAAAATACTTTCTTTTGTTTTTTACAGTGCAAATATTTGTAATAAAAATAGTGAGGCAAATAGAAAGGAGTACAAACACTGCCAACTTAAGTGCAAGGGTGTAATAAGAAAAGCCAAAGAGGAGTTTGAAGAACGGCTAGCCAAAAACTCCAAAGGTAATAACAAAATGTTTTTTAAGTACATCAGAAGCAGGAAGCCTGCTAAACAATCAGTGGGGCCCCATGACGATCGAAATACAAAAGGAGCGCTTAAAGACGATAAAGTCATTGCGGAGAAACTAAATGGATTCTTTGCTTCAGTCTTCACAGCTGAGGATGTTAGGGAGATTCCCAAACCTGAGCTGGCTTTTGTAGGTGACAAATCTGAGGAACTGTCACAGATTGAAGTGTCACTAGAGGAGGTTTTGGAATTAATTGATAAACTCAACATTAACAAGTCACCGGGACCAGATGGCATTCACCCAAGAGTTCTGAAAGAACTCAAATGTGAAGTTGCGGAACTATTGACTAAGGTTTGTAACCTGTCCTTTAAATCGGCATTGGTACCCAATGACTGGAAGTTAGCTAATGTAACGCCAATATTTAAAAAGGGCTCTAGAGGTGATCCCGGCAATTACAGACCGGTAAGTCTAACGTCGGTACCGGGCAAATTAGTCGAAACAATAGTTAAGAATAAAATTGTCAGACATATAGAAAAACATAAACTGTTGAGCAATAGTCAACATGGTTTCTGTAAAGGGAAATTGTGTCTTACTAATCTATTAGAGTTCTTTGAAGGGATCAACAAACATGTGGACAAGGGGGATCCGGTGGACATAGTGTACTTAGATTTCCAGAAAGCCTTTGACAAGGTCCCTCACCAAAGGCTCTTACGTAAATTAAGCTGTCATGGGATAAAAGGGAAGGTCCTTTCATGGATTGAGAACTGGTTAAAGGACAGGGAACAAAGGGTAGGAATTAATGGTAAATTCTCAGAATGGAGAGGGGTAACTAGTGGTGTTCCCCAAGGGTCAGTCCTAGGACCAATCCTATTCAATTTATTCATAAATGATCTGGAGAAAGGGGTAAACAGTGAGGTGGCAAAGTTTTCAGATAATACTAAACTACTCAAGATAGTTAAGACCAAAGCAGATTGTGAAGAACTTCAAAAAGATCTCACAAAACTAAGTGATTGGGCAACAAAATGGCAAATGAAATTTAATGTGGATAAATGTAAAGTAATGCACATTGGAAAAAATAACCCCAACTATACATACAACATGATGGGGGCTAATTTAGCTACAACAAGTCAGGAAAAAGATCTTGGAGTCATCGTGGATAGTTCTCTGAAGATGTCCACGCAGTGTGCAGAGGTGGTCAAAAAAGCAAACAGGATGTTAGGAATCATTAAAAAGGGGATAGAGAATAAGACTGAGAATATATTATTGCCCTTATATAAATCCATGGTACGCCCACATCTTGAATACTGAGTACAGATGTGGTCTCCTCACCTCAAAAAAGATATTCTAGCACTAGAAAAGGTTCAGAAAAGGGCAACTAAAATGATTAGGGGTTTAGAGAGGGTCCCATACGAGAAAAGATTAAAGAGGCTAGGATTCTTCAGCTTGGAAAAGAGAAGACTAAGGGGGGATATGATAGAGGTATATAAAATCATGAGTGATGTTGAGAAAGTGGATAAGGAAAAGTTATTTACTTATTCCCATAATACAAGAACTAGGGGTCACCAAATGAAATTAATGGGCAGCAGGTTTAAAACAAATAAAAGGAAGTTCTTCTTCACGCAGCACACAGTCAACTTGTGGAACTCCTTACCTGAGGAGGTTGTGAAGGCTAGGACTATAACAATGTTTAAAAGGGGACTGGATAAATTCATGGTGGCTAAGTCCATAAATGGCTATTAGCCAGGATGGGTAAGGAATGGTGTCCCTAGCCTCTGTTCGTCAGAGGATGGAGATGGATGGCAGGAGAGAGATCACTTGATCATTGCCTGTTAGGTTCACTCCCTCTGGGGCATCTGGCATTGGCCACTGTCGGTAGACAGATACTGGGCTAGATGGACCTTTGGTCTGACCCGGTACGGCCGTTCTTATGTTCTTAAATATAAAGTGAGCACTGTACACTTCCTATTCTGTGTTGTAATTGAAATCAATATATTTGAAAATGTAGAAAACATCAAAAATATTTAAATAAATGGTATTCTATTATTGATTAATCACAGGATTAATTTTTTTAATCACTTGACAGCCCTAGTAGGTACACTCTACCACAGGGTGTTGGGTCACGTGTGGTCAGAAGAAAGGGAAGAGGCTGTGCTGCAGCTGGGTTAGGTCCTATGCTGATGACCCTTATTATAAAATATGGTAGTACAGCCTAGTGGCCAGAGTCAATAGAATGGCCCTTCCGCTCAGGGCAGCATGGACCAATGGCCAGAGTCAATAAAGCAACCCTTACAGTCAAGGTAGTGTATCCTAATGGCCAGAGTCAATAAGTCACACCCCCTCTGTGGGCTTGTGTGACCTATTGGCCGATTGGGGAAGTGGGACACCACTCAGGGGTGTGTGGTGCCCAGGGTAGGGGGACTTGGGTCCTCCCTGCTCCTCTGAGCCCCAGCCCAGGACCCTGGCAGTGGTGGGGTTACTCACCACTGAGTCAGCAGGGATCCTCCCTAAACATGCTGACTGGTTCCCCAGTTCACCCACTGGAGCAAAGTCTAAGTCCCCTGGGATGATTCCTACCCTGTCTCCACCAGTGACGGTCCATGGTTCCCACTGGTCTCTGGGGTCCTCAGGCGGTGTAGCTCCTGATGGTGCAGCCTCCTCCCTGGGTTTGTCAGGCAGCCTGAAATCCGTGTGGGGCTCTGCGTGCTTTGGCTCTCGAGTCAGGCCCTGGAGAGAAGCTGTAGTCTACATCCTCTCCCTTCAGCAGCCTTCCTAGACTGAGCAGGGCTGCTTCCTTTTATATCTTGCCTGCAGGCTGAGCATACCCAGCAGAGGCAAAGGGGTGTGGCTTCCTCAGGCTGCAATGCACAGTTAAGCCTTGCGGGGCCAGGGTGGGGTAGGCACACCCCATCACAGGCAGAGACCATCTTTTTTTTCTGTGTTTGTGCAATGCTAGCATCATGGGGTCCTGCTGCATGACAAGGGCTCCTAAGTGCTACAATGCTACAAATAATACAAGAAACAGTCAGGAACAGCAGCTCATTTATTTCATTTTAATAAAAGGGGACACATTTAGTCATGGTACAGAATTACTAATTAAAAAAAAAAGGCTATTGATTCACCTTCAACTCTAGTCCCCCTACCCTCCAAAAGTCATCTACACACCTGCTTTATAAACTGGTTGGTCACATCGAATTCTAGAAAGAGCTTCACCCTGATGCCTGCATGACAGTTTCTAGAGTCTAAACCTTTTCAGTCTTTGAATCTCAGTTCATGTGAAATTGACATGGGATAGCTGGGTCATAACATGACAAACTAAAAGAAAGATCTTAGGGCTGTAGCCTGTCGCCCCCAATGGCCTTAAAATGGCAGAACAATTTCTGAGACTCACATGTAGATGACAATAGTTTCATGGTGGCAGCTGGTTCCTGTTGATAGACATCCCAGACTTTGCTATTTCAGAATTGCATTGGTTTGGTTTAACAGGCAACAACACAGACTGATCATCTCCTCTCATGCTATCACTACATCAGATTGACAAATGTAGATACTAAGTCTTAAAGTGTAATAATCTGCTTTTATTTTGGGGGCTTACAGGCTTATGCACCCACCAGAGAGAGAGCAACAGAACCAAAGGGCTCTAGAAACCCCTTTGATGGTCTATCTAGTGAAGGAGTAGCCTAATAGCCATTGGTGGCTCTGGAGTCAGGGCCTGTAGCAGGCTGTAGTCAGGCCCCGGGGTGAAGGAGTAGTAGTTTGGGTTACACATACCTTGAGATACATATATTAGAAATACCTATCTAGATGTGCTAACTCATGCACTGAAGGGGAGCTATGGCATGTGGTTGCCAATCACTGAAAGGGAGGAGGCCATCACTGGTTTCTAAGCATTCCATTCAATGGACATGCTCAGAGTGAAACTATTGTGAATGACTGCTGTTACGTAAGCGGCCAGCTGGAGACATTCACTGCACTATACTTTCCTGAGTGCTGAACAGCAAACTGCTTTGTATTGCACTCTTTTATTTCCACTTTCAAAGGCAATCAGAATATGCCCTCATTCAATTTCTAGTAGAGTCAGACTGAGCTCTCCCCTGACATCTGGTGATGAGCTGTTGAAAAAGACTTCAGGGGCTGATGTCGTTTGCATGGGTACACCCACCCTGCCTAGCATGATGAACTGCTTGCCCAAATGGTCACTTTGGCTGCTGTGGGATCCCCAGTCTCTTTGTTATTGGGGCAGGAGTAATAAAGAGGTGTTATCTTTATTATGTGTATCAAGGACAGTAGTACTGCACTTGGCATTTTATGACTGAGGGACTTACCCTCAACTAAAGAGTACTCACTAGGCAAGGGACATGGGTTCCAAAGCCTAGTGAATTGAGAGATGAGGAAGAGCAAGAATTTGTATATTTGGGAGCACTGGTGCTAAATACCACCTTGATTCTTTCTCCTCTTTTTCTTTCCACTGTGTAATAACAGAACTAATTTAGACTTAAAAAGAGTCTTGTTACATGCACTAGAGCTGAAATCATGAAGATCTAGGTTTAAATACTAGATCTACTCTGAGCTAGTGGTTCTGATACAAGAAGATGATCCAGGTGTACCAGCAGTGAGGCTCCCCTACTAAAAGCTGAAATCACTGAGAGCTGTGTTGGAGGGGGGGGGGCTGAAGACATATTGGTGAGCAGCTAGTGGAGAGCCATGGCTAGTGAAATGGCTGGCAGAGAGGACTGGAGCAGAACCCCACAGAGAGGTGTGGCAATTGGCTGTCGAGGGCCTGAGCAATGGAGAGTGTAAGGTGCCTCCATACCTCCCCCCTTTCCACCGAGGCTGGGAGGTGAACTGTGCAGATGAACTTCTGAACTCTGGGGCTGCACTGATCAAGGACAGCAACTGTGAGTTGGGTGACTTTTGGGTTGCTGGCCTTAAGACCCTGAGGGGAAAAGGACACTGCCCAACTTACTTGGCGGGTGGGTCTTTTGCTCATGGTTTGTGTTATGAATCCTGTTTGTGGTGTTTCCCCAACATAATACCACATGGTTTCCCTCCTTTATTAAAAGGCTTTTGTTACACTCAGACTCTGTGCTTGCAAGAGGGGAAGTATTGCCTCTTAGAGGCGCCCGGGGGGTGGTGCGTAATTGTCCCAGGTCACTGGGTGGGAGCTTGAGCCAGTTTTGCATTGTGTTATTGAAAAGGAACCCCTAGATACTGAACCCAGTCGTTGTTGCTGCCAACTCTGATGGGCAGAAGGGTTACATGAATCTTACTGCTGTTCAATCATATTTTGGTGTAAATTATGTAATATGCTCACTAGCCAGATCACAACAGATGGGATTTCTTCCTTTCTTAATCCAGCAGAACTACTGAAGGTAACTAAAATGTGAATTTCACATTGGAAGATGTCAGTACCTCAACATCAAGGTGGTTAAAACAAAGCTTAGTTAGAAGTTATTTTTTCATGACCAGATTTGGAACAAGATATTGAATGAGAAATCTCAGACTCGGGTCAGAAGGGACCATCATGATCATCTAGTCTGACCTCCTGCACATTGCAGTTAATGTGAACTCAGTAACAGGCTCTGAAACATGCCACAAGTTACTCCATGTCATCCATGGAAAGTAGGTGTTAAGGTTTAATAAAGACAACCTTTTGATTTCACAGAAAATGAGCAGCCAATGAACAGTTGTAGGTGATGCATATTCCTTGTAGAAGTGGTACCTATGACAAACTTCTGCCAAGAATGTGAGGCACAGCATATTGTATTTGCCTAGACTGATAGTGCTCCTTTGTTTGGAGAACTTCAGTTTGTCCTCAAGAGCAGTTCAATAGAAACTTGAGAACTTAGAAAATAGAAAATAGAAACTTGACCTGGAGAAAGGGGTAAACAGTGAGGTGGCAAAGTTTGCAGATGATACTAAACTACTCAAGATAGTTAAGACCAAAGCAGATTGTGAAGAACTTCAAAAAGATCTCACAAAACTAAGTGATTGGGCAACAAAATGGCAAATGAAATTTAATGTGGATAAATGTAAAGTAATGCACATTGGAAAAAATAACCCCAACTATACATACAACATGATGGGGGCTAATTTAGCTACAACGAGTCAGGAAAAAGATCTTGGAGTTATCGTGGATAGTTCTTTGAAGATGTCCACGCAGTGTGCAGAGGCGGTCAAAAAAGCAAACAGGATGCTAGGAATCATTAAAAAGGGGATAGAGAATAAGACTGAGAATATATTATTGCCCTTATATAAATCCATGGTACGCCCACATCTCGAATACTGTGTACAGATGTGGTCTCCTCACCTCAAAAAAGATATTCTAGCACTAGAAAAGGTTCAGAAAAGAGCAACTAAAATGATTAGGGGTTTAGAGAGGGTCCCATATGAGGAAAGATTAAAGAGGCTAGGACTCTTCAGTTTGGAAAAGAGAAGACTAAGGGGGGACATGATAGAGGTATATAAAATCATGAGTGATGTTGAGAAAGTGGATAAGGAAAAGTTATTTACTTATTCCCATAATACAAGAACTAGGGGTCACCAAATGAAATTAATAGGCAGCAGGTTTAAAACAAATAAAAGGAAGTTCTTCTTCACGCAGCGCACAGTCAACTTGTGGAACTCCTTACCTGAGGAGGTTGTGAAGGCTAGGACTATAACGATGTTTAAAAGGGGACTGGATAAATTCATGGTGGCTAAGTCCATAAATGGCTATTAGCCAGGATGGGTAAGAATGGTGTCCCTAGCCTCTGTTCGTCAGAGGATGGAGATGGATGGCAGGAGAGAGATCACTTGATCATTGCCTGTTAGGTTCACTCCCTCAGGGGCACCTGGCATTGGCCACTGTCGGTAGACAGATACTGGGCTAGATGGACCTTTGGTCTGACCCGGTACGGCCTTTCTTATGTTCTTAACTTTGCTTGCTCACCTCTTAGCAAGAAATGGATTAGGACACCATTGTATAGGCACTTAAAATGGCATTCCAGAAAACTAGGTAGCACTCTGCTGTATTGGCTGGCAATGTTTTTATCATCTTGTTCTATTTCCCAGGCCTCCAAACAGAAAACAGCAACAGTTTCTTAATCATTTAAGAATTAGATGAGATTTGCTTAGAATAGGTTTGGCAAAAGAACTAGATGAAAGATTAGAGTATGAAACCCATACCACAAACCTCCCAGATATTTATGCCTAGACCAAATGCTATTGGATCAAAGTTAGAGAGGGCACTGAGGAAGCAAGGAAAGGGTGTTTTAAGAAATGTATTGGGAGCAGTGGAACATGTGGCAGAGAAATAGTGGAGACACCAGATTTATAAATAAGCGTTCAGAAAATAGAAACAATTGAATTGACACTGACCACATAGTTACTTAAAAAAAATACAGCTTAAGCCTTTTCACTAGCTTGATAAGAATGTTGGTGTTACCATAGAAACTTGATCTGTAGGGGTAAATGAACTGGCAAAGAAAGTGACAACTTTTCTTCCTATTAAGTACTTCCAACCAAAATAAAAATCATACCGTCTATACAAATAAAACTGATAATTTTAAAATTACACAGAAGGAGCGTGATTTTTGTTTTAAGAATTGTGGCAACTGGTTACTATGCCTTTAAACTTTTAAAGTCTGGAACTTTCTTTCTGGCCAAGTTCAAAGACTGTTTGGAAGCAGTTGCAACTTGCCTCAGTTAGAAACTGAATGAAGGAGGGCTGGAAGGAGTTGGTAAGCGCCCATCCACTGTGTTAACTAGGCTTTAATCACGCCTCCCTCTTTCCCCCACTTTTTTTTGGGGGGACGGGGGATAATTCTGATCCAATGAAGAGTCTGTGTAGTTTAAAAAATATAATTGGCTCATTGGCTCCTGTAGACACAAATGAGTCACAAATAAAACCTACTTTCCCACCCCACCTGAGGTAGAGTGACTAGATGCCCTGATTTTATAAGGACAGTCCCGGTTTTAGGGTCTTTTTCTTATATAGGCTCCTATCCATCCTGGCCCCATCCCAATTTTTCACATTTGCTGTCTGGTCACCCTAACCTCAGGTCACAATAGGCCCATGTCATGGGGTGTGCTTCTTGGGGGCACAGCAGCTTTCGGTGCCATGCTAGTTACTGCTGACTCATGGCCTTAGCATGTGCTGGGACACAAGTAGATCTTACACTGCTTCCAAAGGGAAATGCACTGCAGAAGAGACAGCTGGGCCCCAAGCTTCACAGCCCTGCAGAGACACCAGCTGGCAATGGAGAGGGTACAGGCACTTGGGGGGATAGAAGACAACAGAGAAATGGTCTCCAATTTTAACTAAGAAGCTTAGAGTTGAGAACACTGAGCATATTCAGTGAGTGATTCAGAAGTCTATTTAATGTTCAGTCCTTAACGTCAGCTCCTTTTACTTTATTGAAGTGAGGCAGCTTGTCCAATCTTATTTTTTGTCAGTTTGCTGCCTTCTGGTGGTGAATTTCCATTTTTTTTCCTGTTGAGGCAGTTGAGGCTAGGACTTTGAATGGTCTCTCTCTCTCTCTCTCCCCCTTAACTCTCTATCCACCCCCAGACAAACCCTTCTAGCTATCTAGGTATTTCTGCCAAACCCATCACTATGGTTTCGAGGCAGCTATGACCGTTGCCCAGACCCAGAGAGTGAAAATGGGCAGTTCCTGGGAGAGTCCTTCCCAGAGAGCAGCGTGACACCAGCCCAGGCACACAGCCAATGGCCACTTGTGACAAGTATCTGATCCAGAGATCAGAGCCTATCCACTGAGGAGAACCTCTCCCAGCCCCCTGGTTTGCATCTCACCATCGGGGAGGGACTGACTGGGAATGGCAGAACAACAGGACCCAGTGCCCCCCGCTCCCTGGATTCATAAGAACGGCCATACTGGGTCAGACCAAAGATCCATCTAGCCCAGTATCCTGTCTACCGACAGTGGCCAATACCAGGTGTGCCAGAGAGAATGAACCGAACAGGTAATCATCAAGTGATCCATCCCGGTGCTGATTCCCAGCTTCTGGCAAATAGAGGCTAGGGCCACCATCCCTGCCCATCCTGCCTAGTAGCCATTGGTGGAACTATCCTCCATGAACTTACCTAGTTCTTTTTTGAATCCTGTTGTAGTCTTGGCTTTCACAATATCCTCTGGCAAAGAGTTCCACAGACTGACTGTGCGTTGTGTGGAAAAAATACTTCCTTTTGTTTTAAACCTACTGCCTATTAATTTCATTTGGTGACCCCTACTTCTTGTGGCCAAGCGAGCAATGGGGATCACAGATGCAGCAGGAAAACAGCAAATTCTATGCTAGAACTCCATAGCTGTATGCAGAATATTAGGAGCCATTAGAAAAGGGATAGACAATTACCCTGTGCAGTAACTGAGGTTCTTCAAGATGGGGGCCCCCCCATGGGTGCTCCGGTTTAGGTGTGCCAGCATCCTTGCAACTGGGATCAGAGATCTTCAGTAGCAGTGCTCATTGGGCTGCACATGTGTTTCTCCCCATCTCACATTGTGAGCGGTGTCTATATAGTACTGTGTGGTCCAAACACCCTCAGTTCCTTCTCTACCATAGAGTCAATGTTTGAATTCTGAATAGCAGAGGGGAGAAGGGTAGCACAGTGGAGCACCCATAGGGGGACACATCTCAAAGAACCTCAGTTACTGCACAGGGTGAGTAACCCTCTCTTCTTCTTCAAACAGTGTCCCTATGGGTGCACCACGTTAGGGGCACTGCTCTACAGTTACCTAGTTGGAAGGCTGGGGCTTCAGAGTTGTATTGATTAATGAGGACAGGACAGTTCATCCTAGTATGGTATCTGATGTTGAGTCATGGATGATTGCATAATGTTGTATGAATGTGTCTATTGATGCCCAGGTGGCCACTTTACAAATGTCCACAAATTGGCACGTTATTTAGAAAGGCTATTAAAGTGAACAGCGATCGAGTGGAATGGATTTGAGTTCCTAGTGGCAGTTGTAGTTTATGTTGCCAGTAGCAAAGGGGAATGCACTCGGATATCCATTTAGAAAGCCTTTGTTTTGATATGGCAGTCCTCTTTCAGCCATAGAGAGGAATAAACATGGTGACTGAACAATTAATTCTGTCGAGGGTGGAAGGTCAATGCCCGTCTCACGTCTAAGGTGTGTCATGTGGCCACATGTTGGTTTCCATATCAGGTCTGGGGAAGAAGGATGGAAGGTGGATGGTTTGGTTTAGGTGAAAGGATAATGCTACCTTGGATAAGAATTTCAGGTGGGGTCATAACATGACTTTATCATGGCAGAAGATTCTGTACGGGGGGTGGGGTATGCTATAAGGGTACCTATTTTGCCTACCCATTGGGCAGATGTGATAGCTACAAGAAAGACAGTCTTCATAGTTAGGTGCATGTAGGAACAGGTTGCCATGAATTCAAACGGGGAGGCAGTGTAAAACTAGACTGAGATCCCAAAGCAGGGTGGGATATCATACCTCAGGGTACAAGTTTTGAAGGAATTTTTTTTGTCATCAGGTAGGTAAAAACCTAATGGTCTTCTTAGAATGGAATGCAGAAATGGCAGCCAGGTGTACTCAAATGGAGCTCGAAGAGTCCTGATTTCTTGAGTTCAAGGATGTAGTCCAGAATGAATGGTAAAGGAGCGCTCAGTGATGAAACCTGTTTGGTGCTACACCAAATCATTTCCATTTGTGCAGGTAAGTATGGCATGTGGTTGAATGTCTGCTATTTAAAAGGATTTCTTTTACCTCATCCAAACAGGTCATCTCAGGAGCCTGGAACCTTGAAGGAACCATGGCTTCAGGTGGAGAATCTCCAGATTCGGGTGGCGAATACAATCTGTATCCTGAGAGAGGAGGTGTGGATTCGGCCATAGGGTTATTGGAGGACAAACTGCCATGTGCAAGAGGTAAGGATACCATATTTGTTGTGGCCATGTTAGGGCTATTAGAATGACTCTGGCTCATTCTACTTGTATCTCATGAAGCACCCTGAATAGTAGGGGAAAAGGTGGAAAGGCATAAAGGAGATGTGCATTCCATGTGATAAGAAAGGTGTTGCTTGGGGATTGGTGACCCAGATTGACTCTGGAGAAAAATCATGGACTTTTGGTGTTCTTGGTGTGGTGAATAGATCTATGGTTGGGACTCCTACAGACACTATTCAGTCACTGGGAATTGCCTTGTCTATCTCCCACTTGTGTCCTTGTGAGAACTTCCTGCTCAGTGAGTCTGCTGTGGCATTCCAGTGACCGGGTAGGTATGTAGCAGAGATACTGATGCCACATTGGATGCACCAGTTCCACAATTTTAGGTCTTTGATGCACAGGAATTGAGACCTTGCTCCCCCTTGTCTGTTGATATAAAACATACAGGTAATGTTGTCTGTCATTACTCATGTACTTGTTCCTGATTGGTAGAAAGTGGAGACATGCGTTGTGGACTGCACATAATTCTAAAAGGTTGATGTACAACGTAGTCTCTGACAGGGACCGCTTGCCCTATATGTGTGGTTCGGTAGATGCCCTCCCCAACTGAGGAGGGAGGCGTCAGTCATCAGTCTCAAGGATGGTGGGGGGTGAAGGAAGGGAACTCACCTGCAGACATTCTGGGGTTTTGTCCACTAGTGTAATGAGTCCTTGATCTTAAGTGGTACAGAGAAAGGTTTCTTCAGGCTGTGTCTGTGCAGGTACACTGTTTGAAGCCATTCCTGGAGGCAGTGCATATGGCACCTGGTGTGTTTTACAATGAATGTGGTTGATGCCATATGACCGAGCAATTGCAGGCAAGTTCTGGAGGAGATCTGTGGGCTGGTTCTCACGTTGGAAATTAGGCTATTATGACAAATCTGTGGGTTGGTAAGAAAGCTTTGGCCTCTATTGTGTCCAACTGTGCTCCAATAAATTCCAGTTGTTGTATCAGTTTCAGTATTGATTTGTGTGTGGTTAGTTCTAGGCCCAGTCTCAAGAAAATATTCATTGTCCTTATAGCTTCGAGCATGTCACCTCGAGATGGAGCCTTTATGAGGCTGTCATCTAGATATGGGAATATCATAACCCCTTGCCTATGGAGATGCGCTGCCACCACTGCTAGGATCATGGAAAAAATTCTGGTGTCTGTGGAAAGGTTAAAAGGGTATTGCTCTGTATTAATAATGGCCCGTCCCCAGGACAAATCTGAGAAATCTCTTGTGTGAAGTGTGTATGGAGATGTGGAAATATGTATCTTGGCAGCCATGGGCTGAGACCCAGTCCCCCTGTTCTAGTGCTAGGATTGTTGTTAGTAACATGACCATGTTGAACCGTTGCAGTTTGACAAACTGGTGTGGTTCCTCAAATCCAGGACAAGTCTTCCATCCACCATTTTTCTTTTGGATTATGACATATTTGGAGCAAAAGCCTTTCCCTTTGTGTTGGAAAGGGACTGGTTTTATGGCACCAAATTGAAATAGGTAGCTTATTTCTTCTCCTAGAAGATGCTCATGAAAAGGGTCCCTGAAGAGGCATAGGGAGGGCAAGTGAGGGGGCAGGAGGGAGAGGAATGGAATGGAGTACGCTTTGTCTATAAAATTCCAACACCCACTTGTCAGAGGTGATTGTTCACCACACTGGGTAAAATGGGGTCAAATGGTTGCCAAACTGATGGATTTTATTGATGGTTGCAGCATCTGGTCTAGAGGGAAGACATCTCAGGCCTTGACCAAATTTTCAAAACTGTTGTTTCAAGGTAGATGGATGAGGTGTAGCTGACTGCTACATGTTTGCCTATGTTTAGGAGTGGGCCTCTGATGTCTGTGTTGTGGATCATAGTGCCATTAGGGACTGAAAGATAGAGGTTGAGATCTTGGGACAGGTTGGTATCTACCTTGTCATCTCTTTGGCGCAGTTGTATAAATGCAAAGTGAGCATAGCGTTGCTCTCCAATCTTTCAGTGAATGAAGAGACTCATCACTATGCTCAGCAAGGCGTTTGGGGGTCTTAAAACAGGAGAGCCTCCACAATAGTCTGTACTTCTCTGGGGAATCCTGGTAGGTGTAGCTACAAAGCCTGTCTCATGACCACGGATGTCGCTATGGATTGGGCCACTGTGTCAACAGCATCCAGGGAGGCCTGCAGCGCAGTACGTGCCAGTAATTGACCTTCAGGCACTAGTGTCTGGACTTGTTCTTGTTTATCTTCTGGGATATGCTGAATAAAGTAAGTGAATTTGGAATAGTTTTTATGGTTATATTTTGATAGGAGCACAAGTGCCTCAGAGTTAGCAATCCTGAATTGGAGCATGGTGGATGAGTAAGCCTTGCGGCCAAAGAGGTCTAGCCTCTTCCATTCTTTGTCATATGGGGTCATGTTATCTCCCCTTCTCATTCACTGCATAGACTACAAGGGAATTTTGAGTATGGTTGGAGAATAAGAATTCCCTTCACATGGACATAGTATTTTGTGATTAATGTGCATAAGCCTTGTCAAGTAGTGTCAGACTAAGTACTGTTAGGCCTCAAACTTCCAGAAGTTGTAAGAAGCGAGTACAGTAGAATCCTGCAAGCATAAGCATAATCTATCTAGGAAGCTTTATAGACTAAAAAGGAAACTCTGTCAAGGTAGATACAGACTTGTGGTTACTATGCTCTGCAACCAAACACCTCTTTAAGCTGATTCAAGCATTTCTGAGTCTAAAAAATTAACCATAGAGAAGAGCTGAGCTGAGCACAGGTGCACAGTTCATTAGTTCAAAACAACCGCAAATGCCACCCTAGAATATTTGGCCACCTTGATTGGTTGACTTGTTTTGAAGCACGGCCAGCAAATACCATATAAATAAGATGCAGAGGCGCAAGTGTGTGTGTGTGTTGACCTAAAAGAAATCGCTCTTTGTCAGGCTCACATACACCCCTGAACCAAAGGGACTTGTGCTTCACTATCTGTGCATGGCCAGCGCAGGAAATGGGCAAACTCTCAATGAAGGTAATGTATCTTTGGACGAATGCAGGGTGAGATTTGAACTAAAAAGGTCTGGTTGTGCTCGAGCTGGTTAATCTTAAGTCTGTATTAATACTGTAGGTTAAGTTTATTAGTAGATTGTTTAAGTTGTTTAAAAATAGTAGTGCCTTGTTTTGTGCCTTGCTGAAAGCAGGTACAGTACTGGTGAAGTTAGTAGCTTATAAGTCATAGTGGCTTTACAAGTCACTGTGCCTGTCTTCAGTATGAGTTACCATCAAGTTTATCATAAAAGTCAGTAAAAGTTTATAAGTTGTTAAATAAGTTAATAGGTAGGTTAAAATTAGTAAACTATAGTTGATTAATGTATCAGTATTGCATATGAACTTGTGTTGGTTGGGGATGGTTACAGTACATGTAAAGTCATTAGGCACATTCTATCCGTGTTGCCTTCATAGTCATTAAAAACCTTTCTTGAGGAATAATTAGTTGTCTAGTTTCTCTTTTGCGGACACTACTCAACCTCATTACATCTGTGTTGGGTGGTGGGAAGTAGCGATCACCCAGAGTCCCACTAGGGCCCTAACGCGAGACCTCCTAGGGCTCTGACGTGTGCCGCCTCCTTCCATTAATTGCCACATATTTCTGGTTCAAGAGGCCTAGAGACTGATGAGGATGGAGTGTCTTTCGGTCTCTCTGATAAGTAGGTAGTTGAGGAAAGTGTCACCTATATGCCACCCAAAGGTCCCAATATGGCCAGTGTGGGGGAATAGGCTTATAGGGTGATATCTATGGTGCCTTTACGAAGGACTTGGTTCAGTTCTAGTGTCTTGGTATTGAGGATGCATATAGGGGTTATGTTGCACTATTCCTAGATAGAATGGGGTGTGTGGGATACAACTGAGTAGTTCTCCTCCTCACTGAAGAAGGGGGAGGGCAGTTTCAGGTGGTGAGGAAGAGTGTAGTATTATTTCCATCTCCAGGGAAGAGAAGTGAATTGCTGGTAATTCAGTATGGAGGAGCAGTATCTCTGGAATTTCAGAAATTACCAGGATCTCTCTGGAATCTGAACTCTTGTGGTACCAGCATGATCATCATCATTGGTACCACATGGTGTGAGTGCATTGGTGCTGTAGAAGGTCTAGACATCGGTGCAGATGTTGTTGGTCCTGAGCTCAGAGTGCAGTCTGTCAAGTAGCCAATAGGTGCCAAAGACTTGGCCGGTGCTGAGGCACTTGGACTTGTCTGTTTAGTTGAGGTAGCTGGTACCGACTGAGATTTTTGCTCTGTCTTTGTATGGTGTGACGGTACTCTTTATGTGGTCCTGCCCTCCTAGGGCTTTTGGACCTATCAATAACACAGATACTGGAAGTACCCAGGCAGTCAAAGAAGCTAGGTCTCATTCCATAAGACGTGGAGATCACCGAGCATGGAGATCACCGAGCAAAAAGGGATGCCTTTTGGGGGTGGGGTGGGGAGAAAGGTGGCTCCTTGGTGGGTAAGCTCAGGGTGTCTTTCTTATCAGCCTGAGAGACTGTAGATTTTCTCTTTGCAGCACATGGAGAGTGTGGGGCAGCAGATGATGGTGCTGATGGAGACGACTGCACAGGACAGATATTGGGATCAGGGTCTGAGTCTGGCCGCAATCAGCTTTGCATCCTAATCAATTTTAGTTTCAGTTCATGGACCTTTCAGACTTGCATTTGCGATTTGAGGCAGTGGGTGCCCTTCTGTGGTATGTGCCCCTTGTCCAGACAACAAATGGACCATGAGTGTCCCTTACTCATGGGGGTGGCCTCACGGCAAGAGAGGCACCTCTTAAACCCAGGAGAGCTGGGCATAACCTCAAGCATGGAGAACTTCCCTATAGAGAAGAACGTAAGATCTACACTAAACTAAGAGTTAACAGAGAGGAAAGAATGGAAATAAAAGGTTTAGTTTGTTTTCTTTTAAGAAGACAATAAGGGGAGAAATTAATAGCTCAAAGATATCTCATCATGGAATAGGGATTATACATTCTAATTCTATATGTAGTCTCATACTATTCATGTAATGTTTAAGAAAACTTTTGTAAATTAATTCCAATGGTTCATGGATTAGGGACCCAATTTTATGAGGTTCCCAGGGCTTCTGTATAGATTATTTAGGTTAATCTTTCTATCTACCACTGGGACTCAGTGCATAGTCTGGAAGATACTATCAGATGCTTAGTTTTGCAGTTCTCAAACTGTGGATTTGTGTCTCCAGAGATATGCTCATTAACAGCAAAAATATTTTTAAATAAATAATAAATATATGGAGGTGAGAAATAACAGACCTCAACCCTATGGTCCCTCTGCAAATTTGTGTACACAGAGTCTAGGGTGACCAGACAGCAAGTGTGAAAAATCAGGACGGGGGGGGGGGGTAATAGGTGCCTATATAAGACAAAGCCTGGAATATCAAGACTGTCCCTATAAAATTGGGACATCTGGTCACCCTAAGAGTCAATCCCTTACCTCTCTCTAAAAGTGCAGTTTCAAAACGTTCAATGAATAGAAGATTGTTGGGGGTGGAACAGATCTGGAAAAAGAGAAGAAGTCTGGAGAGAAATGTGAGAAGGGAAGGACAGGCACTAGAAACAAAAGTGAAACTGTTTGAGCAGCATATTCCAGAAGTCTTGAGGTCTGAGTGTAGCCTTAACTGATTTGAGATCTACCATACCATTCTCTCACTAGGGAAAAGCTAGAATGGCAGCAGGCCATGAAAGAGACCTAATTTGGGAATATTTTAATGAAGTTCCTCTACTTGTGGGTAAGACAGGCATGCGTGCAAAATGCAGTGCTACAATGAAATGCAAGGCCTGGTTGCCGGACTGAAACATCGTAAGTGTTCCTTCTCAGGAGGAAGCTGTGCTGAAGATGATGAAAGGAACATATCTGAACATGCAGGATCTTCAGGTTGATAAACTTTTATTCCATACTTCTTTCTTAAGGACTGCCTGTCTTCCTCCTGGACTATTCTGGAATTCTCATGTTTGAGCAAAAAAATATACTGTAGTTGTTAGTCTGTGGTACTATCATTATAGATGCAGTTGTGATAAAAAAAATAAATAGCTGAAATAGGCAGATTGGCCTCTTACAATTTCACCTTTAAAGTAGTACTGAGTGTCAGTGAATGTAATGAGTAATATTAAATGAGCAGTGTGGCAATAATTAAATAACCACATTGACTTATTTTGTTTAGGAGAACCTATCCTCAACATACAGGATTCTGAAGACTATCCACCTTCAAGATCACCATCATTTTCTATAGGTTCAGAGTTCTTTGCCAATGATAGTGTTTCAGTCACATCATGTATGTCACATAGCCACAGTAGATCACCTGTAGCAAAAAGAAAAATCTCCATCATCCAGAAACAACCATAGATACCGTATTTTTCCATATATAAGACGCCCCCATGTATAAGATGCCCCCAACTTTTCTAACCCCAAATTCAGGTTTTTTGTTTTGTTTTGTTTTCTTTGCCGCTCCAGCCGCGGTTCAGCTGTTCCCCCCCCTCCCCACCCCGACTTTGCCGTTCAGGCACAGGAAGAGAACGCGGAGGTAGGGGTAGAGGGGCCGAGGAGGGCCATGCGCCCCGGCTGGTCTCCGGCGGCGGCCCTGCCCGGCTCCTGCCGCATCCCTCCCCGGCCGCGTGACTCCTGCCCTGGCCCCGCTTCCGCTTCCCTGGGCGCCCGGCCCCGCTTCTTTGGCTGCCCGGCTCCGGTCCCCGTCCACGGACACCGGGCCCCGCTTCCCCGGTCCCGCTTCGCCGGATCCAGCCACGTGCAGGCAGCGCGGTAAGGGGGCGTTGGAGAGAGGGCAGGGGAGTTCAGGGGTGGGGGGGTGGATAGGGGTTGGGGGGGTCAGAGGGCAGGGAACAGGGGGCTTACTTCCGTGTATAAGACTACCCTCAATTTTTAGTCTAAGGATTTTAGGAAAAAGTATAGTCTTATACACGGAAAAATACGGTAAGTTTGTGATAAGAACAAGCAGATTACAAAAAGAGGTAATTGATGAAAAAAATTGCCCAGTTTGTTTATGCAACAAACTCTCCTTTCCATATGATTGAGAACCCATACTTCATTAACATGAATCAGTCATTAAGACCAGGATACAGTCCACCCAACAGAGCAGATGTCACAGGCAAATTACTGGATAAAGTGTATGAAAGAAATTGAGCAGTGTGCAAAAAGGTCTAGAGGGTGAAATTGTTAACCTGAGTCTTGATGGGTGGAGCAATGTCCACAATGATCCTGTTGTATGTGCTTGTGTGACAGACGAAGGGAACGTCTTCCTTACAGAAATAATTGATACATCAGGAAATGCACACACAGCAGATTACTTACAAGTAGCAGCATTAACAGTTATAACAAACTGTGAAAAAAAATTCTAATGTCTAGTATGCAGCTTGGTCACAGACAATGCTGCAAATGTATCCAAGATGAAAAGAAATTATTTAGAAGACGTAGAGGTGTATATCAAGGTGGGGTAGAGGTGTATATCAAGAACTGGCCTAATCTGATGACAGCTTGTGAGCAAAATCATGAAAAAATAGATGTCACTGTCACAGCCAAAGTTCTGAACATTGGACTTAAGAGAAATGTTGAACACATGCTGAGTACCCTGAAGCCTATTTCTGTACCCTTAAACAAAATGCAGGGAAATATGTTTTATTGCTGATGCTGTTGAAATTTGGAAGGAACCGAGTGAGATCTTAAAAAAAGAGAAATATGCAATGAGAGTTAAATTACAAGCATTAAAAAAACCAAAATGGACAAACACTATCTACAGCTCATTTTCTTGCAAATATTCTCAATACTTGGTACCAGGGTCAAACCTTCACTGCCAAAGAAGGGGAGTTGGCTAGGACAGGGACATCCAGCAATCACCCCTCTATAATGCCAACTATAATAAACTTCAGAGCTAAGGGTGAACCATTCAAGAAATATGTTTGCTTATGATGATTTAAAGAAAGTCACACCAGTGAACTGGTGGAAGTCATTTAAGCACTTGGATTCAGAGACTGTTGAAGTGATAATCTCACTTTTAACAGCAGTAGCTTTTTCTGCCGGTGTAGAAAGAATATTTTCTTCCTTTCGACTAATTCATTCCAAGTTGAGAAAGCGATTGGGACATGGAAAAGCAGGAAAGCTTGTTTTTCATTTCCAGATTATGAACAAACAGGAAAATGAAGGTGAAGATGACTGAGTTAGCTGCAGAAGACAATATTTTAAGTTTCTCATGTTGACCTGGCTGACAGAGTCAATTTAATTTTTAAAATATTTCGTTTAAACTATTTTAGTTAAAAACAATTAAAAACAAACCTGATTTTAAAAAAACTTGAATGTTTCACTACATTCAAAAATTCATATGTTTGTTAAAATATTATATGTTTGCTGTTGAAGAAAAAAATCCAGAATAGATAACGTTGTTTTGGTTAACTAAAACAATTTAAATATCTGTCTGGTGACGTTCTCCTCCTAATACAGCATAGCAAGAAAATCCTCCAAATATTGATGATTAACATGTTGAATTGGAGATAGTTCACCTCCCAAGGACTTCATAAATATCTGCTTCAATTACCTTTGGTAAATGAAATAACCAAACAATCATTCATTTTCTGATATAACTGTAAAACTAATCTGAAAAGTTTCCAAAATCACTTAAAAATGTATAGCGTGTATCTTCTAAAAATGAAACCTACATCTGCCTCTGAGTTGTGAATATGTATTAATGTTATAACAAAATGTAGAAATCACTTTTCTAGAAACCACTTTTTATGCAGAAATCCATGATTAAATCTTCCTGACTAGTTGATTTAAATCATGATTTAATTATTTGATTTAAATCAAATCCACCCTGTTAGCAGCATCTCAAAAAATATATATATTTGAATTGGAAAAGGTACTGAGAAGGCCAACAAAAACCGATTAGGGGAAATGGAACATCTTCCATATGAGGAGAGATGAAAAAGACTGGGACTTTTCAGGTTAGAAGAGAGGTGTGAGGGAGGGGATAGGATAGCAGTCGATACAATCATGAATGATTGAGAGAAATGTGAAGGGGTAAATAGCACTAAGAACCAGGGGTCACCCAATAAAATTAATAAGAAGTAGGTTTAAAAACCAAACATAAGGAAGTCGTTCACAAAATGCAGTCAACCTATGAAATTCATTACCAAGAGTTGTTTTGAAGGCTAAATGAATAACTGAGTTAAACAAAAATTAGCCATTGATGGACCTATCCTCCATGAACTTATTAGCCAAGATGGTCAGGGATGCAACCCCATGTTCTGGGTGGCTCTAAATCTCTGACTGCCAAAAGTTGCAACTAAATGACAGGATGGATCACCCAATAACTGCCATGTTCTGTTCATTCCTGCTGAATTATCTGGCACTTGCTATTGCCGGAAGACAGGAAACTGGGACAGATGGACCATTGGTCTGACCAAGTATGACCTGTCTTACATTTATATACATTACATCCCTTTTCGAAGTAGATATTCACAAATCTCCACGTATCAAGAGACAGTGCCACATCCCAATACTAATAAACCAACCTTTAATATGTGGAGCCGCATACCAAATTTCTGTTTCTCAGAAACTTAACTGCATTCTCCTCTCGGGAAATACATACTCCAGGAAAGATTCTGAACAGATTTCATATTTAACACCATGACCTCTAAAGTTCCACCAGTTATAACTTGTGGGACATTCATTTGGCTTTTATAACTTTAGTACTGCAGGAATCATGACTGCTCTACATTGACATTGGGAACCTGTCACAGATCTATAGGATCTGTACTACAGCCCCAGCTTGGAACAGTCTCTAGGAGGAATCCCTTCAATGTGCCAGAATCCGTAGGGGGTCTCACCTCTTTCTCCCCTGCAAGCCATGCAGCTTCACTGCCTCCTAAGACTCGACCTCTGGGCTGTCAGCATTCCTACTTCTCATTGTGAGCTCTGTTCAGAGAGTCCAGCTGAGATAGACTTGTACACTCTCCAGGGATTAATGCACTTCACAAAGCAATTGCAGTGACACTCAGTGTCGTCAAAACAGTTGGGTTTATTAGTCAACTGGAACACAGTATCGGAAGTCCTTCGGTTAGCACAGACCTGTGGTCCCTAAACTGTGGTACATGTCCCTGTAGAGGGGCACAGAGAAACATCAGGGGGTACAGAAAAGCCTGGGCCAGCCCCCACGGGAAGCAGGGAGGAAGCATCACCTCATAGACTTTAAGGTCAGAAGGGACCATTATGATCATCTAGTCTGACTTCCTGCATAATGCAGGCCACAGAATCTCACCTATCCACTCCTGTAACAAACCCCTAACCTATGCCATGCTTGATCATTTTTTAAATAAAATATGTGACCATGCAACCTAGTCCCACTCTGGTTCTGCCTCTGACCCCCAGCCACTGGCCCCGACCCTCAGCTCCTTTCCCGGCTCCAGCCCACAGTCTGCCCCCAGCTGTAGCCCCACCCTCACTCCTGGGGGGGGGAGGGGGCATGCAGACAGGGTAAGGGAGGGCACTACCGTGAAAAGTTTCAGGACCACTGGCATAGACAACTGAAGGTTAAAGCACAGACCATTCTAGTTAGCCAAGCTGTAGTAAACCCCACTGTTCAAGCTGTCTTCTCTTGGTCTAACCTCCTTGATCATACTCCAGGCGGGAGCAGTCTCCCACTGACAGCCAAATCTTATCCCCTCAATGGGCAAGACTGCACACATACGACTCAAAAATATTACAGAAAATTCCCACAGTCACTACTGGCTTTATTGTGGTATTTGCTGTATTTTCTATTCTTGCAGGAAATCCTATCGATATCACAGTAATATTATAGCAGCTTTAAAAAAAATAAACTTGCCTACTTGTGGTTGCATAGAAGCAACATTTAAGTTCATTTCAGTTTGATATATTACAACTTCAGAAGTTATTTTCTATCCAGTGAGGAACACTGTCCGAACTGGTAATCGCTCCAACTGGAATGAACTTTAAACGCACCCACTGTACTAAATCATAAGTAGTCTAGAATATGAAGGCCCATATAACTAAAAAAAATCAGATGTGTTTTCTTACCCATTGAGTAAAATACTCTTCTCCTGCAAGTTGTCAGAAAGTGATGAGCTAATACAGCAGTACTGATAAGACAAAATATCAACCAAAAATATTTGGAAAATGGTAAGAATACTATAAACAGTAATTTTTATAAAAGTATTTTTAATAAACTGAAGACTAAGTTTAACATGATAGACAGCTTCTTGACATGTCAAGGTAACAAAAGTCAAATCTCTGAATATTTTATACAAATACTATGAATTACAGTAAACTTGAATTCAAGTTTACAAAAATCTGAAGATTCAACAACTTGTAACCACCTTCCAAGAGTGAAATTTTTCACATATCAACTGTGATTAGAGTTGCACTGCAAGTTTTAAAGAAAACCAACTGCATTTTTATCAAATCATTTTGAAGTTATTGTTGTGCACTGACAGTACATTGGATATTTTTGGCTCACTGAACAAAAATGGCATCTTAAATAAAAGTGATTTTTTGTAATTAAAGATACAGCATGTATCAAAAGTACTATCTTACAGAAAAATTAAAAAAAAAACAAAAAACAGAAAGTAAACAGCTTAGAACCCTGATACGATGAATTATTTTTCTACCCGTTTTATGATGGAAAGACTCCAGGTGTCCAGCATTCTCACAGCCTTTTGGAGTGTTCTATTCCTAGTACACAGTGTGATCATTAGTTGACTAAAAGTGTAATTCCCTGCTTGACAGTAATGCTGGTGAAAGGTAACTTGCACTATTGCTAACAAATGAGAGCAACCATTGGCAGGGTGGTTTTTTAGGCATCAAGTGGAGACTGAGTTTAGAGCACATGACCATCACTTTAAGATGCAATACGGAATAGACTTCAGGGTTCAGATGTCAATTTTTTTCCCCCACAGGATTTAACAAGTGAATGGATGGCTTGAAATAAACAGTCAAACATACGACGGTATCTTCATCTGTACAACTACCAATAACGAGCATATTTTTGTAACAAACTTTCCAACCAGTCTGCTTTATAAAAAATATTAAGTTTTACTTCAATAAAAACTGTGCTGTGTATCTGTACTTTGTTTCTTGCATTGTACATGCTGCAGTTGTCACTTTATGAAAGTATAGAGATTTGTGGCAGCGCTCTGGGTGTATTAGAAGCCTAAAAATCTGATGTTGGTACATAAAATTTAGGTAGCAATGAAAATCAGTTGTATTTCTTTCAAAAAACAGAAAAAACCTATAATACATGCTTGATCTGAAAAAAAAACAAAACCAACCAATGGCCTCAACCCTGAGCTGAAAACAAGAACCTGCCTTGCCAAGAGATAGCACATTACCACCTCAGCTCTAGATTTGAGGCAGAAACCACCAATTTCCTACTGTCTTAGCTGTATGTAGTGCTTTATTTACTTCAATTATCCTTAATTGACTAGAGACCACCCTATTCACTTTCACTAGAGAAAGTAAGACTGACCTCAATTCAGAATTAAACATGAAAATAAATCAACATGGAAAGTCAACTTTTATGTCTTTTGAAGTCTAAATAATCATACTCTGACTAGTCACCAAAGGAAATTGCTGTCACAGTAGATTTGTCAGTTGCCTCGAACAACGACTTGTTACTGAGAGAGAGAGTAAAATATGTAACAAAAAACTACTTTTAAATGAGATTATGGTACCTCATGTTTTCTCTAGAAATAGCTTATGTGATTTCTATAGATTGATTTGTTCAGAACTGAACACAATTTTTTACAAGCTATTTTATCTGGCCTCTCTTTTGATGGTATTAACACACAATTACCTCAAACAGGAAGCCAATATAAATTAAAGTTTGCAAACTTTTTCCATAAGGCCCAATCTAACTCCTGCTGAAGCCAGTAGCAGCAATTCCACTGCCATCAACAGGAACTGGACTGGGTCCTCCTGGAAGTTATAAATAGAATGATGTAGCCTAATCTGCACTTTTGAAAGGTTAAGTGGTACTACTTGCCTAAGGTTTATATTTGTAACCTAAAAGTATGGTTCCGTCCCCGCACCTGCAGGTTCAGCTATTAACAAAAACCAAGTCAGCATTTTCGTTTAGCTTATTGAAACAAGTCCTTACTCTAACATAACAGTTACATTTAGCAAATCTAGTGACGCCTGGGGGAGGGGAGGAAGAACCATAAAAGTTGTTTAGTAATGCAGATCTCGGTGTGAAGCAATCCGTTTATAAATGGTGTTCAGTTTTGGGGGTTTTTTTTTGCTGTTCGCTGAAAGTTCCTTAAGGCAGCAAAATCTAATAAAAAACCAAGTCTCACTCCCATCTTTTGCTACTGTATTTCTATATACAATGTAGAACCTCACTGATTTATACTAATGACTGGGGGAAACCACTGCAAGTTTCTAATTAACTTTCAAGATGCAGTAAGTGAATAAAAAGAATAAGGCATTCCATAATGTATTCCGATCACTAATTATAATTTAGCTTTAATTATAATCCATGAGCTACCAGCAAGAGTCTGTCATTTTCTAAAATAATTAAGTATTAAATCTGCCAATTTGAGACGTGAGTAATAACACATGCAGATTAGTGGAGCTCCGCTGTGTGTATATATGTAGGTGTATGTAATCTTCAAGTTTCTTATCTTCTATGCATATGACCAGAAAGTTAATGCCACAGATGGAGCTAATGAATAAAATCAACTTCTCCCTATCACTTGTGTATGGACATATGAGAATCTAGCAGGGAATAATTCATATTTTGTTTTCATGAGTTAAGAATGGTTACAGAACTGAAATGAAGCAATCATGAGTAGGGGAAGTATGGCCATTCCCATCCCATCCGCATGCTATGTATTACACTGCCCAATGTTACATGAAGCATACAAACCAATTCAAATACTAATGTTCTTAATCCTATTGTTCCACATTTTAAATTAAATAAACCAGTGTGAACCGATGTGTGACAGTTTGAACTGGTGGTACTCAAAATGATTCTACATCTCTACCCTAGCAGAATTTAAAATGAGGAGGAATATGGGACAACTTTTAAAAATAAGAAATGTAATTACTGTATGATTGAAATATGATGCTATGGATCAGATGTGTAAACACAATGCCGATTGTAATTACATATAAACTCTCCCCTCATATGTGCAAAACTCCACACTTTAGTTAATGTGGAGGTCATACTTCTAGTAACAGTTTGTTACACACTAAACCAATCTCCCCACATCCTAGAATCTACCCTCTTATATCAACCACTCTAAGTGTACAGTACCCTGTTCACATATACAGTACTTAGCCATTTCTGCTCTATAGATCTCTGGCAACTGTCAGAAGTGGAGGAAGTTTACCTGCCTAATTCATGAAGACACTGGGCAAAATTTATCACTGGTGTGACTCCACTGCCCTTTTGAGTTACACAAGGAATAAACTGAGCTCAGAGTTTCTCTTCTTTCATGGTGGCAGGAGTCCTACAGGACTTGTAAACAGCAGTACACAATACTGTAAACAAATAACTTCAGTTCTGTTTTATACAAGATCTGTTATATAAATCCAAGTTCACAGAACAGGTGAAAGTGAAAAGAGTGGCTTCACACAAATATCTTTCCCTTTCGCCCAGTGATTCTTTTCACTACATTTATAATCCTGAGCTGAAATAACTGGTCTTGGGGGTGGAGAGAGCCATTTTTCATACAAAAGAATTGTTCAAAAGTCAGCTCTCTAATTTTGAGTAATGAAGCCAATTGCTGGAGATATTAAACTGAAGTGTTTAGAACTATTTATTACTTTGGAGAGAGATTTATAGTTTGGTGTGGCGCCCAGTTCTAGATCCCGATGCAGAGTTTGACAGGGAAGCTGCTGCAGCATCCTCTGCTTCCTCCAGCTCATCCTGTAGTTCCTGGCTGACACTAGATTGAAGGGCTGCAGGAGTAAGCCATTCCTTCGGTAGGCAGCTCTGGAGAAATGGTATACAAGAGCTGAAATAGGCGAGGCGATTCACCCAACGTGGAATCTCTTTCCCACATAGAATCTAAAAAGAAAGAGGGGATTAGTGTTTGCCTTATAGTTAGATCACTAACAGACTAAAGTAGACAGATCGCTGTATAGAAAAATGAACTCCAAGTCCCAACTACGGCATCCTAAAGGCTTATATCAAAAACGTCAATGAGTCAGTCTCACACACACCCACCCACCACCCTCCGAAGAAAGTGGTCTTGGTAGGAAGATCAAGAAGAACATTCCTGTGGATGCTGTAGACGCCCATGTCACTTCAAAAGTCAGCTCTTAAATGAGAAGCATTAGTCTGTCTAATCTGGCAAAAATACCCAGCCTTTTCAGAAATCTCATACAAAAAGCACGGGAATGATATCAGAGTTTAGTGTAAGTTTTATATCTGTAGAGAATTCCTCAGAAGTAAGGCAGAAGATTAAGAAAAAGCATACTGTTCATATAGATTTTTCTATAAAACTAAAAGAAATTAAAGCCACCAATGAAAGTCACAAAAGAAAGCTCTCAAGAGACAGAAAACATCAAAGCTATATTTGTATACTTAACCTTAACTCTGCCCAGCTGCATATATTCATTATGATGGTTTTCAGTGACATGATCATACAGGACCATTGTCTCATTCAGTGAATAAGCTAAATACTGCCCAGTAAATTATTCATATGTGCAATGTTTAAGTTTATCAAACAGAAGACAAGAGCTGCACACCACACTGTCAGATGTTATTTTCCTTATGAAGGTTCAGTAAAAATAAGCATTTTTAATATAAAGTTAACTATACTAAATTTTTATCCTCACTATATAATGGGAGGAGCGCTGTCTCAGTGACACCACACTGTCCAATTTTGGTTTCACTTACTCCAGTGCAAATTTGGAATAAGTTAATTGCTATCAGGAGTTCTACCTTGATTTTCATCATTATAACTGAACAGCATTAGTCTTAATTAATTAGTCCTGCTTTTCATTACATACCTCTGTCTTATTAACTGTACAGCACAAATTTTGTGATCATGTAATTGAAGACTATGGATGAAATCCTTGTCCCACTGAAGTCAATGGCAAAACACCTATTGACTTCACGGAGGCCAGGATTGTACTCCATACATGCACAAGCAGACATAGTTAAGACTGCATGTACACTCATAACTGACATTTGACACTTCCCAGTTGCATTTTGTAACTGGAACACTTTTACTGTAGATTTTATTAAGTTTCCTTTTTAAAAAAGTAATAAATTCCATGAGGGTTTATATAGGAAACTATTCCTCTTTTTGGGGTGCTTTGATCAGCAGTAAAATAATTAAGCATTGAAATGCAAGCCTCAGTAGGACGTAGCACAGAAAACTAAGGGATTGAAACAAGTAATTCTGAGGTAAGATTCCATGAACCTTACCTCATGGTTAACTCTGTTAACTCTGATCCTTTATCTCTGTTCAGTGAAAATCAGGAGCATCTCCACTGAAGTAAGTGGATTTATACTCACATAGCACCTGTTTAGGGTGAGGGGAGGATCTGGTTCATAGAGGATAAAAGTGGATTTTCTGACCTATAAGCGGCTGAGGCGACAGCATTAGATTTAAGGTGATTTTGTGGAACTTCAAATATTTTATTTCATTTCTAATATGAAACACACATCACCACATTTCTGATAAGCTTGATGTATTTTCAAACGTAACAGTTGCATGTTTGAGGATTTGCTGTCGCAATTCACTTAAGAGTCATCCATCCTATTTTCAGCAATGACCTCAAGACTCCTAAGCCATTTCAAACTTATACCAACACCCATGAGGGGTGAAAACATTATCTAAAGTTGTATCTGACTTGGGAATGTAGTTTCTTTGGGGGCAGTGACTGGGTCTTGTTTTCATAATGAGAGAAGAACATTGGTAGCATTCAAATAAAGTTAATTTACTGAGCTCTGTTGGCACTAAAGTCTTGGATTTTGGACATAAGCATAATCATTATGCCTGAAATAAGGGAGATATTTACCTAAAAACGTTAGAAAAATAAAATGGCAAACAAAGGCATGCACAATCTACATGACAGGAAGAAAATACTGATGCTGTCCAACCATTCAGAAAGCAGTTTTGCAGAAAGGTATAAAGCCCATATTTGTTTACCTCTGATAAAGCTGAAGAAAAATGATTACAGTTTTTGTGCATTAAGTGATAGGCATTTCCTTTAAATTCTTTTCCAAGCTCTTCTACAATTTTTTCTATGTCATCTTCCATGAAGTCAGTACTGCCTAGAACTACAGCTTCTCTAAAAACAAGAAGAGATAATAGGGTGACAATGCTTCCAAACTTAACACACAAGACAAACTACTATTCTCCCACTGCTCTGTGGGTGATGTGGTAGTACACCTAAGTTGTGTGTGGTTACCTTTCTATTCCCTTTTACTTTCTCCCTCCCATGCCCCACTCTTAACGTCCTCCATACAGAAGGTCTCCCCTTCTCCAACAGAAGTCCTCTCATTATAATCTTTGAGAATCGGCTCTTTTTTTTTTTTTGGAGAGGAGACAATTTCTGTTTCCCAGATCTTTTAAAAGGCAGCTAGCACATAGCAGGTGAGCAGTAGATGAGAGCCAGCTGCTGGAGGTAGTGTCAAGGAAACATTAACAGTACTGTGGGAATAGAGATGAGAGGTAGGAAGCCTCTCAATGTTTCAGATTCCAAGGCCAGAAAGGACCACTGATCATCTCATCTGACCTCCTGTTAACACAGGCCATATAGCTTCCCCAAAATAAGTCAGAGCGTATCTTTTAGAAAAGCATTCAAACTTGATTTAAAAGTGAGTGATGAAGAAACTACAACGACAGTTGTCATGAAATCCTTTTCCTTTGAATAAGGTGTTGCCATCTTATATTTACTACATAAGTACAATATTTAACAACAATAAGTTTATACAATGGGTATTTTGAGAGGATGAAAGAATACTTAATTTTGAACAATAGGGGTGCACAAGTACGAGATTCTTTGCTTAAGAGTGTAACAACAACATTTTCAATGCCTCGCAACTCCCCCCCCCCAACATCCTTTCATGACCCGCTTGCAGAGAAATTCTATCTGTCCTGGGTGATCAGATTAGACTGTGACAAAAGTTCAGGAATTAATGCAATAAAGCAAAGTTTTAGTCTTCACACTTTTTACTAAAATAAAATACCTTCCTTACTTAAATTTAAATGTTTCTCCTAGTTCAGCAGCATTTCCCGGGGAAATTTCAAATATTCCAGAAAAAGGATAAGGATGACCACCATAAGCAAATTCTGAAAGAGAATTCAGCAAATTTAATACAGCCCGCACAAATAAAATAAATAAATAAATAAATCAGATGTGTAGCTCAGATTACAGTTAGCATTACTGTACCAAGGCTGGTGTATGAATCTCTTGATTTATGGATTTAAATTCTTTACTTTAATATTACTACATTATCTTTCTTTTCTTCTAGTTTAAAGAAAAGGAAATTTAAAGTACACAGATCTAAAGTCTGTGTTTCACATCTGTTGGCATAAACACCAGAGTTAAAAGGAATAGATCACATAGCACACTAAGTGAAACTCCATTATCTTTCACAAGAAAACTTCCTTCTGTCTCTGCAGAATAAAGAAAATGCTATACAGTACACACAACACAAGAGACTTTACATTACGCTCTTTACCTCATGCTCCCCTCCTCTCCCCCAAACTCACACCACACCCTTATCTTATAAAAGCAGCAAAGAATCCTATGGCACGTTATAGACTAACAGACGTTTTGGAGCATGAGCTTTCGTGGGTGAATGCAAGTTGCATCTGACGAAGTGGGTATTCACCCACGAAAGCTCATGCTCCAAAACGTCTGTTAGTCTATAACGTGCCATAGGATTCTTTGCTGCTTTTACAGATCCAGACTAACATGGCTACCCCTCTGATCCTTATCTTATGGTTAACCATGATCAGATGACATTTTTAAAGAAGTGCTTTGTCTACAAGAGATGAGAGTCCTGTTTAAAAAACCATATTAGTTAACACTTTTAAAAATACAATCTATTGGCCTAGTCTATTCATGGCCTATTACACTGAAGAATTATCATCTTATTCAGGAAGGAAATACATGATAGGACTGTATTAACATTAATCACAATTAAGAGCTCTAAACCCAAATTAAATGCCACTATAACTAGTTTGCTCAGATATGCTTATTTTTAACAGTTGCACAGCTACATGGAAGCATGTGAATGGATAGCCAGACGACTGGTGTTCAAGGTTTGTTGCAGGGAGAGAACAAAAATATGAAACAAGCTATGGGAACCAGACAATACTTCTGCCCCATTGGTGGCATACATGAAAGATGGTTTGGGGTATAGATAAAGTGTTTATCTAGAACGAAGAGTAAATTTAAAGTTTCCTGAATGTACATACCTCTGCCATATACCTCTATTCCTGAATGGAATACTCCAATTCCAAGGGAGGAAGTGTATTCGTTCATCCAATACTAAAAAAGAAAAAAGTTCAAATGAGTTTCCAGTACAAATAATTTATATTTGGGCACAAAATTGATCTGAATTATCTGTCCTGAATACCAAAGCACAAGAGCTGAATGTTCAGTGAAACTATGTAATCATTCTTTGGAAAGTCAACTACAGAACACACTATTAAAATTCACAGCCATGGATTGACTAATTCCATTAAGTTCTACTCTAAAAAATGACATTTGTGAGCAATCAAAATCTCAAGATCTAAATTGTTTCTCTTGCCACTGTGTTGCACATAGATTAAACCTCTCAGATGGAATGTGCTAGAAGCAGGTAAAGTTTTTATACAAATTGGCATGTATTAGCATGGTCATGATTTTCAATTTCTTGTTAAGGAAAAGCAGAAGTAGGATTGTGCTGGTTTCTACAGTCAAGACAAACTGGTCTCAATTGTTATTTATAGTGATATCTGCACTTTTTTTGGGCTCAGGGCAAGATAAAATTAACATAAACAGCACTTCTGGCCACAAGTAAGCTGAAATGTTGCACTCCCCAAAAGCCACAGCAGTAAGCAACCATATTTGTGCACAAGTAATTTTTTTTTAAAATGGTCAACCCTGTAAAATTTGCTATGAGATCTGAGTCAAGCAGGTCCAAGTATCAATAGCAAAAGAAGATTTTGCAAACTCAGTTCAGTTAACATTTCTGGTAATGTCCAGGCCAAAACAGAATTCATCTCATTCTCTCATAGCCGGACTCTACATGGGTAACAGGAATAAAAACTAATGAAAAACCGTAGCAAAATAAAACCGACATGATCAAACAAGCAGCTCTAGCGTTCAAGAGGGTGACTTTACAGTTATTTTTTGCGATGCAACTGTAGACTGTGGTTTAAATTGCAGACATAACGAAAACCATCACACAGAACGACTTTCATCCATATTCTAGTACAAGACAGCAGCAGACAAAAATAGGATCAGATTGCAAGGCTTCAACACCACCCTCTGCAAAACAGGTAGGCAGTATGACCTCGTTACGGCCGCATCCTAGATGCCTGACAGACATCCTATTCAATTGTGCAGACTTAACGTATTTATAAAGTTTAAGGTACTATAGGTGGAGTGTTTTGAACAACAATTATTGAGCAATCCTAATTGCACAATTGTGAGCAGTTTTACAAAAACTGCACAAAGCACATTGGTAATTCAATTACTCTACCTCCAGTCTTACTGAAATTCTTATATTTCCATTATATACTTCCAGTAAGAGAATTAGTTTTCCCCAGAAATAGTAATTATGTATAATTACTACTTATCTGTACCTGCCATTGAAAGCAGGGTCACATTTTCTGCCTGAACAAGATTCCTTTCAACTCCCACAAAGAAGAGTAAATGAGATGTGGGGGATTGCAAAATACTGTAAAGCTGTTGGCAGCCTGTGTTAAATAATTTGTATACAATCCTTTCAAAGTACCTAAAATATGGGGTGAAAAATGGACAAAGACTGGTCAGAGTGTCCTTGTAAGTTCTAAAATCCCAAAACAATCCAATACAATTCCTCACCTCCATTATGAGCCTGATTCATTTTCACATTCAGTGAAGTGTATTTGGTCACAGTAAAAATATAATTGTTGTAAAAAAGGAATATTGTATTCTAAAACACCTAAGCTGATTTACATCAACTTAGCAGGGGTTAAAAGTCAATATTTTTGTACCAACAGCTCTATTAAAGAATACTTTTACTAGATGCACATTAGTTGAAGTTGCCATTGGGATAAGGGAAAAATTATAGACATTACATCACAAAACAATGCTATAGTTACATTTCTGTAGCTACTTTCTAAAAAGTTTCCATCAATACTAGAACTGTAAATTTTTTTATTCTCTAAACTGGCAGAGAGAGAGAGAGAAATGACACACACAAAAAACAACAAAAACAAAAAAAAAACTTTACTTTTTTTTCATTACAATTGCAGAAAAGGTTAAGATTATTTCCTGAGGCATTCTGTTTAAAAAATTTAGAAAAACTGTGCAAAATTTTTTAAAATTCTTTTTTTTGTCAAATAATAAATGGAGGCTCGAGCATGGCATTGGGGAACACAGGCCTCTGGCTGCTCCCCCCAGGACATGGCGGTGAGGCTGCACCCAACCCTGACACAGGGCAAGGACTATGACTGCCCCAGACACCCCAGGACCCTGCCCCTCCATGCCAGGGTGTGCAGGTGTGGGTGGGCTCAGGGGGGATCGGGGTGGGGGGGGGGGGGAACTGGATGGACAGGGGGTTGGGGGGGGGGGGTGCAAAAAATAATGGGGGGGGGGCGGGGGGGGTGGGTGGTGGCTGGGGGGGGGGGGGGGGGGGGGAGGAGGAGAGGGGGCTGGGGTGCGGGGGGGTGGGGGTGGTGGGGGGGGGGGGGGGGGGTGGGGGGGGGGGGGGGGGGGAGGATATGGCTCAGTGGGGTGGTGGTGTGCTGTGTGGGTGTGTGTGGTGGGTGTGGGGGTGTGGAGTGGGAGGTGATGCAGTGGTGGGGAGCGGGGGGGATGGGGGGAGGATCCAGGGGTGGTGGTGGTGTGGGTGGGGTGGTGCATCAGGGGAGGGAGGGGGAGGGGGGAGGGGAGGGAGGGGGGAGAGGAGGATGAGGAGAGGAGGAGGAGATGCTTGGGGGGGGGCATGGGGGGGAGGGGCTGCTGGAGAGGACCTCCCTCTGAGGAGTGAGGAGTGATGAGTGCAGGAAGCAGGGGGAAGAGTTTGCAGAATTTCCTGCAGTTGAGGGAGGAGGGGGGGGGGGGGGGTGGGCCACAGGGGAGGAGCCAGGGAGGAGGGGAGGAGGGAAGGGCCCAGCAGCCAGGCCAGGCAGCCCAGCAGCTAACAGCCCACAGCCAGGGTCTTCCCCAGTCAGCTCCCCCCCCCCCCCCCCCCCCTGACCCCCTGACTGCTGCTGCTGCTGCATACTGCTGGGGGGAAGGGTCACATGACCACCATGGTCCTTTGCTTTCCCATCAGAGCAATTTTTTTTCCAAGCAAATCTGAAGAAATGGGAAGGAGGACAAAAATTTGTAGTGGTGCAGATTCCCCTGTATTAACAGATACTATATGTTTTTAGTCTTATACTTTTGGGCCTTTTTTGTTTTTTTCTTTTTATTTTTTTTTTTCTTTTTTTTTTTTTTTAACTAAGGGAGTTTTGCAGCAGCAGCCCTGCAGGAGTGCATCCACTGGCTTACATTGAGATTTTTGATTTTGATATTGCCATTTTGCCTGCAGCAGCAGCACACATGTGCCCATATCCTTCCATAGGCTTCCTTATGCCCCCTAGCCTATGCCTACTTCCCTTCCACAAAACTTTTTCTGAGAAAAAAAAAACCAAAGAGAACCAAAGAGGAGGATAGACAGATGAGGACACAGAAGAACAAGAAGGACACAACAGAGACACAGACCTCTCACCTCTCCTTTAACCTTGGAGCTTCCTTTCAAGTAGCATCAGGCTTGGTGCTTGGGGGAGGTGGGAAAAAAAGGAGTCACAGAAGGGGAGAAAAAAGAATACCACAGAACTTATCTCATGTTGCTTACTGACACACACACATTCACACAGATCACACACACACTATAGCTCTTTCTGAATAGAAAAGGCTAATGCTCTCTTAACATCTGCTATCTGGAAAGCAGAAATATCCTTAGAATTTAAAGCTTTAGAAAAGAAAAACTTAAAAAAGTTTTAAAAGAAAAAAGAAAAAAAAATAGGTAAAAGAGAGAAAATGACATGAAATGAAATCATGAAAATCTGGATGTCATCTCCTGGGAAGTCTGGAACCCCCATCCTCTCTCCCCAACCCTTTCCCAAGATCCCATTTTGAGTCACCCTTTTTTCAGCAGAAGGCTGTTTCATGTAGGTGGGAGAGTGGTGGCAGTTTCTTTCTTCAGGTGATTGGATGATCATGGGTGAAAGCTCTCTTAATGGGGGGTGGGGCTCTGCAGAAAAGATCAATGAACCTGATTCTGAAAAGCACTCTGAGAGAAATGATGAATTGAGATGAGAGTGAGATTGAAGCTATAAATGAATTTTGAAGGAACTCAAAAAGTTTTAACCTAACCAAGGAGAAAACAAAAATCCAAACATCTTGAATATCAATCTTATAAATGATCTGATGTAGAGATCATTGTTCAATCAGAGAAACCATAAGTGAGACTCCTTCTATTGTTTTAAGTGAAAGTCGGTAAGTGTATTAAACATCTGATTCTTCTGCTGAACATTTTGTTCTTTCTCTATTCAAGACCTTTTCTTGTCTTGAGGCTTCTGAGCAAACATGCTTGTAGTTTGATGACAGCAGAAGACTGGACATCTGACATCTGTCAACCTGCATTCTGAGACAGTCAAAGATTGAAGTCAGCAGATTTGATGAAATAGTTTGATTTGTGTCTTGGAACTACTTGATGTCTTAAAATTGAATACAAATGGTTTGGCATTATTTTGTTGGTGATTTGGATTTTTAGGAAGATTTAGGAGGAGGAGTTGATGGATGGAATGAGTCTCTTTTATGCACATGTAATGAGGATCTCAGAACAGAATTGAGAGACTGGAATTTCTGCGATTGAATTCTACTAGACTCAATTCTGAAGCCCCAAAGAAAGAGACTTATTAAGAGAGAGTTTAGGAACTCCCAACTTTTTGAGTAGACTTAGAGAGATGTTAATAGAACTGTTTGTTTAGATCTAATGTCATCTGGTTTGTTGTATAAGATGGAAGTTAAGTGGTTGATGACTATCTGCTTTGGTGCTCTAAATGCCAAAGCTGAAACAAACCAGACACACACAAACACACAAAAAAAAACACCACACACACAAAAACAAACAACACACCACACTCTGCCCTGATGGCTGATAGAATGCATGCAAATTGTGCTGTCTGTCAATGCTTGAACAGAAAGTTTTTACAGTAAGAGAAAGTTGAGAAGGAAAATGTGAAGACCTTGTCTTAACTCCATTAGATGGATGGCTCAAATTTGACAATTGCAAGAAAAATGCTTGACTGTGTGCATGGACCACGATGAGACTCCTCATCAGTGGGAAGCATCTGATGTTAACATGACTATAGTGGGATTCTGGTTGAATAGAACTCTTGCACAAACCTTAGAAGGATTTTTCCACCAGACACACCTGACACACCCAACTTGTGACACACACTTTTTTATGTGAACACACACACACACATACCTGCACACACACAGACCACACAGACTCTAAATCCTAATAAACCAATCTCCTAGAATAGGAAGGGACCAAGGATCTAGAACCCTGACTGCTCACACACTAGCAGGACCAAGTACTGATTTTTGCCTCAGATCCTTAAGTGGCCCCCTCAAGGATTGAACTCACAACCCTGGGTTTACCAGGCCAATGCTCAAACCACTGAGCTATCCCTCCCCCCACGTGTCCCAGCAATTGAAGACATGTCCTTGCTGGAACTTGAGGATTGAGCTAAGCTCTGCCCGTTATTGAACCAAGAAACACTCCTATGAGGAGTATTTGCAGTGTAGGGGGTCAAGACTGATTTCTTGAGATTTGTAGATCTACACTGAGAAATACTGAAGTTGTGGTTTGACCTGCTAACCACACCTCCTGATGAGACCAACCTTTGCGGAGCCAATCGTCAAGGTAGAACAGACTCATTCCTAGATGACACAGGTACGCATCTACAATTGTTATGAGTTGAGAACACCCTTGGTGCAGAAGACAGGCTAAAGCAGTGGTCCCCAACCTTTTTGTGGCCAGTAGCACATTCATGTTTTCAGAAGAGCGTGGCGGGCGCCAACAATTTTTCAAGGCTTATTTTGTATTTGTACATTAAATATATGAATCCAGAGAGAGAAGAGAGAAGCTGGAGAGACGCCGCAAGGACAGAGAACACCGGCGCCCGCAGCCCCAGAGTTCTGTCCCCAGCAGGGGCGGGGCCCCAGCTTCTCCCCCCTGCTGGGCACTAGGCGGGCCCTGCGCCTGCCGGGGCAGGGCCGGCTCTAGATTTTTTGGCACCCTGAGTAAAAAATTTTTTGCCTGCCCCCCCCACCCCAGCCCTGGGCTCTCTCCCCCCCCCCTCACCCCAATCAGTGCCCCGCTCAGAACCGGGCTCTGCCTCTCCCCACCCCTGGCGCTGTGGGGGCCCGGGGCAAGCAGCGTGGGGCTGAGGCAGGGGAGGTGCGTGGCGGGCTGGGTCTAGGGGCAGAAGAGGGCAGCTCCCTGGCAGCTCGGGCTGCCCAGCCACTCGCCCCATCAGGGCGCGAGCCGGGATCCATGCCCCCTGCCCAACCCAGTAGCGCCCTGCACAGCCCACTCAGGCAAGCAAACGCCACGCCGCTCTGGGGAGACTCGGAGCAGCAGCAGGACCCCTCCTCCCTCCCGGGCCCTGCTTCCCTCCCTACCCGGCTCCTCACACACTCCAGGAGCTCCTCTTGCTGCCGCAGCCCAGGCTTGGCTCCAGGGCATGATGCTCTGGCTCTCCAGTGGCAGGGCTCGGGCCAGGGCCAGCTCCTGGCTTTTTGCCGCCCCAAGCAGCCCCGGAGTTCTGTCCCTGGCAGGCACAGGGCCGCGGCTTCTCTCCGGCTTAAGCCGCAGCCCCGCGCCTGTTGGGGATACAGAACACTGGTGCCTGCAGCCCCAGAGAAGCCGGAGAGAAGACGCAGCCCCGCGCCTGCCAGGGACAGAGAATGCCGGCGCCTGCAGCCCCGGAGTTCTCTGTCCCCGGCAGGCACGGGACCACAGCTTCTCTCCCCTGCTGGCCACTAGGCAGGTGCATATAAATGCCCTGGCGGGTGCCATGGCACCCACGGGCACCGCATTGGGGACCACTGGGCTAAAGGATAGGACCTGCTTGATTGTGATCAAGTATATAATCATTTCAGCTGCTAGGGATACCTTCCTGAAGTTTAGATGTCTGACATGCTTGTTCAATTGGCCTCCAACCTTTTGTTTATCTTGGGTATCAGAAAGTGTGCTGAATAGAGCCCTTTTCCTTTGTGATGAAGCAGAAGGGTTCTGTGGTTCCTAGACTTAAGAGCAATGAGATCTCTTGCATCAGCAAATGATTGTGAGGGGGTCTCTGAAGAGGGATGGGGAAATGGGGGAGGGGCAGGATGGAGGGAAACTGGATAATACAACCTGATAATAGCTTCCAATACTCATTTGTCCAATGTTATAGCCTCCTATGCTCAATGGAATAGAGAGAGGTGGTGCTCAAATTGTGGACAAAGGGGTAGCGTCATGCAGCTGAGAAACTGGTTATTGGGTGGACTCTGAGTATCAGAATTGGCATGTGGATGATGTTGATGGCTGGGATGACACAGTTGAGGTAGCTGCAGACTATTTTTTTTTTTTTTAATAAAATAAAATCTCCCTCTCTGAGCCAGTGGTTCCAGCAGTCTACAGAAGGCAGGAAATTGAGCAGGATGTGATCTTTGCACTCTGACCTGATACATTTTCTCTAAAGATCTATGTGTTACCCTAAAAAACTCTAGGGTATGTAGCGGGGTGCTTACCCACTCCTGCCTTGTGGGGCTTCAAACAACCCAGGAGAGGGCTGTGGCTGGGGCAAGAAGCCTGGGTTGATGGGGGAAAGTAGGCTCAGCTGGGGCCATGCCCCAATCAGGCCCAGTTGGCCCCTATAAGAGGCTGTGAGCCAGAAGCCCACTAAGTTTCCCTCTGCTTGGAGAGGGAAAAGGGCCTGGCTGCAGGGACCTAAGCAAGATACCTAGATTGGGAAGAGCTGGGAGCTCCGGCCTGGAAAGCCCCAGGCTGCAGGCCTGATTATAGGCCAAATAGGTGCAGGGTTACAATGGGGCAGCCCCATGGGTAGGCAGAGGCAGCAGGTCTGAACCCCTTTCCTGTGGTGAGTGGCTTATACTGCAGTCTGCCCCAGTGAACAGGAGCTAGATGGAGACTGGGCAGTAGCCAAGACTAAGGCAAAGGGGGAATAGTGGGTAGGGGTTCCTCGGGGAGATAGAGACCCAGAACTGTGGGGGTACTGCCAGGGGGCAGCACCCAGTTAAAGGGGCACCAGGGTCCTGGAAGGGACATGGGGGCCAGCAGTGGTGGTGAGACACTGGCTTGAAGAGGGTGCTCCAGAGGCTGGATGCTAATTCCCAAGGACAACCAGCAGGAGGCGCCACCAGGTGAGTCTGCCCATGCTTACAGTATGAAGAAAGTCATCTGCAAAAAGCTTGTGGCCCTCAAAAGGTAAATCTTCCATGATCAATTGTACTCCACATGGAACACCTGACAACTGAAGCCAGGAAGATCATCTCATTACTAGGAATTGACCTTCACTTATGGTGCTAAACTGTTCTTAGTGTTCCTGTTGCACAAGGTCAATAAAACCATTAAACTTCTCATAATTCAGGTAGTCTTATTTTGACATCAGCACCTGGCAATTAGCTATCCTGAACTTTAATATTGCTGAAGAGTAGCTTTTACAACCAGAAAGGTCCAGATATTTCTGGAACTCAAAAAGCCACCCCATATATTGAGAATGTTCTTTGCCCCTTTCATTGACTGCATCCACATGAAGAGAATTTGGTGCTGGATGAGAAAACAAAAATTTAGAATGCCTGACTGGGATGTAGTATTGTTTATTGGTCCGTTTGCATGTAGGGTGGGGCTGTCACCGGAGTTTGCCAGATGGCTCAAGGAGGGCTTCATTAATTGGCTCCATTCTGAAGGGCTCCACTCAGAAACAGAAACGTGCAATATGTCCAGGAGCTTTTGATGGGATTCCTAGACTTCCTCTAGGGGAATCTGCAGAATGTCAGCAATCATCAAGTCCTGTAATTACTGAAAGTCATCAGCTACTGATTGTGGTGGTGGCGGCATTACTGCCTTGTCAGGTGAGGATAAAGGTATATGTGTAAGGGGGGGTGGGGGTAAATCTTCTTGCCTCTTGCTCTTCAAAGGTCAACTCTGTTGACTCAGAATGGAGGGGAGAGATGGATGGTACCAGAGAAATGTGTCCCTTCTGGGACTGAATAGGGGCCCCTCAAAATTACTGGTGGTACATTGCCCATTAATCCTAGTAAGGCCAATGAGGAGGACCATGAGGCATGGTGCGGAATATCCAATGTTGGTTATCCCAAGCGTTGACAAGCAGAATACCAGACCCTTGCCTTTCTTCTTTGTGCACTGTGAAACAACATCTCCTGGAATAAACTGGAGAGCCTTGAATGGAAAGTTCTGAGTCTGAATGCTCCTCCACCTATTGTACAACCCCTCCTTGTGGATAGTAGAAATTGGGGAAGAGGTAAGTCTTGCAAAAACATGAGCAGTCACTGACCCAGCAGATGTCAGTACCAAGAGGTATCCAGAGGTTGCAAGGAGGGGAGACTCAGGCTCATTCAGTACCATCAGGTCTTTTGGATACCAAAACTCCTGTGGTGCCAGGAACACAACAGAAGTTGGTACAGGCACCGATGATGTTCTTGATATCACTGTCCGAGGCACTGGCAGCGGTAGCTAGGGGGATTGTGGATTCCATTGAAGCTGTTCCCTTGGTAATAGTTGTGTTTGGTACCAAACTCTTTACTTCTGAGGTCTGGGACTCACTTTGGGTACCATGAAGCAGTCTAAGACTTCAACTATGTGGAGCCTCACTAGCACACTGCTTGTGGCTGGAAGTCTCCAGTGACTGAATCTTCTTTGAGGAGGAACTTTCTGTTCTGCTCCTCTTATCATCCTCAATCTTTGAGTGGGAACCTCGGTACCACTGGCATGGTTATCTGTACCCCTCTCATGGAGAGCATCGGAGACCAGGACCTCAATGCTTTCTTCACCGGTGAACGTCTTGGTAACCATGATGTTGACGGGGAACTGACAGAAGAGAAGGGTCTCTGTACCCAGGTCAGAAGTTGGTCTTAAGGCTTGCTCCCTCATTAAGAGCCTGTTCTTTATTTCACTGTCCTTACAGGGTCTTCCCTTAAGAGAAGTGCAGATCTTGCACTTGCTGGGGACAGGAGAGTGCAGTGGGGCAGCTTCCCCACTCTGGTGTGGAAGGGGTTTAGAGCAAGCCAGAGAGGCTGCGCAGAGCCCCAGCCAATCCTGGAAGGGCTTATTGGAAGCCAAATCAAGTGGAGGCTTGAAAGTCACCAATCAGGGCCAGGCTGGGCCCTATAAGGCGGCTGCAGGGCAGAGAGGAGCTGAGTCTCTCCCTGGAGGGCAAAGGAAGTAAAACTGGCTCTTAGAGAAGCACCTAAGACAGAGCAGTGCTGGGCAGGGTCAGCGGAGGCTGGGAGAGCTCTAGGCTGATGACTGCCAGACTAGAACTCTGACACAAAGGGGTAGAGAAGGTGCTAGAGCTACAGGGAAGTAAGCAGTAGAGGAGAGTTGGAGGAGGGCAGTAAGTGGCTGCCACTAGAGGGTCCCTGGGTCAGGGCCCAGAATAGCAGGCAGGCCTGGACACTTCTTCCGCCCTCCCCCGCCCCCCAAATAAATAAAGCTCACCAGTGATGAGAGTGGCTAAACCAGACTGCAGTTTGCCCTTGGAGGAAGGGGCTAGACCGAGGACTGCAGTGAGCCACTAAGGCAAGGGATAGAACCAGAAGCTGCCGGTCCACTGGGGCGGGGGAGGGGAGAGGGGGGAGGAAGAGCCAGCAGAGCAGGCACAGCCGGAGGGCAGTGCCCAGAAAAGGATGCTGCGGTTCGGGAGTGATGTGGGTCCGACTGTGAGGACGGTGGAGACCAAGAGAGTAACAGTGGGTGAGACACCCCTAGTGAAGGTGCGCTGGTGTGGTGAATCTGCCCCATTACAGAAAGATTTCCCAAACAACATTTACACTAGGAATGCCTGTCACTGACAGGGATGTAGTCTCAACAAGAGAGGCATCTTTTAAACTCCAGGGAGCCCAGCATCTTAGACAGAAGAAAAATTTGTTTGGAGACACACACACATGGGGGAAAAAAAACACGAGAGAGAATTCTTTTCCTAAAAAGAAACAGGGACAACCATTCCAATAACTATAAAAGGTACTAAACCTACTACAAATAAAGAACTAATTATTCATATAAAGAGCACACAGGCACACATTAAACTCCATCTCTGACTGAAGGCTGCTAAGTATGAACTGAGGGTGATTCGTCCACGCAGCCCTATTTAGCCTCGATAAGGGGAATAAGGATATACAGGACATGAGCATGCTGAACAGGCACTACCAAAAATATCCGATCAAAGGCACAAGGTGGAGCACCTACAGAGACACTACTTGAAGAAGAGGAGGGAGGTTTTTTTAAAAGCACAGATGTGAGCTCAGCACTTATTTATTGTGCTCTACCTAAATTACTTCAAAAATCAGTTTCCACTCACATACAAAAGCTACACTGCCTTTGGTTTTATCTAGGCAGGGATAAAGTTCTCTTTGATCACTGGGTCAGGACCAGTACATGGAAAAAACATTTGTATTTGTCCAATAAAAAGTTCCTAGGCTCAGCAAGTTTGACATTCAGACCTAAAAATTACCTGTCATTCCAATTATCTTGCTTTTTCCTCCACTTCACTGACATGGAATTTAGCAGCACTAGAATTGGAGATTAATGCTTGATACTATTTGAAAGCCGGAATTACAAGCTTTCAGAAAACATGTTCCAAAGCCTAGCTCTAGTGATTTGAGTTAACTACTAAGATCATGTTGGAATTGAAGTGGACCGGGGGGGTGGGGGAGAACAAAAGTTAATCCAAAGGATGGGTAAATATTATGATATAGTATCTTGCAACCTGCTAAATCAAGGAAGTATCTAATTTTAAAAGGTATATTTGCCCCTCTGTGTATCAGTGTCTTTTGGTAATAGTCCAAGAATTAATTCAGCAAGTACCAGTCAAACAGTCCATCCTGCACAGCAAATGCTAATACAAGATTACAGTAAAAGTCAACTAGGCCTAAGGATTGGATACTTATTCCATTAATGGACCCACAATATTGTTTGCTATTCTGTATTGCACAATGGAGAACACTGGTCACTGAAATACTTAAATATGCTAAGGTATATTGGGCTAGCACTGGTTTGAGAATATTCTGTATTTTTCATGAATGTTTTAGTGAATGTGTATGCACCTGTAAGAGTGCAACATTTCCCAATTTACATCAGACTAGCTTAAAAATAGCAGGAAAGTAATTTTCCGTGTGATGTCCCTTTATCAAGGAAAGGAATATTGGGCCAAAAGGTTCTGTGGTAGCTAGGAGGGGAACAAGTGTATAAAGGAGAATTAGGAAAATGGGATAACTGATGAAGTGCATGTGCCTCATCCCACTTGGAGAAGAAACTGAGGAGGGAGGCAGACATCCAGCCTCCCCCACCCCCAAACGATGCTATGGGAATACCAACTTGTGACAAACGAATGAGGGGCTTTATGCCAGGAACCACAGGAGAAACCAAGCTCTGACCAGATAACTGACAGTGCCTAATTATAGAAATGAACTGTGAGGGATGAACAGCAGCAGTCTGAAGAACTCACCCCATGAATGAAGGAAAACTCAGATTCTAAGGTCAGAAGGGACCATCATGATCATCTACTCTGACCTCCTGCACATCGCAGGCCACAGAATCTCACCTACCCTCTCCTGTAATAGACTTCTAACCTCTGGCTGTGGTACTGAAGTGCTGCTGATGGAGACAGCTGTAACAAGTATATGCTTGGGACAATAGTTATACCACCCTGGGCTAGGACATAAAGTGGTGTCAGTAAGCGCCCCAGGGAAGCAAACAGATGAGGGGAGAGAAGGAGGACAGCGAGGCTTCTGCCAGAGGGTCCCTGGGCCGGGACCCAGAGTAGAGGGCGGGCCTGGGTCCTCCCCTTTCCCCCTTGCAGTACACCCAGCCATTGGCCGTAGGGAGCGGTCATTATACTATGCCAGATCCCTGACAAGAGGGATTGGACTCAAAGGGTGTGGTTGGACATGGTGGCTGGGGTGCAGGACTGCTGATCACCAACCCCCGGAAGGGGGTGCGGATGGACTGAGGGGCACTACGGGAGGGCAGTGGCCTCAAAGAGGACGCCGCCGAGCAGGGAGCAACGTGGGTCCAGAGACGCCAACAGAGGGCGAGAGGACAGATGGGACACCACCAGGAGGGGGTGCTCCACTGGACAGAGCTAATTCCCAGAGTCACCAGCAGGAGGCACCAGGTGATGAGTCCCCACCCCGTCACAGGACCGTTCATCCATAGAGCAAACAAACCAACCACAAGTGCACTTTAAACCAATACAGCAGTTAGTGTTAGGGAAAAGCCTATCCAAAATATATTTTCTAGCTAGTTTTATTTAACCACGCCTGCTATTCCACTATAAAAGATTACAGGATAATGCAGAGATTCTCAAGCTGTGGTCTGTGGCAAGCTGGCTGGTGCTGGTTCTCATGTCTAGCTGAAAACTGCCTTAAATCCAGATAAAACACACTTTGTTTTCTCAATTATTTATCCACGTCTCCTGGTTCTTATACCACTTGATTCCACAGCATTTGAGTACCTTCCAGTAAAACATTAAGCAATTTAGCAATTGCTGTAGATGTCAAATGGAAATTACAGAATTCCAAAAGGAAGGGGAGAGTTGTCTCCATGGGGCTGCAAAGGGGATGGAAGTGGTTCATAAATCATGCTCTCTTAAGTTATGGTCACACCATGAAACAGTTTGGGAACTCCTGGTCTAAAGAAATAAATGGGTATGATACTGAAAGAGTATTATGCACTTCTGATCCTTCAAAAATAGCAAAAAAAAAAAAGTCATCTTGCGTATTATGGCAGATTGAAAAGGAATGCTCGATTTAGCTTTCAAAAACAGTAGAGTAAAGAAACAACTTACTGCCCCTAAGTTAGAAAAGACAGCTTTGCAGGTGAATTTATTCTCTTAGTACTTTGTTAAACTTTTAATGAATAGCTACTTAGTGAAGTACAGTAGCTCCATCATCATGCAGTCTAAGAAAAATAAGGAAATATACAAAAGAATTTAAAAATAATACTAAATTTTGGTACAAATAATCCAGGAAATTCAGAACTGGTGAGTCTACAAGAACCAGAACCAACTGCTCACCAATTCAGCATCCGTTTTAAGAGAGAAGAAACCTCACAGAATAATCATCCTCTCTCTAAATCAGGGGTCGGCAACCTTTCAGAAGTGGTGTGCCAAGTCTTCATTCATTCACTCTGATTTAAGGTTTCGCGTGACAGTAATACATTTTAACGTTCTTAGAAGGTCTCTTTCTATAAGTCTATAATATATAACTAAACTATTGTTGTATGTAAAATAAGTAAGGTTTTTAAAATGTTTAAGCAGCTTCATTTAAAATTAAATAAAATGCAGAGCCCCCCGGACCAGTGGCCAGGACCCAAGCACTGTGAGTGCCACTGAAAATCAGCTTGCGTGCCACCTTCGGCACACATGCCATAGGTTGCCTACCCCTGCTCTAAATAAAGAAATCAAAAGAGATGCAGGGCAAAAGGACGAACCAAAGTCAGACAGCTTCAGAGGTTTAAGTCACCCTAAAAGTTAGAACATTAAGCCTTATCTAGTCCAATGATCCCAAATGCATACCTCAGAAGATGTGGCAACTGACTCTTTACCAGGCCAATCTTTATTTGAGAAAGACAGGCTTACTCTCCTGGGTAAAACAAAACAAGAACATCCAGCGTACTAAGAGCTCCCACAAATAAATATCAAGTATCAGAGGGGTAGTCGTGTTAGTCTGTATCCACAAAAAACAGTGAGACACCTTAAGACTAACAGATTTATTTGGGCATAAGCTTTCGTGGGTAAAAAAACAATTCTTCAGATGCTGTTGTTAGTTCAGATGTTCGTTGTTTTCCCAAATATCAAGACTACTTTCTGTGGATCAGCAGCAACAAAACTGCGGTTTTCTCCTGGTTAGAGCCCCATATAAAGGAATTTAAACTTGATGCAAGCTTTCAACTAACTGAAAGCTCAGCTTTCACTCTAAGGGTTTATCTACACTACCCGCTGGATCGACAGGCAGCGATCAATCCAAGGATCACGTATAGATGTGATAAAATCGACCACTGAGCGCTCTCCTGTCGACTCCAGTACTCCACCAGAACAAAGAGCACAAGCGGAGTTGACGGGAGAGCGCTCAGTGGTCGACTTACTGCAGTGAAGACACCACGGTAAGTAGATCTAAGTATGTCAACTTAAGCTACACTATTCACGTAGCTGAAGCTGCATATCTTAGATCGACCCCGCGTGGTAGTATGGACAAGCCTTCAGAAAGCTTCCACTGTCCCTCATTATGTCGAGCTCGTCTGAGGTTTAGTCAAAAGTTCTCTCTCACCCTATCCAGAACTAGACTCAGAGACTCAACATTTCATCAGGTTTCAAAGCCACATAATTATAGAGTACAGATTTGTTTGCTTTGCTCTGAAGTCGTTCCTACTTTTCAATTTCCGTCTTTGATCATTTTTGTCCCCCCCCTTCATTTTAATCATTTCCCCTCGTTTGTTCTTTTGGTAAGTTTGGTAAGTCTAAATCCCAAATTAATACTATGTTCTTCGCTACATCACTAGAAGGGCAAAGTTTTACGTCAGATATGACCACAAGTCGTCCTTGTTACTGCTAACAGATGGTGTCCTCTCTCCTAAGGCTCCTGCATTCAGCCGACAGCGAAGCCTATCGCCCTCCGCCCGACTCTCCCACCTGTTGATGCCCCGGCGAGCCCCTCCTTCCCCGCACAGTTAAGCCCCCAACACACCAGCGAGGCCCCAGCGCCCTGCTAGCGGGGACGCACCCTCCGCCCGGCCGGGCTAACGCGGCGACCCGACCGCCGAGCGGCGCTGCTCCAGCCCCGCTGCGCTCGCTGGGAGCCGAGTCCCGGGGACACGAGCAGCGGGATCCCGGGGCTGGGGGCGCCACTGGCCGGCCGGCCCGCACTCACCATGTCGTACACGTTGAGGATCACCAGCTGGTTCGCCATCCTCCCGCCGCCGCGCCGCGCCGCGCCCCGCGCTGGGGCCTGTCAGGCCGGCGGCCGCGGGGCGCCCGGAGCTTGGGCGGGCGGGACCCCCGGGGGGCGCCTCCTCCGCGTCCTGCCTGTTGCTGCAGGCACCATGGAGCCGCTGCCGCGGGGGGACGGGGCCTCGCCCCCGGAGAGACGCTCGCCCCGCGGCAGGCAGAGGGGGGAAGCCGGGCTGCGGCCGGGGCGGGGCTCAGCTACGGCACCGCCTCCCGCTCGGGCCCCACCCCGGCGTCTTAGGCAGGGGCAGGGCGGGGATCCGCCCCCGCGCGGCCTGGGCGTCCTCCAGCGGGGACAAAATGGAGCCGCTCGAGCCCAGCCTCAGCCTCAGCCGAGCCTAGAGGCCACGTCCCGGCATGCAGCGCGGCGGGGAGACTACAACTCCCAGCATGCCACGCAGCGCGCGCGGGGCCCCGCTGGGGTTCGAACCCCGCCCCGGCCGCTGCCCAGAGGCGAGGCCGTTGGGGGGTCCCAGCACGAAGTGCAAATATAGCTGAGCTGCAGTGAGCAGGGGCTGCTAGCCACAGGTTTATTTTAAGTTGTGTAGGGCAGTGCCAAATACAGCTAGATTCCCACGTCATCCCTCCCCTAATACATTTACAAAATAAAGTTTTCTGTGCATTCTTGAATCATAATCCCTAGGTACTAGCCTGACTACCCTGCACAATAAACTATGCAACTTGCTATTAGAAATACTGGTTTGTGTTTTCAATACTTTAAAACTATGTTAAAATTCATTAATATAGCCTGTAAACTAAGCACTGAAGCTCCAATCTTTAAAGCTGCTTTGCACAGGCAGATCCCTGCACTCATGAGGAAGGGTGTGAAGTATTGGTGCCTTGCCCACATCCCAGTTACCTACAAAACACACAAATATGTTGACATTTTTGATTAACATTTGTTCTTTTAACTCCACTGCTAGAAAAATTGTCCAGTGTTTTGCGACTAAGCAAATTTTGGAAGAGGTGAAACGTGGCACATCAAAAAAACAACAACCTTCAAGCTTTTCAATATTCAAATGTAGAGAGATCTGCCTTCAACTCACCTATGGAATATACCCACAGGGCACTTCTCCACATCAATATATGAGGCAGGAAGAATCCACTTGCTTTCTCTAGAGAATGGAGGGGAAGAGATTAACCCATCACTTTCTGCATAATTTTCATAACATTCATTATAAAAATACAATTTAAGTTTTAATTCCTAGGGTTCTGCTATTGACCTACACGTGAAATGAGTATAAATGGATGCAGCACTATCTTTCTAAGGGTGAAACAGCTTCAGGGCCTCTGTTGCAGCTCATAGCTTTGCCAAGCAGGAGCAGAATGCAATCAATAAAAATGGTTAATTGCACAGTTGTAATTCCAATGAGCAGCTGTAAAACTCACATGATTGTTGACAATGTTATTGCTGCTTGGGGAAGCTAGGAAGAAAAATCAGAGGCAGGTACTGGAACTATTCACAAGAGCGAAGGCTCTATAAAATAGAGGCCGGGGCAAGAATAGAGTAGCAAAAACCTTTTCTTTCCCCTGCACAAACACTAACAGCAGATAGGTTGCAGGACAGTTAGAATAGCAGAGATCTTCCCTTCACAGGTAACTATGAGGTAAGGGAAGAGAATATATAAAGTCACATAGGCATGAGGCTTGCAGCGGAGAACAGACAAAGACCCTTTTCTCTTCCTGCCACTAATCTGTGGTGTCGATTCAAATGTAATCAGACATCTATTTTTTCTTCCCATATGTTATGAGAGATGCAGTCCTCAACAGAGTCCAGGGACACCACTCTGGTGAGATGATACTGAGCTTCCTCTTAGGCCTGGTCTACACTACGAGTTTAGGTTGAATTTAGCAGCGTTAAATCGAATTAACCCTGCACCCATTCACACAATGAAGCCATTTTTGTCGACATAAAGGTCTCTTAATATCGATATCTGTACTCCTCCCCGATGAGGGGAGTAGCGCTGAAATCGGTATTGCCATTTCGAATTAGGGTTAGTGTGGCCGCAATTCAACGGTATTGGCCTCCGGGAGCTATCCCACAGTGCACCATTGTGACCGCTCTGGACAGCAATCTGAACTCAGATGCACTGGCCAGGTAGACAGGAAAAGCCCCACGAACTTTTGAATTTCATTTCCTGTTTGCCCAGCATGGAGAGCTGATCAGCACAGGTGACCATGCAGAGCTCATCAGCACAGGTGACCATGCAGTCCCAGAATCGAAAAAGAGCTCCAACATGGACCGTATGGGAGGTACTGGATCTGATAACTGTATGGGGAGACAAATCTGTGCTATCAGAACTCCGTTCCAAAAGACGGAATGCCAAAACATTTGAAAAAAATCTCCAAGGCCATGATGGACAGAGGCCACTACAGGGACTCAACACAGTGCCGCGTAAAACTTAAGGAGCTGAGACAAGTGTATCAGAAAGCCAAAGAATCAAATGGATGCTCTGGGACAGAGCCGCAGACATGCCGCTTCTACGCTGAGCTGCAGGCAATTCTAGGGGGGGCTGCCACCACTACTCCACCCCTGTCTGTGGACTCCGATGATGGGGTACTCTCAGTCACCATGCCTGAGGATTTTGCAGATGGGGAAGATGAGGAGGAGGACAAGGTTGAGGAGAGTACACAGCACACCGTTCTCCCCAACAGCCAGGATCTTTTTCTCACCCTGACTGAAATACCCTCTCAACCCTTCCAAGGCGGTATCCCGGACCATGAAGCCGTAGAAGGGACCTCTGGTGAGTGTACCTTTGTAAATATAAAACATGGTTTAAAAGCAAGCGTTTTTTAATGATTAATTTGCCCTGAGGGCTTGGGATGCATTCATGGCCAGTACAGCTACTGGAAAAGTCTGTTAACATATCTGGGGATGGAGCGGGAATCCTCCAGGGACAGCTCCATGAAGCTCTCCCGGAGGTAGAAGGTTTCTGGGGAGAGCAGCCTTATTCTGTCCTCGATGGTAGGACACTTGACCACGCCATGCTAGTAGCAAGTAATCTGGTATCACTGCATGACAAAGCCTGGCAGCGTATGGTCCCGGTGTTTGCTGGCATTCAAGGAACATCCATTCTTTATCTCCTCAGGAGAGTGATATCATTCATGGTAACCTGGTTGAAATATGAGAATTTAATTAAGGGGACATTCATAGGTGGCCATTCTTACTGGGCTATTTGCCTGTGACTGAAAAGAAATCCTCCCCGCAGTTAGCCAAGCGGTGCGGGAGGAGGGGCCCATTGGCGCTGAGCTGTTTGCGTTTGGCTAGCAGGAATCTTCCCTGATACCAGCCATGAGGTTGGGGAAGGGTTAAAGCGATCATCGCATAGAAAAGGATGGCGGGGGGGTTAGTTTGGTTTCTGCTGCTGCACGTTAACACGAAAACTGCAGCCCTAAATGGACAACTCAACGGGCTTTGCTTGATATGGGAAAGGAGAGCGCTGCTGTTATGAAGGTTGCAGAAGCCGAAAGACTATGGCTTACCTGCAAGCCGAATTCTGTTGCCCAGCGTGTTTGATTTCTAAAACCAAAGCCGCAGGCACTCAATATAAGATGCAAAAAATGACCTTGTACCGAAATCGCATGTGCTATGTAATGTGAATAGTGTTGTTCACTGTGAAAGAGTATACCCATTGTTCTATAAAATGTATCTTTTAAAATACTTTTCTCCCGTTTTTTCCTCCCACAGCTGCAAATGTTTCAAGCCTCCCTCCTCCATCCCAAAGGCTATCTCAGATAAGGCGGGGAAAAAAATGCACATGCAATGAAATGTTCTCTGAGCTTATGCAGGTGTCCCGCACTGAAAGAGCTCAGCAGAAAGTGTGGAGGGACACAATAGCATAGGACAGGAAAGCAGCCAGTGAACGTGAGAAGAGGGGGCGGCAGGAAGATCAGAGGAGGCAGGATGCAATGCTGGGACTACTGCGGGAACAAATGGGCATGATCCGGCGTCTGGTGGAGGTACAGGAACGTCAGCTGGAGAGACTGCCACTGCAGCCCCTGTTTAACTGCCCTCCCTCCTCCCCAAGTTCCATAGCCGCTTCCTCACCCAGATGCCCAAGAACGCGGCGGGGGGGGAGGCTCCAGGCACCCAACCACTCCACCCCAGTGGACAGAAGGCTGTCATTCAACAAGTATTGAAGTGGCCTTTTCCTTCCCTCCTCCCACACCCCACCCAGGCTACCTTGTGAGTTATCTCCCTATTTTTATAATAAATTAATAAAGAATACATGGTTTTTAAATGACAGTGACTTTATTTCCAAGCTGTGATCGAAGTGGGGAGGGCAGTTGGCTTACAGGGAATTAGAGTCAACCAAGGGAGCGGGTTTTCATCAAGGAGAAACAAATAGAACTATCACACGATACCCTGGCCAGTCATGAAACTGGTTTTCAAAGCTTCTCTGATGCGCACTGCTTCCTGATGTGCTCTTCTAATCGCCCTGGTGTCTGGCTGCGCGTAATCAGTGGCCAGGCGATTTGTCTCAACCTCCCACCCCGCCATAAACGTCTACCCCTTACTCTCACAGAGATTGTGGAGCACACAGCAAGGAGCAATAACAATGGGGATATTGGTTTCGCTGAGGTCTGAGCAAGTTAGTAAACTGCGCCAGCGACCCTTCAAATGTCCAAGTGCACACACTACCACCATTCTGCACTTGCTCAGCCTAGAGTTGAACAGCTCCGTACTACTGCCCAGTGTGCCTGTGTATGGCTTCATGAGCCAGGGCATTAAGGGGTAGGCTGAGTCCCCAAGGATAACTATAGGCATTTCAACATCCCCAACTGTTATTTTCTGGTCTGGGAAGTAAATCCCTTCCTGCAGCCATTTAAACAGACCAGAGTTCCTGAAGACACAAGCGTCATGAACCTTTCCCGGCCATCCCACGTTGTTGTTGGTGAAACGTCCCTTGTGATTCACCAGTGATTGCAGCACCATTGAAAAGTACCCCTTGAGGTTTATGTACTGGCTGCCTTGGTGGTCAGGTCCCAAGATAGGGATATGGGTTCTGTCCATCGCCCAACCACAGTTAGGGAATCCCATTGCAGCAAAGCCATCTACTATGACCTGCACATCTTCCAAAGTCACTACCTTTGATAGTAGCAGCTCAGTGATTGCATTGGTTACTTGCATGACAGCAACCCCCACAGTAGATTTGTCCACTCCAAATTGATTCCCAACTGACTGGTAGCTGTCTGGCGTTGCAAACTTCCAGAGGGCTATCGCCACTCGCTTGTGAACTGTGAAGGCTGCTCTCATCTTGGTATTCTGGTGCTTCAGGGCAGGGGAAAGCAAGTCACAAAGTTCCATGAAAGTGCCCTTATGCATGAGAAAGTTTCGGAGCCACTGGGAATCATCCCAAACTTGCAACACTATGCAATCCCATCAGTCTGTGCTTCTTTCCCAGGCCCAGAATCGGCGTTCCACGGCATGAACCTGCCCCATTAACACCATGATGTCCACATTGCTGGGGCCCGCGCTTTGAGAGAAGTCTGTGTCCATGTCCTCATCACTCTCGTCACCAAGCTGCTGTCGCCTCCTCACCTGGGTTTTTCACCTTCTGTTTCTGCATAAACTGTATTTATTACATTATTGCAGTGATCAGATTTTTTTCAAAAAGTATTCTTGTGCACAAAATTGTAGTTCTAGCCTCAATATTTAAAAACAATTAAGCAAACATAATGAAAAGTAAACATTTTAAAAAATGTGCAGGTCACTTCTTTCTTGCTCTGGACTCATTGTTCCTACCATATTTTTAAAAACATATTTCTATTATTTTTCTAATATAGAGCAAAAGTTATTATACAGGTTAATGCACACTGTTCTTCCTGGAAAAATAAAAGAGGGAAAGGTAATATGTTCATGAGAAAAGAAAAATACTTACCTGTAATAATACTTCTCTAAAGATATCAGGCCTGATTTTCCACTCCAGTGCATTGGTTTTATACCAGTGTGACTCCACTGATTTCAATGGAATTCCCTCAGTGTAAACCACTGTAACAGAGAAATAAGACCACCAATTCTGACGGATCACATTGGGTCTGTGCCATCTGCTGGAACTCAGCAGAAACATCTTAGACTAATGAGTTTTCAGAACTATTATTCTCAACTATAGTAAATTGTATATTTCACCCCTGCTGAATGTACTCTGGTGCAGTCCACAAAGGTACTTACTCTCATAAGTCCCGTTTTGGGGCACCACTGCGATTAAAAAAACTCCTGCTCGGCTGCTACCTAACTTCACTCTGCACTTCAGTTTTTGCCTCTGGGCATGAACGCTGCCACCTCCCTCTAGGCTCCGAGGTGCCTCACTATCAACTGCTTGAGCATGATCACTTCCCCACATTAGGTGTCTGGATGCCTATCTCCGTCTAAACTCCAGAGTGACTTACAAACTGGGAAAGATAGGCATTCAGCCACCTAAATCATTTGCAGAGGTCCAATCCACTAGGCATGGTCAGAAGCTGCCTACTGGATTGGGCCCTTCAGGCTAGTTCACACAAAACAGAGGGGAGGCTTCCTATATAACCTTTAGCCTAGTGTACTCATCCAGGATGTGGGAAACACTCCCCCAGTTCAAATCCCACTCCTACTGAGGGGAAGAAAGGATTTGACAAGAGCTCAGCCACCTCTCAAGGGAGTGCCCTAACCACTATGCTATAGAGCAGAGGTCTTTAATCTGTGGGGTGTGCCCCGTAGGTGAGAGCATAGTAACATTCAGGGGGCTGCGGCTGGGGCCCGAACCAGTCCCACAGGGGGCGAGGAGGGAGCGCTGCCCAGCTCTGCTTCTGACCCCAGCTCTGGCTGCCATCCCTGCTCCCGGCTGCAGCTGCAGGCCTTGTCCCCTGGCTGAGGGTCCACTGCCACCCCTGCCCCCAGCTGTGGCCCCAGCCTCAGCCCCCTTACCCCTGTCCGCATCCCCTCCTCTCGGAGTTGTGGCCCCACTCCTGGCTCTCAAGGGCGAGGCATAAGGGGGGGGCGAAGTAAAGTTTGGGGACCACTGCTATAGAGTCATTCTAAATCTGTCACAGCCCCAGTTAATATTTAATTAAAGTAGAACAACTTCAATAGGAGAGACGGAGGGAGACCCCTCAGCCCTGCTTCAGTATATTCCATAGCCTAGTAGTTGGAGTACGTACTCACCTGCGAGGTGGTTAATCCCTGTTCAAATCCCTTCTCCTTCTCATGCTGGATGAGCACCCTATCCACTAGGCTGATGGTTATAAGGGAGGTCTTCCTGTTTTGTTTCGGGCCTTTCACCTGACTTAGGTGGTCAAATACGTATCTCCCCGCGTTTGTGGATCACAAGCAGAGCTAGGCACCTATCTCCAAGAGAGAGCTGGGGCTTAGGACACACTCCTCTGGTCAGTCTCTCCCATTGGCTAGCTCCCCTCCTAGCATGCTAGCTTTGTGATTCACAGTCAAAGGTGCCTGTCTCTCTCCATTCATTGTGTAGGTCCTAACTCAGGCTTTGTGCATTGCTGTGTTGTTCTAGGTACCTTAAAATTAGGCTCTGCGATGCTCAGCATCACAACAGCTAAGTTCCTTTGTGGACCTGGGACGCAGTGCCTAACTCCCAGTAAATGGCACCTAGACAATTTGGTAATATATGCTCTAGAAACTCTATTAGATTATATCCTTGTGGGCAAAAGGCCATTAACTAATGCTAAAAGCAGCTCTAGCTTTGGAAGACAGGTGGGAGAGTATCAATCTATTACAATTTATTGTTTAAAAAAGAAGAATCTGAGGTAAATAATTTCAGTTTATCCAAAAATACTAGTTGTAATCAATTCCCATTCTTGGGGGTTAACAAAATCAGAGATGGGTCCATGGCAGCAACATTTCTGCCAAAAGCAGTCCCCATACCATAACTACATGGCCAACTACTAACCATACACTGAGGTAGTGAGAGTTGGAGTCCCATGACAAGAAGAATTTGAAACTCCAGGCATGTATGGAATTGAGTAGATAGTAGACAGCTCTGGACTGCACTGGAGACTTAGACAAACCAAAGATTTGATTTGGTATTTTAGTTACAACCAAGGAAAATCAGACTAGCCCCCAAACATGGTGACCAAAGAAGTACTGCTAGCTAGGTCAAAAAGAAAGGCTGGGGAGAAGAATCAGTTCTCTGCAGAGGAAACTATAATGAATTATCCAAAAGGCAGTCATGTTATGAGGAAAGCTGTGTATTTTCTGGACTGCAAGAATGGTGATGAACTCTGCTCACATCAGCTCATTCTCATTCCTTTTAATCATGGGAAGGATTGGATTGGATTCAGCAAAACTTCAGAATAATCAATCAGAGAACTCACTCAGAACTTCTGTGGCTCATTGTTTTCTCAAGAAATACTGAAGATCCTAGAATATATATCATCATATCTCTGAGCAGCACTTTGAAGAGGGATCTCTTTTACCTGTTTCATAATACTAAAAAATTAGAGCCATGTGGTAAGAAATACCTTCTACTAGCAGTACATCCCACGGCTATCAAGACCAAATCAACCAGTTCTGGAAACATAACTAGATCTGCAGTTTAATCTGCTAAAGTTCTGAAGTCTACAAATGCAATGGAGTGGCACTGTTGGAAGCATGTATAGTCTACGTGCAAATTATGCTAAATGAGATGTAACTAGCAAACTGTAGAATGCTAAAAAAAGTTCCCTTCAATCCTCTCATACTAGGTGGTGTTATTCCTAGTTTAGTAATAAGTAAAGAGAGACAGAAAAATTAAGATGGCAGGGGAAGAGAGGAGCATTTTGAGCTTCTGAGTTACGCAGAGTCTGCGAGTCAGAATTTCTGAAGCTGGCTCTGATACTAATTTGCTATGGGTCTTTAAGCGGGTCTCTAAGCATCAGTTTTCCCATCTCAAAAATGGAAATAGTGATATATATCTTCCACATAGGGGTGTTGTGAAGTCTGCCTAAATAATGAATGTAATGAGCTATGTAAGTGCAAAGTGTTATTAAAGCTAGTCACTGGCAGAGATAGAAAGAGAACCTGGGAGTTCCTGGCTACCACTCTGCATTCAATGCACTAACTACACCATCCTATTTTAAGGACATAAATAATCACTTTTATGTTTTCAGTAGGAATGAACTGCTTTCACTTCAGGTCAAAAATTCACAGCTGCAAATTTTCAAGCAAAATTGGCTTTATGATTTTTTGTATGCCTCAATGCAAAATTTCTAATCTACTTAAATGTCAGAGGTGTGAATCATGCTAAAAAGCTCATGAATTCTTTGAGCCAGTTTTGCATCGCTGTATTAGCTTTTATGATTTTCATGCACAGCAGAGTGTGGCTCTGTTATCTTTTATGAAAGAAAGTGATTCTAACCCTGTCCATAGGCTCAACCAATGAGCTATCTTTATTCATTAAATTGTGTGGATTTGTAATTGCACCGATCATCTTACACCAGCTAAAACAACCAATGCATTAAAAATATAAGCTTTTCAAAATAACTAACTTTGACAACTAGAAAATTTTGGCTAGCAGTGGAAACATGTCTTCAAATGGAACTATGGAAACTGATTAAAATGTTTTTTACAGTTTGTAATTGCCACATCATGTCTTTCAACTTTTTTACGAGATTAACTATTAAAGTAAATGATAAACTTTTATGATAAACTAGGCCACTCTACATTTTTATTGTATAAATTAACATTTTTATTAAGCACCAATAAAAATCAGACCAGTAAAATTCCTTCAGGAATATAAAATCAATTGCAACTTTAAACAATGTAAATTCTATTTAAAATGCTCAAACAATACCTGTTAGCTTAGTAATAAAAATATTCAATTTGCTGTGTCTGAATGTATTAAGTTACAGTAGCTGATGTGATTTGATTCTCTTTTGAAGCTTTACAAAATATACTAGTTACTTGAAGTTGGGGTCTGTTGAACATCTGAGTTCACTAAAAGGTTACAACATTTGTTTCAAGTTTGTAAACAGAAATCTAGTACATTTTGCATGCAGTTGCAGCTACCAAGATTCACATTCAATAAATTACAACCAATAATATATTTGAATTGAAGATGTGATCAGAGAAGTTTTCAGATCTGAGTAACTGCTATTTGTCATAAAATTTATAACAGACATAGAGAATTATAGCTGTCCGAATATTTTAGACGTAACATTATCTACCATGTCTTTGAAACATATTTTTTATACAAGGCTCTGATCTATTCAAAGTATAAGTGATTATTAGAATCCGAGGGCCAGATCATCCGCTAGTATAACTTAGTGTAGCTACACTGAAGTCAATGGAGTTGCTCCAACATTCACCAGCTGACAATCTGGTTCTAACTGTCTTGTGGACAAGGGGATTCATTGACTCAGACTTGTGAAGGGGAGGAATTGTTACCCACTCATGTGGAAAGGCAGCTTTAAAGTGCAACTGAGGTTTCACAGGAGCCCAGTCACTATACACCATCCAAAAATATGTTGAATCAGCATATCTCCCTGCCCTAGACAGTGCTGCTCACTTTGGGGACTGCAGCGGCTGCATACAAGCCCTTGACAGAGTGGAAGTTTAGTATTGAGGCAGCTGTCCCCCAGGTTTCAAATTGCTAAAAGCCATGCATGCTAGTTATGCTGAGGAAAGCCAGCATAAACTGGGGCTGAATCAAGCCTAAAGATCATAAATATATTTTAATTTAATTTGGTTTGAGAGGTGGCTACTAAGGGGGCCATAAACTGCCCTCCGTCTATACACACAAAGGAAACCAATGGGATATGTTAAGCTCAATGGTAGAGCTGAAAACTAAACGGGAACTGGAAACTAAACATGAGTCACAATAGTCTTATATGAAAGGTGAAAAGCTGTTTGTGAAAATAACCCTTAACAATCCAACAATATTGAAATTATTTAAAAAGCCAATGTACTCTTACAATTTCTTTATACAGAATGCCATCAGTATGGTAGATAAATTATTGGTCCTTCTTCAACTCATGTGCTGTCTTTCTTGTTTGATCTTGTTGGTCATGTGATGGCAGTGGATCAACATAAATGAGTGCTCGATAAATCTTCACATACCTGAAGTAGCTTACAACAAGGATGCCCCCAAAAATGGACAGTATGAGGATTGAAAAGCCAGCAACCTTACCAATGTTTGGACTGAAATACAAATGAGATTCGATTAAGAATAGATGTGGTAAATTTTCAAATTCTCCCCTTATTTAGTCAAGACTCTCGTTGACTTTATATTGACAGAAGACATAACTCTATTTGGAATGATGTCTTCTGAAAACTCTTAAAAATGATATGCATCTTCATGAAAATATAGCTGATTAATGATTAAGTTTATCTTTTACTCTTCTTTATGGTCATGATGATGTGGAAGTCAAGAGCAAAATCCAAATGATTTTCCAGAGAAGTCAATGGCAAGACTCTATGATTTTCGTGGGACCAGGATCAAACACTTTATAAAGAGGTGAGTGAGTACAATGGGCAAACTATTGTGGAAGAAACAAAACTCCACTCTCAGGTTGGAAGCAACAAATCAGAGACAGCTTTATTCAAGCAATTGCAGGGGAAGAATACAACTGGCAGAGAGCATCTCTGCCTCAGTTTCTCCAAAGTACAAGCAAAATCACACAAGCATTTATACCTCTTTTTGATGTGCATGAAATTAAAAAACATCTACATTTTATTTAGACTATTTGCTATCTAGTCCAGTACTTTCTCACTTTCTCTTCTCAAAAACATTGTTATCTCAAGGCTAGGTCACACTGACTATTCTGCTGTTTTCCACTCGCTTCTGACGTGAGCTCTGCTTCTACAGGTCCTGTGATATTAGGCTACGACTTAGCTCAACAGTTGTTCTGTCTCTGACACTTAAATGGCTGCACTTAAACCCTCTCTTTCTTTCCCTGCTTCCACACTATAAAAGTTCATTCTGGTATAGAAATATTACTGGTTCCAGAGATATTGCCTATACTTAAAATAGGGAATACCGTTAGAACTGGAATGAAATTGTACCCTACCATCAGGCTAACGGCTTGGATTTGGATATCATCTCTAAGATCTCATTACCTATCTGTAAAACTGGGAGTGTCGCCAAAGGATAACAATATTTTTATCCCTATATAAATATTAAATAATAATAAATTATGTTTAGTTGTGGCTACTAGCAATTACCTTTCTACTATGCCATATGTACGGACTGCAAAGATTGTATTTAAGTCACAAAAACTGGAATATAAAAAAAGAATGTTAAATATTTTCTCAACTATAAAAATATTCAGAATGAAAATACAGAATCACAATGAAACCATCTGGTGCCCACATTCACCCCACCTCATGTACTAACTAAAAACTTTATTTAAACTTCAATAAACACATTCAACCATTTAAAAAATGGTGTACTTTTATGTAACTTTCATAATTTAATGCAACGTTGTCAATTCTACTGATTTTTTTGTGCGTGATGGGATTTCACCTGGGGCTGGAGCCAATCTTGCAATGATGTGAGTTGCTTTAGCTCTCTAGTGAATTTCAGCCTACCTGGGGGAAAACCCACTGACTGGCTCTTTTCTCCAGTTGCCTGCCTCCTGGGGAAGATCAGCCAATCAGAGCTGCTGCAGGAGCAAGCAGAGCACTCTCCCTCTAACCTCAGCAACCTGAAGCCATTCTCACAGGAGGGGAGAGGATAATGGGGAACAGAAAGAGACCAGCAGCACTGGGCAGCTCCACTTCCTCCTCCCCACTCCTCTCCTGTGAGCAACGGGACAGCTCCTCTGCTCCTCCCACCTCATCTGTTGTAACACCCAGCCTGAAATGGTTTGGGAGCTGAAGAACCCTTGGAGCTGCCCACCTAGTCTGGATGGGACTCTGCTGGAGCACCTCCATCCCCTTGGAGTTGGAGAAGGGATGAAGAACCCCAGGAGGAGCAGAGGTGGGGATGGGGAGGGGAAATTGTTCGGTGTTATATGGGGACTAGTTAGCTGAACTGATGGGGGCTGGGAGGGGAAAAAAGATGAAAGGATGGGTAGATGTGGGGCTGAGGAGGCTGGACAGAACTAACGTGGAGGCAGAACTGATGCAGGGATTGGTTCAGGGCTGGGAGGCAGTACAGGGTAACACAAAAACATTCTACAAATACATTAGAAGCAAGAGGAAGACCAAGGACAGGGTAGGCCCATTACTCAATGGGGGTGGGGGGAGGAACAATAACAGAAAATGTGGAGATGGCAGAAGTGCTAAATTAATTTTGTTTCAGTTTTCGCCAAAAAGGTTAATAGCGATTGGATGTCTAACATAGTGAATGTCAGTGAAAATGAGGTAAGATCAGAGGCTAAAATAGGAAAGAATAAGTTAAAAATTACTTAGACAAGTTAGATGTCTTCAAGTCACCAGGGCCTAATGAAATACATCCTAGAATACTCAAGGAGCTGACTGAGGAGACATCTGAGCCATTAGCGATTATCTTTGAAAAGTCATGGAAGACGGGAGAGACTCCAGAGGACTGAAAAGGGGAAAATATAGTCAGGGGTGAAAGTAGATTAGTACGGCATACTGGTAAGAAGTGGCCGTCAGTACCTGCCTGTACGTTAAAGCACTGCCAACATTAAAGCACTGCCATGGCAGCACTTTAACATCACTGCCCCTTTTCCCCCTCCCAGCAGCCTTGCCGGTAGGGACCCTACTGGCAGGGCTGCTGATGGGGTGGGATGATGGTGTAAAAAGGGCAGCTGCCCCGCAGCATGGCGATTTAAAGAGCTCCAGGTCCTTTTAAATCACTGCCAGAGCCCCAGGTGGTGTGGGCCAGGCAACGTGTATAGGCTGACTGGGGGAGGCTGACCCCCAGCTCCACTCCTTGTGCCCGAGGCCCTGCCGCTTCTGGGGGCCCAAAGTCAGGCCCCCATACTGGTAAGTCTTCTGTGTTACTTTCACCCCTGAATATAGTGCCCATCCATAAAAAAGGGAAGACAACCCAGGGGATTGCAGACCAGTCCACTTAACTTCAGTACCCAATCAGTTTGCAAACACCTAGAAGATAATAAGGTGATAAGTAACAGCATGGATTTGTCAAGAACACATTGTGTCAAACCTACTTAATAGCTTTCTTTGACAGAGTAACAAATCTTGTGGATGGGGGGGAAGCGGTAACTGTGGTATATCTTGATGTTAGTAAGGCTTTTGATACCATCTCGCATGACCTTCTCATAAATAAACTAGGGAAGTACAACCTACATGGAGTTACTATAAGGTGGGTGCATAACTGGAAAACAATTCCCAGAGATTAGTTATCAGTGGTTCACAGTCAAGCTGGAAGGGCATATCAATTGGGGTCCCGTGAGGATGAGTTCTGGGTCCAGTTCTGTTCAATATCTTCATCAGTGATTTAGATAATAGTGCAGAGAGTACACTTATAAAGTTTGTGGATGATAAACTGGGAGGGGTTGCAAGTGCTTTGGGATTAAAATTCTAAATGATCTGGACAAACTGGAGAAGTGGTCTGAAGTAAACAGGATGAATTTCAATAAGGACAAATGCAGAGTACTCCACTTAGGAAGGAACAATTAGTTGGACACATACAAAATAGGAAATGACTGCCTAGGAAGGAGTATTGTGGAATGGGATCTGGGGGTCATAGTGGATCACAAACTAAATACAAGTCAACAGTGTAACACTGTTGCAAAAACTGCAAACATCAATCTGGGGTGTATTAGCAGAAGTGTTTTAAGCAAGATATGAGAAGTAATTCTTCTACTCTACTCTGCACTGATTAGGCCTCAACTGGAATATTGTGTCCAATTTCGGGCATCACATTTCAGGAAAGATATGGACAAATTAGAGGAAGTCCAGAGAAGAGCAACAAAAATGATTAAAGGTCTAGACAACATGACCCATTAGGGAAGACTGAAAAAACTGGGTTTCTTAAGTCTTGAGAAAAGAAGACTGAGAGGCGACATGATAACAGTTTTCAAATATATAAAAAGCTGTTACAAGGAGGAGGGAGAAAAATTGTTCTCCTTAACCTCTGAGGATAGGACAAGAAGCAATGGGCTTAAATTGCAGCAAGAGCATTTTAGTTTGAACATTAGGAAAAACTTCTTAACTGTTAGGGTGGTTACACACTGGAATAAATTGCCCAGGGAGTACTTGGAATCTCCATCATTGGAGATCTTTAAGAGTAGGTTAGATAAACACCTGTCAGAGATGGTCTAGATCAGGGGTGGACAAACTATGGCCTGTGGGCCAGATCCGGCCCGCAAGCTGTTTTAATCTGGCCCTCGAGTTCCCACTGGGGAGCAGGATCTGGGGCTTGCCCTGCTCTGGTGCTCCAGCCAGAGAGCAGGGTTGGAGGCCGCACCACACGACTCCCAGAGGCAGTGGCATGGCCCCCCTCTGGCACTCCATCCTGGGAGCAGGGTTGGGGGCCACGGCACACGGCTCCTGGAAGTAGCGGCATGCCCCCCTGGCTCCTACGTGTAGGGAAAGTCAGAAGCCTCCACTCTGCACACTGCTCCCACCCCACGCGCCATCCCTGCAGCTCCCATTGGCCAGGAACTGCCGCCAATGGGAGCTGCAGGGGCAGAGCCTGCAGATGGGTCAGTGTGCAGAGCCTCCTGGCCACACCTCCATGTAGGAGCCGGAGAAGGGAAATGCTGCTGCTTCTGGGAGCCGCTTGAGGTAAGCGATACCTGAAGCCTGCACCCCTGAGCCTCTCCCCACGTCCCATTCCCCTGCCCCAGCCCTGATCCCCCTCCCGCCCTCCAAACCCCTCAGTCCCAGCCTGGAGCACCCTCTTACACCCCAAACTCCTCATCCCCTGCCCCACCCCAGAGCCAGTGCCCCCAACCGGAGCCCTCCCCCCCTGCACCCCCTCCCCCACCCTCACCCCCTCCCACACCCTGAACTCCCCCTTTCTGGCCCCACCCCGGAGCCCGCACCCACCAACCAGAGTCCTCACCCCCTCCTCCACCCCAAACCCAATTTTGGGAGCATTCATGGCCCGCCATACAATTTCTATTCCCAGATGTGGCCCTCGGGCCAAAAAGTTTGCCCACCCCTGGTCTAGATCATATGTAGTCCTGCCATGAACGCAGGAGATTGGATTAGGTGACCTCTTGAGGTCCCTTCCAGTCCTACGATTCTATGATTCTGTGACGGGGGAAAGGATTGATTTGGAAGTTGGGGGCAGAATAAATTTCTAGGAAGAGGATGGGCAGGTGGGGAGGTGAGAGCTCCTGCAGAGGGACCAAAATCACCTTACCCAATAAATTTGGGAGAATGGCTGACAGTAATTATAACATGCATAACAGCAAAGGCCAGGGCGAGTTCAAAACTCAAAAGATAAACCAAAAACACAATATAAATTTTTAAAAATAAAATATCATGATTTGGGGGGTTTCACTCATGACTTTTGAACATTTTGGGTTGGCAATATGGTTAATGTAATATTGATTTTTTTATATATATTGGGCGTTACACTGACTTTCTGTAATGGTGTTGACTTCCAGGAGCATCCTGGGGTGAGTTGTGACACCTTCCCTGCTTTGGAAAAAAACATGTTGGACAAGATTCATCCTAGCAGTGGCACTAGGGCTGGTATAGGGCCTAATTTGTGCTCTAGCTGCTATGGGCCTTGTGCAGCCAGGGAATAGCTGGGTCATAGGGACATCCTAGCCAGTGCCCATCCTGCCCTCAATCTGCACCTGCATTGGTGGACACATCCCCTGTGCTAGTGTATCCTCTCAGGGCCTCCTTCAGGGGAGGGTGTAGCCTGCACAAAGAGGCCATAAGGCAAGGATGAAATCCTTCCTTTGACGTTTTATCAATGAAATACCTCTGTGAGTGTTCGGTATTTATGGGTCTGTCTCACTATATTTCAGAAAATATGTAGGATTCGTGTTACTATATATTCCTAAATGGAATCCCTTATGGAGTTTATTAAAAAATTCCTTTACATTATGGCAAAGATACAATGAAAAACTGAAATGGTTTATTAAAGGGAAGGCAAATATGCTTAAGGTGTGGCTAACCTTTGATAAGTGACTGTAAAAATGTCATTGTGCAGTTCAATATTTCTTGTCTTTCAATGATTCCATATCAAATATATTCAGTTCACACAAGATTTTTTTCTCCAAATACCAGCCCTCCAAACTCAACCTGAGCTCTGAGAACCAAGCTGGGGTTTTCCTTGCTCAGACATATATCACCACCTTTAGGCCAAATTAGACCCTCTGTTACAGCTGTGCAACCCCACTGTCTTCAGAGTATACTCTCAGTGGCATTTATGCAGTGGAATTGTCATTCATAGATCCAGTTCACCAACTCTTATGTGGGTTAGTTCTGCAGTGCTAACAGGAATAACTTTCTTTTAGTCACTTAGCCTAAATTTGCAGAGATTACTCTGAATATATGCAAAGAGAAAATCTGTTAAGATAGATGACATTTTTACAGTCACTTTAGACAAAAACTGGTTTGACTGTCAGATCTCAGATTTACACTAATGTAATGGAGATTACAATCTGGCCCAGTGGGTCCTGTTGTCAAATCCACATGTTGAAGGCCTCTTACCTTCCTTTCCATAAGGGCAGGATGAACATTATGTTTATAGCAGCCTATACGGAAAATGACTAGAAATCTAAGAGGAAAAAATAATAGCTGCACAATGAAAGGGTTGAGGACACTCAGAACCATATCTGAACCATCCATCAGTTAGAATTGGTAGCGGAAAATACCTGCAACATCTATGGCCAAGTGATACCTCAAGCAAAATATTTTTTTTAAATGACAGCAGTGGTTACTTTATTAATCTTAATCCTAAATCAATCATTAAAGACTTTTTACATGTCAAAAAAGATAGCTAACCTGAAATTTGGGTCCACTATTTTCACTCTGAACACATAAATGCCACTGTACTCAGTAGGCCAAATGAGAGAATTGTAACCAGAGTGGTTCAAAATTTGATACAGCTGATTTAGGTCTCCTAGAGGTCCAAGTTCAGATTGAAAGCAGGATCTGTAATTCTGAATAGAAACAATAAAGGAGATTTTTTTAAACTAGCTTTGACAAACAATTATACCTACTTGTCTGAGTTTCTAGACTTGTAATTACCTGCCTGCCCCTCTCTTGCTCTCTCTCTCTCTCTCACACACACACACACACACACACACACAAAAAATATATATATATATATATATATATATATATATATATATATAGATATATATATATATATGACAAAGCAATAACTCCTTGGAGATCCAGTTATGTTGGCTAGGAAGGACGGGAGAAGCCTGGTTCCCACACGTTCCTTGCCTTGTTTCAAACAGTCTACACCCTAAACTAAACTTGTTTAATTTAAATCTAAACCAACCCAGTGTTGTATCTGAATTGAAGTGACTGGGATTCATTAACTCCAGTTAATGTGGCAAGCTGCTGGGTATTTACTCTTTAAAGGAGCAAGCAAACCTTCTTAGCCCTCTGAATGCTCAGGAAAGATCTGGACATTTCAGAGCAGATAGTTTGGGGAAAATTCAGGACTGAGGGTGTGTTGGAGTCACTTGGCCAGTAGTAACCAAAGCTGGTAGATGCTAGAATGAGGCTGGGGTGTAACAAGCAAGCTGCTGAAATCAGAGTGCTGAGCCAGAGCTGCTTAACAAACAGACAGTGCATGCTTGTCTGTTAGCTGTCAGCAGGGCCGGCTCCAGGCACCAGCGAAGGAAGCAGGTGCCTCGGGCGGCCAATAGAAAGGGGAGGCACTCCGTCCGTCGTTGGGGTGGCACGTCCGGGTCTGTGGTGGCAATTCAGCGACAGGTCCTTCAGTTCCTTGATTCCTCTTCGGCGGCAGCTCAATCACTCTGCTTCTGTTTTCAGTGGCAATTCAGCGCGGGTCCTTCCCTCCCTCCTTCTCTTCCTCTTCGGCGGCAGCTCAATCGGGTTTTTCTTTTTTTTTTTCCTTCGCCGCTTGGAGCGGCAAAAAGCTGGAGTCGGCCCTGGCTGTCAGTGCCCAGGCTATGAGCCACAGCAGCAGAGCATTGAAGGCACCCAGAGTTACAGGGTTGGTGGTAAAACAACCACACCCCGGAACATGACATAAGGGAATGGGTTCAGACAGACCAATGGGCTGAAAAGGCATGGGGACATAAGGGCATTCAACGTCAACACTGAAACATAAAAAAACCAAAAAAACAAAAGAAAACAAAACAAAAAAAACCCAGTAGAACTAACTTCCCTTATTTGTGGAGATGCCCAAAACCTTTACCCCCAACCTGAGGCCTCTAATTGCCCTGGTGGTGCACATTAAGATGAGATACACAGCGTGGTGACATGGCTATTAGATGGCTGCTCAGTCTGGACCTCTGCCCTGGTGGAATATATTGCTCCTCAGCTACTCAGCCTTCACCTTCTCTTGGAACACATGCTAGTCTAAGTGCGGTGTTCACTACCTTTCCCAGTTCAATTGTGTCCTTGTCCCTTCAATCATAGTCCTTTCCCCAGGCTCATGCACCCTCTCACGTAGGGCAACACAGTCCTTCCTTCACTGAGCCCTCCCCACAGCCCTCACTCTCCCAACCACACACTTCTGCCAAGATAGTGCCTGCCCCCAAGTTCCTCCCCACTGTCCAGGAATCCTCCAGCTTCTTGCCCCTCTGGGCCATTGATCTTCCAGGACTTGGCTGCTCACACTTCAGTGCTGATTACAATAGTTCAGTGAATCGGAATCATATGAATGCCCCTTTGGCCCAGCAGAAAGCCAATTTGGGGCCTCATGAAGTGATTTTGTTTGGATGAGAAATCAGTGAAACAAAATTGAGGTAATCCTTGGTGTAATTCTTTTATACATAGAATTATATTGGTGAAGTCCTAGTCCCATTGAAGTCAATAATGAAACTTTCATTGACTTCAATGGGCCCAGGATTTCACCCAAAATTCTGTTTTTCTGAACATACAGCACACGTGAAATCTCAAGCCAGACTCCAGCCCTGTGCCTAAGAAACTGCTGTAACAGGGTCACACGCTGCTGCTGCTTACTCACTCTAACTGCTTAAGCACACAGCCTTCTTACAGCCCATAGCCCCTAGCTGTGCCTGGGGAAAGTCCATTAGTTCCATACTTTCCCTCTGGCCACATGGCTTGCCATATCTCTCATGTCCAGCTGATTAGCACGACAAAAGAAGTTCAATTGCTCCTAAAGCTATACAATATTTTAGTACACACATTTATTTTATTTGTGATTTTCTTTCAACCAGACACATGACAATAAGGGGTTAGTGTCTTTTGGAATAACAATATCCTTTCATAGCATTGTCAGATAATTACTGTACTGCCATCTGACTTGTATTCCACTTGCTCCATCATGCTTTAATTAGGCTTCCCCCTCCCTGAGATACTAATAGTGTGAGAATGCCAAGTAAGACAGCTGCAGAGTTCATTCATATTTTTCATAAACTATTTGTCAATATAGAATTTCCTACCTGTGGCCCCCATATTTCGTCTAATGTACTGTTTTCATGTTCCTCAAGCATTGAAATCCAAGTCTGTGCTTCACACAAACAACCCACCTATTCAAAAGAATTCAAATGTACAAAATAAAAAAAAATTAGTTCTGTATCCCTCTGTTATTTTCTGAAGGGTAATGCAGTATTTACATAGGTACTGGGCATTGTGGTTCTGCATATTTTATTTCTTATATAGCTCCTATAGTGAAAGAACCATGGTACAAATCTAAGGCAACAAAACATACTTGGGGAAAGACTCTGCCCTTAGGGGGTACATTGTTTTAAAATAAAATATTGGGGTAATAATATTAGGAATAAGAATGTTAACATCAAGTAGGGCTTCAAGTTTCAATAGCTACCTGTACTGATTGAAGTAGGCAGCACCAATGAGAATAAAATAAAAGCTTCATGAAGGGAGCCAAATTAAATGGGCTTGACTTGACCATCAGGGCTGGCTCCAGGCACCAGCGAAGGAAGCAGGTGCTTGAGGTGGCCGATACAAAGGGGTGGCACATCTGGGTCTTCGGAGGGAATTCAGCGGTGGGCCCTCTGTCTCTCTCTTCCTCTTTGAGCTGCCAAAGAGGAAGAGAGGGAGTGAAGGACCTGCCACCGAACTGCCGTCGAAGAATGGAACGGCGCGACTGAGCTACCGCCGAAGTGCTGCCAATCGGCTTTTTTTTTTTTTTTGCTGCTTGCGGCAGCAGAAAACCTGGAGCCATCCCTGTTGACCATGATATGTAAATAGCACTAATGTAAATTGTAGCCATAGCAAAAATACATTCTGAGAAGGAAAAGGAACAAGTGAACTTGTAGCCCTTACAGCATCTACAACATCTGAGCTGTCCATTTTGTCAGGAGTTGGTACCAGAAAGGCAGTAATAAACTAAAAAAAAAAAAAAAAAGGGGGACTGACACACTGAAGCACTTAGTGTATGTCTACACTGCAATTAGACTCAGGCTCGCGGGGCTTGGGCTAATCGGCTGTTTAATTGCGGTGTAGGGTATAGACGTTTAGGCTCAGGTTGCAACCTGAGCTCTCACTCAGACCCTCCCACCTTGCAGGGTTCTAGAGCCCAGGTCCACCCACCCTAAATGTCTAAACCACAATTAAACAGCCTCATAGCCTGAGCCCAACGACTCCAAGTCAGCTTGCACAGGCCAGCCGTGGGTTTTTAATTGCAATGTAGACACAGCCTTAGGAAAAATGTATGGTGTCCAAGAAACAATGAGACATCAAAACAAAGTGGGATGCAACATAGCTGAGGAGCCAGACAGTGACCCTCCACAGGTGCTCCTTCATCAATCATGATCATTCAGGTACTGACCATTGCAGCTCTTAGGACTATACTCTGACTTCACTTATATAAGAAGGACTACATCCCAAGACTCCAGTCCCCATAACATTAGGGCTCTTTTATGAACTGTTGACAGAGGAATCCAGTCTGCCGTCCTCTGAGCTCCCACAATCCCATACTATGGATGAAGATTCAGCAAGAAGTAATTCAGGTAAGAGGCCTGAACCAAAGTATTAAAGTCAACAATTTATTTCCATTATTGTTTTAATCAAACCCAATGTTAGTACTGTCTTGCTTTAGTATCTTCCTGCAGGGGTAGGGATGATGATGTATTGAGCAGCTATGCCACACAAGCTATGGCTTTTCTATTGCCAGCCATTTCCATCTTCCAAACTGTGAAGCGTCAATTCTGCTAAGGCTCATCCCTATTTTTGCCAAATTCTGGCCTAGTCTAGCAATAATTCCATTTCCTAGCCTTCCACACATTACTTTCACAGCATGATCTGGTTTTCAGTGTCCTGGGGAGCATGTCACTCTGCTTAAAAATGAAAGGCTATATTCTGTTTTCCATAGGCAGCAAATTCTCCAGGTGCCAGTGGGTGCTTGACCCCTCCCGCCCCTACTCCGACTCCACCCCTGCTCTGCCCCCTCCTGCCCCGCCCCACCCTCATTCCAACCCCTTCCCCAAATCTCCACCCCGGCCTCTTCCCCGCTTTCTCCTCTGACCGCACCACGTTCCTGCTCCTCCCCGCTCCCCCAGCTTGTTAAGCACCGGGAGGAGAAGCAGGAATGCGGCACGCTCAGGGGAGGAGGCAGAGGTGAGCTGGGGTGGGGAGGCGGGGAGCTTGGCTGCCAGTGGGTGCAGAGTTTTTTTCCCCTGTGGGTGCTCCAGCCCGGGAGTACCCATGGAATCGGCGCCTATGCTGCTTTCAGTTATATAGAAATTGCCTTCCATAGGATTGCATGGGTATTACTGAGGGCAGAATTTGACTTCAGAGATTGCATTGATCTCTTTTTAAGAACAGGCTAGATAAACACCTGTCAGGTATGGTCTAGGTATACATAGCAGGAAGGACTAGATGATCTCTTAAGAGCTTCTCAGCCTTACATTGCTGTGATTCTATATGGATAGTCCTATATTCCCATTTCCCCACAGAGGGCAGACTAAAACTTCAAGATGGTTTTGAAGATTCACTTCCTGAACCATACTACCATGCACATAATTCTTTTTTCTTTTCTTTAATTACCTCTTGATTTTTATTCATGTGTTCAGTTTTGAACAGTGTCTGCAGTCAAAATCGATAAATTAAATGCTGAAAGTTACAAGTAATGAAAACTGCAACTACTATACAATACCTCCATTCAAACAGGGTGATTCAGACTGAAGAGGATTGAACATGTATAAAAACAAGCTTTACTCAACTGCACTAGGGTGACCAGATAGCAAGTGTAAAATATCAGGACGGGGGTGGGGGGTTATAGGTGCTTATGTAAGAAAAAGCCCCCCAAATCAGGACTGTCCCTATAAAATCGGGACGTCTGGTCACCCTAAACTGCACACAATATATAATGACGAATATAATCTAAATAAAAAGATGCCTTACCTGCTTCATAGATGAGTTGTAGCTGTAGTCACTTCTGCCATGAACCTCCCATAATATAAAATTTGCCTCAACTGTTTTAACAAATGTGCTGCCATCGTATCTATAAACAACACAGGTATAATATAATGCTTCAGTAAAAACATATAAATGGGCAAATACCTCTCACTCCATGGCCCTGGTGGGAAACATGGACAGTGCAGTGCTGCTGTGCAAAAGGAGTAAAGGATAAGCAGGGAATGTACAGCCCAGAGCAGAGGTGGGCAAACTACGGCCTGCGGGCCACATCTGGCCCATGGGACCATCCTGCCTGGCCCTTGAGCTCCCAGCCAGGGAGGCTAGCCCCCGGCCCCTTCCCTGCTGTCCCCCCCTTCCCTGCAGCCTCAGCTCGCCATGCCACCAGTGCTCTGGGCAGGGCTGCGAGCTCCTGCTGGGCAGCATGGCAGTGTGGCTGGCTCCAGCTGGGCGGCACGGCTGCCAGTCCTGGTGCTCTGAGTAGCATGGTAAGGGGGTGAGGGGGTTGGATAAGGGGCAGAGAGTCCCATGGGGCAGTCAGGGGACAGGGGGTGGTTGTATAGGCGTGGGTGTCCGGGGGCTGTTAGGGGTGGGGGTGTGGATAGAGGTTGGGGCAGTCAGGGGACAGGGAACACAGGGGGTTGGAGTCCTGGGAGGGCACTCAGGGGACAAGGAGCAGGGGGGTTGGATGGTTTGGAGGGTTCTGAGGGGGGCAGTCAGGGGGCGGGAAGTGGGAGGGGGCTGATAGGGGGCGGGAGCCAGGCTGTTTGGGGGAGGCACAGCCTTCTCTACCAGGCCCTCCATACAGTTTCAGAACCCCAATGTGGCCCTCAGGCCAAAAAGTTTGCCCACCCCTGGTCCAGAGGCTTTGCTCTGAGGACTCCCTACACAACAGTGCATTGTGGGCAAATAGAATGCAGCATCATGGGTGGGACCAAAGGATCTTCTGCAGTGTGGATATTCCTTCCTCCAGCACTGGGCTGGCTATTGTTATGCTTGCCATTCAGCTGGAGTAGCCATTACAGCTTCAGAGAACTATGCAGCGCTGTGGGAAGGAATCCTCTTGCCACAAATATTTCAGCTTTATACTTACAAGGCAATATCAGGATGAAAAGGTATTGCATAATGAAGATCCATTAGGCAGCCATATTTATCCCAATCATAATTTACCACCTAAAAGAGAAAAGTTGTGGTAATATATTGTATATTTCTTCTTTGCATGTGTAACCCACACACCTTCTGGGTGTGGTCTTGTGTCTCATCTAATGGCACTGAGACCACTTAGAGAGAAAGATAAAATGAGTCTGTTCTACAGCCTTAGCTAACAGGTAGTTGGCTTTTAGCTCATGCTGTAGAGACTCATGCACTAAGCTCCAAAGGTCCCTCGCTGAAGCCTGTCCGTCTGTCGGCATTACACATGCACACTCACATCAACTAAAATAAAACCCTATAACTCTCTTACCAGGTCTTCAGTTGTTGGATCCCACAGATATTCCCTAGTGTAAGTAAAACCAACAATAAGTTTTTCCACCTTTTAAAACCATATTCCCCTCTTTTCTGGTATAAAATGGATTGGATTATTTAATTAGGCAGATTTAAAACTGAGCATGCAATTTTTCTTCATAGTTTAAAAACATGCAAAACAAGCTTTTCCAAATCCCCCTGCTATAAAGTTGTAAACTCTGCCAGTTGTAATGTATATCATTAGACATCTTAAAGAGACATCAACTTAAAAATAGCACTTGCATCTGACAATCTGTAAGCAACTACTGTTATAAGCATTACTCATAACTAGTAACTAAAATAGCTCTTTTTCCTCCCAAGTTTCTTCTCTTTGAGCATTTGGGTGCTCTCCTGGCCCCATTGAATTCAATGGGAGTTTTGCTATTGACTTCAGTGGGCCATGGTTTCACTCCTTGTGTACAGTCACTTTCACTGTATAGTCATTTGAGGGTTGATCATGTTACCATTGAAATCCAATGACAGAACTCCCATTAACTTCTATGGGTGAAGGATTAGACCCTTAGTTGTTTCCCCTGTTTGTGTGGATATTTCAGACAGCAACATTGGAGAGAAAAACATTTTTAAAAAATTGGATGATGTGCATCTCACCTCTGCCCCGCCTCCTCCCCGAGCACGCTGTCGCTGCTTCACTTCTCCTGCCTCCCAGGCTTGCGAGCCAATCAGCTTAGGTGCTGCAAGCCTGGGAGGCGGGAGAAGTGAAGCAGCCACGGCGTGCTCGGGGAGGAGGCGGGGCAGGGGTGAGCTGGGGCGGGGAGTTCCCCTGCGTGCCGCCCCTCCACCCTGCTTACTTGCTGCAGGTGGCCCTCCCTGCACTCCCCTGCCCCAGCTCCCTTCGCCTAAATGCCGGCGGTGATCGGGGCGGCCGAAGATCCAGCCGCTGCGGTCGCTGCTGAAGAAAATGCCGCCCCCCAAATCCTAGTGCCCTAGGCGACCGCCTAGGTCGCCTAAATGGTTGCACTGGCCCTGATGATGTGATTGGATCAAACACAAAACTTGTGATGGAGACTAAAGGACAGGTGTAGTAAACTACTTTTAGCTAGATTTTCCTTTCTTTCTTTCTTTCTTTTGACTAGGTTTCAAGTTGAGAATGTCTCCTTACAAATATTTAGAATACTAATTTGTTTAAAGTAATTGGTATTGCATTGCTATGCTGAGAAAGAAAATAAAATTGAGATTAAATACATAAATATTGAAATATTCTAATTTTCCCACAATATATATATAAATAATGTGGCTCCCTGCATTTTCATATATAACATATATCTAAAAGGCCCTATATTTCTTTTTATGGTCATTTAATAAAGCAAGTTTCTTACCCAGGTATTTTGTAAGTAGTAAAATTATGTTTGATACAGGTTATATCTGAAGGTCTGTGGAAATAAAACAGATGATCAGTATAATTTAAGGGTTTTTATTTGTTACTAAAGTAGTGCATGAAAATGTAAATGACTGAACACATCATGCTAGTATTGTCTGAGAATTATCACTGTCCAATATTTGTTCTATATTTTGACCTGTATTCACCAAAACTTTCTCAAATGCTTTGATACATTAAATATGGGCCAGATTCTCTCTCTCTCAATCTGGCCCCTTTTTCACCACTCTGGCAGTGCAAATGGGCATACACTGGCCACATCTGGCTAATGTGAATTCCCTTAGCAGAGAGAAGCTCTCAACTGACAGTCAGCATAGCATAACTGGTTCTTATTCCACTTTCCATTTGCCAAGTGGGGGAAAAGGGATGAGGCTGGAATGCCACTGTGGTCTGCCTTGGGGGGCCTTTACCAGCTGGCATATGTTAGAGCAGCCCTAGTACTGCTCTAATCTACTCTGGAGCTGAAGCTGTGCAGGGCAAAGTTTCATGGATCCAACTTCTCATCTGCACTGAGCACCCATTTCAGTGATAAAAATTGGTTATTGTTGTTCTTCGAGAAATGTTGCACATATACATTCCACTTAGGTATGTGTGCTCTCCAAGCACAATCACTGGAAATTTTTCCCTTAATGGAACCCGTCAAAGTGCCCCCTGCCAGTGCATGCCAACAGCACCAGTATAAAGCGTCCAGCCGACCCTACATCCCCTCAGTTCCTTCTTTCTGGAAAACTCCAGTGTAGAGGGGGCAGAGGGACAGGTCATGGAATGGACATGTTCAGTGCATCTCAAAGAAGAACAGTTATGGAAGGTTAGTAACTGTTTTTTCTTCTTTGAGTGATTGCACATGTGCATTCCACTCTATGTGACTCCCAAGCAGTTGAATAGGTGGAGGGATTGGAGTTCATGGACACACAGACTGCAGAACAGCTCGGCCAAATTTGTCATAATCTCTCCAGGAGAGATATAACAAGGAGCACATTGCCAAAGGTTCAAGCGGTGGCCCCATAAGCTTTGATTAGACCAGGTTCAGGTCCCAGGGGGAACAGGTTCTTACTCGAGGGTACTGTATAACCTTTCTAGGGCTTTGAGGAATTTGACAGACAGGTCATCTGAAAAAATTGGCCCAACGGTGGAAAGCTGATACCCCTGCAAGGTGAACCTGACAGAGGAGATTGCTATGCCTTGCTGTTTCAGGTGCTATAAATATTCAAATATATCTTGTATGGATGAATGTATGGGTGAGACTCCACGTTGGGATGCCCAAACAGAGAACTGCTTCCACTTCAAGAAAGGAGGGCTGGCAGAGGGCTTTCTACTACCAAGTAGGACCTGACAAACTTGCTCTGAGAAAGCCTGCTCTCTGAGATTTAGCTATGGAGCTTCCAGCCATTAGATGAAGGAGGCTCAGGTTTGGGTGGAGCAGCCGACTGTGGGCCTGGGAGATCAGGTCTGGATGCAACAGAAGTGGGATTGGAGTTGCCACTGAGATGCCTAGCAGAGAACCAGTGTTGGCAGGGCCATACTAGGGTCCATCAGAATAATCTGGTCCTGGTCCTGTTTGATCTTTAGCAGCACCCTCTGCATGAGTGGACTAGGAGGTAAAGAATAGTAAAGATGTCCCATCCAAGGTATTAAAAAGGCATCTATAATATAACTTGAACTGTGGCTTCTTAGGGAGCACAACTGGTGACACTTTCTGTTGTACTTGTTTGCAAATAGGTCTATCTAGGGAGTCCCCCACTGCTGGAAAACATCTCTCACCACATCCAGGTGAAGGGACCACTCGTGGTGACTGGAGAAAGACCTGCTGAGGTAATCTGCCAGTTTTGCATTCCTGGAAGGTAAAAGGCCTCAAGACTGATTGGCTATGTAAAACTGCCATAGCTGTATTGCTTCTTGACAAAGGAGGGAAGAGCAAGCTCTTCCTGGCCTGTTGAGATAAAACATGGCTACAGTGTTGTCTGTGAGAACAAACAAGTTTCTGCCCATAAAGTGGGGCAGAAAGGCCTGACAGGCAAGACCAACTGCTTTGAGATCCCTAACATTGATATTTCCACCAAAGACCAAAGGCCTTGAGTTCTATGGGGAGCTCACATGAGCTCCCCACCCTAGCACTGATGCATCTGAGACCAGGGTCATTGATGGTTGAGGGTGCTTAAAGGGGACTCCTACACAAACTGTAAGCGGATCCAACCACCAGTTTAGAGAGACAAGAACCTGTGGAGGTACCCGAGAGTACAAGGTGGCATGTTGGCGAGTACATGGAATCCAGCCATGTCTAGAAGGGTCTGAGGTGCAGCCTTGCATGTGGTACCATGTATGTGCACAAGACCATGTGATCTAAAAGCCTCATACAATTAATTTCAGGCTGTTGTAATTGGATGTCCTTTGAGATGTATTGTTAGGGATCTGATTGATTGGAATCGCACCCCTGGAATAGATAGAGTTGAGCACCACCCCAGTGAACTCTGTCCTCTGCAGTGGAGTGAGGGTAGACTTTTATGCATTTATCAGAAGGCCTAGAGCCTTGAACGTTGATTGGATGAGTTGAATGTTGGACACTACCTGATCCCTAGATCGACCATTGAGACCAACCTCAGAAGTTATGCCACCATACATTTTGTAATTGTATGCCATCATATATTGGTAATTTGAGTTGTTCACTACATATCTGAGGAACCTTCTGTGGACTTGGTATATCAACACGTGAAAATAAGCATCTCTTAAATTGAGGGTGGCATACCAGTTTATGGGATCCAGTGAGGGGATAAGGGATGCCAGCGTGAACATGAGGAACTTTATTTTCTTGAGATGGGTCTAAAATTGGTCTGAGACCTCTCTTGACTTATGGGATTAGGAAATAACAGGAGTACAACCCCTTCCCTCTTAAATTCTGCGGAACCTCTTCCATAGGTCCCACCCAAAGGAGAGATTGAACCGCTTGGACCAGCAGTTCTTTGTGAGAGAGGTCCCTGAGGAGGGACAGGGAGGGAGGGTGGAAAGGAAGGGTAGAAATAAACCGGAGGGCATATCCCACATCCACGGTGCTCAACACACAACAGCCCGTGGTGATACCTTGGGACTACAGGAAAGGTGGTTTGCAAATAAAGAAGAAACAGGGTCTAGCATCATGGGAACTGGTATGGCATTCTCGAGTGTCCCATCAAAATGCCCGCTTAGAACACCTTGGATTCCTGGGTGGGGCAGACATTAACATTCAAGTAGAAGGGGGGTGGCCTATGCCTAAACCCCCTGATTTTCTTCCTTTGCAGATCCTGATGGCCCAATCAGGGTGGAGTACCAGAAGGGTTGAGTCTTTTAGACCCTGAAGCTTCGCATCAGTCTGTTCCAAAAAAAGTGAAGCTCCTTCGAAATGCAAGTCCTGAAGTGTCGGCTGGACCTCCTGAGGGAGGTCCCAAAGACTATAACCATGAACTCCTGTGCATGGCAACTGCCGAAACCATGGACCTGGCTGCTGAGTCAGCTGCATCCAAAGCAGATTGTAAAGAGGCCTTCGCCGCTGATTCTCCCTCGTCCACTAGAGAGAACTCATGCCTGGCCTCTTGTGGGAGCAAGTCCTTCACTTTCTGCATGGAGTCCCACATGTTACAATCATACCTGCCCAGCAGTGCTTGCTGGTTTGCAATTCCAAATTATAACTTAGGGAAAATGGCATAGTGGGCAAAGTTGCCCTCAATGCTTCCCCCAGTGACCCAATGCCTCCAAGCCTGGGCAGCCAGCTTGATCCCCTCCATGTCTTCATCACAGCTTGACCATGGCTGAGGCGCTGAATGGAGACAGAGCACTGATAGCACCATACCCCAACCCCCTTATGGCTCATAGACACACTGAATGGAGGAGGGGCTCCTGCAGCAAAGCACATCCCTCCCCAGAGCTTTAGGGGCCACAGCCCACAGTCCCCTCCCACTGAGGCACTCACCATGGAATCTGGGGGAGCCCAGATCTGGAGGTGCCAGTAGGACAAGGGGGTCTGGTCTGTATCCCAGGGTCCAGTTGGAGCCCTGTGACGGGGTGTACCTACCTCGCACCAGCCCTGAGAGGGTTAACTCTGCTTTGCGGGTTGAGGAAGCCCCACCCCTCTGACCCTGCTGGGCATGCTCAGCAGGGAGGCAGCATATAAAAGGTAGAAGCCTAGCTCAGTCTGGGCAGGCTGTGAGCTCTCTCTACAGGCCCACAGCGTGCCAGACAGACTCATCTAAGCTGCCCAATGGGCCCCAAGAAGGGGCTGCATCAGTGGGAGCTTGGCCATTTAAGGACCCCAGAGACCCAGCAGAACAGGCCCCTTTCCCCCAGACTCACCAGGCAGGAGAAGATGAAGCTAAGTGCGAGACTGGAGTGGGAGGAAAGAAAGAAAGAGGGAGAGCCTGGGCTGCTGCCAGGTGGGGCCTCAGCTGGTGGCACAGCCCTGTGTGTGGGATGCACACAGAGCACCAAGGCTGGAAGTAAGAGAGGCTGGCTCAGCACTTCACTTCATCCCTGGGTCCCTGAGGAAGCAGCTGTTACAGCCCCCCGCTGCACTGCCCCCTGCACCAGCCATGCACACCCTGCAGGTGGAGCAGCCAGTCCAGCCCACAAGGGGAGAACCATGCGCACTTACTTCTGGCCCAAGGACTCCGTGCTCCAGATCAACTGTGGTGAGTTATGGGGATGCTGGAGTGCCCAGGTGGTCTACCTGGGGCAGGTGCAGCCTCTGGCTCTGCTCCTGCTGCCCCCCAGTGAGCTTCTGGCCAATCACTTGATGGTACTCCTGTGCCTGGGACCATGGACAACTGGAAATGCCTAGAAGACTGATAAGAGCAGCTTCTTGGATGGGAGAAGTAAAACCCAATCTCAGACTTGGAAGATGATGAATCTCTGTCCAGTGACAAGAGTGGTGCTGCTCCCACCGGTGTCAGAGACCGGTGCCTTGGTGGAGATGTCCACACTGTGGCCAACATAGCTGGGCTGTTTTTTCATTAGAGCCCCTTGACTATGGAACTTAACATTTATTGAGCTTCTGTTTATGCTACAAGGTTCATCTATTTTTAATTCTTCTGTAGGAGGAGGAGGTGACTGAGAGTTGGTATATTAAGGGATAATGTGTATTTTAAAGTTATTTTTTATTTTGGGGTTTTGTGTTTAGGGTTTTTTGTGTGCTAAGGAGAGATAAGCTGAATCTATGTATTTTGTCATGTACATTTTTTAAAAAGGTGTACACAGCATGGGAGAGGTATTTTTCTCTTTTAATTATGTATAAAACCAATATAAAGTAAAACATTTTACAAATGGATAACTGAGGCATATTAGGCTAACAATAATACTTCTGTTTTAAAATGAAATAAACCAGAAATAATAAAAGATAATTAAAACTTGCCTGTGAATGACAATATGCCTTGATGGAGGACAGCCAACAAAAAAATGAGTTAGCTGAAAAGAAATACATTATATTACATACAGATCTATATTGTGACAAGATGGCCGATGTTCATATGGTGGGTCCTGTGCTTTACTTGGGGGCCTAAGATGCCACCCTTTGCCCCTGCTCTTGGGTGCCGAAGGCCCCGCTAGTGGACCGGGAAGGTGGTAGAGGAGGGAAGCGGGGGAGGGGTCTGGGTTTGCTCCTCGCTCTGAGTCCCGGCCCCTCTCAACCCCTGTGGGTTTCTTACCCTCTTCCCCCTTGGGTGGGGTTACCCTCAGTTCTTAGACACTGGGGGAGGGAGTCTTCCTGCCCTACAGGGCAGAATCTCTCTTACTTTGGTTCTCTGGTTTTTGAGATCTCACAACATACTTCCAAGCTCTAGTTCTAGTCCTAGTCCTAGTCCTCTGACTGCCTGAAGCAGAGGGGTTTATTAGGTTCCTGACAGGGCCTTAATTGACTACAGGTGCTCCAATTAACTTGTGGCAACCCTCCCTCGTCTACAAGGAACCACACTTTAATTAGCCTAGGACTTATATATTTCCCTGGCTTCGACCACTGCTCCCTGGCCCTCCTGTATTACAATATCTATATTTTTGCATATACTACCATATACATAATTAATGTACATCTACTATATACATAATTAATTTACATAAAGTTAACCAATGAAAAAAGGTCAGGCTGAGCCATGATGGATTTTAGCACAGAATTACATATATGCATATGTACAAACGGTAAATTAATTTGATATATGAGTCAAAATATATATCTGTTGCAATACAAACTGCAGTGTATAAATGTGTTTATGCTTTTTTTATCATTAAAAGACAAGTCTTAAGCCTAAAATGTTTAATATCTTTTTATTATTAAAAAATAAGTTCAGTTATGTACTGTCTAAAAGCACATTTGAACTATTTGGATAATCAGTGATTTGAATTATGAGGAGCTCCACTCCAAAAGCTTAAAAGTTCCACAGGAGCTTAGCTTCCGAAGCCTTGAGGAACTTTTAAGCTTTCCAAAAATGGGCCTTTGTCCTCAGGACTTGAGGAGTCTGAATGGAGGCATTGATGCTAATGGGGGCCAGCAACTTCATCTAGATATAGGGGCAACTCTACCTCTCTCTACGGCTTCCTCAATGTCAAGGACACATCATCACTTTTCCCCTGTCTTGAACACTTTCTCACCAGCACCCTGCTGTGAACCCTCCCTCTTCTGCAGCCCTACTTAGGCAGCAACCAGAAACCTTTGGAAGATATACCCTTACTTTAGGTAACTGGAGCCACATGAATTGGCGTTTATAGCCTAAAGATGAAATCCTAGCCCCACTGAACTCAGCTGTAAAACTCCCATCAATATCAATGGGGTCAGAATTTCACCATAAGAATCTAAGATGTAACACCGCCATATTTTAGCCAAATAAGTTTCTCAAGATACAAAACTTACCTTATTGTGTGTTGCACACATTTTTCCAGACATACTAGGTTGTAGTTCAACTGTCATAACACCTGTGGATAAAATTCTACATGGGACACCCCCCGCCCCCCCAACAACAATATTAAGATTTACATACGTTTGAAAATAAATCAGTAATAGCATTTAACTAACTAAACTAAGGGTATATCTACACTGTAAATTGTAATAAAAAACCCATGACTGGCCCATGTTAGCTGACTCGGGCTTGTGGGACTATAAAATTGCAGTGTAGACATCCAGGGTTGGGCTGGAGCCTGGGCTCGGAGACTCTTCCTCCCTCCCCTCCTCCCGAAGGGTCACAGAGCACGGGTTCCAGCCTGAGCCTAGATGCCTACACTGCAAATTTATAGCTCACCAGCCCAAGCCCTGCAAGCCCATGTCAGCTGATATGGGCCAGGCGCAGGAGTTTTATTGAAGTGTAGACATACACTAACTAACTAAACTAACTACACAATTGCAACTATAGCAAGGTATTTGTTTGGTGGCAGTAGGGTATTTAAGCCATTTGTATTTTAAGGATGCTTTGCTGTGTTGTGGTAGCCGTGTTTGTCCCAGGATATGAGAGAGACAAGATAGATGAGGTAATATCTTTTACTGGACCAAAGTTTTTGGTCTGGGACAAGTTTCTGAGCTTTACAGAGCTCTTCTTCAAGTCAGGGGAAGGTAACAAAAATATCTCAGCTAAATACAAGTTGGAACAGATTGGTAAGCATAAGGGGTTCACATCTACTGTAGAAGATTGCTTAAAATGAAGTGGGCAGTTAAGGGTTAGCGGTGTGTTACAAATTGTTGTAATGTGCCATAAAACCAATGTCTCTGAGTCCATGGTTTTAGTGTCTAGCAGAGTTATGAAATTAAGTTCCCAGGCTTGCCTTTTGAAGGTATTGTACAAGCACATAATAACAGATATGTCTACAGTGGAGCTGGAAGGTGTAAATTCCAGGAGAGGAGACATACTCACCCTTACTCTGATCAAGCTACTGTGCTAAAAATAAAAGTGTAGCTGTTGCAACGTGAACAATGACTAGCCGCTCTGAGTGTGATCCCATCTAAGGCCTGGTCTACACTACGAGTTTATCTCGAATTTAGCAGCGTTAAACCAAATTAACCCTGCACCCGTCCACACAACGAAGCCCTTTATTTCGGTATAAAGGGCTCTTAATATCGCTATCTGTACTCCTCCCCGACGAGGGGAGTAGCGCTGAAATCGGTATTGCCATTTTGAATTAGGGTTAGTGTGGCCGCAATTCAACGGTATTGGACTCCGGGAGCTATCCCACAGTGCACCATTGTGACCGCTCTGGACAGCAATCTGAACTCAGATGCACTGGCCAGGTAGACAGGAAAAGCCCCATGAACTTTTGAATTTCATTTCCTGTTTGCCCAGCGTGGAGAGCTGATCAGCACAGGTGACCATGCAGAGCTCATCAGCACAGGTGACCATGCAGTCCCAGAATCGAAAAAGAGCACCAGCATGGACTGTACGGGAGGTACTGGATCTGATCGCTATATGGGGAGAGGATTCTGTGCTAGCAGAACTACGTTCCAAAAGACGAAATGCCAAAACATTTGAAAAAAATCTCCAAAGCCATGATGGACAGAGGCCACTACAGGGACTCAACACAGTGCCGCATGAAAGTTAAGGAGCTCAGACAAGCCTACCAGAAAACCAAAGAAGCAAATGGAAGGTCTGGGGCAGAGCCGCATACATGCCACTTCTACGCTGAGCTGCAGGCAATTCTAAGGGGGGCCGCCACCACTACCTCACCCCTGACCGTGGATTCCGAGGAGGGGATAATCTCAGCCATGCCTGAGGATTCAGCGGACGGGGGAGATGATGATGATGATGAGGACGATGGGCTTGCGGAGAGCACACAGCACTCCATTCTCCCCAACAGCCAGGATCTTTTTCTGAGCCTGACTGAAGTACCCTCCAAACCCTCCCAAGGCATTATCCCAGACCATGAAGCCATGGAAGGGACCTCTGGTGAGTGTACCTTTGTAAATATAAAACATGGTTTAAAAGCAGCTTTTTTTAATGATTAATTTGCCCTGAGGACTTGGGATGCATTTGCGGCCAGTACAGCTACTGGAAAAGTCTGTTAATGTTTCTGGGGATGGAGCGGAAATCCTCCAGGGACATCTCCATGAAGCTCTCCTGGAGGTACTCCAAAAGCCTTTCCAGAAGGTTTCTGGGCAGTGCAGCCTTATTCCATCTTCCATGGTAGGACACTTGACCACGCCATGCTAGTAGCAAGTAATCTGGTATAATTGCATGATAAAGCCTGGCAGCGTATGGTCCCGTTGTTTGCTGGCATTCAAGCAACATCTGTTCTTTATCTCGCTGTGTTATCCTCAGGAGAATGATATCGTTCATGGTAACTTGGTTGAAATGCGGGAATTTAATTAAGGGGACAGAGGTGGCCATTCCTACTGGGCTGTTTGCCTGTGGCTGAAAAGAAATCCTTCCCTGCAGTTAGCCAAGTGGAGGGGAGGGGTATTGGTGCTGAGCTTTTTCGCGTTTGGCTAGCAGGGATCTTCCCTGATACCAGCCATGCGGTGGGGGGTGGCTAGCAAGGATCTTCCCTGATACCAGCCACGTGGTGGGGAGAGGGGTAAAGCGATCATCCCAGATAATTGGATGGGGTGGGGGTTAGTTTGGTTTCTGCTGCTGCACGTTAACAGGAAAGCCGCAGCACTCAACGGGCTTTGCTTGGTATGTGGGAAAGGAGGGCGCTGGATATATGAAGGCTGCAGAAGCCGAAAGACAATGGCTTACCATGGCCGCATGCAAGGCGAATTCTGTTGCCCGGACCTGTGTCTGTGAGATCTCTAACACCAAAGCCGCAGGCACTCAATATTAAGATGCAAAATGCGACCTTGTACTGAAATCACATGTGCTATGTAATGTGAATAGTGTTGTTCACCGTGAAAGAGTATAAGCATTGTTCTGTAAAATGTATCTTTTTAAATACTTCTCTCCCTTTTTTTCCTTCCCACCCTCTCTCCCGCAGCTGCAAATTTTTCAAGCCTCCCTCCTCCGTCCCGAAGGCTATCTCAGTTAAGGCGGTGGAAAAAAAGGACGCGAGACGAAATGTTCTCTGAAATCATGGAATTGACCCTCAATGAAAGAGCTCATCTGAATGAGTGGAAGGACGTGGTATCAAAGTACAGGAAAGATGCCAATGAACGTGAGGACAGGAGGGACGCTCGCGATGAGAGGTGGTGGCAGGAAGATCAGAGGTGGTGGCAGGAAGATCAGAGGAGGCATGATGCAATGCTGGGGCTGCTGCGTAATCAAACTGACATGCTCTGGCATCTAGTGGAGCTTCAGGAACGGCAGCAGGATCACAGAGTGCTGCTACAGCCCCTGTATAACTGCCATCCCATCTCCCCAAGTTCCATAGCCTCCTCACCCAGACGTGTAAGAACACGGGGTGGGGAGGCTCCGTGCACCCACCTACTCCACCCCAGTGGACAGCCCAACCAAAAGGCTGTCATTATTTTGAACTTCTGAAGTGGCCTTTTCCTTCCCTCCTATCCTCTTCCCAAACCCCACCTGGGCTACCTTGTCAGTTCTCTCCCTCTTTTTATTATCAGTTAATAAAGAATACATGATTTTTAAATGATAGTGACTTTATTTCCTTAGAAAGCAAGCTGTCATCAAAGGGGAGGGTGGGTTGCTTACAGGGAATGAGTCAATCAAGGGGTGGGGGTTCATCAAGGAGAAACAAACACAACAGTCACACCGTACCCTGGCCCATGATGAAACTGGTTTTCAAAGATTCTCTGATGTGCACCGCTTCCTGGTGTGCTCTTCTAATCACCCTGGTGTCTGGCTGTGCGTAATCAGTGGCCAGGTGATTTGCCTCAGCCTCCCACCCCGCCATAAACGTCTCCCCCTTACTCTCACAGAGATTGTGGAGCGTACAGCAAGCAGCAATAACAATGGGGATATTGGTTTGGCTGAGGTCTGAGCGAGTCAGTAACGTGCACCTGCGTCCTTTTAAAAGTCCAAATGCACATTCTACCACCATTCTGCACTTGCTCAGCTTGTAGTTGAACAGCTCCTGACTACTGTCCAGGCTGCCTGTGTATGGCTTCATGAGCCATGGCATTAAGGGGTAGGCTGGGTCCCTAAGGATAACTATAGGCATTTCAACATCCCCAACTGTTATTTTCTGGTCTGGGAAGTAAATGCCTTGCTGCAGCCTGAAAACGCGAGCGTCATGAACCCTTCCCAGCCATCCCACGTTGATGTTGGTGAAACGTCCCTTGTGATCCACCAGTGCTTGCAGCACCATTGAAAAGTATCCCTTGCAGTTTACGTACTGGCTGCCCTGGTGCTCCGGTGCCAAGATAGGGATATGGGTTCCATCTATCGCCCCACCACAGTTAGGGAATCCCATTGCAGCAAAGCCATCCACTATGACCTGCACATTTCCCTGAGTCACTACCTTTGGTAGCAGCAGCTCAGTGATTGCTTTGGCTACTTGCATCACAGCAGCCCCCACAGTAGATTTGTCCACTCCAAATTGATTCCCGACTGACCGGTAGCTGTCTGGCGTTGCAAACTTCCAGAGGGCTATTGCCACTCACTTGTGAACTGTGAGGGCTGCTCTCATCTTGGTATTCTGGTGCTTCAGGGCAGGGGAAAGCAAGTCACAAAGTTCCATGAAAGTGCTCTTACACATGTCAAAGTTTCGGAGCCACTGGGAATCGTCCCACACCTGCAACACTATGCGGTCCCACCAGTCTGTGCTTGTTTCCTGGGCCCAAAATCGGCGTTCCATGGCTAAAACCTGCCCCATTAACAGCATGATCTCCAAAGCGCTGGGGCCCGCGGTTTGAGAGAATTCTGTGTTCATGTCCATGTCCTCATCACTCTTGTCACCGCGCTGCCGTAGCTGCCTCCTCCTCGCCTGGTTTTGCAGGTCCTGGTTTAGCGTAAACTGCATGAGAATGCGCAAGGTGTTTACAATGTTCATGACTGATGTCTTGAGCTGAGTGGGCTCCATGCTTGCTGTGGTATGGCGTCTGAACAGTTCACCCAGGAAAAAAGGTGCAAAACGGTTATCTGCCATTGCTTTCACGGAGGGAGGGGGAGGATGTACCCAGAACCACCAGCGACAATGTTTTTTTCCCCATCATGCATTGGTATCTCAACCCAGAATTCCAATGGGCGGGGGAGACTGTGGGAACTATGGGATAGCTACCCACAATGCAACGCTCCGGAAATCGATGCTAGCCTCGGTACATGGATGCACACCACCAAATTAATGTGCTTAGTGTGGCCGCGTGCACTTGACTTTATACAATCTGTTTCCAAAAATCGGTTTCTGTAAAATCAGAATAATCCCGTAGTGTAGACATACTCTAAGAACCTAAATGCATACTTGGGGCAGCTAGCCCCTCTTTCTGCTTGCACCGCTGTCGCTACACTTCTCTTTTTAGCATGCTAGCTCAATCGGTGTTAATGTGGGTATGTCTCCATGAGCTGGAATTTACACCTTCCAACTCAAGTATAGACATACCTAAACTGATGGTGCCTGCCCCCAAAGAACTTAAAACCTAAGCATAAAAGACAATGTGTGGGTAGAGACAGACAGACAGGGAAGCACAAGGAAATAATAAGACAATACTTGTAGGCATGATAAGGCAGTGGTTTCAGCATACCAGCTGCCTTACCATTATCAAGTTTTTTGTAGGCATCACAGCAAAGGAGAATTTTAGAGAAGGATTTAAAAGGAGGACAATGAGGTTGCTTTGCAGAGGTTTATGGGGAGCTCCTCCCATATGTGAAGGGCAGTATGGGAGAAAACACAAACGTGCTTGTTTGAAAATTTAAGAAGCTGAAAAATGGAGGCTGGCACCATTCTCACAGGAGAGGTGGAAGTCACATCTTGATAGCACATCAGAGATAACAAGTAGGGTGCAGATAAGCGGTAAAGGGCCTTGAAAGCAAAGGCAAGTAGCTTATGTTTGAGGTGACCGAGAAAGAGGAGCCTTTGGAGGGGATGCAAAGAGAAGGGTGACATGGAAAAAGCAAAAAAGCTAGGAATATGATCTTTGTAGCAGTGTTTGGAATGAATATAAGAGGGACAAGACTGCCTTTGTCACAGACAGAGGGTAGGAGGTAGCAATAGTTGAAATGATGAAGGCCTTGCCAAGTGTTTTAGCTGTGTGGACAGAGGAAGGCTGCATCTTAGAGATATTATGCAAGAAGCAGCAGCAAGATTTACACAAGCCTGTGAGAATCTAGAGAGAGGGCCAACTAAAAGAAGACATACAGGCCTAAGTGATAGGAAGATGGTGATGTTGTCCACGGTGACTGAGAAATGAGGTAGCAGGGAGGGATTGTGGGGAAAGATTAAGAGCTCTGTTTTGGCCAGGCTGATCTTAAGCTGACTGCTGGATATTCATGAGACATTAGAGAGACAGGGCAAGATTTTAGAACTGGGGCCTTAGTTACATTATTGTATCATAAATCAGATGCAACTCCATTGAAATCAATGAGATTATATTGTGTACATTAGATCAAAATCAGGCCCAACTTCCTAAAATAAAATTGAAATATACAATTTTACATTTCAAAAGCAAAGCAGATAAAATCAATTAACACTTGTCTTGAGCTCTATGGATTTAAAACACTTTTAATTTATACTAAATCAGAGCCAATGGACTGTGGTATTCAATATATGTATAAATTACCATCTACATCATCTTAAGTATCTTTAACAATTACAAAGTACTTACAATGCTTCTGTGTAATTAGGTTCAAGGCTATAGTCCATTTTATGGTAAAATTTCATTGTCTAAAAGAGACAGAATGACAAGGAATGGAAAAATCTTTGCTTTGATCAGGGACATTTTCATGATAAACAGAGCACACCTTAGAAAAGATGAGCAGGGATGAAGACCAGCATCAGTGGGCTCTGTCGAGTAAAACACCTATCACAACAATATATATGGCATAATATCTAGCACTAAAGATACTATTTCAGTGGGCTCTTTGGGTTCCTGGTGAAGGTCTGAAACATTATGAGCTCACTAGTTATCTCTTCTGAATGATATAAAGAATACTAACTTGTTTTTCACCTGGGTGAAAAACACTACACAGATAGAGATCTGATGAAATGCAATGAAAGTTACTGTTTTCTTACTGAATAAATGTATAACAAATATTTAAAAAAATCTTTCATTGTATGTTATTTGTGAAACAATCAGTTTGTTTTACAACGTTCAAAAAAATGATCAAACTCAGTCTTAAATTTCCTCTTAGGGCCTGTCTGTGTACTACAGGGGTGGGATTTCTAAAGTGTACTAATGTGTTGCGCATTAACTGGTCCATGTAGGCCCTGCTGGTGCACACTAAAGGTTCCCTAGAATGTTTTAACATAGTACTTCATTAAAGTGCAGGAGAAACCTTTAGTGCACACCAGCAAGGTCTACATGGACCAATTAATGCGCAACACAATAGTACATTTTAGAATTTGCAACCTGATAGTGTTCATTCCCCACTATGTAGAAAAGCCCTTATTCAAATAAGACCCTTTATTAAATCAGTTCCTTTCCTCTCTTGGGGAACAAGCTTCTTTAAAGTTCCATTCCCTACCTTGTAAATATATGTCTGCAAAGCTACAAGATATTTGGCTTCCAATAACTTGTGGTGACTCCCATAATTCAGATTCCAAAACTAGTTCCTTTTCTTACTAAATTAGAAAGCTAATAATTATATTTAAACTGCAAAGATGATTTTTATTTAACATATCCAATATAGCAGAAAATTAAGGGCTGATTCATCTTGGATTTATGCCGGCAGGAGCTGTCACGGCCTCAAAAGTGGCAAATCTGCCAGGGAAGGAGTTTGTGGGGATGGGAAGCAGCCCCTCCCCCACCCTTGAACATGAACACCCCCACCCCCCACACACACTCACTCTATTGCCCAAAGAAAGCAAAGAATGGAAGTCTATATGAAGATATATACTGCAAATTATGCTAAATATATTGTAGTTAGAAAGCAAATTGTATTGTATACAGGGATGATTTTAATATAACATACCTGGTTTTTAGTACAGATTCCATGAGCTATTTCATAATTGACATCTGTTGTCTGCATCAGCAGTTCTGGCCTGTAGATTTCCACAACTGTGGATAAGCCCAGATTCTCCATATAGACTATTTGAGCCCAAAATGTCACTTCATCTCCCATGTCCAGATAATAGACATTTAAATCCATGCTGTGCTGAAATACTAGATATGGGCAAATATCTTGAAAACCATGTATGTAAGTAAACATTTCAGTTTTCAAGGGATAGACCTCACGGTGTATACTAGAACCATTGATAAACAGCATATATAGGTTGCCAGATGGATTCAAGTAAAGGACTATGTTTTTGCTTTTCTCTTCCCATTGAGGGAGCGCCACAGCATTTTTCATTTCAACTTTAAAAAAAATCAGGACATTGTTTTTCATCTTTATCACAGTGTTCCCAAAATAGTCTGCAGGAAGGAAAAAGAAGAGTCATCTTTACCTGTATAGTTTAAATTTCCACACCGATGACGAAAATACTAATTCTTTAAAAAAAATACAGATTTGTTTTTCTATTTCTATTGTACTTTCCACAAACATAGGTATTTGTTCCTAGCCAAAATTTCTCTTGCTCATTATACTGTTATGCAGTGTGATCTGTGCCTTTTGGGTGCTGTCCTCTACCACACAGATGATGCTATAAGTGTCTAAATAATGAAGTGCTTTAGGCTCTTTCAGGATGAAAAGTGCTGCATCGGAGCAGGGAATGAGTGAGACTGTGTGGAGGTGGGAAAAAGAATAGGAGTGAACAACCAGGTTTCTGTGACCATGGCAATACAGAGATGAGCAACACCTGGTTCACATTTTCAATGTTTTCTTCACAAACAGGAAGATACACGTTTTTATTTTTTTAATTAATGAAAGATTAGATACTGTGCATCCATTCGTCATCAAGTATATTTGATGATGAACATTTTTCTCCACCCAGAGTGGTTACTTATCTTACAGTAACAGTGGTTCTCTGAAATATGTAGTTCACATGGACCCCTCTCAATGTGCATACACCCTATGTGTGTGAGACTGAATTCTCTTGGCCAGCTGCATGTATTCAGGTCATGCCTGTGCTCTAGATGTCCTCATGGCCCCCCAACCCTGAGGGCGGAGTAGACCGAAACATCTCTCAGTTCCTTTGCTAATACACTATCTCAGAGCAGTAGGATTCTGTACTGGCAGAAGAGAAGGGTAGGTTGTGGAATCCATGTGGATGACACATTTTGAAGAACCACAGTTACTGTAGAATGAATAACCGTTTTCTCTTTTTTGAGTGATTGTCCACATGGAGTCCACTCTTGGTGATCCACAGCAATTGTCTTTTTATTTGGTGGTGTGTACAAGGAGTTCCACTTAAGCAATGATTAAAGGACAGCCCTACCAAAAGGACTGATCTGAAAGCCTCTACCAAAGAGCAATATCTTGTGAATGTGTGGACCAAGCTCCACATAGCTCCCCTAAAAATTTCAGAAATAAGGACTTTCTTCAAATAGGCAGCAGAGTCTGCCTGGGTGCTAGTGGAATAAGCTCTAATGTGGCTAGGTGGCTGCAACTTAGCTAGTTTGAAACATGCACTTATATAGACAGAGACCAATTTTGATAATCTCTGTGAGGCTATTGCATGACCCTTAATCCTATGAACAAAGGCTGTAAACAGTCTAGGCATATTCCTGAATGATTTTTGTCTTGTTCAGGTAGTATGACAGTACCCTTACTACATTAAGTACATGAAATTCAGTTTCCCCTGGGGTTGAGTCAGGTTTGGGAAAGAAAACTGGGCGATGAATAAACTGTTTCATATACAATTCAAACAGTTTGGGGCATAAATTTGAGAGGATTGCTGAGGGTAACCCTGTCCTTATGAAACACTGTTTATAGGGGGCCTGCTATGGGGGTCTGAATATCCCCTACTCTTCCAGCTGATATAATGGCCACTAAAAAAAGCAGCCTTCATTGATAAGTGGTATAGGAAACAAGAGTTAAGGGCTCAAAGGGGAGACCTATCAACCTTGTTAATACTATATTGAGGTCCCAAGAGAGAGGGGCTCCTAAACTGGGGCATGGGAGGGGGGGGCAGAGAGAAATATGACTAACATCCTCAAGGAATTGCCTTAAGGTCCTGGCCAACTGTAAATTGAGAAAATACAGAGTGGCTCTGGATAGAAGGGTGATTTGCAGATATTGCTACTAGATGGACCCTTATGGAACTAACAGGCCAGATTATTTCAGGGCAAGTAAATAACACAATACCGCTGAAATGGGTGTTGTCAGGGGAGATGACTCATGCTAAGATGCCTACATAGAAAACCTCTTCTATTCAGCTTTATAAGTCACTCTAGTTGAGGCCTTCCCCTTTGGAGTAGAATGTTCTGAACTTTTCTCGTGCATGTAAGCCAGCCTGGATCCAGGCTGTTAGATGTAACAATGCTGGGTCTGGGTGCAGGATCTGACCATTGTTCTGCAAGACTATGTTGGGCAGAGCAGGCTAAGTGATTGATGGCTGCGCTAGGAGGTTCACCAGATCCAAATACCAAAACTGCTGGGCCCATCATGATTATTGATCCAGCATTTTGCCTCAGTTTCCTCAGGAATCCTGGGGATTAGTAGGAAGGCATATATCAGTTTTGGTGTCCAGAGGATGAGAAAGGCATCTGATAGGGACTTTGGACTGGAGCCCCTTCTGGAGTGGAATGCTTGACATTTCTTGTTCTGGTCTGTGGCAAATAGGTCTTTGACAGGCATTCCCACTATAAGCTTTGCAATACTGGATCCCTGATTGACCATTGTCTGAGAACTATCTATTAAGTTCTGCACACCTGGAAGATGTAGAGCCAACGACATGATCCGGTGACGAATATACTAAGTCCAGAGCCAAATGGCTTTCTGACAAAGCAGAGATAACCTGACTCCTCCTTGTCTACTGACATATATATATAGCTGTGGTGTTATCTGTCACCACGACTCTCTGGAGTTGAGGAAGGAATGCTTTGCATGCCAGGCAGATAGCTCTGAGTTCCAGGACATTTATGTACAGATAAACTTTTTGAGTGGACCTGCGTCTGAAAATGATATAGATGAGCTTGTGACGTTGCACTCCATATGTTTTATGGAAATAGGCTTATGAGTGTGAATATGATGTAACTGGAAAATGCTTTATGCAAAAGGTCTCTTGTAAGGTATCATAACAAAGGTTATAACCTACTGAATATATTCCTCCTATTGTATGTATGTATGTATTATTCTTGTAACTGAAGCTAGAAATATGAAGTATAACTCTGAGGTCCTATTGTAATTAAGCAAAGTGTGGGCCATTAATGGTGGTTTAGAATCTTGACGGCTCCCATTGACTAGGACAATTGGTTGTAAATGGCTCTGTTTACTTACAAACCTTCCTGTGTACATGTTGGCCAGCCCAGGAAGAATGGAGGCTGGGGTCTCACAGGACATGTGATCATGTCACCTGATACTGGAATCCATCTTAAATCTGGCACTTTTCCATTTAGGAGGAGTGGGGACCCAGAGAGACAAAAGATTCCTGCCTTTTGCCAAAGCTATAAAAGGGGGTGGAACAGAACAAAGGGGTTGCCAATCATGAGAACACCCTTGCTTTCCACCTAAGATGTCTGCTGGAACTAACAAGGACTGTACCAGGGGAAAGGATTGGGCCCAGACTAGGAAGGAGTCTAGTCTGTGAAAGAAGTTTATTGGAACATCTCTGAGGGTGAGATTTTTACCTATAATAAGTTTCTTAATGTATTAGGCTTAGACTTGTGCATTTTTGCTTGATGACTTACTTTGTTCTGTCTGCTATTACTTGAAACCACTTAAATCGTACTTTTTATATTTAATAAAATTACTTTTATTTATTAATTAACCCAGAGTAAGTGATTAATACCTGGGGAAGCAAACAGCTGTGCATCTCTCTCTATCAATGTTATAGAGGGCAGACAATTTATGAATTTACCCTGTATAAGCTTTATACAGAGTAAAATGGATTTATTTGGGGTTTGCATCCCATTGGGAACTGGGTGTCTGAGTGTTGGAGATAGATGACCTGCTGAGCAGTTTTTGATTAAAGCCTGCAGCTTTGGGGGCATGGACCAGACCTGGGTCTGTGTTGCAGCAGGTTAGCATGTCTGGCTCACAAGGCAGGGTTCTGGAAGTCCCACGCTGGCAGGGAAAACAGGCTCAGAGGTAATTCCAGCACATCAGGTGACAGTCCAAATGCGGTTTCTGTGACTGAACCCATCACACAGCTCTTCATCCTTGGAGGCATCTATCAGAATCTTGGTAGGCAGACATGCAAAGAAGGGTATTTCCTTTAACACCTCAAGTAGCCTTTTCCCACAAGTTTAAAAAGGAGAGAATTCCTTGTGGGACTGTGACCATCATGTCCATGTAGTGCCTGCTGGGTAGATAAACTGATTCCAACCACCTTTACATGAAGCATAGGTGAAGTGTGGAAAACTGTGTCATATAGATGCATGAGGGCATATGTCCGATGTGCCTTTGGCATGCTCTTACAGATGCCTTTTGGTAAGCCTGAAGTTGGCTGATGAGGTCCAATATAGTTTGGAATCTTTCTTGTGGAAGATAAGCTCTTGCTTACCTGGAATCTCACACAGCTCCTATGAACTTTATGCTTTGTATCAGATAATGTGTAGATTTTTCTCTGGCTTTGAGGCCTAGTATGGCAAAGAGCTTGAAGGTTACTTGATCCAAGTTGATTACCTCATGTGGTGGCTCCTTGGATCAACTATCAATAGGATATGGACAGACCTGGATTCCTTATCTTCTTAAGTGAACTGTTATGACTGCCAAGTACTTGGTGAATAACCTTGGTGCTACTGAAAGATCAAAGGGCAGGACCCTGTATAGGTAGTGAGATGTTCCTGGTGGGAATCAGAGGATATTTTTTGTGAGCACATGTATGCTGTTGAGATGTCAAAGATCCAAAATAGGCCCCCAGCCCCTTTTCTCCTTTAGAAAATAAAGGGAATAAAACTCCCTGCCCCTGAACTCCAAGGGCCTCTCTTCCATTGCTCTGACATGCATGAAACAAGAGACTGCACCTCTTGTTTCAACAGTATTTTGTGACAGGGACTGTTGAAGAAGGATAGAGATGATGGGTGGCAGATAGGACGGGACTGAAATTGTATGCAATACACGTTGCTTACATCTCTTGGACCCACTGTGCCATAGTGAACCTACTCCAGACTTCCTGAAAAAATAATAGCAGTTGCCAAAATGGGGGAAAAGGGGTAGAGATCCTCCAAAAGTTCTACTGGGCTCTAGACTGGGGTGTGAAAATTGCTGTTGAGAGGAAGACATCAGGTGCACCATAGCTGAGAAAGAGGTGATGGGTCATCTGTGTTGAAACATCTGCTTCTCCTTTGGTAGCTCCAATGCCCCCTGTGGGTTTGTGAGTTGCTGGGCTGTCTCTCTAGCCCACAAAGGACTCACTTCTATGCCCAGAGTCTTTCAGGCCCTTCTTCCAGACACCACTTTATTGATATAACAAAATTTGCAAAGTAACACAAAACTCACATCAAAGCTGCATGCTGGGACTCAAAAGCCTTTCATTCTGCTTCCCTCTCTCTGTTCCAAGGCTAGTCACAGGAGACAACCTTGCTCTTGTAGACCCCCACTCCCTCTCAGCTGGGTCCTCTCAGCTCTTTATAGAGAACACTTGACCCCTTCCCAACTGGATCTGATAATTGAAAAGGGCTGGCTGGCCCCAGACCCCTTGGCCCTTAAAGGGGCAGACCATCCAATTACAGGTTTATAATAGTAAGGAGCAGAGGGATGCTGTCTGAAGGAGGTTTGAGGTCCAACTTGCTTCCTCCTTGGGGTTGGAATGTGCAAGTCCAGAGAATGCAAAGTGGCTCTAAAGTCCCTTAGTGAGTTGAGGGCTTCCTAGCTCTTTGAATTGAAGAGGTTGCAGCCCTCAAATGGAAGATGTTTTGCTATGGTTTGGCTCTCCTTGTATATTTCTGCTGACTGGCGTCAGGAGGATCATCGTATTGCCACCTATCTGGCTACGGTACAGATTTAGCCACGAAACTGTTTCAGATGCATCCAAAATAGTCTATAGGGATGTTCTAGATATCAGTTGCCCCCTCAACATGATTGATTTTAATTCTTCTGTGTGCTCCTGTCAGAGCCTTTCCATAAAACTGAGACAATCTCTTCCAATACAGACTGAAGTACCTGGTCAATAATGCGCATCTGGAGAATGGCAGAGGAATCAGGTTTTTTGCTGTGCACACCCAGTCTCTTTTTCACTGATATTAGCTTGGAGCTTTCATGAACAGCCACTACGAGTGAGCCAGGCACTTGATGTAAATAAAGTACACTGAGTCCTTACGAGGAACTTGGCAATATTTATTCACCCTCTTGGAAGTGTCAGTTATTGATGCTGGACTCTGCCACAAGTCCTTTGCAGATCGTAACAATCCCTCATGAATAGACATGGCAAGTCTACCAGACATAGAAAGGAGCAGAATGTCTAGTAGTTTGTGTGACTTTTCTTGCACTACTTTCAGTAGGATGTCAAATGTTTCAGCCACGTGTTTCATCACCAGGTCTTGGAAGACCTTAAGTTGTCTGCAGTAGAGGATGAAGAGGGATTGGCTGCCTCATCAGGGAAGGATGACAAAATTGCAGCTGGGAACAACTGTTCCTCCACATCTGCCTGTTGATTGTTCTCACTCTTCGGGGAAAAGGAAATAACCCTAGAAAGAAGGTAGAAAATGTTGGCTTGCAGACACATAGCTGTCTACCCCAAGGCACCCAGTAGGGCTATGACTGATAAGTATATGGATACTGGACTGGTGGACACAGAAGAGGATACCAGGAGGGCGGCTCTCTGAATGACCCATGCTTTCTCCCACTCAAAGAGCAGTCTTTGGCCTCCCTCCCTGATTCCCAGAGTGGCTGAACAGGTGAAGTAAATGGTACCAATGTCTCAACTGCTTTATGAATCATGATTTTGAAGACTGAAAGCCTAGTTAGCACTGCTGACATTGTATGAGCCAGCAAGGACTTCACTACCGGACCCATGGACAGGTCACTTGGTGCTGAATACGCCATAGATGGGTGCCAAGTACTGTAGGCATCAATGTGCTGTCCACCAAGGTGCTGGGTACTGTTGGGATGGTGCCGAATTGGTGTGGCCATACTGAATGAATGGTGTGAGCATAACTTGAGGTGACTTAAACATGGCTGAAGAGGATCCTGGGAGCAGGGTCCCCTTTAAGCAGAAGATTTGATAAAGGACTGGCAACACCTGGGTGTGCGATTGATATTGAACCTATTGATCGGCAAATATGGGCCAATGCAAAAGTAAATATCACATGCATAAAATTCCAGCATGGAGCACACGTCAACCTGGTTATAGTGACCTTATAGCAAGGACACCATGCAGAGAGCCAGCGTGAATGATTGATGAGTGAGTAAACGTGGAGTGATCTTCGTTTGGTACCACCCCCCTAGCCCCTTCTAAAATTCTCATCAGATAAAATTAATAATCACACGCCCACTGGACATGCATTTGAGACGTGACTCCTTTGAGGAAAAAGATATAAGAATCAAGCAAAGTAAATTACTGGAGTTGGGAATTCCTTAATTGATGCTTGAAGAAGCTGCTAGACAGAGTAGCCAAAATTCTGCTCTGTGGGCTCAAGCAGGACTGTGACCAGAGGGGTTTCCAGGCAGCCAGGGCCTTGACTCAAGGCAGTCCGAGACAGACCAGAGGGCTGAGATACCAGACCTAGAGAGAAGCCGTCCATAGAATTGGTAACCATCTTCTCTGTTTGCCAGACAGGGACTGCATGAAGCTAGGGCAGGGCCTGTTTGTGTATGTTTGTGAAAGAAAGGCTCGCTAAGAGGAATGTATAGCTCTTAATGTATAGTTCTTAATGTTTAACATAGGAGTTATGTGCTTAATGTAACCCTTTACTGCTGGTGTAATTCCTTCTCAATAAACTGCTGTGCAGTGAAGATAATTACTGTGGACATTTTTCACTGGTATGACAGTAATCTGCTCCACTGGGAGCCAGTAAAGATCCATTTCAGGGGTAGTAGCATCCCCTGGTGCCAACAGGTACCATTAGTGGTGATGAGTTGGTGTCATAGGAAAGATGGTCAGCAGATTTAGTTATTTCCAGACACTCTTTTCATAGCCAGTAATGAAGGACCAGATAACCCATCTTAGGCCATTGGCTGCCCTTCACCTGTGGAGCTTGAGATGAGTCTAACTTGTCAGACGTACATTGACTCTTGTGTCCCAGTTCTTAGGGTCCCAGAGAAGGAGATCTAAGTTTTAGAGAGACAAGGTGGGTGAGGTAATATCTTTTATTGGACCAACTTCTGTTGGTGGGACAGACAAGCTTTCGCGCATATACAAAGCTCTTCTTCAGGTCTGGGAAATGTACTCTGAGGCCTGGTCTACACTAGGCATTTAAACCGGTTTTAGGAGCATAAAACCGATTTAACGCCACACCCGTCCACACTGAGAGGCCCTTTATATCGGTATAAACGGGCTCTTTAAACCGGTTTCTGTACTCCTCCCTAACGAGAGGAGTAGCGCTAATATCGGTATTACCATATCGGATTAGGGTTAATGTGGCCGCAGATCGACGGTATTGGCCTCCGGGCGGTATCCCACAGTGCACCACTGACCACTCTGGACAGCAATCTGAACTCGGATGCAGTGGCCAGGTAGACAGGAAAAGCCCCGCGAACTTTTGAATATTTCCTGTTTGCCCAGCGTGGAGCTCCGATCAGCACATGTGGTGATGCAGTTAAAAATCAAAATAAAGAAAGAGCTCCCGCATGGACCATGCGGACGTGATCGCTGTAAGGGCAGGCAAATCTGTTCTATCAGCGCTCCGTTACAGAAGACGAATTAAAAAACATTTTTAAAAAATCTCCAAACAGACGCCATAGCAGGGACTCAGCGCACTGCTGCATGACAAGCGTAACGGAAAGCCAAGGAATCAAATGGACACTCATGGACTGGAGGACTCAAGCTATCCCACAGTTCCTGCAGTCTCTCTGAAAAGCATTTGCATTCTTGGCTGAGCTCCAAATGCTTCTAGGGTCAAACACAGTGTCCGCGGTGGGTCAGGGCATAGCTCGGCAATTTACGCACCCTCCCACCCACCCCCAGAAGTGAAAGGGAAAACAATCCTCTCTTGACTCTTTTACACGTCACCCTATCTTTACTGAATGCTGCAGATAGACGCGATGCTGCAGCACTCAACACCAACATCCTTGCACCCCCCCGCCATGGGTGGCTGATGGTGCAAAACGACTGGTACCCGTCCTCATCATCAGCCTATTGGCACATGGGGCAGTGCAAAAGGGCTGGTAACCATGCTGACTAGCATCCGTCAGGTCGATCAAGGGCGCCTGGCCCTAATTTTTCCTGGTAGATGGTACAGTATGGCTGATAACCATCATCATCATAGCAACAGGGGGCTGAGCTCTGTCAGCCCCCACCCTTCATGTGTAAAAAAAGATTCAATTGCCCCTGGACTAGCAGAGGGATGCTGGGCTCCTCTCCTCCACACTCCTTACTGTCCTGTCTGGACTATCATAGCAGCTGGAGGCTGCCTTCCACTCATTTCTCACTAACAAGTCAGTGTGTCTTATTCCTGCATTCTTTATTACTTCATCACACAAGTGGGGGGACAATGCTACAGTAGCCCAGGAAGGCTGGGGGAAGAACGGAATCAACAGGTGGGGTTGTTGCAGGAGCATCTCCTGTGAATAGCATACAGCTCATAATTTCTGCAGGATCTGACACAGAGCAGCTGTGCTCTCTGATACAGTGGTTCTCTAGTACACTTGCCCATATTCTAGGCAGGACTGATTCTATTTTTAGATACCAAAAAGGAGGGATTGACTCAGGGAGTCATTCCCAATTTTGGCTTTTGCGCCCCTGGCTGATGAGCCAGGGGCACTTATGACAGCAGCAAATGGCACAGTGCAAAAGGACTGGTAACCATGATCATCTTATTACCAATTTATGGTATGGTAGATGGTACAGTATGGCTGGTAACCATCTCTGCTGTCATGCAAAAGCAAAAGCATACTTCTGTGTAGCGCTGCTGAATCGCCTCTGTGAGCGGCATCTAGTACACATACGGTGATAGTCACAAAAGGCAAAACAGGCATCTGCCAGGGCAATCCAGGGAAAAAAGGCGTGAAATGCTTGTCTGCTGTTGCTTTCCCAGAGGAAGGAGTGACTGACGACTTTTACCCAGAACCACCCACGACAATGATTTTTGCCCCATCAGGCAGTGGGATCTCAACCCGGAAATTCCAAGGGGCGGGGGAGGCTGCGGGAACTATGGGATAGCTACGGAATAGCTACCCACAGTGCAACGCTCCAGAAATCGACGCTAGCCTCGGACCGTGGACGCACACCACCGATTTAACGTGTTTAGTGTGGCCGCGCACACTCAATTTTATACAATCTGTTTTGCTAAACCGGTTTATGTAAATTCGGAATAATCCCGTAGTGTAGACGTACCCAGAGTGTCATGGCTAAATACAAGGCGGAACAGATTGTTTAGTATAAGTAGTTAGCACATATTTCAAGGGACCATTCAAGGTGAAGTGACCCATTAACACCTCTGCGGTAATAGGGGAGAAAGGAAGTGGGGAGGAAGGACGCTCTGGATGTGGGGAAGGTTGTTAATGGGTTACAGATTGTTGTAATAAGCCATAAATCCAGTGTCCCTACTCAGTCCTTGATTTTTAGTGTCTAGCAAAGTTATGAATTTAAGCTCCCAGGCTTGCCTTTTGAAAGTATTGTGAAGGTTTCCTGTGAGGATGAGGACTGATAGGTCAGATGTAGAGTGACTGCTTTGTGAAAAGTGTTCACCCACAGGTGATATGGTGTTTTTGTCTTATCATTTTGCTGTGTGAATTCATTTGAGATCATAGTGATTGTCTTTTCCATCCACATAGTTGCTATTGAGGCATTTAGTGCACTGTGTGATGTGATTTAGTGCACAAGTTGTGATAGGCATGTGTAGGACCAATGGATCTTGAAAGGGGAAGTCTAGGGGAGGGAGTTGACCATTGTAGCAGTGGAGATATGTCTGCAGCTTTGGCATCCATTGTTCTGGCAGAGTCTGGTGCTGCTTTCATCCACACAGGATATAAGCAGGGTCTGAATGAGTTCTCCCCTGACATCTAGATCATGTTTGCATAGACACACCTACTCTGCCTAGGTGCACAGCATGATGGCACTGCTTTGCCAAAATTATCACTTTGGGCTGGTGTTGGGTTACAAATCACTTTAGTGTGGGGGTAATAAAACGTTGTTATCCTTATTGTATGAGTGAAAGGCAGCAGAACTGTAGTTAGCCTGCTCTGGTTGAGGGAGTCACCCTAAACTGAACCTCACACACTAAGGAGGTAGGGATGCCAAATCCCAGTGGAGATGAGAGGGGGTGGGGAAAGGTATTCCAATGTAGTGGTGTGAAACCAGACAATTTAGATAATTTTTTTACCTCAAGGTTCCCAAGACACAGACAAGGTTTTCATCTCGAGGCCAAAAGACCAAAAACATCAAGACACTTGATCACGGCCTTGGATAGACCAAGAGACTACTCACCCCATCTGAGCTCTATGGTCACAAATGAACTCATACCGGAAACCGATAAAAGACTAAAGCCACCATATCACCTGTGGCTGAACACTTTTCACAAAGCAATCACTCTATATCTGACCTATTAGTCCTTTCATGGAGAGCTCCAGAAGAAATAAATTTAGACAAAAGTCCCTAGCTTTCTGAGTTGACCTGGGAAAAAAACAGCAGATGGAGCAATGGTCAGGGATATACCCGCTGCCTAAATAACAACAACGACAACAAAAAAGGCACTTAAGAGTACCTATCATTGAGTGGCATAGAAGCATCACAGGAGGGGAATGTCTTATATCCCAGAGATTTAGCTTCCACTCAAATCCCAGTAGCAGGAGTGGAGGGGCAGAGCTCCAGGTCTACTAATTATCTATTACAAATAAATATTTTTTCCTTTTTAAAGCCAAGAAGCAAACTAAAAATTAACTACCTACCTGCAACTCTACTAACTAATCATGAACACTAACTGCAATAGAGTTACAGGGAAGCAGGCAGACACTGCAAAGAGTTCCAAATTGCTGCCGCAGTTGGTAAGAAGGAACTGGGGATGGCTGGGCCCACTCTGCCCTTTATGCACTCAGGCTATGGTGTGAGGGGGGCATGAGGGATCGGGCATGCAGGTGTGGCCCCAGTGAATGCTGCTGGCCAAAAATAATCCAATGTTGCAAGCACTGGGCATATGCGTCCCAAGAGACGAATCCATGAGGACAATCACTTGAAGAAGAACAAATAGTTATGATGAATGAGGATAAATACTTTTTTTGTTTTAAAGTTTAGATTAGTGATTTGTGTTTAAAATCAGGTCTACACTAGAAAAAGTTTGCTTGCAGGGCTATACCAGCAAACATTCCTACTATAGATGCAGTTTATACTGGCAAAAAAGTACTTTTGTCATTATAGCTTATCCTGGTTCCTTGAGAAAAATAAGCTATACAAATAAAAGCATTTTTATGCTGGTATAACTACACCTATACTAGGATTTTTGCCAGTATAGGAATGTTGTAAAATAATATAATCAAAATCGCACCCATAACATGTTATCATACTGGCAAAAGTTTCTAATGTAGACCCAGCTGAAGAGATTCTCAGCCTGTGTGTGAGAAAACCAGTGCTTTTTCAACTGCAATTATTATTTTTACCTAGAGGAATAGAAAGAGGTAAAACCAGGACAAATTTCTTAAAGGGCCCATTTTAAATTGGTTTAACTCAAACTAATGGACAGCTTTATTTTAAATTCTCAGAAAACTTGGTCTTTTGTCACAGATTATGTGCTGTCAACTAGGGGAACATACACTGTATTCATCATACAAAACAAAGAGGTTGAATCTCTACTTCAAGTGAAAAACTTAACACAGCCTTAACGATAGTGTCTTGCCCAGTACCTGGTCCCAATCACCACCCCAGGAATCCAAAGAAAAGACTGTAGAAGTGAGGAAGAAGTGCAGAAGGAGAGCAGGGGTATAGATCCAGAGAGTCAATTATCTCAAAGAACTACAGCTAGTGCATTTCTTTCTCTTTCAAGTGCTGCCTATACAGATCAACACTCCTGGGAAATAAGCAAGCAGTAAACCCACATTCCACAATTATTCAATTAATACTTCCATGACTGGTCTCCCAAAATTCACATCAAATCTACAGGTTAAAGGCATGTGTTGGACTCCTAAAAGCAGTGCTATTTATGTCAGTTATGGAAATATTACAGAGACATACAGCTGAAGCTACTTCAGACCTAGTAGAATATCAGGAGGTTGTCAGTTACTGTAACCTCTGCCAGGTATCAAACATGCATGAATAATGTAATGCTTTTGGATAATCTTTTCTGCCAGGTAGAATGGATCTCTCTGAGAAGGCCCTGTGATGTTATTGACATTAACTGTGACCGTGTAGATCATTGTTGCAACCAGGGTCCTATGGTTCACCAGGTCTTGTACAGAGGAGGTCAAGAGGGTGTCTATGGAAAAGTTGTAGTTTGCTGGTTATGATTATGCTGTCTGTATGTGTGTATCATTTTTGTATTTGAAGTTATGAATATTGGCTATGTACAAGTATCTCAATGTGTTTGATTGTAAGTAGCCTCAGTGAAGCATTTGGTCGGCTTCTTGAGAAAGGACTATTCTCAGTAAGTGCCCAATCAAGAAACACTTAACTGACAATGGACTCCGGGAAACCCCAATCCACATCTGAGCTTTCCTGGGAACATTCAAACTAACATGTAAACAATGGTGTCGGCCTGCAAAAAGCTGAATCATTCATGGACATGTGACTTGCCCAGGTGGCTACAAACGCCATCTTGTTGCTGTGACTTTGCACAGAAGAACAAAGGGGTTTCTGCCCACAAGAAAGAGAATATAAAGGGTCCTGAAAGCCCCCCCATTTTGTCTTCAGCTGGCTGAAGAGATGGCCTCTCCACCCCAAAGAGATGCTTGAAAAAAACTGGAACAAAGGACAGTAACTACAGGGGTGTGAGTGATTGCTGGACCCAGACTAGGAAGGAGTCCAGTCTGTGAAAGAAGCTTATTGGAACATCTGTGGGGGTGAGATTTTATCTGTAATCAGTTTCTTAATGGATTAGGCTTAGACTTGCATTTTTTGTTTTATTTTGCTTGGTAACTTACTTTGCTCTGCCTGTTATTACTTGGAACCACTTAAATCCTACTTTTTATATTTAATAAAATTACTTTTGTTTATTAATTAACCCAGAGTAAGTAATTAATACCTGGGGGAGCAAACAGCTGTGCATATCTCTCTATCGGTGTTATAGAGGGTGGACAATTTATGGTTTACACTGTATAATCTTTATACAGAGTAAAACTGATTTATTTGGGGTTTGGATCCCATTGGCAGTTGGGTGTCTGGGTGCTGGAGACAGGAGCACTTCTTAAGCTGTTTTCAGTTAAGTCTGCAGCTTTGGGGCATGTGGTTCAGACCCTGGGTCTGTGCTGGAGCAGACTGGTGTATCTGGCTCAACAAAGCAGGGTTCTGGAGGCCCAAACTGGCAGAGAAAACTGGTTCAGAGGTAGTCTCAATGCATCAGATGACAGTCCCGAGGGAGTTTCTGTGATTGAACCTGTCACAGGCCCCTTCTGGAATTTCATGGGAGAAATGTTTTTGCCATAAGGCTAAACTGACCATTCAGATGAACAAGGCCAGAAGATCAGTTTCCACTAAGGCAGAGATGTTCCAGAGGACCGTAAGATATGAGATGTTTCAAGAGCCAAGGAGAACCCAGAAAAGAGTCATCAAAGGAATAAGCACAGGTCTAGGAAAAAAGGATGAACAGATCCAGGGCCCATGAAATTGTGGAAGTTGAACAGTCTAGGGCCTCCCAGGGACCAAGGGACCTTATTACAGAGCTCATGTGCCCCAGGGGATTGCAACAAGGAAAATGTTGAAGCCTAACTTACTCTAGTAAATGTCCTGACATGGAAGGCTCACTGCAATGGCAAATGGAGATAAGATGCAATGTGCCTCCTTGGCACCGAATATCACAGATTCCTGCACAGCACAAGAAGTGCAAGGGCTTGAATACACAGATCTCAGCATCAAAGGGCACAAAGTTGGGACATCACCCACACCAGTTTCCTTCTACACTTAGGAACTACTGAATACACAGCCAGCTTTGTCACTGTGCTTCCTTACCTTCCCCAATGCCAAGTGAGAATGGTGAAGGTCAAGTCAGAGTCATAACTCCTGTACTTTTTCTCTCTCCCACTGTTCAGAAGACAAAATCTAAGCACCAGAAAGTCATTCTGTTTAACCTCTGGGCCTTCTTAGTAGAGCTCAATGCAGAGGAAGCCTTAGTTCCAACTTTTTATAATCTGGTTTTGATAGAAATAGTCAAGGGTTTCTCTACACCAATTTTACTAGGCACAGGTGCTTACTTAAGGCAAATATAGCTATGATGTCAAGGGTGCCTTTCAATGTGAATGCAGCCAGACACTCAGCACCACACTTACTCAAGTTGGCCTTAAATTCTTCAACAGTAAGAACTGAAGGCAGCACTCCCATCTCTAGACCTTTGGGGAATGGTACTGAAAAAGACATGCAGCTTCTGCCTGTATTGTGCCTCACACTAAGGCATTTCAGCCATCATACATGAACATCATGTCTGTCATGTCTGACATTATGAAATTGCATAACACATTAGGCATACAGTCAATCTTCTTGGTGGTGGCTAAGACAATGGCACATAAAAGGTTTTTGTTTTTAATAATACTAAAAACACTAATAAGGTGGGAAAATGATGGAAAAATGTGTAAAAGATACTGTTAAGTCCTTGTTTGTTGGGAATCAGAAGGAACTGAGCGGTGGTTGCAGTCCTTTATATACAGAAGGACCTGAGGGGTGGTTGCAGTCCTTTAGTCGTGAGGGAGATGCATGTATTGCCCCAATAGATACTGTTGGCTAGAAGATTTCAAGTTTCCCTACTTGTGGCATGCAACTCTCAAGAATGGTTATCCATGTGGCAATACTTGAAGGGCAAAATTTTGTTAACTATAATTTAAATATGCCTATTCATCTAAAAATGGTAGATTTCAGTCCTTCTGAACCAATTAATTTAATCAAATACATAATTGCTATAATCATCTAGAAAAGAGATGTCTTCAGGGATCCCCTTATTTCTAAAGTTGCTGTCTTACACCCAAATTATTATGTATTCAAATGTAATATACTTAACCAATAACCAGTTGGTGAATAGTGCTCCCTTGAGATACTTCCGATAGCTTCTGATTTAACCCAATTACCATAACAAATCCATTAATTGTGTTGTTTTTATAGCTATAATAGACCATTTCCTTGTTCCACAACAGCATAGATGGTGATGCTGAATATACAAATTCCATTAGCATAAAACCCTGGGGAGGAGCTTTTAAGGAAAAGTCTCTTAGGACCCACAAATCTCGGTCTTCATTATAAGCTGACAGATAAAACACCCTGGAGGAGCTGCACCCAACGCAGGCCATTAGCAAAGAAACTTCAGATGGGCGTGAGTCATAGCAAACAGTGCCTATAGATAAAGAAGCAGTCACTGGCAAATCTAGGACCGTCTTTAGGGTTGTTGTATCTGTTATTTTAATAAACACATTGCCATCATATCCTAGATATTGTTCAGTTGGTGTCCATATTGCTACTGTACTTAATTTTCTTCCACTCTGTAAAAAAATAAAAATAAAAATTGAACAAAGCTATTAGATAAATAGTGTGGCAAAATACCTGCCCCTCTGTTTGTTAGCTCAGTCCGTCCCAGCCTCAGAGGCACAGGCTAGGGCACAAGGGAAAAAAAAACCCTTCTCAATCTCACAAGGCCGGGCTGATTCCTTCTCAGCCAGCCCCCTAGTTCTAGTTTCTTTTCCCCCCCTGGGGAGAATGCCCTCCGTCCTGCAGCGAGTCTCAGAGTTCCGCTGTCCCTCCTTGCTGGCAGCTGCCCTGCTTCTCTCATCCTCCTTCCCCCCGCCGCCTTCCTTGTCAGGGAGGGTTTAAAAAGGTCTCTAGCAACTGGGGCCAGCTGAACCTGATTAGTTTCTTCCTAACCCCTGCCCCAGCTGAACCTTATTTTGCTGGCTAAGCCTTCCTGGCTAATTGTTACCCCTCTCCAGGTAGCTAATTGGCCTGAATTTGCCACATATCGCCCCCCCCCCCGCTCAACACCACGGGGTTGGGCCACTTGGGTCGGAAAACAATGTACCCGTGACAGGCCATCCGCATTGCCATGTTGAGTCCCAGACCGGTGCCGAACCGTGAAGTGGAAGGGCTGAAGCGACAGGAACCATCTCGTCACTCGCGCGTTCTTGTCCTTGTTCTGGTGCATCCATTGCAACGGGGCATGGTCCGTGACTAGGGCAAATCTCCATCCCAGTAAATAATAGCGGAGGCTTTCTACGGCCCACTTTACCGCCAGACATTCCTTCTCCACGATGGCGTACTTCCGTTCTCTAGGCAGGAGCTTTCTACTAAGGTAGAGGACGGGGTGTTCGTCATCTCCGACCATTTGGGAAAGCACCGCCCCCAGGCCTACTTCCGAGGCGTCCGTCTGTAGGACGAACTCCTGCCCCCAGTCTGGGGCTACTAGGACAGGGTCCGTGCAGAGGGCCGTTCGTAGATCCACAAAAGCGGCTTCGGCCGCAGCAGACCATTTCACTATGTCCGGGCCCCGAGCCTGGTCAGGTCCGTTAAGGGGCATGCCCTGGTGGCAAAGTGGGGAATGAACCGCCTATAGTACCCCACGAGTCCCAGGAATGCTCGGACCTGCTTTTTCCGCAGTGGCCGGGGCCACTTCAATATGGCGTCTAGCTTGTTGAGTTGGGGCCTCACCACGCCCCTCCCCACTACATACCCCAGGTATTTGGCTTCAGCTAACCCGATCGAACACTTGGAGGGATTCGCGGTCAGTCCGGCCTTTCTCAGGGTATCTAGTACTGCCTCTACCTTTCCGAGATGCGTCTCCCAGTCGGGGCTATATATGATGACATCATCAAGATAGGCAGCAGCGTACTCCCTATGGGTCCGTAACAGCTTATCCATTAGCCGCTGGAAGGTAGTGGGGGCCCCATGTAATCCAAAGGGAAGAACGGTGTATTGATATAGTCCTTCCGGGGTTGCAAAGGCCGTCTTCTCCTTGTCGGTCTTCGCCAGGGGGATCTGCCAATAGCCCTTGGTAAGGTCCAGGGTAGACATGAACCGGGCCTTTCCCAATCTGTCGATCAGTTCGTCGATCCTGGGTAAGGGGTAGGCGTCAAATCGGGATACCTCGTTCAGCTTGCGGAAGTCGTTGCAGAACCTCATACTGCCGTCTGGCTTTGGCACCAGAACCACGGGACTGGACCACTGGCTATGAGACTCTTCAATAACCCCTAGGGCCAGCATCTTCCTGACCTCTTTCTGAATTTCCTCTCTTTTGGCCTCCGGGATCCGGTATGGCTTGACGTGCACCTTCACCCCGGGCTCTGTGAAGATGTGATGGTGAACTTCCGTAGTTCTACCGGGTTTCTCCGAGAACACGTCTTGGTTGCGTTTGACCAGGCTGACCGCCTCGGATCGTTGTTCTGGGGTCAGCTCCAGGGATATTCCCACCTGGTTGGGCTGATCGTCTTTAGGGGGTGGCGCCCCCAACATCGTTGCCAGGGTTTCTCTATCCTGCCAGGGTTTCAGCAGATTTATGTGATAGATCTGCTCCAGCTTCCGGCGGCCTGGCTGCCGGACCTTGTAGTTAACTTCCCCTACTGCCTCAATTACCTCATAGGGTCCCTGCCATCTGGCCAGGAGCTTGCTCTCTGCCGTGGGTATGAGCACCATCACCCGGTCCCCCACCTGGAACTTCCGGGCCTTTGCTTGACGGTTGTAGTAGGTCCATTGTGCCCCTTGGGCCTTCTCCATGTGTTCGCGTACTAGGGGGGTGACCCTGGCGATTCGGTCTCTCATTTGTAGCACATGTTCCACAATGTTTCTCCCCGGGTTTGGCTGTTCTTCCCAGTCTTCTTTAGCCAGGTCCAGTATGCCCCTGGGGTGCCGACCATATAACAGCTCGAAGGGGGAGAATCCCGTGGAGGCCTGAGGAACCTCCCGGACGGCAAACAGCACGTATGGTAGCAGGGTGTCCCAGTCTTTTCCATCGCAGCTGATCACCTTCCGCAACATGTTTTTCAACGTCTTGTTAAAGCGTTCAACGAGGCCATCGGTCTGGGGGTGGTAGACCGACGTTCGGAGGGTCCGTATGTGGAGCAGGTCACACAAGTCCTTCATCAGCTTGGAAACAAAGGGGGTCCCTTGGTCTGTCAGGATCTCCCTAGGTATCCCTACTCTGGAGAATATCTGGACTAATTCTTTGGCTATGGACTTGGACATGGTATTCCGCAGGGGGATGGCCTCGGGGTATCGGGTGGCATAATCCAATACTACTAGGATGTACCGATGGCCCCGGGCTGACTTTTCTAATGGCCCCACTATGTCCATAGCTATACGCTCGAACGGGATCTCAATAATCGGTAGAGGGACCAGAGGGGCCCGTAAATATGGTCGGGGCCCATGTAGTTGGCACTCCGGACAGGAGGAACAATACTGCCGGATGGCTGCATAAATGCCAGGCCAAAAAAACCTCTGTAGAACCCGGTCGAGGGTCTTATCCATCCCTAGATGGGCCCCGAACAGATGACTGTGGGCCAGGTCCATTACCGCCCTTTGATGCTTCCGGGGGACCAAGAGTTGTTCGATGACTCGCTCTTGGACCCGGACTACTCTATACAGCAAATCCTTTTTAATCATGTAATACGGTCCTGGTCCCTTAGCTCTTCCCTCCACCGGGACCCCATTCACCTCGACTACTTCTTTAAAAATGTTGTGGAAAAGGGTTCATTGGCCTGATCCTGACCAAAAGTCCCACGTGCGGCCCCTATGGGCCCCATTTTGGGGGGGGGGTCCTCCTCCCCCTTCCCCTTGGAGATAGCCTTCGGGGAACCTGGCCCAACAAGTGGGCTGGAGTCGGCTGGCCTGGCCCCGCTGTCAGCTGCGCCCCTTCTTTCCCCCGCCAATGTAGGCGTCAGGTACCGGGTCAGGATCCTCGTCCCCCTCCTTTTGTCGGCCCTCCGTTCCCTCCGAGGTTTCCTGGGCTTCCCCGGTGGGGAGAACACGTCCTGGCCAAACTCGTGGAAAGCGGGGAGAGGGTCCCCCATCTGGGCCGCCCCTGGGGCCCCAGGGTTCTCCCACCCTTCCTCCTCTTTCCCGGGGAGTAGGCCATCAAATCCCGGGAAGTCTCGTCCGATAAGGACAGGGTAAGGGAGCTTCGGAACGACTCCTACCGTCACCTCGGTGGGGTTTCCGAGCACCTCAATGCGTACAGGGACGGTCGGGTAGTAGCCGACATCCCCATGTACACAGGATATTCCCGAGCGCTTGGCCTGGGATAGTTGGCCCGGCCTGACCAGCTTCCCAGAGACCAGCGTAATCGCACTGCCTGAGCCTATTAATGCTGTGGTCCCTATCCCGTTCAACTTAACGGGCCGAGTGTATCTATGAGGGACCATCGTGCCCCCGACCAGACTGATTAGCCCGCACGGTTCCCCTATTTCCCCTAGTTTGCACTGCATAGGCTCCCCAAGGTTAGGGCATTGGGCAGCAATGTGCCCTAGTTCACCACAGGCATAACATCGGTACCCCCCCTTGGGCAGCCCCCTATTTTTCGGGCTGCTGGGACGCATTCCCAGAGGCCGTCTTCCCCAGTCCTCCAGTCTTTCCGGGACTGCCGGTGGTTCCTTCACCTCCTGCCTCCCCTCCATTTTCCGGCCCGGGGCTAGGGCGAACGGGGGCCTCGGTGTAGAGGCTGGCCTCCGATATTGGCGCCTCCCTCCCCCGGGGGTCTGAGATAGTTCTTGGGCTGCCAAGTGTCTCTCCACGAGAGCAACCAGATCATCATAAGAGGAGGGGTTGTTTTGGCAGACCCACCCCCGTATGTCCGGCGGCAACCCTCTCATGTATCTGTCCAATACCAGGAGTTCTAATACCTTCTCCGGCCCATGGGCCTCGGGGCGGAGCCACTTCCGAGCAAGGTGTATCAGATCGAATAGCTGGGACCTCGGGGGTTTGTCCTCCCGATACTTCCACTCGTGGAAGCGCTGGGCCCTTATGGCAGGCGTCAGGCCTGCCCTCGCCAGGATCTCCGCCTTCAGCCGAGAGTAATCCATGGCTGCTTCCGCGGGCATGTCAAAGTAGGCTTTCTGGGCCTCCCCACATAGAAATGGAGCCAGCAGACCGGCCCACTGGTCCTGTGGCCAGGCCTCCCGCCGGGCCGTCCTCTCGAACGCAAGGAGATATGCCTTTACATCGTCCTCTGGTATCATCTTCTGCAAGTAGTTGCTTGCCCGTAGCGGTCGGGTCCCCTGGGCCCCCTGCGTCATTGTGGTCAGGGCCTTCAACTGATTCACTACCTCGGTCAGGTTTGCTCGATCTTGGGCTGCCTGGCTCATCAACAGCTGGTTGGTCTCCTGTTGTACCCGTACGGACTCCTGCTGGGCGGCCACCTGCACTCTGGTAGCCTCTTGTTGGGCCGCAGTGGCCTGTATCAGTGCCTTCAGCACATCCTCCATTTTAGAATTTTTTTTTTTTTTTTTTTTTTGTGGTCTTCACCCTGCCCAGTTACGGCTTGCCATGGAGCTGCATCCACTAGGCGATCCCACTCCTGACACCACGTGTGGCAAAATACCTGCCCCTCTGTTTGTTAGCTCAGTCCGTCCCAGCCTCAGAGGCACAGGCTAGGGCACAAGGGAAAAAAAAACCCTTCTCAATCTCACAAGGCCGGGCTGATTCCTTCTCAGCCAGCCCCCTAGTTCTAGTTTCTTTTCCCCCCCTGGGGAGAATGCCCTCCGTCCTGCAGCGAGTCTCAGAGTTCCGCTGTCCCTCCTTGCTGGCAGCTGCCCTGTTTCTCTCATCCTCCTTCCCCCCCCCCGCCTTCCTTGTCAGGGAGGGTTTAAAAAGGTCTCTAGCAACTGGGGCCAGCTGAACCTGATTAGTTTCTTCCTAACCCCTGCCCCAGCTGAACCTTATTTTGCTGGCTAAGCCTTCCTGGCTAATTGTTACCCCTCTCCAGGTAGCTAATTGGCCTGAATTTGCCACAATAGTAACCTTAAGACACTGTACAAACGATTCCCTCTCAAGCTTTGCATAAATGATACCAGTATCTCCATTAAAAAGTAAAAAAGATTTTCAGCTGATGTAATTAGCCTAGCTCCACTAGAGTCAAGTTGCTGTTATGGACTGGGAAGTAGGTGGTCTGGCCTAGTAGTCAGAACAGAAGTCATGTCTAGTGGGCAGAGCAGGCATCCAGCTTGGGGAATGAAGCCAAGGGTCAGCACCAGAGTCAACTGCCAGTTACCAGAGCCAGGGGTCAAGCCAGAGTCAGAACCAGGAATTGAAGCTGAGGGTCAAAGACCAAATGCCAGAGCCATGGGTCAAAGCAGAGTCAGGGTCTGAAGTTAGAGGCTGGGGTCAGAGCCAAAAGTGGTAACTGACAATTGGAGGTAAGACATAAAGGCAGGAACTAGAGGAGAGGCAAGGAGCAAGCACAGTGCAGGAGCATGGTGTAAACAGGAGCAAAAGCAGGGGTCAGGCAGTAGCCAGGAGTAGAACAGGAAAAGGGATGGGTGCCGGAGGCAGGCACAAGCAGGGTCCAAAGCAGCCGCAACAGGAAATCACTTTGTTGCTCAGACAAACTTCCTGTGCCTCCTTCTGGCTTAAATAGCATGGTTGGAGCAATTGGTGGAGCTGGGTGATCCCCCAATATTAGTGCCTTGGGTGAGGCTATAGTCCTACAAGCTTCTTGGCCCATCAGATTTCAGAAGACATTAGGTGGAGACCAGCAGGCAGCCGCTGTCTGGGAACTCCTAGGCCTGGGTTCATAGACCTGGGACATCATATTCACAAACTTAAGTCCTCATCCTGGAACTAGTTCCATGTGGGTACTCCTCTGGACCCATGTAGAGCCAACTGTAGCATCAGGTACTTATTTTTAAATGACCTGAAAATTAATTTGTTGCACTCAGTGCACTTTTAATTCCAAACCTAGTATTATATCAGGGGACAATGGGTTAATCCCCAGGCCTAGTGAAGCACTTTCATATTTCAAAATGTAAAACAAGAATTGTGTGTGACTCACCTGTACTGGATATTCAGATGAACACCAAAGTCTTGACTGTATTCCAGTTATTCCTGTTTCTGGTAGATTGTATTCAGATCCAAGTTTAAAAAACCGATTGGACTCTCTTTTGTAAACTGTCCCCATTATTAAAAATAAGATTCCATCGTCAGTTAAAACAATATCAGTTACTTTATGACTTAAGTCAAAGCCCAAAATGTGTGCTGGAGCTTTGATTTCTTTATAAGTTATGAATCCATCATTTGTATGGAAAGTTCCAAATTCTGATAACAAAAGCGCAGTTGTTGGAATACAGGCAGACCACTCAATGAAGGGCTCACTACCAGCTGGGGAACAGAGGGAATTGTCATTTACATTGTTAGGAAATGGCTCTTCAGGCCTGGAAATGATAAAGGGACTATCTAGAACAAAACAATCCTGGAAAGCTATTGCCTTTCCATGGATATTAGTTATGATGTCATCTAACATTGCAGGTACATTAATTATCCAGAATCTGAAAATGGAAGAAATGACAGATAAATTGGCAAGAATTAAACTTTATATCAGATTCATTAAGAAAAATAATTCCTGACAAATTTCAGAGTTTGTAGCAACTCCAAAACAATTTATTTCCCATTTCTTTTTAACAATTTTCTCTAAACCTTTAACATTTTTCAAGTCACAATATTCTCAGGCACACCCTACGGTCACAGTGTTCAGCACATATGCCAGCAGCTATTAGAGTAGTGGTACTGTTGTTACTACAGACAAGCTGTGCACTCCTGATCACAATCATTTATATTTGTAGGGACATACCACTTTTTCAGATTGTTTCCTGCTATTCCCCCATTCTCACCAAATGTAAAATATAAAATTAAAATAAAATTGGGGGTGGGAGACCAAAATCTGCCTTCAGTGGGACTTTAACCTGCAACAGCAGCCAGGCCTCTAATGTTCAGTGTCTCAGTAAATGCTGGGAATCATAGATTAGTAGGGCTGGAAGGGACCTCAAGAGATCATCTAGTCCAACCCCCTGCTCAAAGAAGGACCACTCCTCAACTAAATCCCCAAATGGCCCACTCAAGGATTGAACTCACAACCCTGGGTTTAGCAGACCAATGCTCAAACCACTGAGCTATCCCTCACATATCCCATACATCTCTGAATTGTCTCACATAAACGGGTAAGAAATGTACATTCTCTGGAGCTGAGAGCACAAGGACTGGTTATGACATCATGGATTACTGTGGCAACAGCAGATAGAGCCATTCTTATAGTCACTTTTGCCATGAACAGTAAAAGCTGCATTACTTAAAATGAGTTTCCTAACTTTAGGTGACACTGATGACACTAGTGGATGAAAAAGGTATGTTATTAATATCAGGATATGAATTATTTGGTCACAAATTCACTTGGGTCAATGTTTAGCTAGTGGTAGAGGTAGCCAAACTTCCACAATTCTATAAAAATAGGGCTGTTTTAATAATGGAGCTGAGATAGTTGAATATGAGAAAAAACAGCCAAACTTTGTCTTTAGATATACACATGCAACTGCTATTGATTTCAATGCAAATTGTATGCATGTATTCAAAGGCAAAATTTGGTCCATAGAGAAGAAGAATAATGAAGTAATAAAACTTTCTACGTGGGCATGCATCAGCATTATTGGAGAAACAAACCCTATTACTCTATATGATGAGTGATCTTGTTTTTCCACTCTCTTTTATTTGGTTCTTCATACTACTGTCATATAGAGAAAGAAGAGGTTAAAAATAAGACAGAAAATAGATATTACAACTCACTTCACCGTAACAGCAACTTACTAAAACTGCCATAATTTATAAAAGGATTTTATCCAATTTGCCAAAAATGCTTCTATTCCTTTGGTTAAGTAAGTGCAAATATTAGAGAAAGCCTTTATCTGACGATAAATTATGATAATGATGTGTTGCTATATTGCCACCTAGTGATGAAATGGATGAGATCCAGTTGAAAAAGATGTTTCACAGAGATGACAGTAGGCCAAATTCAGTCTCTAACCCAAATGTAATAGTGATGTAAACAGTGGTGTAAGTTACTTGTTGAGTGTAAACTGGTTAGAAAAAGGCAGTAAGATGAAAATTAGTGCAACTTGTTTTAATATGGTATTCAGAGTGTGTAAAAACAACTGCAAATTAAAAGTCAAAGGGACAGATGGCGCGCATGTTTCAGGAATGCAGCTAACAAAAGAGCCCGCTACACTTTAATCTAAGACTGAATCATCTTCAATACTCCTGGGGCCAAATCTAGCCCTGTGGTAAGCCTGTGAAATTCCCACTAACTTCAATGAGTATTTGTGCAGGGGAGAATGTTGTTACCGCAGAGTACCACATTGATGGAAAACACACGTGCTTTGCACATCCACTGAATAAAAAAAAATAAAAAATAATCAGTGCAAGTTATTCTTCTTTACCATATCTATTTTCTGATCAGCTCACATCAAGGTATAAATTATATCATCATTTACATCCCTGCTGAATTTGGCCCTTAGTGTTTCTGTTATATATTACATAGTTTTGTAAATACTATAGCATTAGTCATTAAAATTAATATGTTGCCAGAAGATGGAGCAAACAGTGAAGAAAGTAGAGAAAAAGACGGTTACTCACCTTTGTAACTGTTGTTCTTCGAGATGTGTTGCTCATATCCATTCCAATTAGGTGTGCGCGCACCATGTGCACGATCGTCGGAAGATTTTTACCCTAGTAACACTCGGTAAGTTGGCTGAGGCGACCCCTGAAGTGGCGCCCTTATGGTGCAAGATATATGCCCCTGCCGACCCAGTGCCCCCTCAGTTCCTTCTTGCTGGCTACTCAGACAGAGGGGAAGGAGGGTGGGTTTGTGTAGCAGGATGGACCTCTGCTCTGGGTTTTAAGGGGTTTAAAAGCAGCTTGGCAGGGTTTGAGAGCTGCTGCTCTCAAAGCTGGGCTGATTGGGGAAGTAGCCGCAGCTGGGCCACACCCCAATCAGGCCACAGCTGGCCCTTATAAAAGGCTGTGAGCCAGGAGCCCAGTCAGTCTCTCTCTGCCTTCAGAGAAAGAAGGGCCTGGCTGCAGGGAACTGAGACAAAGTACCTGAGGGTGAAGCAGGGCTGGGGAAAGGCTGAGGAGCTGGGGAAGCTCCGGCCTGGAAAACCCCAGGCTGCGGCCTAGCAGAGGGAAAAAGGTACTCAGAGTTGCAGGGGGCTACCTAGGGGTAGGCCAAGGCAGCAGGTCCAAACCCCCTTTGCTGATGATGAGTACTGGATACTGCAGTCTGCCCCAGTGAACGGGGGCTAGATAGAGACTGGGCAGAAGCCACTACTGAGGCGAAGTGGGGATAGTAGGGTGGGGGTTCCCCTGGGACGGGGAAACCCAATTAAGAGTTAAAGGGGCACCGGGGTCCTGGGAGGGACACGGGGGCTCGTACTAAACAGGTGGATCACTGGCCAGCAGAGGGCGCTCCAGGGCTGGAAAGAGCTAATTCCCCAGAGTCACCAGCAGGAGGCGCCGCAGGGGTGAGTCCGACCCGTTTACAGTTTGGAATGGATCTGAGCAACACATCTTGAAGAACAACAGTTACAAAGGTGAGTAACCATCTTTTCTTCTTCGAGTGCTTGCTCATATCGATTCCAGTTAGGTGACTCCCAAGCCTTACCTAGGCGGTGGGGTCAGAGTGAGATGTCGCGGAGTGAAGGACCGCTGAACCAAATGCTGCATCACCCCTGGACTGCTGCACTATCGCACAGCGGGAGGCGAAGGTATGTACTGATGACCAAGTTGCTGCCCTACAGATCTCCTGTATGGGGACATGAGCCAGGAAGCCGGAGGATGAAGCCTGAGCCCGAGTTGAGTGGGCAGTAAAATGCATAGTCGGGGCGCCAGCCAAGTCATAGCACGCCTGGATACATGATATAATCCAGGACGAGACACGCTGCGTGGAGACTGGGAGGCCCTTCATCCGGTCTGTCACCGCCACAAACAGCTGGGATGTCTTTCTGAAAGGTTTTGTTCACTTGATGTAAAAGGCGAGGGACCTGCGAACGTCTAGGGAGTGCAGCTGTTGTTCCCGACGAGAAGCGTGCTGCTTCAGATAGAAGACTGGAAGGAAGATGTCTTGGCTGACATGGAAGGCAGACACCACCTTAGGAAGGAAGGCGGGGTGTTGTCGCAGCTGTACCTTGTCCTTATGAAACACAGTATACGGTGGGTCCGACGTGAGGGCTCGAAGCTCCGAGACGTCGCTATCACCTCGGCGAGACACAAGGAAAGCTGTTTTCCAGGAAAGGTACAGGAGTGAGCAAGTGGCCATTGGCTCGAACAGGACACCCATGAATCTGGAAAGGACCAGGTTGAGGTCCCACGTAGGGGCCGGATGCTGAATGTGCGGGTACAGACATTCCAATCCCTTGAAGAACCTGCTGACCATAGGATTGGAGAAGACCGAGCGCCCATTTTCGCCCGGGTGGAAGGCCGAAATCGGTGCTAGGTGCACTCTGATGAATGAAACCGCTAGGCCCTGCTGTTTCAAGGACAAAAGATAGTCTAAGGCCTGGTCTACACTAAGGGGGGGGTCGAACTAAGGTACATGACTTCAGCTACGCAAATAGCGTAGCTGAAGTCGAAGTACCTTAGTTCGGGCTACTCACCCGTCCAGACGCCGCGGGATCGAAGTCCGCGGCTCCAAGGTCGACTCCGCCACCGCCGTTCGTGGTGGTGGAGTTCCGGAGTCGACCGGAGCGCATGGGGAGTTCGAACTATCGCGTCTTGATTAGATGCGATAGTTCGAACTCCGAGAAGTCGAACTCTCCGCGTCGACCCGCGCGGTAAGTATAGACCTACCCTAAGATGGCAGGTACTGATGCCTCCAGAGGGGCAGTATTGCTCAGAGTACACCAGCAGGAGAAGCGCTTCCACTTGGCCAGATACATGGACCTAGTAGAGGGCTTTCTGCTACCCAAAAGAACATGCTGCACCGAGCGGGAGCAATGCAGCTCAGATTGAGTTAGCCATGCAGCATCCATGCTGTGAGATGGAGGGATTGTAGGTCCGGATGACACAGTCGGCCGTGCTCCTAGGTGATCAGGTCCGGCCACAGCGGGAGAGGAATTGGTGTGGTCACCAATAGGTTGAGGAGTGTGGTGTATCAATGCTGCCTGGGCCATGTCGGGGCAATTAGTATTAAGCGGGCCTTGTCCCTTCGCAATTTGAGAAGGACCTTGTGGACTAATGGGAATGGAGGAACGGCGTAAAACAGATGGTCCTTCCATGGTATAAGGAAAGCGTCCGACAGTATACATTACCAACTACACCGAGTGTTTTGTAAGATGCTTACATTATAATATATCTACATAGCTATAAATGTGCAATCATATGTGTGTGAAAAATCATTTTAAATGGAATTCTGTTCAGAAAAAGTTAAATGAAATACAGTACCCCAACTCTGGAAGTGCAGTGGCAAAGTATTTGGTATTTCTAAAATAGGTCTGAACAACAGGTTCCTGTCCCAAATTCCAAAACTGCTTGCTAAGTGTCTTAGAATTCTGTTTAAGTAAAATAAAGGCTGTTAGTTATCATACATTTTTATGTCAATATAGTTTAAGGCTGTATATGAGAAATCTCAGGGTTAAAATACTCTTTAAATAACATTCTAAAGTATACTTCCAAATAAAGGTGCATTATTAAACACATTTACACATTTTATCCACACTAGAATATAGTATATTTGGAACCAAAATTAACTTTCTTTGCAATATTTCCTAAAGTATATATAGCATGAAATTTAAAAAAATCACACAGAAATCTAATAAAAGTTTATGGAAAATAATGAAAATTTGATGTTCTTCTCCAAATTCCAGTACTTCAATTAATCATATAATTTTAATTCTAGTAACTCTGAGGCAAATCAACACATTTATGAAACGAATATTAAAAGATGCCAAAGAGAAGCAATTCAGCATGGCAATTTATAATAAAGTAATAACTCCTAAAGGGCATCCCTTGGTCATGGATGCACACCTCACGTAAGGTATGATGCCAAAGGCTAAATATCATCAATCACCCCACAAAGGCATCAGGAGTGCATACTCTGACAATGTTTACCGCATATACCAATCCTGCAAGCTGATCCATGTGGGAAGAACTTTGTGCTCACATGGATTCCCATTGGGTGCAAGAAACCATCTGTACATATCAGCTTGTGGGATCAGGGCCATAATGTACCTCCTTAAATGGTAAAGTCCAGTTGTACTGTTAAATTCAGCTCTATAAAAATGACATAATGGGTTCACTGTTTATTATGTCTTGTTACTGTCCTATCATAATTACTTAGACAAAACGTAAAAAGTTTTTTTCTGAGTGTCAGCCATGCAAATTCACTCTAGAATGTGAAAGTCAAGCTTGGATCTTTCCTTCTCACCCACCACCACCAGCAGCAAAATAGCTGTTGGCTAAATTCTGACCCTAAGACAAGTGTACTGATAGTAGAATTTACTCTGCCACTGGAATTTAGCTAACAATTCTGTTTTTAATGCTGAGATGGAAACAAAACCACCTCACTCCCCCATGGCTGTGTCACCTCTGCAGTATTAACTGGAACAAAAAACACCAAAAACTTATTTTTGTCACTCCCTTAAGTTGAAATGATTATGGATGCACATAGGCAACATATCTAATGAATATGACAGTGCCATTTTTAATTAGTAACTTTTCAGAGTAGACTTGCACTTTCAATACCATGTTTTTAAAAGAAAATATAGAGCTATTTTAACATACCAGTGGAGGAAACGTTGCAGTGTGATTCAATTCAGAGGGTTCTGCATTTTCTGGATCGTATATCCATAAGATTAACTCCTAGCAAATAAAAAAGGTGAATGATAATATTTTGTTAATAAACATGTTAATATGCTGTCACTGTGGTGCGATTTCTTTTGGTGACTAGATGTATACTAGAATATAGTAAAAGACGGTTACTCACCGTAGTAACTGTTGTTCTTCGAGATGTGTTGCTCCTATCCATTCCAGTTAGGTGTGCGCGCCGCGCGTGCACGGCTCTTTGGAACATTTTTACCCTAGCAACTCCGGAGGGCCGGCTGGGCGCCCCCTGGAGTGGCGCCGCTATGGCGCTGAATATATACCCCAGCCGGCCCGTCCGCTCCTCAGTTCCTTCTTGCCGGCTACTCCGACAGTGAGGAAGGAGGGTGGGTCTGGAATGGATAGGAGCAACACATCTCGAAGAACAACAGTTACTACGGTGAGTAAGCGTCTTTTCTTCTTCGAGTGATTGCTCCTATGCATTCCAGTTAAGTGATTCCCAAGCCTTACCTAGGCGGTGGGGTCGGAGTGAGACATGGCAGAGTGTAAGACTGCAGAGCCGAAGGCTGCATCGTCTCTGGATTGCTGCACCAACGTGTAGTGGGAAGCGAAGGTGTGGACAGAAGACCAGGTGGCCGCTCTACAGATGTCCTGAATGGGGACATGGGCCAGGAAAGCGGCCGACGAGGCGTGCGCTCTCGTCGAGTGAGCGGTGAGGCGGCATGGTGGCACGCGAGCAAGCTCGTAGCATGTCCAGATACATGTCGTTACCCAGGAGGAAATCTGCTGCGAGGAGACCGGCTCGCCTTTCATGCGGTCGGCAACTGCTATAAACAGCTGTGGCAAACGCCGGAAGGGCTTCGTGTACTCGATATAAAAAGAGAGGGCCCTGCGGACATCCAGGGTGTGAAGCTGCTGCTCGCGAGGTGAGACGTGCGGCTTCAGGAAGAAGACCGGGAGGAAGATCTCCTGATTGAGGTGAAAGGCCGAAACCACCTTAGGGAGGAAGGCCGGGTGTGGCCGAAGCTGCACCTTGTCTCCGTGGAATACGGTGTATGGTGGGCTAACCGTTAATGCACGGAGCTCCGAAACTCGTCTTGCCGATGTAATTGCGACTAGGAAGGCTGTCTTCCAGGAGAGGTAGAGCAGAGAGCATGTGGCCAGAGGCTCGAAGGGCGGTCCCATAAGCTTGGCCAGAACGAGGTTTAAATCCCAGGTCGGGGTAGGACGCCGCACCGGCGGGTACAAGCGGTCCAGGCCTTTCAGGAAGCGGGAAACCATCTGGTTGGAGAAGATGGACCGACCTCCCATGGATGGACGAAAGGCGGACACTGCTGCCAGGTGCACCTTCAAGGAGGAGACCGCAAGACCTTGCTCCTTAAGGTACCAGAGGTAGTCCAGGATGGTAGGGATAGGGACTACAACGGGATTGAGGCCGCGTTGATCACACCAGAGCGCGAAACGCTTCCATTTCGCGAGGTAGGTGGAGCGAGTGGAAGGCTTTCTGCTCTCTAGCAGGACTTGCTGTACTGCCGCCGAACAGTCCCTCTCTGCGTGGGTCAACCACGCAGGCACCAAGTTGTAAGATGGAGGGACTGCAGGTTCGGATGGCGGAGTCTGCCGAAGTCCTGCGTGATGAGGTCCGGCCATAACGGAAGGGGAATGGGATCCCAAACGGAGAGCTCGAGCAGCAGGGTGTACCAGTGCTGCCTCGGCCAGGCCGGAGTGACGAGTATGACGTGGGCCCTGTCCCTCCGAAGCTTCAGTAGCACTCGGTGTACGAGCGGGAACGGAGGGAAGGCGTAGAGGAGGTGATCCGTCCAAGAGCAGAGGAATGCGTCCGACAGGGAGCCTGGGGAGCGACCCAGGTATGAACAAAACAGATGGCACTTCCTGTTCTCCTTGGAGGCAAACAGGTCTATCCGGGGAAACCCCCACCTCCAGAAAATTGTGTGCACCACATCCGGACGAAGAGACCACTCGTGGGAGAGGAACGATCTGCTGAGATGGTCGGCCAGCGTGTTCTGCACTCCTGGAAGAAAGGACGCTTCCAGGCGAATCGAGTGGGTCACGCAGAAGTCCCACAGGAGCATGGCTTCTTTGCAGAGAGGAGCGGGCTCCGCCCTGCTTGTTCACGTAGAACATCGCCGTCGTGTTGTCCGTGAACACCGCCACGCAGCGGTCTTGCAGACGGGTGCGGAAGGCGAGACACGCCAAACGGATCGCTCGCAGCTCCCGGACGTTGATGTGGAGTGAGAGCTCTTGGGGCGACCAGAGACCCTGTGTGTGAAGGTTGCCCAAGTGAGCCCCCCATCCCAACGCCGAGGCATCCGTGGTCAGTGTGACAGATGGACGAGGAGGGCGGAACGGGACTCCTGCACACACGACCTCTGGGTCCAGCCACCAGCTGAGCGAATCGAGGGTAGGCTTCGTGACCGTGACTACCATGTCTATGGAGTCGCGGTGCGGGCGGTACACTGACGCTAGCCAGGATTGAAATGGGCGAAGGCGCAGTCTCGCGTAGGCGGTGACGAACGTGCAGGATGCCATGTGACCCAGGAGGCGTAGGCAGGACCGAACTGTTGTAGTGGGAAAGGTGTGCAGGTCTCGGATGATGGAGACCATCGTCTGGTGCTGAGGTCGAGGGAGGCAGGCCCTGGCTACCGTGGAGTCGAGGACCGCTCCGATGAACTCCACTCTCTGCGATGGAGTCAACGAGGACTTTTCGGCATTGACGAGAAGGCCCAGTACCTGAAACATGGATAGTATTTCGGACATCTGATCTGCTACCAGTTGTCGGGATGGTCCGCGAACCAGCCAGTCGTCAAGATACGGGTAGATGTGAACGCGACGACGGCGGAGGTCTGCAGCAACTACTGCCATGCACTTGGTGAAGACCCTCGGCGCGGTGGACAGGCCGAAGGGTAGTACCGCAAACTGGTAGTGCGCACTGTTGACCACGAAACGCAGGTAGCGTCGATGGGGAGGGTAGATCGCGATATGGAAGTACGCGTCCTTCATATCGAGGGCGGCAAACCAGTCTCCCAGATCCAGGGAGGGGATAATGGACCCCAGGGTTACCATGCGAAATTTGAGCTTGACGAGGTACTTGTTGAGCTCCTGGAGGTCCAGTATAGGCCTGAGACCTCCTTTCGCCTTGGGGATGAGAAAATAACGGGAATAGAATCCCCTGCCCCGCATATCGTGCGGCACCTCCTCTATGGCACCCAAGCTCAACAGAGTCTCAACCTCTTGTAGGAGGAATTGCTCGTGAGAGGGGTCCCTGAAGAGGGACGGGGAGGGTGTGTGGGAGGGTGGGGGCGAAATAAACTGAAGGCGATACCCGTGCTGGACAGTATGAAGTACCCAGCTGTCTGTCGTTATTCGGGACCACGCCGGGAGGAAGTGAGAAAGGCGGTTGCAAAATAAACGGGAAGGATCCGGGGAAGAGACTGATGGGCCGTCCTCGGGCGTCCCATCAAAACGCCTGCTTGGGCCCTTGAGGGGCCTTGGACGACGCCTGGGCCTGGTTGCGCTTGCTGCCGGATGGCCTAGGGCGGTTTAGACTGTTTCGCTGACTATTATACGGCCGCGATCTGGCCAGGGTAAAAGGCTGGTAGGGCTGTTGTTGCCGGAATGAGCGCCTCTGGGTAGCCGGAGTGTGCATACCCAGAGTGCGAATAGCGATACGACCATCCTTGAGGGTCTGAATCCTGGAGTCCGTTTTCTCCGAGAACAGACCGTGAGTCTCAAAGGGGAGGTCCTGTAGGGTATATTGCACCTCTGGCGGCAAGGTGGAGGACTGCAGCCAGGAGATGCGCCGCATGGTCACTCCTGAGGCCAAAGTTCTGGCCCCTGAGTCTGCCGAGTCCAGAGTAGCCTGGATGGAGGACTGGGAGGCTTTTCTGCCCTCTTCGACGAGAGCGGAGAACTCCTGTCGGGAAGCTGTCGGGATCAGCTCCGAGAACTTAGTTAGGGACACGAAAATGTCGAAGGTGTAACGAGCTAGGAGGGCCAACTGGTTGGCAATCCGGAGCTGGAGACTCCCCGCTGAATACACCTTTCGGCCCAACAGGTCCATGCGCCTGGCATCCTTGGACTTTGTCGCCGGGGCTGGCTGTCCATGCCTCTCGCAGTCATTAACAGACTGTACGACGAGGGAGTCTGGAGTGGGGTGGGTGTACAAATACTCGTATCCGGTGGGGGGGACCGAGTATTTTCGTTCGACACCCTGTGTGGTAGGAGGGACGGACGCCGGTGACTGCCAGATAGTAGTGGCATTTTTCTGGATAGTCCGGATAAACGGGAGGGCCACCCGCAACAGGGCCTCGGCTCCGATCACGTTGGTCACCAGGTCTTCGTCCTCCAGGACCTCCGCCACCGGGAGGTCAATAGCCTTCGCCACCCTGTGAAGAAGGTCCTGATGGGCCCGCAAGTCAATCGGAGGAGGGTCCGCCGTGGCGGCCCCGCCACCGCCTCATCCGGTAAGGAAGATGAAGATAGAGTCTGGACCACCACATCTGCCGGTGATTGCTCAGGAGGGTGGGAAGCTGTATCGTGCCCCGGATGCTCTGCGGGACCAGGCGGCGACAGGGCCTCACCCGGTGGTGATGGGGGAGGCCTGCTCACTGTGGCTTCTGGTACCCTGTGTTCAGCACCCGCGGGACGCGGGGGGAAAGGGAGCCCTTGGGGCTCATGGTAGGCCATGGGGACCCAAAAACCCCACTGCTGTGGTCCAAGGTCCTGATTCTGGGTGCCGGCCCGGAGATCTCTCCCGCTGCCCGCCTGAGAGGCGACTGACGGCTGACGCGAAGGCCACGGGGGGGCAGAGGCGCTGATGGAGTGCACCGTGGAAGGTGGCAGTTTGTCCCCGGACGGTGCTGAGGATCGGTGCCGACCGTCGCGGTGCCAGGATGGAGATCGGGACAGTCGATTGCCTCGGTACCGGGAGCACGACCGCGACCTCGATCGACGGTGACGGGAGCGGCTTTGGGAGTCGCGGTGCCGAGAACGGTACCGGGAGCCAGACCTCCTATGGTACCGTCGGTCTGGTGACTGGGACCGTGAGCGTCGCCGGGAATGCGACCGGTACCGCGATACTGAGCGGTACCGGGACTGCGACCGGTGCCGAGACGGGGAGCGGTACCGAGACGTTGATCGGTGCCGGGATCGGGATCGGCGTGACGGCGACCGTTTCCTGGATCGGGACCGGGTCCGAGACTTGGAGCACCGTCTATCCCGTCTGTCAGGGGTCGGGGGCTGCATCAGTGCCGGCTTGCCCACCGACTGAACAGCCCGCACCGGCGGTGCCAGGGGCCGGAGGCTCGGTGCCTCTGTGAGCTCGATAAGCTCTCTCGCCATCGAGAAGGTCTCGGGCGTGGACGGGAGATGCAGCTCGACCACGGTTGGCACCGGGGAGCAGGGAGGTACCGGACTCGACGGCACCTGAGGTGCCGGAGTCAACGGAACCGTGCACGGCTTGTGCACTACCACAGCTTGTGCCAGAGGTGCCGGTGATGGCTGGGTAAGCTGTCCCGAAGCAGGAGGCTTAGAAGCCGAGTGCGCCGTCTTCCGCTTCCTCGGTAGAGAGAGGGAACGGTGCCGGGACGTCGGTGCCGTCTGCGAAGATCGAGCAGTGTCGGTACCGGGGCGGCTCGGTGCCACTGATGCGCTGCGCGCCGAGGACGATTTCGGTGCCGCCGGGGACAGCGCGGGAGGCTGAAGTGCCACCTCCATAAGGAGCTGCTTGAGGCGAGAGTCCCGCTCCTTTCTGGTGTGCAGCTTAAACGCCGTGCAGATCGGGCACTTATCTGTCCTGTGAGATTCCCCGAGGCAGCGCAGGCAGGAGTCGTGCGGGTCGCCAACGGGCATGTGCCGCTGGCAAGCCGCACAGGGCTTAAACCCCAGTGCTTTGGGCATGAGCCCGCACCGGTTGTGGAAGAAGAGGGGCTAACCCCTCTAATTCCCTTACTATACTATAACTAACTAAACTTATTCAACTAATCTAACAACTAAACTAAGTTAACCAACTATGTACACTGAAGAAATGGAGAAACGCTAGGGCTGTGGAGGTAAGAGAGCACTCCACTGTTCCAACTGGCCGTCACGGGCGGTAAGAAGGAACTGAGGAGCGGACGGGCCGGCTGGGGTATATATTCAGCGCCATAGCGGCGCCACTCCAGGGGGCGCCCAGCCGGCCCGCCGGAGTTGCTAGGGTAAAAATGTTCCGAAGAGCCGTGCACGCGTGGCACACACACCTAACTGGAATGCATAGGAGCAATCACTCGAAGAAGAACAATACCATATAAAGAAGCATTAATTTGGACAATGTCAAAATTAAGTCTTGAGCCTGATCTTACTCAGACAAAAGCAAAACTCCCATTGACTTCAGTAGGCAATGGAGACTGAGGGGATCCAGATCCACTCCTCATAGAAAGGGAGTTATTTCCTTTCAGTTCTTCTATTCGTCCCTCAGCAGTACTTCACATACCATAGTCTCTCTTATTCTACTGGGCCCATGCTACTTTACAATCCTGCTGCAGTATCGCAAACTATATGGCCATGAACTATATGGACTGATGAACTATATGGTCCATATCAGTCAGCCACAGAAGAACTCAACGCCTCGTGGGGTCCCAGAGCCCAGCCTCCAGCCTGAGCCTGAACATCTACACTACAGTTAAACAGCCCAGGAGCCTGAGTCCCAGGAGCCTGAGCCAGCTGACATGGACCAGCTGAGGGTGTATAATTGCAGTGAAGTACCCTTAGGATCTTGGCATCTGCCCCTAAGTAGAGAGGCAGGTTTGGATAACTGTGTAGCTGCTCTTTCAGAGGCGGCTGAGCACAACACCCCTCACTCTAAGGGAGTCGAACCAGGCTGTGCCTGTTTGGCAGGCTCCATATACAGATGCAACAGTGCCATGAATTTGGTCCATAATCAATAAAGGTGAATGTTCTTTTAGTTTCCATATTTTCCCAGTCAAACACAATCTCTCTAATAGAAAAAAAGAAAGAGGGAGGGCATGAGAAATGATTAAATATGTAATTTGCTTATACTAGCTTTGGCAAATGTTGTGAAATAACAAGGCATTTTACAGAGTGAATGATAGACCATAACATTTTATGGTATATTAAATTTTTTATCCAAACTCACTAAAAAACTCTAGCTTGGGCATGAAACATGCATTTCACAAAGCTCCAGAAAACACAAATATATAGAAGAAGAATAAAGAAAGGGTTGGCTGAAGTCCACTGACCTTTTCTTCTGACTGGACTAGATTTGTATCAAATCACTGTTTTGGAGAAGTGAGAAATAACTTCCGAGTTAAAGTTAGTTAAAACATTAAGCAAAAGATAGCACTTAAAAATTAAATTTACCTGGCTATCATATTTTGAGGGTGGAACGGAGCTATAAAAATAAAATAAAATAACAGTTAGTTACTTTTATAAGTAACAACCACTGCTTTGTAAAAGAAAAGAAAAGTTACTTACCTTACAGTAACTGTAGTTCTTTGAGATGTTCTGTACATTTTGACCCCACTCTTAGCATACATGCATCCCATATGCTGGAGTTCAGAATGTTCTAACCAGCAGTGTCCATTTGGCACTGCATGCCCTTGTGCACTCTTCTCCCCAAGCACATAATGGGCAGAACATACCCAACCACCACTCAGTTCCTTCACTGCACAGAATCCCAGTTAAAAACTCAGAGGTACAGAGCTGAAGGGTGGATCATGGTGTGAGGTTATTGACATTAACTGTAACTGTATAGATCATTGTTGCAACCAGGGTCCTATGGTTCACCAGGTCTTGTACAGAGGAGGTGAAGTGGGCTGTCTATGGAAAAGTTGTAGTTTGCTGATTATGATTATGCTGTCTGTACGTGTGTATCATTTCTGTATTTGAAGTTATGAATATTGGCTATGTACTTGTATCCCCTTCTCAGTAAGTGCCCAATCAAGAAACACTTAACTGACAATGGACTTTGGTAGATGCCAATCCACATCTGAGCTTTCCTGGGAATGTTCAAATTAACATGTAAACAATGGCGTCAGCCTACAAAAAGCTGAATCATTCATGGACATGTGACTTGTCCAGGAGGCTACAAACTCCATCTTGTTGCTGTGACTTTGCACAGAAGAACAAAGGGATTTCCGCCCACAAAAGAGAGAGTATAAAGGGCCCTGGAAGCACTGTGGGGCTAAGGGTCTCAGAGCCCAAGCTTCAGCCAGAGTAGGAACATCTACACTGCTATTTTTAGCTCCATTGTGTGAGCCTGAGTCAGTTGGTCCAGACTCTGAGGCATGCTGACATGGTTTTTTTTTGCAGTGTAGTCATACTCATAATTACTTTGTCTGTGTGGAAGACTGTCTATAGAGGACCAGCAATCAGAGCCTGAATTTCATTCAATTTCCATGCATAAGTGATTGTCATTGGGAACAGTGATGGTCTGGTGATTAAGTGAACATGATGGCATGGGTTCAAACAGCCAACCAATCAACTAGGTAATGTGAAAATGTGTAATAACCCCTCCAGGAACCTGTGAGCAACAGTGTGTGAAAAGACACAGTAATTTTGGATGGGTTGATGATGAGCAGATATTGCTGTTAAATGCACTTAGATCGAACTAATCGATAGTCCTGAATGCTTTAAAGATATAATCCATTATATCAGGAATCAAAGATCCTAATGAGCTAAGCTGTCATTGAGCTGCCCAAGAGAAAAAATGTTTCCATTCTAAACCATATTTGTGCCAAGTGGAGGGCTTTCTGCTCTGTAAAAGCAAATCTCAGATCTGTGCAGATCAACTTCTGTCTACTGATGTTAGCCATGCAACAGCCAAGCTGTCAGATGTAGAGGCAACAGGTCTGCATGAAGGACTAGACCATGATTTTGAGAGACTATATCTGGCAGAGATAGAAATGTTATCCATGGTTAGTTCGGGAGAGGTAGAAGTTCTGAATAACAAAATTGGTGTGGCTATGCTGGAGTTATTAAAATCAGACATATCTTGTCTTGCCTCACTTTTCAAAGGATCCTTGGACTGAACAGAAATGGTGAGAAGGCATACATTCATGGAAAAGTGTTGGGTATAGACGGGGGTGAAAGTAAGTCCAGTGACTTACCAATATGCTGGGGCCAGCTCTGACCCCCGGAAGGGGTGGGGACTAGGGTGGAAGGGGCGGGGCTAAGGGAGTCAGAGCCAGCCCCAGCCCACCCTGTAAGGTAAGTGCCTCCCCACTGGGGTAGCAGCAGCAGCAGCCCGGGGCTCTGGGGGCTATTTAAAGGGCCTGGGGCCCCCCTGCTTCTACCTCCCCAGCCCTGTAAATAGTCACAGGAGCCCTGGGGAAGTGGCGGGGCTCCAGCAGCTATTTAAAGGACTGGGGCGGCAGAGGCAGCTGGAGCCCTGGCCTGTTTAAATAGTCCCTTGAGCCCCCCCCCCCGCTACCCTGGGCTCTGGGGGCTATTTAAAGGGCCTGGGGCTCCCCTGCTTCTACTGCCCCGGCCCTTTAAATAGCTGCCAGAGCCCTGGAGTAGTGGTGGTGGGGCTCCAGCGGCTATTTAAAGGGCCAGGGCGGTAGAAGCAGCGGGAGCCCTGGACTTTTTAAATGCCCCAGAGCCCTGCAGCCTTACCCCAGGGCTCCAGCAGTGGGGCTCTGGTGGCAATTTAAAGGGCCTGGGGCTCCAGCCCCTGCTGGGAGCCCCAGGCCCTTTAAATTGCCCCCTGGGGAAGCCAGGCCGCTTCCCCAGGGGTGTACTGGCTAACTTTCACCTCTGGATATAGACCTCAGACTCATTGCCCCTTGAGAGCAAAAGCTGCAAGACTTCCTGTTTTCCCTGGTCACAAACAGATCTACCCATGAGACTATTCATTTTTGAAAGAACTGATGCAGAATGAAGTCTTTTAGGGACCACTCAGACATCAGCATCACTCTTTCAGTCAGATGATCTGCCAAATAGCTGTTATCCCCTGGAATACATAAAGGCTGACTTGATACTGAATACACCATTCCTGTAGAAATAAATCATCTAGTAAATAAGAAAAGCATAGTTCACCATTTTCTAACATAATAAAAACTAAACGTTAACTTACATTTATTCAGATTTTTAAGATACACAATTGCTTAAATAAATGTGTACAAATACAGTATCCTCCTGTGACACTTTCTCAATATGTGCAGGACTGTGGGTGACCTTGTTACCCCCTACCTCCAGCATGAGAGTCTTTCTCTCCTCAGGACTCTGCCAGTCCGATCCTTGCCTTGCAGGTTAACATTAGGTGGACCCCAACCTTTTGGGCCTCCTTGAAAACAGAAACATTCCTCTCCCGTATCCAGCCTATCACTGGATACCACAGAAATTACCAAGTCCGCTGTCTCCAAAGAGACAGTATGCAAACCATCCTATTAGCTCAGCTGAAGACAAACGCTTTACTTTAGTATTACAGCACTGAGATGAATTTATAGCAAAACCAAGAAACAGAAATGGTTACAAATGAAACAAAAGTATAATACACTTATAAGAGACTACATATGACCTTATCAGGCTCCAGTCTTTGTCTAAAGCACTTTTGCTCACCCACAGCCACGTCTCAGTGCCACTAACTCACGTGACTGGGGATTCACCATTTATGGATGCAAAGAGTGCTGACCTCTTTGTTCCCTCAGTTACGGATAACTAAAATGTCTTTTTGCTTCTTCTTAGACATCCTGAAATTTATCATCTTTGTCACCAGAGTCAGGATGAAGCCCTGGGGTTCAGAATCCAGTGCCTTCCCATGCTCATTTCACATCCACATGTTAATTTGTTCTTCCTCCTTACCTCTGATGCAAACAAACTGTCAATTGTCTCTGGCATTATCATGCTCAATTTACATTACAGAAAGGGAGATAACTATCTTCCCTCCTGTTTGGAAGAAAACCTGGATCCCCCTTTGTTTGGGTACACACGTTAAAGCATACTATCTGTAAGTATCCATAATTCCTCTGTTAATACATACATTTCACAATGCCATTAATGACCAGTTTGTGACTCGCTTTCATTTGATATCTCACACCACATTCTTTATACGTAAATATAATGACAGCAATATGTTAGGCATAGTAAATTTGTCAGGCTTCTTGGAACTGCTGTTAGTGGGCTGTCAGTGGGCATTTAGGGGCTGTTAGGGTCACACCTCCTGGTTAGAAAATAGAAGTACCAAATTTAGTGTAAAAGTTGTTATTTATTATTATTAGTTATTACATCCTTCTCACACCAGTACTGGTGCACAGGGCTGAAACTAGTCTCTTCCATCCTTCTCTCATGTACTGCTGCCTCCATCTGTTCAATATTATTGAGAATGACTGTTCTGCCCTCCCTGCTAAGGGTTCTTCTTAAAGTTTCTCTTGGGGGCCCATGTTTCCTCACACCAGTTGGTTTCTACTTGACAGCTTCATGTGGGAGTCTGTGTGTTGGCATCCAGAGTACATGTCCCAAATATGTCCAACACTTCTTTCTAATTCTAGTGGAGATGAAGTTATATTTAGTTGGAAATCAACTTTTAGCCAATGAGAATCAACCTTTCTTTAGGAAAAGAACTAAAAAGTACAAAAGCAAAAAGAAGATTAAAATGTACTATTTAAATCAAAGTGATTTAAGTCACTTTGATTTAAATCAATCCAACTTGTGTGGCAGTCATAACCAAAGTACCTGGGGTAGGAGGAGTATAAAAATACTAATACCTTTTGGATGGGACTTGATATCTGTGGTCCTCTCTCTTAAATATTGCAGAGAGTGACACAGGTATAGCCCACAGATTTTTGGTCAAGTCCATAATACCTTCATTTATTGACATTGCAATGCAACCCTGAGGTACTGGCCAAAGAATATAAAAAAAAATGTATAAGATTTCCCTCAATCACCTCAAGAGGAATCTCAAGCATCTCTGCCATCCTCTTCAAAAGGTCTCAGAATGCTCTAAAGTCATCCTCTGTAAACTGGTCCCCTGTTCTGGTCTGGTGCTCCTCTTCCTCTGTTAAAATGTCCTGTTTGCAAGGGACCCCACCCCAACCTGGTGGCCCCCGCCCTGAGTCCACTCACTGGCTTTGCCGGGCTTGGGCCGCTGCAGCAGTTCAGCAGGGAGTAGCTGCCTTTCGGAGGCATCGGAGAGCCAGAACGTCTCGCTTGCGGCAGCAGTGACCTCAGCCATGGAGGAACCGGCACGGTGAAGGGGGACAGCAGCCCTGCAAAGGCGGTGGCGCTGCTAGCGGGGTGAAGCCGCGCCCCCCCAGCCCCTCCTGCCCAGGCTGAGGCCCGGTGCCGCCCTGGGGGCTCCTGCAGGCTTCAGTGGATGTATGCAGGCGCCAGCCCCCATGTGCCCCCTGGCTCCCCCTTCACCTAGGGTTACCATATTTCAACAATCAAAAAAGAGGGGAGAGCCCTGCCCTAGCCATGCCCCCATCCACTCCCTGCCACTTCCCACTCAGACTGCCCCCGTCAAAACCCCCAATCCCCCCCGCTCCTTGTCCCCTGACTGCCCCCTCCTGGGAGCCCTGCCCCTAACTTCCCCCCAGAACCCCAGCCCCTACCTAAGCCTCCCTGCTCCTTGTCCCCTGATTTCCCCCTCCTGAGACTCCCCCACCCTAACTGCCCCACTAGGACCCTACCCGTCCCCTGACTTATTCACACCCCTGCCCCCAGACAGACCCCTGGGACTCCCACGCCCCATCCAACCACTCCCCGGCCCCTGACAGGACCCCCAGAACTCCCGACTCATCCAACCCTCCCCCTGCTCCCTGACCACCCCCTGGGATTCCCCTTACCATGCCCATGCCAATCAGACACTGGCTCCATGTGGAGGCAAAATTCCATGTGGAGTGCTGAGGCAGCGGGAGGGAGGGAGCTGCAGGAGGGGCAGCGGCGAGGAGTGACCCGGGCGGGGGGGCGCCTGCCCAAGCTGTGGCCTGGTTTCCCCCACAGGGGGCTCCTGCAGTGGATGCATGTGGGCAGCAGTTCCTGTGCGCCCCCCAGCTCCCCACTCGCTGCGCTCGGGCTCTGCGGCTCCCAGGAGCGTGAACCGCTGCCGCTGCCCCTCCCGCAGCAGGCTCAGGGCCCCGCGCCCCGGTGGCTCACACTCCCGGGAGCCACAGAACCCGAGCACAGTGAGGGGGGTTCTGGGGGGTGCGCCTGCCACCGGTCTGGGGTCCTGGCTGCCGGCCCTGCTCAGCCTCCTGCCGGCCTGGGGTTCCATTCACTCAGCTGGCAGCGGGCTGAGTGGGGCCAGCAGCTGGGACCCCAGCTGGCAGCCGTGTGGCCAGGCAAAATCGGCTCCTGTGCCACCTTTGGCACGTGTGCCAACCCCTGCCCTAGACCAACTAGTTAGGGTAACTCAAGTCTACTCTACAGAGTTAGGTCAATGTAAGGCAGCTTACGTCAACCTAACTATGTAAGTATTTATACTAAAATTTTGCCCTCGCCGACATAACTGCCTCACTACACTGACTTAATAACTCCACCTTCACAAGAGGCATAGGTCAACGGTAATGTAGTTAGGTCAATGCAGTGTCAGTGTAGACACTGTGTTGCTTACAACCATTGTTACTGGCTCTCAAAAGCCATGCCACAAGGCTCCTCATTGACAGTACAATTGATACAAACACTCCTGGTGAGGACGCACACAAGGAGCAAAGTGTAGACACACACAAGCGATGTAATTACTTTGGCAGCTGTATGCTGACATAGGTTAGATCAACTTAGGCCCTGTCTACACTGCCATTTTACAGCGCTGAAACTTTCTCACTCAGAGCTATGAAAAAAACACCTCCCTGAGCACTGCAAGTTTCAGTGCTGTAAAGTGGCAGTGTAGACAGCAGCTGTACTCTCAGCGCTGGTAGCTACTCCCCTCGTGGAGGCAGGTACCATAGGCTGGGGGAGGCTGTGCCTCCCCAGACAGTCAGGCATGGCCCCACCCACCAATGTTCCCTCTAATTTTTTACATTCATGTGCAGAATGAATTTTGTCATGTGCACCAATATGGAGGTGATGTGTGGTGCAGGGCCGCCCAGAGGATTCAGGGGGCCTGGGGCAAAGCAATTTCAGGGGCCCCTTCCATAAAAAAAAGTTGCAATACTATAGAATACTATATTCTCGTGGGGGCCCCTGTGGGGCCCGGGGCAAATTGCCCCACTTGCCCCCTCCGGGCAGCCCTGGAAAAAATAAACATTTAAAAACCTTCCGCATCTCGGCAAACCCAGTTTGAGAAAACTTCTTTTCAAGTCACCTTTACAAGGTATCACTGGTTCTCAGCATCAGCTAGTGCTAAAAGGCACTAAAGCTCATTAAAAGGGTTGGACAAATATTTTCCGTCAAAACTTTTTTTTGATTGAAAACTAGGGGTTTTTAAAAATCAGAAAAAATCATGGACAATGTCTGCTTTCCTTCAAAATGTGTCGTGGTTTTTTTTAATTGAAAAGCTGAAATTAGTCTGCCAAAACCTGAACATGGTTTGGGGTTTCCAGAAGTGTGTGGCCAAATATTTGCTGCTTGCTGTGTTTGATTGTTTAAAGAAACAATAAAAAATTTCTGCTTAAAAAAAATCCAAAACTATTGAACCACCTCAGCTTGAACCAATCACACTTGAGCCCATCCAGTCAGAGATTTTTTCAGGTTACTCTGCTGGCTTCCTTGACTCATATCTGTCTCCACAACTTTGGGTTCATTTAGGTTAGAACATAAGAATGGCCATACTGGGTCAGACCAAAGGTCCATCCAGCCCAGTATCCTGTCTACTGACAGTGGCCAATGCCAGGTGCCCCAGAGGGAGTGACCCTAACAGGTAATGATCAAGTGATCTCTCTCCTGCCATCCATCTCCACCCTCTGACAAACAGAGGCTAGGGACACCATTCCTTACCTATCCTGGCTAATAGCCATTAATGGACTTAACCTCCATGAATTTATCTGTTTCCTAGAGACTGGCTCCATGGGGTCCCTCACAAACTGGAGACGGTTACTGTGGGTTTGTCTTTAGCATAGCTTATGTACATACTCCACGAACTGAGCATTTGAGCTTGTTCCAGAATCTGGGATGAGCCTCTGTTGTGAAAACTGAAATGCTCAAAATAGCACATTCATGTGAATGGACACAGGGTGCTAAAATTAAATTAATCCAGGGGTTCTCAAACTGGGGGTCGGTACCCCTCAGGGGGTCACAAGGTTATTACTGGGGGTCGCGAGCTGTCAGCCTCCACCTCAAACCCTGCTTTGCCTCCAGCATTTATAATAGGGTTAAATATATTTTAAAAAGTGTTTTTAATTTATAAGGGGGGGGGTCGCACTCAGAGGTTTGCTATGTGAAAGGAGTCACCAGTACAAAAGTTTGAGAACCACTGAATTAACCCCTCTAAAGCCTCGGGGGATGCAGGGGAGGGGGCTCTCCCTTGGTAGGGTTGGGAAGGAGGTAGGTGGTGTAGGATATTGCTCTTCTCATGTGATTCCTCCCCCGTGGCTCTCTTGGCTCTGTCAATGTTATTCTAAAGTGGCTAATTTTAATGAAGCTACCCTCCCCTGACATGAATTTCCCTATGGCATAGAAATTAAATGTAGGCTATAATTTGGCATTTGAGAAGTGAAAGGGATGGTAGCCCTAAGGGAAAAGATAACAGCTTGGCTCTTTGTGTTAAACAGCTGTCTGCAAGCCTCAAAACTGCTGAATGAGCTTTATGGTAGGGAAGGCTATGCCTCCCCAAACAGCCTGGTCCTGCCCCCTATCCGACCCCCACCCACATCCTTCCCCCCAACTGCCCCCCTCAGAATCCCCGACCCATCCTGCTTCTTGTCCCCAGAGCGCCTGGTGGATTTTGCTAGCCTCAGAGGCTCACTATGACCCTCCACGTAGTCCTTCTCTCTCTAGAGGCAAGGGTCACAGCTTACTGAGCCATTTTCATCATAAGCCAACACGGGAGGTGAGGAGAAGCAACCCTCCCTCGCACAGTCTCTGTTGTCTCCCAGTCTTAGTGATTAATCAGGGAGGCGAGGGGGGAGCCTGGGCCCACCCTCTACTCCAGGCTCCAGCCCAGGGCCTAAAATTAGCAGCTATGGTAGCTGACTTTTTGGAAATAGGACATGTACAATTCCCTGGGCCACTTCCCCACAGGAGACCCCAGTCAATATCTCCTTCACTGTTACCTCAGGGCCTCCTTCCTTGCACCTGATATGGATTTGTACTGCTTCATTCCTCCAGCAGCACAACTCCCTCCTATAGCTCCTGACACCCACACCTCACCGACTAACTGGGAGGCTTTTAACTAGTTCCAGCCAGCCCTTGATTGGCTTCAGGTACCCCAATTAATCTAGCTATCTCCACTGCCTTCTAGAAGGATCTTAATTGGCCCCAGGTGTCTTGATAAATCTGGAGCAACTGCCGTTTGGTTACCATGGTACCAGGGATTTGTTTAGCCTAGGGCTAACGTACCTGTTCCTCACTACTTTACTGTAGCCATCAGGCCTTGCCCCATCACAGTACATCTACACTGATCAAAAACCCGGGGCACCCGAGTCTCAGAGCCCGAGTCAGCTGACAAGGGCTCACAGAGCTTGACTACAAATTGCAGTGTAGATGTTCAGGCTCAGGCTGGAGCCTGGGTTCTGACTCTCCCCCCTTGTGGGGTTTTATAGTCCAGGCTCCAGCCCGAGCCCAAACATCTGCACTGCCATTTTATAGCCCTGTCGCCTGAGAACCACGAGCCTGAGCCAGCTGACCTGAGCCAGCCACAGCTGTGCCACAGGTCTTTTATCACAGTGTAGACATACCCAGAGCGTCACAGCTAAACATAAGGTGAAACAGACTGTCTAGGACAGGGGTCGGCAACCTTTCAGAAGTGGTGTGCCAAGTCTTCATTTATTCACTCTAATTTAAGGGTTTGCGTGCCAGTAATACATTTTAATGTTTTTAGAAGGTCTCTTTCTATAAGTCTATAATATATTACTAAACTTTTGTTGTATGTAAAGTAAATAAGATTTTTAAAATGTTTAGGAAGTTTCATTTAAATTTAAATTAAAATGCAGAGCCCCCCGGACTGGAGGCCAGGACCCGGGCAGTGTGAGTGCCACTGAAAATCAGCTTGTGTGCTGCCTTCGGCACACGTGCCATAGTTTGCCTACCCCTGGTCTAGGATAAGCAGTTAACACACAGAAGAAATTACCTCATCTATCTTGTCTTTCTAATATCCCGGGACCAACATGGCTACAACATTTCAAACAACCTTTATGTACTGACAACTGGAAACAATAGGAAGACATCACCCAAGGTTGTATGGCCAGGTCTATCAGAAGTTCAGACGACATGTAGGCTGATGGGTTTCCCTGGGACTGACTGCAAAAGCAAGAGTTAGGGGATTGATTGGTTGCAGCTATGTTTGTTTGGGTGTGTGAGAGGCAGAAAGCCAGACAAGCAGTTTGAGCGTGGCCCTGATGGGGAGCAGAGAGAGAGAGTTCCTTGGAGTACATTACTTACAAGAAAGACAAGCTTGGAAAATGTGAGCCAGGAAACTGCCTGCTGTTGTTTGTTTCTACTATGTTGAAGGAAACAGGACTTTGTGTACATTCTTTGTAAATAAACAGGACTGCATCAAATAAATATACAGCTAGTATCATAATCAATGTATCCTCCTATAAAAAACAACTCAACAAACATTAGTTGGAAATCTTATGAAAAAAGATTTGATTTGCAGGACGCATTTTAAGAGTTTCAATAGACGATGCATGTTTTCAGGCCCTGGAAGGGAAAGTTGATGGTAGAAGAATGCAAGACAGAAAAAAGAGCTAGGATGGATGATGTATTCTGGGTGGATCAAAAGGACTATTAATCCACAAAGTAATTAGCAGAGGACCATACAGAATGGGCTAACATGGTTGCAAACATCTAGTAACAGAGATGCCACATAAGAAGAAGCATGGAAACAACCTGGCAAGTCCTCAAATGTGGGCTAACTGTTCAGCCCAAAAAGGGACAACATAGGCTACTGTCTTGACCTGGACCTTGCCAGTTTTATTCAGAAAGCTAAGAAGAATTTTTCAGCAAAGTTTGAAGAAAATTGGTTAAGCTGTCTTATTGCTAGGTTTTGAGTTGCGAGTCATTAAAATATCACCCTCACAGAAACATTGACTTACATCTGGCATTTCTTTATGTCCCACTAGCACAAAAATGGCTTATTACTACTCTGACAAACTTTCCACATAGTAAGAAGAAACTCTATATATGAACAAAATAGGTTGTAATTAAGTAAAGTTATTAATTAATGTTTTATCTAATTTTACTCCTCTGGGAATTCTGCACCACTGTGCACATTCAGAATTCATGTCCCCTGCAGATTTTTTTTCTCTGCAGAAAATACATTCTGCCAGAGAAGTGCTGCAATTACATCTTTTGCCCACCAGGGACTACTGTGGAGCCAGAACAGAGGGCAACCGGCTCACTGGTGGTAGCACCCAAGCAGGAGGAGGAGTGGCTGCATTCCTCAAAGCAATATGTCCGCTGGGCCAGGTGAGGAGGCACAGACAGAATGGGACACATGAGGCTTCTGGGGGAGCCACATAGACTGGGCTAGTGGGTGGAGATAAACTGAGGCTGGGACTGAATGGGAGTGGGGGTATAGGGACACATGGGGGTGGGGGTGGCAGTGGGGGTGCAGGGACATCTGGGGATAGAGGGAGGGGGTGCAGGGACACACGGGGATCAGGGTGGCCGAATGGGGGTGCTGGGACACATGGTGCCTGGAGGAAGAGGGGTGGTCAAGTAGGGGTGCAGAGGCACATAGGGATGAGGGAAGAGGGGCGTCCAAGTAGTGGAGCAGACACACATGAGGATTGGGGCAGATGTGCCTGACTGAATGGGAGAAGCTAGAGGTCAGCCAGGGTCTGCATGGAGGAGTCTCCCCAACTTCCTAACAATTCCCCCCCCCAAAAAACCTGTTCCATACTTCCCCCACCCACACTCAAAACCCTCCAGGTTCATTCCCAGCAATTACTTCCCTCTCCCTCAGCTCCTCTATTACTCCTGACTCCCACAAGCATGTGTGCTGCTTCTGAGGGGTGCGGGAAATACATTTCTGTATTGTAGTTTAAATGAATTATTATTCAAAGTTCTGTATTAATATGCCTAGTAAGGAATCTATTTGTCAAAAATCATTTCCTGAATCTTTTTGTTGGCTGGATTTTACAGACATACTTGCTGACAGGTATTTTGAAATAAATTACAAAAATAATTGAAATTGGCATGATTATATTGTGTTATTTTGACAAATAAAATATGCAGAACTTTAAAATATTATGCATAGAATTCTTAATTTTTTGTCGCAGAATTTCCCCAGGAGTGCTAATTTTAATGGCTACATAGTGTTTATGAGCAGCTTTCCCTCTGGCAGTGGACTGCATTTTAGAGAGAACAAAAGGTTCTGTCTATTCATTACAACTCTAACAGATTTCCCTTAGCTTAGGAGGTAGCGATCTGGGGAGAAATCCTTGCCCCACTGAAGTTAATGGGCATTTTGTCATTGACTTCAATTAGGCCAGGATTTCACCTCTATATTCTTGGTGCTAAATTACAGAAGTTCTAGTCCCAGCTGTGCACATGTGTGTGGTTTAGCCACTAATTAATCATTTATAACAATGGATTTGTTGTTTCCAATTGTTTTTCTGCAAAGTAGGAAGAAAACTGGTCAAGCTTTTTTTGAGTAATTAAAAATGACCCTAAATATTGAGCCATTCAACAGCAGTTCCATAGAGTTTGTCTACACATAAACTCTAACGCTTCAGTAAAGATGCTGACAGGAGGGGTTCTCCTGTTGGTGTAGGTACTCCACCTCCCCAAGAGGTGGTAGCTGGGTCAACAGGAGAATTCTACTGTTGCTGTGTACACTGGGAGTTAGGTTGGTTTAACTGGTTCTCTCTGGGCTGTGGATTTTTCACAACTCTCAGTGACACAGTTATTCTGACCTAATTCCCTCGTGTAGACCAGGCCCTGGTTTAAGTTGTAATTAGAATTTTAGTGAACGGCTACATTTACTTCCCTTATAACTTTGCATGGGAAAAATATTTTTTTCTAAGTTACTTTCAGGGTAAACTAAAATAGATATTCTTTTAAAGTTTCAGGGCAGTTAGTCAAACCATTTTTTAAGTAATGGATGTTTTTAAAAAAAGATACCTTTTTGCAAATTATATACAATGACTCTCATTCACTGTTGTCTTGCACTGTCCTGAAATCTGAGAAGCTACAAAGACATTACCTTACATACTGCTTGCACACACTTTGGACCAGATCCATTGGAACACTCCAGCTTGCTTGGACTACTCAAGTAAGGCAAAGCAGCTGCAAGCCTGAATTAACTGCCACTTTTTTCTTTTATAGACAATCCTTATATCTGCCCCATACTTTTTAACTTAACTGAGCCGCATAACAAATTATTATCGACCATTTTTGTGTCAAATCACTAGATAAATCACAAAAGATAGCCAAATACAATTAAATTATACATCTCCAAATATATACACATGGAGAGAAGGTCTCATATGAAATCACCTACCTCTGCTCTGGAGAACTTTTCAACACATACCACAAAAAGCAATTCAACTGTTCAGAGATAGGCAAATAGCGGTCCACATCCTCAAATGTCTAATACAGGGGAAAAAAACATGCTACATGTTCATATATGATCTACATGATACCACCCTTAGGCTCTGATCATGTTAACATTTATATATGTAAGTATTTTTATGTACACAAGTAGTCCTACTGAATTCAGTGAAACTAGTCATGTGTGTATGTGTTCACAGGAGTAGGGCCCTAGAGGCCAAAGGTGAAATCCTGACCTGACTGAAGTTGAGTCAGGATTTCACTCCAAGTATTTTGTGTGTCCAAGTAACTACATATAAATACTTTTATATCTCACGTTCGTTATATTTGTTCATGTATTGTTTATTACAATTTAATGCAATGTTGGTGAAGAAAGAAATGTAGGAACAGTTCAGTCATAACACAGTTTCCTCTTATCGATTCCCTTTTTATTTCCTCTTACAGCTCTCTCTTTCCTCAGCATCAAACAATAAAAAATGAACCTGACCTGATGGTGGCATCAAAGGAGCATGCTACCAGTCTCCACTTCACAGAAGGTATAAAAACACAAGAGCTGCTCTCCTGCGGGACTTCTCAGCCATTTTTCACCAAATCAAGCAGAGAAGAGCTGCATGTAGGAGCCTGATGAGGCAGGGAGAAACCTGCCTTCTTGTGCATTGATAAACCCCCAAAGAAAGAGAGAGCTACTGTTATTTTCTAAATGATCTTTACTCTTCTGTGCTTTATCCATTAAGTAAAAGAGCAATGGTATTAGAGTCCTGTGCAAAATGCCCATGTGTGTTACATACTTCACAACTATTAGTTGCCTCCTGAGAGAGTTAAACTATAACCCAAAAGTCTCTCACCTTCACTGAGATTCTGGGAGAGGGTGTGTTTACTGGGATATTTTGCAGGTTAGCACTGACTCTGGGGGCTTAAGGCAGGTAGACTAAGGTGTAGCAGACTGAGTGTTAGTGCCCAAGAAATGTGCCAGAGAGGCCAAGAGAGGAAATAGTGCAGCAGCCTGCTGAAACCCACAAGACGTTAGAACACCTAGGTATCCAAAGGAATGGATTCCCCTCACAGCACTCTGGTGGGTGGTTGGCAGGCGGGAGCATGACCAGATCTGTGACACCTTCTAAGAAACATTCCACTGGAAGAAATTTTTTTTTGTTAATCTGATTAACTGTCAAAAGTCCATATGTGTTCACTGTCCAGTATGTATGGACTTGTTTTTTTGGGAGATCATATATTGGAATGACCTACAAATATTAGATTGTTTTGGGGAGATTAGTAATCATTGATCATATTCCTCCCTTGGATCTTTATAAAATATTTTCTGGAAGACATTCCAATTATTTGCTGCACTATCTGTGAATTCTGCTTCTTCAAAATGGTTGTTTGCATGGATTCACACTAGGTGCATGAGCTTGGACATTTTTCAATAGCAGTGTCATAGATTCCAAGGTCAGAAGGGACCACTGTGATTATCTAGTATGACATAGGCCATAGAACTTCCCCAAGATAATTTCAAGAACATATCTTTTAGAAAAACATCCAATCGAGATTTAAAAATTGACAGTGTTGGATAATCCACAACCAGCTTTGGTAAATTGTTCCAATGGTTATTTGCTCTCACTGTTAAAAACGTATGCCTTATTTGTCTAGCTTCAACTTCCAGCCATTGGATCATGTTAAACCTTTCTCTGCTAGACTGAAGAGCCCATTATCAAATATCTGTCCCACATGTAGGTACATATAGACTGTAATCAAGCCATTCCTTAACTTTCTCTTTGTAAAATAAATAAATTGAGCTCTTTGAGTCTATCACTATAATCATTCTCATGGCTCTTATCTGAATACTTTCCAATTTATCAACATCCTTCTTGAATTGTGGACTCCAGAACTCGACACAGTATTCCAGCAGCTGTCACTCCAATGCCAAATATAGAGGTAAAATATCTCTCCTGTTTATGCATCCAAAGATCACATTAGCCCTTTCAGTCACAGTGTTGCACTGGGATCTCATGTTCAGCTGATTATTCACCACAACTCTCAAATCTTTTTCAGAGCTGCTGCTTCCTAGGATAGTCCCATATCTTGTAAGTATGGCCTACCTTCTTTGTTCCTAGATGTATACTTTTACATTTAGCCATGTTAATATGCATATTGTTTGCTTGCATCCAGTCTGTTGGGATTACTTGTGCATCCTGCCAATGTCCTTGTGCCACCCTATCTGAAGGTATATAAAGATGGAAGCCACAATTACCACTTGTGACCTGGTGAAATGGGATGTTCTGGGTCCCCCCTACCTGAGGGCCATAGGCAGTGAGCAGGAACTCAGAAGTATATGTTGCAAGCTTCTTTAATCCCTTTACACAACATTTCTGTGTTTTATTATTTTAATTAATGTTAGGTCACTTTTGCCAAGATTTTAGCCCTTTGTACCCTTTTTTCTATCCAGGATTCCACTGTGCATCTCCTCCTTTGTTACAAGGCATCATTGAGATGGTACAGGGAGCACAATCCTGAACACAGTTCCATGTGCTCACGGCTTGAGAAAGTTGCCTCAAGTGCTATCTGGTGGAGGTAGCCATGTAGGCCTCATCCCTTCCAAGATGCTTGTGGTGAAGTAGAGACACCACCCACCAGAATGGAAAGGGTTAAGGAGAGCCTTTGGGCCCAGCAGGCCCACCCTGTAATTCCCACAGCCAATGCCAGGCAGGAGAGAAAAGGAGGGAGCCTGGCTCAGTTCAGGGCTGACCAGTGAAGAGGCAGGAGCTAGCTATCTCTCTACCTGAGGGAAGGGTCACTAGCCTGTTGGCTGAGGCAGCCACCAGAGACCAAGCAGTGTTGTCCTGGCAAAGGAGATGGAGAAAGAGGCCTAGGAACACCTGGCTTGAGAGGAACCCTCGTAACTGAAGCAGAGACCTGGGGTGGGGAGGGAGGCGTTTTCTGACCCTACCAAACTTATGACTGCTGCACCTGGAGGAACCTGGGACTGCAGGAGGATGCTACCCAGGGTCCATGAGGGACTACTAAGAGACCAGGCACCACAGGGACAGAGACCACAGGGCTACACACCCCAAACTAAAAGGACCACGGTAGGAAGTAGCCCAGGGCAATGAATGTAGACTCCCTGCTGGGAAGTCCCCTACTCAAGGGTGATTCACACAGAGCCCTGGGCTGGGACCTGGTGAAATGGGATGTCCTGGGTCCCCCCTACCTGAGAGGCTGAGGCCCTTTGACCACAGAAGCAGGGGCAGGAAGCTAGGTACTCCGACCACTAGGCTGACTGGCCCTCCAAGCCCCATTCCTGTCCCCCGCTCATTACAGTGCTCTTCACAGAATTTCCATGATAGTTGATGTCAAGGTTTTGGTCATCAGCAAAGTGGGCTCCATGCTTAAAGAAAGCCTGATCCCTAGGGATTCTGTGATGGCATCCCATAAAACGAGATAGTCAGGGTACAGGAGCAACTTCAGTGGACACACCTATGTAGAGAGTTTCTAGCTTGCAAGTTAGAGGGCATAGACATAAAACAGAGTGGGGCCCATGAAAAAAAAAGATTGATAAAAAGCTAAATTTATTTCTTCCCCTCTTTGGGGTGATTTAAAGAGTATGTTTAAGTGTTCTTTATTGTATAAAACACTCAATTGTTTGTAGAAAATTTTAAAATAACCACATCCCACTGAACTCCCTCCTCCCACAATACTGTATATATTCTTGATAAAATAAAATTAAAAAATAATCCTAGTCAAATCCCAGGAACTTCATGGCAAGCTTAACCAAAATCCTGTGGCAAGATCCCTGCAATCGGTGGCACTCCAATGCAACAGATTGGAGATTCTGTGACTGGCACAAATAAATTTAGAACTGAGGCTTCTACTTAACTAAATATGAAAATGAATAATGCATTCACTATAGTATCACATCACATTATTTAATTTGACATTAGAATCAATGTACACTGCTCCTCATTTGTTAACTTTCTTTGTATTGCAAAATTTGATACAAAAATCCTTAACAGTATCATAGATATTTGTGAGGAAGATGAAGGTTTTGGCTGTTCAATAGGAGACATTTGGGTTTTGACATGAGGGAAGATCCAGGAGGCAGTTCAGGTTTGTGAGGCAAGCACATTACTGGATATTAAAATTAGAAGCAAAAGACATAAGAATATAAGAATGGCCATATTGAGACAGACCAGTGGTCCATCTAGCTCAGTATCCTGTCTTCTGCCAGTGCCAGATGCCTTAGAACGAACAGAACAGGGCAATTATTGAGTGATCCATCTCTGGTCATCCAGTCCCAGCTTCTGGCAGTTGGAGGTTTAGAGACACCCAGAGCATTGGGTTGCATCCTTGACCATCTTGTCTAATAACCACTGATGGGCCTATCCTCCATGAATTTATCTAATTATTTTTTAATCCAGTTATACTTTTGACTAGGGCTGTCAATTAATCACATTTAACTCACACGATTAATTCAACTAAATTAATCGCGATTAAAAAAATTAATCATGATTAATCGCACTGTTAAACAATAGAATACCAATTTAAATTTATTAAATATTTTGGATGTTTTTCTACATTTTCAAATATATTAATTTCAATTACAAAACAGAATACAAAGTGTATACTGAGTATAAATACTCACTTTATATTATTTGTATTACAAATATTTGCACTGTAAAAATGATAAACAAAAGAAGTAGTATTTTTCAATTCATCTCATACAAGTACCATAGTGCAATCTCTGTCATGAAAGTGCAACTTACAATGTAGATTTTTTTTGTTACATAACTGCACTCAAAAACAAAACAATGTAAAACTTTAGGGCCTAGAAGTCCACTCAGTCCTACTTCTTGTTCAGCCAATCACTAAGAGAAACAAGTTAGTTTACATTTATGGGAGATAATGCTGCCCGCTTCTTATTTACAATGTCACCAGAAAGTGAGAACAGATGTTTGCATGGCACTCTTGTAGCCGACAATGCAAGGTATTTACATGCCAGATATGCTAAACATTCGTATGCCCCTTCATGCTTTGGTCACCATTCCAGAGGACATGCTTCCATGCTGATGACACTCTTTAAAAAAATAATGTGTTAATTAAATTTGTGATTGAACTACTTGGAGGATAATTGTATGTCTCCTGCTCTGTGTTTTACCTGCATTCTGCTATATATTTCATGTGATAACAGTCTCAGATGATGTCCCAGCATGCCTTTTTAAGAACACTTTCACTGCACATTTGACAAAATGCAAAGAAGGTACCAATGCGAGATTTCTAAAGATAGCCACAGCACTCGACTCAAGATTTAAGAATCTGAAGTGCCTTCCAAAATCTGATTGGGACAGGATGTGGAGCATGCTTTCAGAAGTCTTAAAAGAACAACACTCCAATGCAGAAACTACAGGACTTGAACCACCAAAAATGAAAATCAACCTTCTGCTGGTGGCATCTGACTCAGATGATGAAAATGAACATGTGTCGGTCCACTCTGCTTTAGATCGTTATTGAGCAGAACCCGTCATCAGCATGGACACATGTCCTCTGGAATGGTGGTTGAAGCATGAAGGGACATATGAATCTTTAGTGAATCTGACATGTAAATATCTTGCAATGTCGGCTACAACAGTGCTATACGAACACCTGTTCTCACTTTCAGATGACATTGTAAACAAGAAGCAGGCAGCATTATCTCCTGCAAATGTAAACAAACTTGTTTGTCTGAGTGATTGGCTGAACAAAAAGTAGGACTGAGTGGACTTGTAGGTCTGAAGTTTCCCATTGTTTTATTTTTCAATGCAGTTATTTTTTGTACACAAGTCTACATTTTTAAGTTAAACTTTCATGATAAAGAGATTGCACTACAGTACTTGTATTAGGTAAACTGAAAAGTACTATTTCTTTTATTTTTACAGTGCAAATATTTATAATGAATAAATATAAAGTGAGCACCGTACACTTTGTATTCTGTGCTGTAATTCAAATCAATATATTTGAAAATGTGGAAAATATCCAAAAATATTTATATATATAGTATTCTATTATTGTTTAACAGTGCAATTTTTTTAATCGCGTGATTAATCACAATAAATTTTTTTTAATCACTTGACAGCCCTACTTTTGACCTTCACCATTTCCCCTGGCAACGAGTTCCACAGGTTGACTGCATATTGTGTGAAGTACTTCCTTATGTTTGTTTTGCCTATTAATTTATTTGAGTGACCCCTAGTTCTTGTGTTATGTGAAGGGGTAAATAACACTTCCTTATTCACTTTCTCCACATCATTCATGATTTTATAGACTTCTATCATGTCCCCCCTTAATAAAATTGGTAATGATAATGGTAATGTTGATAATGAAATTTGCATTATTGGAGTAATTGATGTGTCTTAAATGCTGGCCAGGTCACTGACAGTGTTCAGTCCCTTCCAGGGAAGTGGAACCTTCAAGTCAAAGTTCAACATAAACACAAAACGAAAGAATCTTCAGTGCTGCTGGGTTCAGTTTTTAGCCTCCTTCTTTTCAGGAGGACCCCACCTGCAGCGGCTCGTCTTAACACCCACCCAGCCACCCACAGGTTCATGGTAAAAAAACAAACTAATAGTCAGTGACAGGCCTCATCTCCCACAGGGAGGTCCTAGCGGATCACGGTCTTTAGTCAGCTCCTGGCTCTACCCAGGTTTCTCACACAACAAAGGAGCTGCCAGTCTAGTCTCCTTTCAAGTCCATTCACAAATGAGCTCTCTCCTTTGTTCAAGTGCCCCCCTCCAAGACTGAAAGCTCTGCAGGAGAAGGGGGTGGAGCTGTTTGAGTCCACATCATCCTATTAACCTTGGCCAGTGTGGTGTTTGTATACCTCATCACAAACCTCAATATGATGAATGGGGGCTGTTGAGACATCTCTGAGCTATTGATTCAGTCTGTTAGCAGACTCAGGAACACATCACTGCATTGGTTACACTCAGTTGACATTTGGAAGGTTTCTTTCACAACCATTAGGGCTAGAAAGATTTGATTCTGGAGCAATATTATAAAGCTAAACATAGAATCAGAAATGTGGGACTGGAAGGGACCTTGATAAGTCATCTAGTCCAGTCACCAGCACTGGGTCAGGACTAAGTGTTATCTAAACCATCCCTGACAGGTGTTTGCCTAAGATGTTAATAAAAACCTCCAACAATGGAGATTCCACAATCTCCCTAGGTGATTTGTTCCAGTGCTTAACTACTCTTACAGTTAGGAAATTTATCCAAATGTCTAACCTAAATCTCCTTTGCTGCAATTTGACCCTAATACCTCCTGTTTTGTCCTTGGTGGATAAAGAAAACAATTTATCACCCTCTTTATAACAACCTTTTACATACTTGAAGACTGTTATCGTGTCCCCTGTCAGTCTTTTCTTCTCTAGACTAAACAAACCCATTTTTTTCCAATCTTTCTCAGTAGATTATGTTCTCTAGACCTTTAATAATTTTTGTTGCTCTCCTCTGGACTTTCTCCACATCTCTCCTGAAGTGCGCTGCCCAGTACTGGACACAGTACTTCAGTTGAGGCCTGATCAGTGCTGAGTAGAATGGAAGAATTACTTCTAGTCAGGGCCGGCTCCAGCTTTTTTGCCACCCCACGTGGCAAAAAGAAAAAAACGGAAAAAAACCAAACCCACTGAGCTACCGCCGAAGAGGAAGACAGGGAGTGAAGGACCCGCCACTGAATTGCTGCTGAAAACTGAAGCAGACTGATTGAGCTGCTGCCGAAGTGCCACTGCCACCCTGGACCTGCCGCCCCTTTCTATTGGCTGCCCCAGGCACCTGCTTCCTTCGCTAGTGCCTGGAGCCGGCCCTGCTTCTAGTGTCTTTCTTACAACACTCCTGCTAATATGTTCCAGGATCATTAACATTTTTTGCAACAGTATTACACTGTTGACTCACATTTAGTTTCTGATCCACTGAAGTGGACTCTGTGGCAAATACTGCAAAATCACTAAGAACACACGGACCTGACCACAGTGCACTATGAATTTCTTATAGTTATTATTGACAGCTTACCTCATTGTCAACTTTTGGTCTAATCTTGTGAATTCCAGGAACTGGACAGTTCAGTGTTGCTGTACGTGAACTACAGTAATTAAAAAACAAACAAATTAACACTAGCCATATGTACTTCTGACTGGTCCACTCAGTCTTAACTTTTACTTAGGATCTAATTACTCCCCAACCTTCATCTTTCAAACTGAGCAAACCTTCATCTTCCTTATTCCCCAACAATTCTTTTAATGTACTATCATTAGATTGCCCGTTCAGTTCAAAATCAATGTACTCAGCTTTGCAGCTTAGACCTAATCTACACACAGTCTTTGTACCCATGTCACTATTTCAGCTAGAGCTGGTATTTTTTATACCATAATAGCTAAATGAGTACAATCCCTAGTGTGAACCCAGTTATTCTAGTGTACAGGTGGCTTATACCAGTATAGCTTATTCCCTTACATTTATGAGACTAAAGCCTGGTCTACACCTAAAATTTAGGTTGACCTAGCTACTTTGCTCAGGGCTGTGAAAAATGTCATGCCCTCTGCAACATAATTAAGCCGAACTAAGCCCCATGTACCAATAGGTTGATGGAAGAATTCTTCTGTCAACCTAACTACTGCCTCTTGGAGAGGTGGATTTACTACAGTGAAGGAAAAACCCCTTCCATCACTGTAGTAAGTGTCTACGCTACTGCTGCAGCCGCACCATTGTAACGTTTGTAGTGTAGACATACCCTGAACTGTACACAGGGCCGGCTCCAGACCCCAGCGCGCCAAGCAGGCGCGTGGGGCGGCATTGTCCTGGCAGGGCAGCATTTGGCTCCGGCGGACCTTCCGCAGTCATGCCTGCGGGAGGTCCACCGGAGCCCTGGGACGAGCGGACCTGCCGCAGGCATGACTGCGGAGGGTCCCCTCTTCCCGCGGCTCCGCTTGAGCTCCCACAGGCATGACTGCGGCAGGTGCGCTGGTCCCGCGGCTCGGACGGAGCTCCCGCAGGCATGCCTGCGGATGCTCCACCGGAGCCGCGGGACCACGGGACCGTCCGCAGGCACTTCTGCCCCGGCTGCAGGACCGGGGAAGAGCGGCGCAGTGCGCCGCCCTGCTTGGGGCGGCAGAATTTCTAGAGCCGCCCCTGACTGTACATCACAATATAAAACACCTTTATACCAATATAACTGCATCCACATTATGGGGTCGTACTGATTCAACTATATTAGTTTCAAACTGATATATTTAAAGTGGTATTAAAAACTACATGTAGACAAGCCCACAGAGTGTGCAACACCCTTATAAAACATACTATATTTAAAATAGCTGTCTACCTATTTCATATCTCAACACCTGTGTAAGACACACTGTGGTATGAGAGATCTTTCAGCTGCTCTATTCTGTGTACGGAATACAGCATTAAGAACATTGCCCTGCCACTACTAGCTGAAGTGAAGGAAATATCAAAATTAAATATCTAAAATTAGGTAAAAATTGAAGTGTGACAATGTATCCTAATATTAAGATGCATATAGATGCATTAAGAAAATAAGAATTGTTTATAGTTATAAGAATTTAATAACTAATAAAGACAGTTTTAAGCAGTTAGGACCAGGAATAATAAAATGGTAGTTGCAGGTAATCAGAGCCACAAAGATTAAAATGGCAGTCTTGGAGTAATCTGGCCTATAGCAAGCAGGCAGGCTGAGGTTAGATAAAGATTACTCCAAAACCTAAAGGGAGGGGTCAATCATGTCAGGTGCAGGTTTTCAATCAGGTCCAGCTTTAATTGACAGATAGGTTAACATCTGTAATTGGTTAATAAGAATGGAGCAATCAGAGAGGACTTAAACATGATTGGAGGAGAGGTATGCTAATAATAAGGATTGCGGAAATAACCAAAGTAGACCAAAAATCATACATAAGGCAGAGAGCTGACAAGTTTGGTGGCGGTGGTATTGATGTGTGTGAGTGGAAGGAAGAGGTTGTCAGCAGAAGAAGCAGGAAGAGAGCAAAATCACTGAAGAGGGAAGAAGAAGGCCAGATTGTTCTGGATCAAGAAATCACAGCAAGCAGCAGCAGCAAAAAAGAGGTGGCAGTGGCGCGGCAGCAGCAGCAGCAGCAGCAGCCAGAGCAGAACAGCAGCAGCAGTTTGGCATTGAGACTGAACAGAAGGACCTTTTGACAGATCAGAGGGAAAAGAAGACTGTAGAAAGTAAGCATGAGAACTATGGTATAAGGAGCTAGGACATATGAGTGTGTTTGAGATACTAAAGTTGGATATATCTTACTATGTATAAAAGTATAGTATTCTAATTAGAATTGCTGTCAGTATCCTACATGTGATTGATCACCACATGTAGAATGTAACCACTTGGAGCCATTTCAAACTGTATGACATTGCAGCATTGAGTACTTGAATGTGCGTACTTGTGCTAATAGAATTTGTTTATGTTTCTTGATATATGCTTTGGTTCTTTTAAAAGATTTATTGTTTCAGGGAATATTGGTACATTAAATAAAGAAAATTTTTGTTTTCAAAGATTACTGCCTGAGTGTCAATCCTTTGAGCAGAAAGGCTATATCCATGACTTCCCAAGGGAAAACAAAGTGAGTCTGTTCTGGGGGGTTTCCTAAAGGTCATAGGGGAAGCCCTAGTAAAACCCTGGCAATTCCTCTATGGTGGGCCATCTCCTTTCACCTACCAAAACAAACAACTGACAATTGATTACTGAAATAGGCAAACCATTGTGGGGGTGCCTTAAGTCTGGATTTTGGGGGTAACACTTTGCATATGGATTTGAGTTTGCAATCTAACGGTAATACATTCACATTAACCCAGAGATGTATATGCCTGAATGTACAATCATTCAAATGTGTTTATTTAAATATGTGATATCTGATTGTACATTCAAATAAGCTTACCAATACAATAATTTCAAAGACATAACACATATAAACACACACAACAAGATAGACAAATTAAAGCTGCAGTGGAAACCACAACTTTTTACCTGACTTTTGCTTATCAAAACTTTCAGCCACAATGCTGCATTAGTGTAACTTTTATGTACTCCCTCTACACTTTGTTGGATCTCAGTGCTATGCAGATAAGAGCTGTAATACATCCCTCTGTTAATTTGAAATCTTTTTAAAGATTGTACCATACTCTGGTTAAACAGTCATTTAGGGGCAGAGATGCTTTTTTAAAAAAATGGTATTTTGGGTTTCCTACTCCTAGTGTAGCTGGGTCTAATCTGGAACTCACAAATGCATTAGGTATCTTGGCCATTAAATTATCAAATAAGAACACCTAGACAAATACGATTGTGTCTTGTCAGTCCCACTCGCTTAACAGTATGTATCTAGAAACCTTTGTGCAGTCTAATGTCTAAAATAGGGTCCTCTTCCTGAAGACCCTAGCTGCTCCAAGTGTAAGGAATCAGACATGTTTCTAGTTAAAAATAACACACAGAATACAATTTGGCACTTATGTTCTACAGTGATAGACTCCTTACATCTCTGGGATATAAAGAGATTATTTCTACAGCATTGTTCATGTAAATGCACTGGACCAAATTAAAAAAAAAAAAACCTCAAGAACATAAAATGTTGTGCAATTCTTAATTTAGATATACATATTAAAGTATTTATCAATCTTTTTGGCTTAAGGTTTCCTCACATGTACAGTACATAGGCAAAGAAGTTTAGGAGAAATAGTATACTTAGAACTACTTTATATTGTACATGTCAATGCCTAATTCTATATTCCATTACACTGATAAATATTTAACTTACAATATAAATTGTATAGAAACCTCAGGACCAGCTTCTGTCTCCTCCGCAAATCTCAACCCACAACTCCTATTCTGAAACAAAGGATCTGTACTTCATAATTCTTAAGGGAAATAAAAATAAGATTTTGTTTTCCAACAGCTCTCCAAATGAATGCACATGGCCAGGCTTAACAGAAGCCCATTTTACTTGAATGTGTATACAGAAACTGCCTTCTCAGACTTTGGGTGGAATTTTCAAAAGTATTCAGAATTGACCTAACTCTGCTCCCAATAAAATCAATCTGAGTTACCATTGTGCCGTTATTATTCACTTTTGCAATCCTTACCTTTTATTTGTAACAGTACATGGCGGAGAAATGTCCCATTCCCCAAATGAAGGTCCTTCATACTCTAAATATATCTAAACAAAGAGTAGAGAACTTAGGGTAGCACATACAAATATATATAATCCGTTGCATTATATCTAATTGTACAGTGGTTTTAAAACCATAATGTTCTTTGACCAGGTTTTTAATTATTACACAAAAATGATTAAACTCTTTAAATATTAAAAATACCTAGGGACAACTTCAAACTTAAAATTGTATTTATTATGGTATTAAACACAATCTTCTCCCACTGCAGTCAATAATTTCAATGGGAAAAAAAAATGGACTGAATTATATAACGCACACTACAAAAATAAAATGGCATGTCTTCTATAAAACTAGCAAATAAGGTTTTGAATTACAACTACCGTTTCTGACATCCCTGTTAGCAGAGCAGGAAATCTTGTTGCAAAGTGCAATCTTTGTGACACCCACAGTAAGCAGGGCCAGTGAGTGTAAACTAGTTTTCATCTTGCTCTTTGTTCTTTAGTCCATTACATCGGTAAAGATTTCTGTTTTCCACCATGGGAACAGTTCACTACTGCCAAGGCCATCATCACACAACAAAAGCACACTCAAAACTGCCTTTGAGCTTTTTAGATGATGCTCTGCAATGGGCAAGAGAAACTGTTGTCAATAGACAAGGCATTCCCTCCCCTCAATGCATAATTTTACTCCACTGAACTCTCATGCCTGGTGCCAGAGAAACAAAAGACTAGAGGACTGGCAGTTTAATAAAATCTGAATTTCCCTCCTAGTAGTGCAGAGAATTACTAACCTTTCCAACTTCATTTGCTTTTTAAACTGTTGATGTATACAATGGTGTGTCCACAAGTGTGTTTACAAACACTGGTGGTAGCAACAGTGGGATATTTGTTTTTTACCAAGAAAATGGTTTTCTAATTCAATTACTAAAGCTGACTGCAAATGATTTTGAGAACTGCACCATTTATTCATACATTGCAATACCGAACTGGTGCAAGCTCTGGAAAACTCATAAATTGCTAACATGGAAATGCAACATTAGAAAATATTAAATCTGTTTCACCTGTCTTTTAATGCAATGTAGCAGGAGTTAATAAGGAGGAAGAGCTAGTACCATATAACCAGTCAGCTCTGTAGATGACCAGCAATTTCTCTACAGGCCACAATTTGAGAACCACTGTGTTACAGCATTTTTCTTTTATTCCCACTTTTATCCTTAACTTTCCTTTCTGATTATGGGTCTGACCCTGTTCCCACTGAAATCACTAGCAAAACTTCCATTGGCATCATCAGGGGCAGTATTGAACCCTAAACAGGTTAAAGTTGAATTGATGTACTGATCAGACACATATTTACTGGTTAATTTAAACAGATATATAATCATGCTGGTTTGAGATGTCCTTACCTCACTGCCAGAAATACATACACCTCTACCTCGATATAATGTTGTCCTCGGGAGCGAAAAAATTTACTGCGTTAAAAAGGGAGGGGAGGAGCCAGGACGCAGCGTGTTATATCGAACTTGATTTGATCCACTGGAGTGCGCAGCCCCGCCCTCCTGGAGCACTGCTTTATCGCATTATATCCAAATTGTGTTATATTGGGTCACGTTATATTGAGGAAGAGGTGTACTTTGGCCTATAGATGTGACCATTCTAAATATCTCTCCAGTATATTTAAATGGAATGGGATGAACACGCTCCTCTCCCTCCACTTGTAATCACTGATTATCTACTAACTGTTCCTATATGAGAGTTGCCTCTTATCTCCCAAGAAAGTATATTTGCATGTAAAGCTTTAGTGTGTCCAAATTAAAATTTGAAATAGATATAACTGTTTTGGCTATACATCTTCCACCAATAATTTTGTTAAATTTGAAAAAACAATATGACCTAAACTAACAGTTTTATCATACACCTCTCCTGCATATTAGAAAGACATAAGTACTGTTACACTTATTATGTAACATATATTTTTCTTGTTTCTCTCACTTAAAAGTGAAAATAAATAATAAAACAAAATGAACACACGCAAATGGAAATCTCTGAAGAGTTTTGCACTCAGGCTTTCTCTAAACTACAAAAAGTGCTTGTTCTTGACAATGGGTATCAGCAACTGTATTTTTTAAACTTTTGTCAAGATTTAGCATATTTCATATCCATATGATTGAATGGTATGGTTAATTAAACCCATGTGAGAAAATGTAAGGGAGTAAAGCATTGGTTAGGTGATCTTACTCTATATGACCTGGTAAAGACCCAATGTTTATTTAGTGGATAATTGATTAGGAATGTATAAGTAGAATTATAAACAATATGTGTGTAGGTTTTGTAGGCTTGCATACAGTAACTCCTCACTTAACGTTGTAGTTATGTTCCTGAAAAATGTGAAACGATGTTAAACGAATCCAATTTCCCCATAAGAATTAACGTAAATAGGGGGGATTAGGTTCCAGGGCAGCTTCCCCTACTCTGCAAGCACCAGGGGCGGGGGGCTTAACCCTCAGCCCGCCCACTCCATCCCTTCCCCCAAGCCTCCACGCTTGACCTGCCTCTTCTCATCCCCCACCTCCTCCCCCTTTACTTCGCACGCTGCGTCCTGGCTCCTCCCCTCCCTTCTTAACGCTACAAGCCAGCTGATTGCTGCGTTCGGGAGGGAGGGGGAGCCTGCGTGCCGAGTCCTTGCTCCTCCCCCATCCCTCCTGAATGCCGCAAGCCAGCTTATTGCCGCGGGCAGGAGGCAGGGGGAGGAGGGAGAAGGCGCTGATCCGCGGGGTCTGCCAGCAGGTGGGAGGTGCTGGGCGGGGGGAGGTGTAGGGAGGCTGCCAGCTGTGGAGAAAGCAGGCAGCCAAACAACGCAAGAGTGGAGCATTGCACAACTTTATATGAGTATGTTCCCTAATTGATCAGCAACATAACAATGAAACAATGTTAAGCAGGACGACTTTAAGTGAGGAGTTATTGTACTCAAGTGTGGTTTTTATAACCTCTGTATAAACTTTTAGAGATGGAAAAGTGAGAACAAAGGTTCCTGACAATATTAAGATCTGAACATCCTGTTATTAAGTTTTTGGGGAGTGTAGAGAAAACAAGCTAAATCCCTGTCAAGTAGTATGATAGTTTTATTATTGCTAAAAAGGGGAACAATGTGTTATGCAACTTATTGTATAATTCAGAACATGATGTACAGCAATAAATATTACCCAATAGGGAAGGAAAAATTTGGGACAGCAGATGAATAGAAGGGGGTGTTGATAAAAATAATGTGTAACAGTGTGTATAGAAGATCATGTCATAACCTAGAATCTCTGCCTTTCCCCTTGTGATATAGCCAGTTCACAGGCCTGATACACCTCATTTGATCACTGGGTGTAGCACTCTGTGCCTACACAAATAAAACCTGGTCCATGGATTCAGAACTTGGTGTAAGCAGTGGTTTGTCTGCTTAAGCAGAGGCCTTGTCTGCTTTCCATGGATCTGTGAAGTAACATGTGGGCCTGATTGAATTGGTCCTGAAACATCCTTACAGAAAAATCTTCCTATATACAGAAAAATCTACTCTACTTTGCAATATTAAGATATTACAAAATAAAGGGTGTTTGAAATCAGACCCAAAACATTGTCAGTCCCTAATATACACAAATAAAAGCTGGAAGCAGTGTGTTACAAATCAAGACTGATCTGTTTTGATCATTATTAAACAACACTTACAGTGGTTCTGGTAGTGAAGAGAGCATAGTTTTCTACATTAGTTTTATACCTGCAAAGAAAATGCACTAAGGTATGAATGTCAAAATTAATTTCTTCTCCAAATAAAAATACTATAGCAGTGAGACTCTATGACCCCCTTAGAGAGCAGCATTAGAATAACATCACAAAGCAATATCATGTTATGACAATATTCTGGAGGTCCCAAAGCTATTTCAGAAAGCCAGGGAATAGCTGTGTGAAAGCATAAGATTACAGTCTACAAACCATGGATCAAATTCAAAGTCAGTAAACTTACTCTGGATTTACACTGGTGTAAATTAGAGACAAATTTGGCACTATATTTGTATATGACAAACTAGAATTACTCACACTTCAATGGTAGTGTTACCACTTCTTAGGTGTATTGTGTCAGCTGTTTAACAGCACATAGCAACACTATACAACTGTTTAGGACAGGAAGGGAAGAATATAGTAGTCTATTGAAACTGCAATGGAAATTTGTGTAAGCGCAATAAGTACCCAAATTAGATTTAGGCCAAGACATCTAATCAGGGATGACAGCCCTACTTTGTTAAAAGTGCCATAAAATCGTGAATAACCATTAGAATTTCAGCTTTAAATTTAACATGAAAAGTTGGCACCTACAGCAGAACAGGGCAGCCTAACACAATGCTGGGCATTGGTTCAATAGACTCAGAGGGAAACTGCCACCTATTGAACCATCTGGAAACTTCCTGCAGCTCTGTAGGTTCCTGGGTGGCCTTCAATATATGTAACGACAGGCCTACCATTACTTAACCTCACAGCCTCCAGGAGGTAGAGCAATCATGGCTTAATTAGGGTATGTTTACACTAAAAACTTGGGTTGACCTATATTAGGTAATTACTGAGATGGTGCATGTCCACACTGTACTCCTTGGGTTGCTGGTGCGCGTCCTCATCAGGCGTGCTTCCACTGACCTAAGAGGGACAGTGTGGGGAGCTGAGAACCAGGTATCAGCTCTGCTGGCAGTTCTCTGCCAGGAGCCGGGCTGCCCCACAGGCTCCCGGTGGGCTGCACCCTGTCTCTCCACCTTGTTCCCCACAGGGAGCGGAGGGAAGCTGCCCGGGGCTTCTTGCCTTCCCAGGGCCAGTGCAAGGATGTTTCGCGCCCTAGGTGAAACTTCCACCTTGCGCCCGCCCCCGTCCCCGAGCCCTGTGGCGGCTCCCTGCCCCCCCCCCCCCGCAGCAGCTCCCCCCTTCCACCCTGAGGCACTCCCCCGCGGCAGCTCCTCCACCCCCCTCCGCCCTGAGGCCCCCCCCCAGGCCCAGGGATCCATGCGGCAGCTGCCCGCCCCAGTTCACCCCTGCTCCGCCTCCGCCCCGAGCATGCCATGGCTGCTTCACTTCTCCCGCCTCCCAGGCTTGCGGCGCCAATCAGCTTAGGTGCCGCAAACCTGAGAGGTGGGAGAAGTGAAGCAGCCACAGCGTGCTCAGGGCGGAGGCGGAGCAGGGGTGAGCTGGGGCGGGGAGTTCCCCTGCGTGCCACCCCCCGCCCTTACTTGCTGCAGGGGGTCCTCCCCGCACCCCCATGCCCCAGCTCCCTCCTAAAAGCCTAAATGCCGGCGGCGATGGGGCAGCCAAAGATCTAGTCGCTGCGGTCACTGCCAAAGAAAATGCCGCCCCCCAAATCCTAGTGCCCTAGGTGACCACCTAGGTTGCCTAATAGGTTGCACCGGCCTTGGCCTCCCCTTTCCCCACTGGGAGTGGATGGGGGGGGGAAGCTGCCCCAGGCTTCTTGCCCCCAGGGAGTAGGGTCCAGCTACCCCAGCTTCTCAGCCCCACCCTGCCAGGAGCCAGGCAGCCTTCTCAATTTGACTCCAATATGGAGTTGTGAAATTGATAAGATAGCCAATGTTCCCAGCCAGGAGTGGGAAAGGCACCCAGGGCGTCTCACCTCCCTATTCCCAGCTGGGAACAGGGTCAGCCGCCTGAGCTTGTTGCTGCTCAGCTGGGAGTGGGGTCCAGCCACCTGGGCTTGTTGCCCCAGCTTCCAGCTGGGGTCCGAGTGGGGCCTGGGCTTCTGGCCCCAGCTCTCAGCTGAGAGAAACCCAGTCCAGCCGCTGGGTTTCTCTCCCCAGCTACCAGTTGAGAGTGGAGTTTACCTGCCTGCAGCTCCCAGACAGGAGCAGGGTCCATTCTCGCCCTTATCCCAGCTAGGAGTCGGGTTCAGCCACCCAGCTCTCCAGGGGAGGGGTGGTGTGACAGATTTCTGTTACCGATCTGCCTGAGGCGTCAGGTGATCAGGGTGAAGCCACAGGATCTTTTGGGGAGGAGATGATGGAACACATCAAGCATCTACATTTTAAAGCTTTATTAATAAAAAAAGTAACAGCAGAGAGTGCTGGGAACGCTGCAACGTCACTCGGGGAAAGAAAGAAAGCGTTAGCGCCCCAAGCCCTAACCCACTTTCATACTCACACATGCACTACCCAAAACTGGCCAGGCCTAGGTGTAACGTCAGAAGAATGGGGGGAGGGGAAGGATGGATGAGAGTGCTGTCCTGGGCCCTGGCTCTCCAGGTCTGCTGTTGCTCTCCAGATTGCTCCAGCTCTCAGGAGGGTTTTAAGTCCTGGCTCCTCAGGGGAGGGAGGGGTGCTTCGTTCAGGGACCTTTGCTCCTGGTGCCCTCTGTGCCAGTCCAAACCGGCTTTCCATGGTTTCTTTAGCTTTCCCAAAACACCCTGGCTCCCGGGATGCAAGGCTCGGCCCCTCCGCTTGTTGTCTTGTTTGTATTTTCAATCTCCGCAGCCCTGGACTTTGTTTTCTTCTTCACTGTCTTTGCTGTCTTGCAGGTCTGTACAGTTGGATTTTTCTTTCTCACGGCTGCTCGGGCAAATTCAAGCCCCCATCTTTCTCAGCTGTCAGCCAAATCTTGGCTGTGCCCAGTGTCCTTGGGTGGCTGGGGCCAGCGTCTTATCTTCAGACTGAGCTAGCTGAAATGTTGAGTTAACCCGTTCTTTGCTCTCTTCTTTTTCTCCTCCCCTCGGCCTCTCGTACCTGCAAAGGAAACTTCCACTCCCCACTCACACACTTTTGACCCTCTCCAAAATGCTTTGCGATGCTTGCAACAGCGTTAGCAATATACAATACTGATCTGACTTCCCAGGGGACTCCTTGAGGGAGGGGACTCCCTGAGGGCCTTGGGGTGTGACAGTGGGCAGGTGGGCTCTAGCTGCCAGGCTTTCTTGTCAATTTCACAGCTGTGAAATTGACAAAAGCGCTAACAGCCAATCTAAGTAATGCAGTGTCTATACAGACACTGCACCAGCCTAACTATACCGACATAAACCCTGCAGTTCTCACGGAGATGGGGTTATTATATCAGTGTGGGAGGGCACTTACATCGGTGGGACCCGGCTGCCGTGTAGCCACTAACATAATTAGGTCAATGTAAGCTGCCTTATGTGTCAACCTGTGTAGTGTAGACCAGGCCTAATGAGAGGGGTCCTAAAACTTTTTCAAAAGTGATTTAAGGAAAGTATTTCTGTATTTTCAGCTGTCTTTAATGCAAAACGTGTTTAATCTTTTTTGAGAAAACATAATCAGGCTTCCTACTTTGGCTATTCGTTTCATTTTCCCATATATATATCCTTGGTTAAGGTTAAAATTCTGTCCTAGGTATTTTTAGTAAAGGTCAGGAACATGTCGCATGCAATAAACAAAAGTTCACGGAAGCCCATGACTCGGCCCTTTTACTAAAAATACTCGGGGCGGGGGAAGGGACACAGAGCGCTGCCGGGGCTTGCAGCTGCTCCTGTGACAGGGGCTGACCACTGCTGCTCCTGTGACAGGGGCTGACCACTGCTGCTCCAGCCTCAGAGAGGCTGACCCAGCCCTGGCCGCTACTTCTGTAGGCTGGGGACCACTGATCTGGCAGCAGGCTGACTGTCAGGTATTCTGGTAGCCCTGGGGCTGGCTGCTAACCAGCTGTTCTGGGGGCCACTGCTCTGGTAGCCTTGGGGCTGATCACCAGCCAGCTGTTGCAGCAGCCGCTGCTCTGTGGCTGGCTACCAGCCAGTTGTTCCAGTGGCTGCTGCTCCAGCAGCCCTGGGACTGACAGCTGCTCCAGCCCTGCCCCAGAAGTCATGGACATCCTGCAAAGCCCCAGAATCCAAGACAGAATCGTATCCTTATTCGTGGTCCTTAGTAGAGGCAGCTAGACTTTCCTATTTCCAGTGACTTTTATAGACCCTAAGGATCTTTGCAAGACAGAGCCTAGAGACCTCTAGAAGCAGCGGACAACAAGACAAAACCACCTCTTTGCAGGTCATCAACAAGCCTGATGACAGCAAGGACATGTGTATGTGAGCAGAGGAAATCACACCCCTAGCTCATAGTGTAGAGGAGTAGAGTGCTACACTATGCCTGTCATAGGGTGCCCAGCTATCCCGCATTTAAAGGGATAGTCTCGACTTTTGGGTGTTTTTCTTATATAGGCTCCTATTACCCCCCACCCATCCTGATTTTTCACATTTGCTGTCTGATCACCCTAGCCTGTCAGCTGTATGGCCTGGGTCAGCCACCCCGTACACAGTGTGGCGTGGGCTGGGGCGTGTTGGCGGTTGTCACCCCATGGCTCCTACCCCACTCTGGGGGGGGGGGGACACGACGCTGAGCTGGGGACCCTGAGAGGTGCGGCCCCCTCCGGTCTCACATCTCATTCTGTTCCCATCCATTTTCCTGCCTCCCACCTCCATATGCCGCAGCATCCACCCAGACACAACAGCAGCGCCAGGCCTCGAGCGCCCCATAGCAGCTCCCGAGCTCGCGCCATGGGCCCGCCTAAGAACGGCCCCAATAAACTGCCGCACATACGATCACGTGACACAGGACCCGCGGCAGAAACCGCCCGGCACCTGCCCCCCGCGCCTCTGGAAGGGAGAGGCGGGAGCAGTAGCCGCGCGCGCTCTAGCACACAGGGTCCCTCCTTCTGGGTCAGCCCCAGGCAGCAACAAGCCGCTCTCACAGGTGCGGCCCAAAGGGACTACTCGCCCCATCAAGCATCGCGCAAGCTCCGTGCGGCGCCCTGCGGGGAACGGTCGCGCTGCATGCCGGGAAGTGTAGTTCCTGCCGTGAGGGAGCGGTTGAGAAAGGCTTCCGTCTATGCAGATAAGTGGGCGGGGCTTGAGGCCGGGCAGCCAGGGGCCGCCACTGGATGCGGCGGCGGCAGCAGCTGCGGTATTTCCCGGCGTGGAGGAGGCGGGGCCAGGGGAGGAGGCGTTGAGCGCGCCCCTGTGCCGCCTCATGTGTGCCCTGCCCGGGGAGCAGGAAAGGAGCCTCCGGCGGCGGCAACCATGTCTGAGAATGGCGCCTCCGCTGCCCCCGTCCCCAACGGCGAGTGCGCCGCGCGGCCGCCTGGCAACAAGGTGACCGTGGTGCTGGGGGCCCAGTGGGGCGACGAGGGCAAGGGCAAGCTGGTGGATCTGCTGGCGCAGGACGCGGACATCGTCTGCAGGTGCCAGGTGAGGAACGGCGCCGGGCTCACCTGGGGGGCGGAAGGGCGGCCTGGCGCGGCGCCGCCGCCTCCTCTTGCCGCCCAAGATGTCACCTTGAGCCGCCGCCGCGAGGGGCTGGGGCTGCCCCGCACTCGGTCCTGCCCCCGGGGGCCGCTCCCCAGCATCCCGCTCTCCTTGGCGGCCCGCGCCCTGCCTCGTGCGTCCCGCCCGGCTGCCAGCTCTCCCGCCGGCCCTTGTACTTCCCCAGCGCCGCGCTGCCCGCCTCTGCCCTATTGTTAGCGCGGGCCCCCGGCTTTCCTCAGGCACCGGAAGCGGCGCACATGCTAGTCCGAGCCCCGGCGGCGCCTCCAGCCTAAATTCAGGGAAGCGACGGTCCCTCCCAAACTGGGGAGCGGGCGGGCAGCTCCTGGGTGCTGCGGGCCCCCTTTGTGTGCGCTCGGGGTCCCGCAGCGCAGCCCTCGCTTCATCCATCACTGCTGCTTCCTCATTTGCTGGGCGAGAGTCGGAGGCAGCAGACCCCTGCTGGCCAGGCCAGGATCATCTCTGGACGAGAAAGACTTTACAAATTACAGTGGCTAATTCTTCCTTTGTGCACTTCTTGCTTAGAGGGAGGAGGAAGAAGGTGCCTTCTTAGTAGCACAAGGTTGACGTGCAGAGTGTCAAGGAGATAGGAACATGCTTGGAATCTGTTTTCACAGTGTAACTTTGCCTTTTTTTAAATATAAGGTGCTTGCAGATGAAAAGTTTGGAATGTTTCCAAGAGACAACTTTACTGAGAGTGGAATTATAATTGGTTAATTGCAATGCAATGAAAATCTAGAATTCTCATCATACCTCCCTGGAGGTGAACAGGTTCTACTCCCATTTGTTCTTAGACCAGGTATTGAAAATTAGAAGCCATACAGTGTGTGGGTTAGTATGTATTTTCTCTGTCAGCTGATAGTCAACTTGAAATAGGTTCATTCTGTAAATCAATTACAGATGCCCTTGAAAGTTGACAGTTTCCATGATATTGCCATTACAGGATGATATTTTGTCTAACTGTACTTCCTCCCATTTTCCTGCCCTACAAGCAAAAGGAAAACTGATAGTGGAAGGGGAAAGAGTAAGATTGACAGCACGTTGCATACAGTCAACTGCCCCAACTAAAACTGGAAAGAAAAAGCCCAGAATTTTTTCTTAGTCTTTCAGTTATAGCAGTTGTCTACAGAATTTTAGACAACCTAAAAGTGGTTTTTTTTTTTAAACTTAACCTTAAAAACAAACAACACCAAAACTTTCAAGTAGGTTAGGGCCAAAGTTCAGTCTTTGCATATGTTTTATAAGACATGCAGTGTTTGAATAGTAGTGTTCTCAAACTTATTTTGGTAAATGAAAATATCTTTTGATGTTGCAAACTCTGCAACATTGTCCTAATTGCTGAGAGCCATGGTGAAAACTGATCAACCTGTTATTGTCCAAACAAAGCATATGTGATAAAAAGTTAATTAGAATTTCAAAACTTGTAGTACAAGTTATTCTTAGGGTGTTTTTTATTCTCTCTCTTAAAAGTTTGTGTATTCCTTCCAGTGAGCTGGCAATGGACAGGTTAGGGGTGAGAATGAAGGATAACTTCCTTTTCTGTCTTATTTTTTTTGCTGACCATCTGTTAGCAAAATCAATAGGAATGTAAAAAATGGTTTTGGCAACCCCCAGGAGGGTGGAGGTATTACATTCTTTTAAAGCCATTTCCATTAAATAAAGTAAGATACTTTTATCCTACAGCAAATTTACATTTGTCACCTATTCAGTCTGTTTCCATGGCCACCTTTATACCCTATCCACATTAGGAATTAAACTTTTACTACCATTTATTTTAGGCTTCTTCTACACGGGACTATAAACTTAGCACAGCTGTTAAAACTTAACCACCTCTAACTTGGGTATGGCAGGCCCTTTTCTACACAGCGTAGGCTGGTATAAGCCATGGTTTAGGCCAGTGGCCTCCAAACTTTTTTGATCACGCACCCCTATCAGTAAACAAAATTTGAGCACGCATCCCCAGCTGCACCAGCTCTCCCATTTTTGCCACCCTAGGCCAAAAAAAAAAAAAGCAGCCGCTTGGACTCCTGCCCCGAACTGCCAAAGCAGCGCTACTCCGGCAGCGCTCCTCCTGCTGTGCCCCGCAAAGGATCCTCTTGTGCACCTCCCGGGGTGCACGCACCCCACTTTGGAGACCTCTGGTCTAGGCATGTGTGGCCTTCCCTCACTGTCAGTCTTGGAGGGAGGCCACACTCCTGGAGTAACAGTGTAAAATAAGGGAAGGTAACAGTCTCAGGGCTCAATCCCTCTGGCAGGGTAGAGCAGTGATCGGTCCAGGGACACAAGCCTTCGGGCAGGACACAGCACCAAACAGTCTAAAGCCCAACCCCAGGCATGGGAGACCCAGATATAGTCTGGGAACCCAGGCCCTCAGACAGGGCAGGGTACCAAGCACAGTCTAGGGCCCCAACCCTAAGGTAGGGCAGAGCATTGAATAATCCAGGGACCCTGGCCCACAAGCAGGGCGAGGTACCAGCAGTCTAGAGCTTCATACTGGGGCAAGCATCAAACACAATGTAGCGGGGGCTGAGGCCAGGACAAGCACCCAACAGTCTAGGATCCTAGCTCACCAGACGGTAGACGCTCAGAGGCCTCCTGGCCAAAGGTGGAGAGGCTGCCATGCCACACGTCCACCTGACTCCACCGTACACCAGTCCAGGGTCCTAACAGTGGCAGAGTGGTCTTCCACTGGGTCAGTAGGGATCCAGCTGCAGCATGCTGAACCAGACTCAGGCACCAACCCAGCCAGAGTGTAGTCAGCTGTACCTGGGCCACTACCCTCAGGGTGCACTTGGATCTCTGGGTTGTTCTCCATCTCCCCTGGGTACACTGCAAGCAGTAATCCCAGTCACTCCTCAACATCAGCCATATCTGGTAGTTCAGACAAGTCCTCAGGACAGCAGAAGACTTCAGCAGGCTCTAGCTCCAATAGAAGCATCTGCCTTTTGCAGTGGTTTTTCCCTAAGTGAGCTGTAGAACCCATCTTATATACTTCCTGTTCCTGTCCTGCCCATCTGCTTCCAATATGGTGGGTGTGGCTTTCCTGGTTCTGCCCACTAGGGGGCATCTGACCCTCCCTTGCTGTCAATCTCTGAGGGAGGACATGCCTCTTTTCTACACATATGTTGCATAAAACATCAAACTGTTTATAAACCATGGTCTAGAGCAGTGGTTCTTAACCTTTACTGCAGCCTGCACCCCTTTGGTTCTCAAAATATGTTCTTGCACCCCTTATCAAAATTTTTTGAAGTAGGTCAGTTCTTTAAACCTAGATATATCATAACTTATATATATAAGCCACATCATCATCTGCACATGCGCCAAGAAATACCCCACAACTTGGTGGTACACTGTATTTTGTAGTGAGATAATTTCACTACAATTAGCTTAAAAACTTGAATACATTTTTTGTTTGTATATTACAGTAATTGTTAAATTTATAATGTTAATAAATACATAGGTTTGATGAAACAAAGTAGTTGTACTTATGTGCCTTGTGTTTTCGATGATTTACCCTCTCAAAAAAATCTAGCATGTCTCACACTCCCAGAAAGGGCATCTTGCACCCTTAGGGGGTACGTGCACCCCAGGTTAAGAACCACTGGTCTATAGGGTTTGTAAAGCTGGTATGGCTGATACATGGTTTTCTTGGCCACTTTGCACTATTATTTGTATAGCAGTAGTGCCTAGGACCTCCAGTCATTGACTTTAAGGCCAGAAGGGACTGTTGCGTTCATCTAGTCTGACCTCCTGCACATTGTGGGCCACAGAACCTCAGCCATTCATGCATGAACCAGGATCTCCTTGTATTAAGCACTGTACAAACAGAACAAAAAGGTGGTCCAAAGAGTTCATAATCTAATATAAAGTAGCATAAAATCAGGTCTCTTTATATGGCTTAATTCTTACAGAGGACCCATTGACAAGACATTGCAAAAACTGTAGGTCAGAACCTAATGAGCTTTTGATGCTTTGTGGTATGTCCGCTAAGTGTCCCAGGTGCTCTGCAATGATATGTTATACCAGTTGGTTATGACATCTGGGATGAGATCTTTAGCTCTGATACAGTTGAACTAGAGCAGTTTTACTATGGTAGTTTCTAACCAGTATGACAGGAAAGAAGCAATAATATCGCTACACCAATTCAGCCTATCCCTATACTGGGGTATCTCAACCTGTGGCTTGGGACCCAAAATTTGGTCACCAGAATGTTTGACAGGGTTGCGTGCCCCAGTAAGGGGAGTGGGGCCAAACCTGAGTGGCACTGCAACCCCAGTGGTTGAAACACCCAGAGCTGAGAGCCAAGCCCAGCCAGCCGCACAGTGCAGGAGCCACCACTGTGGGGTGACTGGTCTGGCCTGGCCTGCTAGGTAACTACTGCTGCATACAGTATACTGGAACTGTATTTCATCCTTCGCTGGAAAAAATATATAGCTCCATAAAAGTGACTGCATGCTTTTTTTTTTTCTCTTCCTCGTTGTAAAATATTTGATGTGACCAAAGTAATAACTTTGTAACTGCATCAGAGGCACTTGACCTTTATGGCTTCACTATCAGAGGTACCTGCCCAAGAAACTTGGTTTATTTAGCTTATTCAGATTATTGTGATATCTAGGTCATAAACCAAATCTGATACCTCATTGCAAATTAAGGAAAACATCTTTCTGGTTACATGTCATGATGTTCCTCTTGGAGGTGTTCAAGTCGTACATTCAGAATGTATGACGCATATAAGATTGTACATGCAAATCTGTGGTTGAAATCTGAAGCAGCAACTTTTTTGGTTGATCTGCCAATCTATAACTAAATAATAAAAAATAGTATAAAATAATAAATCCAAATAGATTAAGGTGTAATTCTCTCTGTAATATACTATCAGTCTTACCAGATGTCATCACCTAATTTTCTTCAGAGACAACAAAACAGGTTGGGAAAGGAGAACACAATTATGATTCAAAATTCAGGCATGAGTGAACTTTGCAAAAGGAGCTCCTCCTCCATCCTTGGGTCGTAAGTTTTCTCTCATGCCAGTAATTCTCATTTCCCCACCTTTCTAAAGGTATGTACATCTTTGCATTGAAAAAAAGATAAGTAACATGTAAACTTGTCTTTAAATTATTTTTGTGCCTTAATTTTAGACAAATCAGGAAATTGTATATACAGGAGACTCTTAATAAATGACTTCATGGTTTTTCTAAACTTCACTGAACACTAGTTTTGAGTGTTCACATGATAAAGAGCTATTACATTTAATATTGGAACCTCTGCAGTTACCTTCTGATTTGAACATCTATTTGGGAATCTTGATATATTTTGAGTAGGATTAAATTTGTTTTTAAAATAGATTAATGTATGATTCCCAAACTACCATAAGATATAGATCTTCTATTCCTTCATCTAATGTACAATAACATTTATGAGAATTGTCTAAAATTTCTATTTTAGTATACTTTATGGAATTATCTTTAATCAGTGTTCCCAACAGAGCTTTAGAAATTCCTATTTCCATTTTAATGTTCTGAATTTTTTCATTAGAACCTAGATTTTAGTCAATATATTGGGAGAATAAAAATATTTTAATACTATATTTAATACTAATATGGCCAATACTGAACCATGGAGTGTAGCAGCAGTAAAAGCAAACAAGCGATTTAAGGGGAAAAAAAAAAAAAAGAAGTAAGACTTATGTTCTAGCCTTAAAATGGCTAAACTGGAGGGTTGTGAATTGGGGTAGTCTAAAGGGGCTTTAAATGCTGAAAAGGACAAGGCGTACAGAGAGTGATTTTAGGTTTATAGCTTATTTTATTAAACTTGCCCTCCAAAAGTAAATTACAAAAGAAGATTGTAACTTCTCCTTAGGTTGCTGGTTAAACAAATCAAATCTGGAAAGAGTTCTCTATAAAAAAAAAATACATATTTTTAAGTGTTACTTTCATCACTGGAAACTTTTAGAACACAGTGTAATAGCTTTGTGGCTTTTATCACATTCTCTCTGACTACTAATAAGCTCAAAAATTATCTTTTATACAGTGCACCAAGTTTTACAGAAGCAAGGCTAATCTTTACTTTTCCTTTTTAAAAAAAAAAATCAAGTATCCGAAAGAACATATTAGCAAACACATTCTAAAAGTTCTAGCATAGAAAAGGAAGTTGTACTTCAGTGTGTGCTAGCTGGTCAAATTGGAAATGGGAGAACCTAGATTTCAACTTGACAAGCTAGTACGTGCTCAAGTACCGCTAGGATGTTAGAATGTGCTAGCTAGCGTGTTCTTCTGATGACACGCCTTTAAATTCTAGTAAGGCAGTTAGCCTGTGCTGACTGTGACCTCTCTTCCCTAACATAGGCATAGGATAACTCTTTTCACTTTCATTTTATCTGGTTGAGGTCCACTTCTTTTTCTAATCTAGATAATCCCTTAAGTGAAATATTTATTTCCAAGAAAAGAGGAGATGACAAAGTACTTGACTGAGCAGGATGGAGTTGACTAGTCAGCTATTGGGCTAGAACTGAAACACTTTATATATAGGTATACCAATCTCCTAGAACTGGAAGGGACCTCAAAAGGTCATCGAGTCCAGCCCCCTGCCTTCACTAGCAGGACCAATTTTTTGCCCCAGATCCCTAAGTGGCCTCCTCAAGGATTGAACTCACAACCCTGGGTTTAGCAGGCCAATGCTCAAACCACTGAGCTATCCCTCATTTATAATATTACCTTTATTACCTTATATATAGGTTGAACACCTATCAAACACCTCCATCAAAAAGTGGCTATAAAGGAGAAACTGTGGGGTAGATGGCTATGCCTTTCAAATTTGTACATTTTGAATGTACATTGTGAGTTTCAGAGTTGATTTGAATAATAATAGTAATTGCTGTATCAGTGTTCCATTGCAGTGACATCTAATACGTTGCCACTATCTCTATATTCTCACAGACCTTGTGTACAGTAGTCCTGTCCCCTAAAATTTTCTACCATTGCTGTGTTCTCTGTGGTAGCAATATTGAGAGCACTAGTATGGACAAGGGTTCAGAGTTTTAACCTTGTGCTCTTTTGCTTTGTTCAGCGTAAGTTTGGATGTCATGGTGGTTAAAATGTGGGCACTTTGTCCACACTAAACTAGCGTTGGGTCTTTTTGGAAATGGTATGATTGGTTCTATATTGATTGGGTTCTATATGTGTGGGGTGGTTTTGTTTTTATTCTTTGCGCATATTGTATGTTTTGCATGTTTGGTGAGTTCTTTTCTTGCCATTGACTTTTGAGCAGGTTAGAAGATGATCTTCTTGTCCGGCATACATAATTGAACATCTTAATTACCGTACTAGAGCTGACCATCGGCCAGGGAAGTATCCAGCCATAGCCTTTGTTTGGCTTGTCAGGAGAAGCAAAAAGCAACATATGCATTTGACTGGGGTGGTGTTTATTGTAAACATGGGAATAAAGGACATTCTTCCAGATCCTAGCTGGTGGTGGTCATACCTTTAAAAGTATGACTACTGATATCCCTTCATCCTAGCTGGCACCTTGGGAACTTATTAGCAGTGTCTTTGTAATCTTATTAAACTATTCACCTTTATAGTAACTTGAGAGATTATATACAACAATTTGATTAATTTGCATATTTAAAGAGGCATTTCCTTTTTATCACTTTCTTTAAATTAGTTACCTTTTAATTTGAATGTTTCATTGTTTTTCTAGTATGGGGCAAAATAAATAGCAGTCCTTAAAAGGATCCTCTTTTTTCCAAGCCATAATCCCATTCTTTTTAAAGGGATACTTCTAGATCAAGTTTGTCATAAGCTGATGTTTTTTAAACTGTATAAAATTATTTTTATAATTTTTTTCCAATTGAAATACTTTTTAAAAACAAATTTCACTGCACATGACACACCAAACACAGTATTGCAGCATATGTGAAGTTGAATAAACTAGAGCTGTGAAAAAACTTAAACCCCCAAACAAACAAAACTCCCTCACCTCAGTGGGGGCTTTATCAGGTTTTTTCACTTTGAACCTCCATAACACCGATTCATAGAAATGTAGTATGGGAAAGGACCTCGAGGTCATCTTGCCCACTTCCCCCACCTCCCTGTCCCCCAGGGCAGGGTTAAGGTACCTCCTAGATTATCTCTGATAGATTTTTGTCTAATTTATTTTAAAAAAAAACTGGAATCCTGATGATAACCTCTCCAGGAACCTGTTCAAGTGCTTAACTATCATTAGAAAGATTTTTGTAAGATCCAACCTTAATCTCCCTTGCTGTAAATTAAGCCAGGTACTAATTGACCTATCCCCATGGATGTGGATAATAATTGATCAATCATCTTTATAACCACAATCACTTGTACTCTTCACAGAAAACCAAACAACTGTAGTCAGGAAGCTCAACTCATTATTACTGTGGAGGAAACGGTCCTGGTTGCAGTGTCTGCTGCATTAAGCAAAATCTGCGGGGATGTCTTTGCCAAGAGCTGACTTTATCATGATGCTAAACTGTTCCCAGTGTTCCTGTGGCTAATGGTCAATAAAAGCATTAAACTTCTTATAGTTCAGGTAGTTTTATTTTGACATCAGCGCCTGGCAATTAGCTATCCTGAACCGTAATGTTGCTGAAGAGTAGCTTTTACAACCAGAAAGGTAGATGTTTCTTCCCCTCAATATATGGGGTGGCTTTTTTGGTATGTTCCCTGCTCCTTTCACGGAGTGTATCCCTGAACAGAGCATTTAGTGTTGGATGAAAAAAACAAAAATTTAAAATCCTGGGTTTGGATGTAGTATTGTTTATTGGCCCGCTTGCATGGGGATGGAGGAGGCATTGCTGGAGTTTGCCAGGTGGTCTTGGCTGGCTCAAGAAGGGCTTTATTAATTGACAGTGCCACCCGTATTGAAACAGAAGTGTGCAGTATGTCCAGGAGCTTGTGATGGGATTCCTTGACTTCTTCCAGGGGAATTTGCAGGGTATTAGCGACCTGCTTCATTGGGTGCTGGAACTGCTGAATGTCATCAACTACTGGTGGTGGTATTACTGCTTTGTCAGGTGGTGCTGTAAGACAAGTACTTTTTTTCCCTTAATATTTTTGTAACAAATTCATTCTGAATTTCAGAAAAAAATAGCTAAATCTGCAGTTACATACTCCATTTGTTTGTATTAATAGTTCTAGAACTATTGATTTTAAAAAACTTATATATCAGGCAAGAAAGTCAGTGAAGTAATCTCTCAAGCCTGTGAATAATGAGGATGAAGGCCAGCCACTTGGCACAGTTTGATTAAACACTGAAATAATTTGTGTTCAAAATAATTTACCATTCATGTCATATTAGGAACAATTTCCAGTCAATCCAGTAAACTGAAAAATTAGGCCACTCTTTCAGACTGTCCAATCTTTCATAAGTAACACTCTCAAAAGCTGCTATCTTAATCATTTCAATGAACCATTCCTGTGTTTTGTGAAAAATATCCTCTTCCAACACTGAGGAATCAGATCTTGGCCAATAGGAGCTGCTAGTCTAAATTGTTGAACCTTAGGGTTTGCTAATAAAAAAATAAGTTAGCTGATAAAATTTGCTACATGACCATTCTGCTAATTCTGGAGGGCATGAACCTTTCAAAGCTTTCTGCTCAAAGGGTGTTCCTGTAGCATGTTTATCAAATAGCCCCCAGATGTTCAACACCTCCAACCTGCACAGCTATCTCTTATATTCCCTCTGTGCATTCTGTAAATAATTCTGTACACATTTGCCATGTAATATTTTTCAGAAGAGGTTCTGGGACTGTCTGTAGTAGATAAAGTCCAGTATATCTCGGTTGTAGAAATCTTACGAATTCTTGCTGTATGTGCCCAGAGTGGGGAGCTAGTCTAAAATCCTTATCACTATAATGCTGTTTTAGCAAGACGACCATAAAATAGGGAAAAGACTAGTTCTTCCAAAAACTTTGGATCTGCTTTTGAGGAATTTTCTGTTAGAACAGCATGATTCTAATACTGATGTTTCATAAGGAACCACTTAAAGGGGGAAGTTTCTAGAAACTGAATAGCACTAACTAAACTGATAGTATACTGTATTATGAATACCATGGTCTCTTTCTGGCAATATTTGTGTGTTAATTTGTTTAAATATTGGTATGCCTCTTATCAGACGTTCATGTACTTAACTGCTCTACTTGTTGAATAACTTGGATATTTCAGGATTATCAGCTAGTGATCAGCGATCATACTATGTATGTTTCATGTAGCTATATAAGCACACTGAAGTTGTTGAGTTGAAATAACACTTTTTATCTTCAGTATTGACCATCCTGCAACTACAATCTCTGATTAAAGTATTGTAGCTGGAGTAACTAATAATTACGGCCTATAGACTAGTGATTACATTATGCCTATGCTTTCTGTAAAATGGAATTCCATCAACATTTTAATGACTTTAAGAATGTTCTTAATGAATACTATGATTTGATAGCGTAAGATATCATCTTTAGGGTAAAAAAAAATCACTGCAGTTTTAGTTATTTAAATATTGTTTGCCCATTAAATTCTTCAGAGTACATCACAAAATTAAATCCATGTATCAAATCATATTGCTAACTGTCAGAAATGGTATCCAGTAATCCAGCAGTCCACCTCAATATGAAGAAAAAACAAACAACTCCCCCCACTATATCATCAAGTTAATTGAGCTATGTGTGTCTTTTTATGTATACATAATATGTATATATTTAGAGCTTGGGTAACCAGGGCTTGAGAAATCCACTTGCAGGATGATTAGAAAACTTTCTTGGATGGCTGCCATCTTTTTCAGCATCTAAGCTTTTAACAGTTCTAGCACTTATGGTTGCAAAAGTAATTTATCAACAGAGGTTAAGGTGATAAGTGCTCTTCCAAACTTGACAGAGGGCTCCACTGCCTGCATTGCTGCAGGCAGCTTCCACAAACTGCTGCAGAGTGCAAATGACCAAGATTCTTGTCAGTTTCCACTGCCATTATTATAATAATAATAGGAGATATACCTATCTACTAGAACTGGAAGGGACCTTGAAAGGTCATTGAGTCCAGCCCCCTGCCTTCACTAGCAGGACCAAGTACTGATTTTTGCCTCAGATCTCTAAGTGGCCCCCTCAAGAAGTCAACTCTCAACCCTGGGTTTAGCAGGCCAATTCTCATACCACTGAGTTATGCCTCCCCCCTGTTTCATATCCTTGTTTCTAGCAGTGAGACTAACAAGGATCCTGGTCAGTTTTATTCTGATATCACTTTTGGAAGCTATGAGCAACAGCAGAGGCAGGCATTGCAACTATTAACTCGAAAGGATTAAAGGCTGGAAGGAAGAATTCAGTCAGAAAAAATATGAATGATAATTGGGAATTGTTTAGGAACACTTTACTAGATACTCAAAAACCCACAATCCAAGAAGAAGGCTGTCTTGGTTTAAAAAACAAACTGACTTTGGTTTAGAGGGGAAGTGAAGGCAGCTATTTAAAAAAAAATGGAAGAAAGAGGAAATTGATAGTAAGGAATATAAATCAGGAGCTTGGAATTGTCAAAAATGGATAAGGAAAACAAAGGGGCACAAGGAGAAATCAATGGCCAGCTGAACTGAGGACAATAAGGAGGGTTTTGGATTTTTTTAAAATAGGTTCCTTTTTGTTTCCAATATAACAGTAGTATTGGTACATTGCTAGATGAAAATGGTAGAATTATCCATAATAAGGCAGAAACATTCAATAACTATTTCTGTTCTATATTTGGGAAAAAAACATAATGTGGCCATATCAGATAACACTCTTTCCATTCCAATAGTATCTCAGGAGGAAATTAAACAGCAGCTACTAAAGTTAGGCATTTTAAAATAAGCAGATCCAGATAACTTGCATCCAAGAGTTTTAAAACAGCTGTCTGAGAAGCTTGCTGAACTTATGTGAATTTTCAATAAATGTTGGAACACTTGTGAGGTTCCAGAAGATTGGAAGAAAGCTTATGTTGTGCTAATATTTGAAAAGGGTGAATAGGATGAATAGGTAATTATCGTTCTGTCAGCCTGATCCCTATTTTGGGCAAGATAATGGAATGGCTGATACGGGACTCGATTAATAGAGAATTAAAGGACAGTAATATAATGCCAGTCAGCACAGGTTTATGGAAACTAGATCCTTGCTAACTTTAATTTTTTTTTTAAATGAGCTTCCAAGTTTGATTAATAAAGGTAATAGTGTTGATGTAATACACTAAGATTTCTGTAAGGCATTTGACTTAGTACCACATGACATTTTGATTTTAAAAAACTAGAAAGATGCAGAATTAACATGGCACATTTTAAATTAATTAAAAGCAGGCTGATAGGTCTCCAAATGTAACTGTAAATGTGGAAATCATAGTAGAATGGGTGTGTTCTGCTGGGGTTTCACAGGGATCAGTTCTTGGCCCTACACTGTATAACATTTTTATCAATGACCTGGAAGAAAACAAAATCACCACTGATAAAGTTTGCAGATGACCCAAAAATTAGGAGTGCTAAATAATGAAGAGGACAGGCTACCGATACAAAGCAATCTGGATCACTTGGTGAGCTGGCAGCAAGCAAACTATGTTTTAATGACTAAATGAATACATCTGGGAACAAGGAATGTAGGCCATACTTATAGGATGGGGGACTCTCTCCTGGGAAGTGGTTACTTTGAAAAGATTTGGGGGTGATAGAGAATAATCAGCATTGCACTGGGAGCACATGTTCAGCTGTGGCCAAAAAGACTGATAACGATCCTTGGATGCATAAACGGAGGAATCTTGAGTAGGAGTAGAGAGGTTATTTTACCTCTCTATTTGGCATTGGTGTGACCGCTGTTGGCATATGGTTTCTAGTTCTGGTGTCCACAATTCAGGAAGAATGTTAATAAATTGTAGAGGGTTCAGAGGAGAGCCACAAGAATGATTTAAAGGATTAGAAATAAGCCTGTATATAGTGACAGATTAAAGGAGCGCAATCTTTTTATCTTAACAAAGAGAAACTTAAGAGGTGACTTGGAACAGTTTACCAAGAGTTGTGGTGGAGTCAAGATTTTTTTAATTTTTTTAAAAATCTTGACTGGATGGTTTTTCTAAAAGATATGCTCTAGGTAGGAATTATTTTGGGGAAGTGTTGTGGCCTGTGTTATACAAGAGGTCAGACTAGATTATCACAGTGGTTACTTCTGCCATCAGAATCTGGGGGGTTTGGGGGCAAGGGGAAGGAGGAATGCAGGCAGAACAGCAGTGGGACAGAATAGCAAAAGTGTCCCTGCTTGCAACAGCCAGAAAGCAGAGGGAGAGGTAAATTACAGGGGTGAAGCCAGAGTCCAGATTTAGAATTAAAGACATTCTGCTGATATCAGAAAGAGATGCCACTTTTCCTTTTACAAGAGGAAAAGAGCAATACCTTATTTTATTTTTCCCTGTCCAAGTCCTCTTCTGCAATGATGACTGCCTCAATAACAAAAAATAAAAGTTGCTTACTAAGGGACTTTAGCAGCAACCATAAATATCTTACTCAGTAATCTGAATAACTACAAAGAAACAAAATCTCAACTAGTTCTGCATATTCTTTCAAATACATCAAATCTCTAATACAATGGAATATCAGGAAAGTTTCTATTCTTGTCATAAGAACATAAGAAAGGCCGTACCGGGTCAGACCAAAGGTCCATCTAGCCCAGTATCTGTCTACCGACGGAGGCCAATGCCAGGTGCCCCAGAGGGAGTGAACCTAACAGGCAATGATCAAGTGATCTCTCTCCTGCCATCCATCTCCATCCTCTGACGAACAGAGGCTAGGGACACCATTCTTACCCATCCTGGCTAATAGCCATTTATGGACTTAGCCACCATGAATTTATCCAGTTCCCTTTTAAACATTGTTATAGTCCTAGCCTTCACAACCTCCTCAGGTAAGGAGTTCCACAAGTTGACTGTGTGCTGCGTGAAGAAGAACTTCCTTTTATTTGTTTTAAACCTGCTGCCTATTAATTTCATTTAGTGACCCCTAGTTCTTGTATTATGGGAATAAGTAAATAACTTTTCCTTATCCACTTTCTCAACATCACTCATGATTTTATATACCTCTATCATGTCCCCCCCTTAGTCTTCTCTTTTCCAAGCTGAAGAGTCCTAGCCTCTTTAATCTTTCCTCGTATGGGACCCTCTCTAAACCCCTAATCATTTTAGTTGCCCTTTTCTGAACCTTTTCTAGTGCTCTAGAATATCTTTTTTGAGGTGAGGAGACCACATCTGTACACAGTATTCGAGATGTGGGCGTACCATGGATTTATATAAGGACAATAATATATTCTCAGTCTTATTCTCTATCCCCCCTCTGTCCACACAGATTCCTTGGCACAGCTAAGGAGAAATCACTGTAACCGCTTGTAGACGGGTCAGACTCACCCCTGCGGCGCCTCCTGCTGGTGACTCTGGGAATTAGCTCTGTCCAGCTCTGGAGCACCCTCTGCAGGCCAGTGATCCACCTGTCCTCTGGCCCTCATGTCCCTCCCTGGACCCGGTGCCCTTTTACATGGGGGTGCTGCCCCCTGGCAGTAACCCCTTTCTCTCCGGGTTTCCCCTCTAAGGGAATCCCCACCCTCTATCCCCACCTTGCCTCAGTGTATGGCTACTGCCAGTCATTGTCTAGCCCCACACCCTGGGGCAGACTGCAGTATCAGCCTACTCATCACAGGCAAAGGGGTTTGGACCTGCTGCCTTGGCCTACCCCTGGACTGCCCTCTGCAACCCCCAGTACCAGTTGGCCCTTCGCTAGGCCACAGCCTGGGGCTTTCTAGGCTGGAGCTCCCCAGCTCCTCAGCCTTTCCCCAGCCCTGCTTCACCCTAGGTACCTTGGCTATAGCCCCTGCAGCCAGGCCCTTCTTCCTCTTCAGGCAGAGGAAGACTGCCCATGTCTGGCTTCCCTGGCCTTTTTATAAGGCCTGTGGCTCAGTTTGGGGCATGGCCCCAACTGCAGCCACTTCCTCAATCAGCCCAGCCTTGACAGCAGCCGCTCTCAAGCCCTGCCAGGCCACTTTTAAACCCCTCACAGCAGGAGCAGGGTTTCACCCTGCTACACAGCTTTTTTTTTTTCTTCAGTATTGCCAGAACTTGTAGCACAATATATAAAATTTGTGTATAATAACATGCACCTTTGTTGGGTGGTGCTTAGCCATCGATAATGAGTTTATCAGCTTTTGAAATGTTAATAGGCTGCCATTAAAGTCTTATTAAAAAAACAAACAGTTGGCCCATTCCAAATTGGTATAATGTTCTCAAGCAAAAAACTCCACAGGTTTAGAAGTAGTTTCTGGACTCTTACTACTTTGGCTAACAGGGCTAAAGTTTTTGGGGCAGCACAACCACAACCACAAAAATAATGACAGAAGTATAGGGCTGGAAGGGACCTCGAGGTCATTTAGTCCAGCCCCCTGTGCTGTGGCAGGACCAAGTACACCTACACCAGCCCTGATAGGTGTTTGTGTATCTGTTCTTAAAAACCTCCAATTGCGGGTATTCCACAACTTCCTTTAGAAATCTATTCCAGTACTTAACTATCCTTATAGCTAGAAAGTTTTTCCTACTATCTAACCTAAATCTTCCTTGCTGCAGATTAAGCCCTTACTTCTTGTCCTACCTTCAGTGAACATGGAGAACAATTGATCACCATCCTTTTTATAACCGTCCTTTACACATTTGAAGATGATTACCAGGTCCACCCAGCCTTGCCCAGTTTTTTTTAGTTTTTTTTTTTTAATCAGTAAAAAAGCACTTAGAGCAAGGAAAGATAAATTTAATAGAGTCGTTAACTGAATTAGGAGAGGTTTGCACAAAAAGATAAGCAGGAGGGGAATTCAAGTACGTAAAAAAAGCAAAACCATATGTAAAACTGTTCTTTAACCAAGTCCCATATTCCAGTTAAAGAAGCGTAATGAGAAAATAAAGTATGTTTATCATTAGTAGTCTTGGTAAAGTAAAATTTGTTGGTTTGGCCTTTTTCCTTTTGTCATGAAGCATAAAGTAGCTTGAAATAATTTTGCTTTTGAAAAAGGTGTTTTGGGCTCTAAACTGGGAAGTATTACCAATATAAATTCTGGTCTTCCATGTTTCTGCTGAGGTCTCCTTGTAAAAATCAAAATAAATAAATTGGGAGCTTTGGGATTGGTGTGAATAGTTTTTTTTATTTTTTAAGAGGCAGTAGTGTGAATCATAGAATCATAGAATCATAAATGAGGTATAATAACTTCTTAATAAGCACACTCTTACTAGAATGTCTTTTCTCTTAAATGTGTTCTGCCCATTTATAGCCATGTCAGTTATTCCAACATATTTAGGACCGAGCACAGATGCAAACTAAATAAAAAATTGCTGTATGTTTTGGCCAACGTTTTGCTGATTTAAAGATAAATCTGCATTGACTCTTTATTCCCCATATCTGGTACAAAATATAAGCACATGTTCAACCTAGAAAATTTGGCTGGTCAGGATTTATCCTAGTGCCATGTTATAAAGGATTTCCAATGAATATCTTTTAAGCGAATTATTTGGGATTTGTTGCATCACACGTTAAGGTGGATAAGCTTGCAGTATTAATCGGAAACACAAAGATTTATTTGTTTGGGTTTTTTAAAGTTTCAAATGACTAATTTTGTGGTCTGAATACTATTGGAGAATACTCCCTGATGTAGCTAACTAGTTTCAGTTTTCTGTATGAATGAAAGAAGTAGGATGCATGATGCAAATCTGCTTTTGGGATTAGAAGGTAAAATGCTGCCAAGTGAAATGTAGCCATTCAGCATAATTTGTGGTGCTGAATGTACCCAAAACAGCTTTAAGACTCAGACTTCCCTTTTGGTTTTCTAGCCATATTTCCCAATTAATAAATCCTTTAATACTGTTTTTTCTTTTAAAGTTTCACCCTCCCTCCTGGTAGTGGAAAGAGCCAAGACTATTACATACCGATTCATTCTATGTAAACAGGCCATCTGTTCCTCAGGAAGATCATGTTTTGGTTTGTCCTGGATCCCCACCCCTTAACAGCTCTGTTCTCTTCACCTTGAAAGGCAGGATGTCCCGTCTGGCTGAGGAAATATGCTTGGCTAGTTTATGCATGCTGAGCATTGGTCAGAAAAATAGACACGGGACAGAGCTCAGAATACAAATTGTGAGCACTCACATGTTAGATTGCTGGACTGGTCCACCTTGAGGATTTTAAGAAAACTTGAAGTATAACCGTGCTAATGATGGTTTTTGTAGCCTCATCTCCATTAACGTTGCAGTTTCAAAGACTTAACTAAGTATCCACAGCAATGAGCATACGCATTTATAGTAGAATTTTTGGATTCAACAGAGCTATTTATATGTGACTTCAAAGTTGCAAAGAACAGTTGTGTATTATCACTACTTCTAGAGTATTTATGCTTCTACCTTGGACATGGTGACCTGCCTTTTAGACTGTACCTTTATAAATCTGATCCAAAAGCTTTTTGGATAATCGGGGTGGGTGGGCAAGGGGGAAACGCGGGGTGGTTTTTTTTTTTTTAAAGTAATCATGTAAGTGTCAAAAGCAGGTATAGAAAAAGAACAGCTGTTGAAATTGTCAAGTTAATCATGATGATTCACTTGGACTCCCTCCTGTTTATAACAGACACATGGGAGCTGCAAATTTTGAGAGGGGAACCAAGTTAGCCCAAACTCTAGTTCTCCATACTTGTTGATCTTCAGTCATAATGGAGGCAATAAATCAATGTCTGATTTTGCAGGGAGGCAACAATGCTGGGCATACTGTTGTTGTAGATTCCGTGGAATATGATTTTCATCTCTTACCCAGTGGGATCATCAATCCAAAGGTCATTGCATTCATTGGTAAGTATGGCATTTTCCAAAATCGCAATTTTAACACTAATACAAGTCCAGACTCTTGGAGTTCTATTCTTGAAGCCATCAACATCCACTACAGCTCAGGGCATAGTAAGTCAGGAACTTCCTACTCCTCCTCACCCTTTTTCTCCCCTTGCTCAGAAGGACTTGGGCACTGGGCCCAGAGGGTCTTTGCAGCTTCACTGCATTGTCCTCACTCAATTTTGAAATTTGGACTCTGGTCAGTTTTTCTCATTTGCTTTATTGCTGTTGCTTTATTCTCATCTTTTCTACCACCGTAACCTCTCTCTGCTCATCTCTCTACTTTCTTTACCACCTTCCCATTTTCTCTATATCTTTACCCACTTCCAGAATCCCTTCACATTATTTCTCTCTTCCACTTCAACCTCAGTGAATGACCACCAAAAAATCCCCTCAATGGTTATAAGTAGTAGTGTTTTTTTTTCCTTCTCTTCATGGATCGAGGGGGCGTGAGCCCAGGGCCATCAGGTCCCAAAAGAGGCACCTGCTACCATATGATCCCTTTCAGATGTCTTTCTGCCCCAGTGCACTAGTGAATGGTGTGGGTGTGTATGTATAATATGTATGTATGTATAGAGGGAGAGAGACTCTGACTAGTCCCTTGGTCTTTCAGGAGAGTATTACTGTGCTGAAGGCATTCTCTGTTTAAGAACAACTTCAGATTTACTGAGCTTAGCATGACCCTAAGATTGTTCACTTTTTGTGCAGGGGAAAGCTGTTCCTTAACAATATACTTCAGCACTCCTTAGTGACTGTTGCAGTTAGAATCATAGAATATCAGGGTTGGAAGGGACCTCAGGAGGTCATCTAGTCCAACCCCCTGCTCAAAGCAGGACCAATTCCCAACTAAATCATCCCAGCCAGGGCTTTGTCAAGCCTGACCTTAAAAACCTCTAAGGAAGGAGATTCCACCTCCCTAGGTAACCCATTCCAGTGCTTCACCACTCTGAGTGAAAAAGTTTTTCCTAATAGACAACCTAAACCTCCCACACCGCAACTTGAGACCATTATTCCTTCTTCTGTCATCTGCTACCACTGAGAACAGTCTAGATCCATCCTCTTTGGAACCCCCTTTCAGGTAGTTGAAAGCAGTTATGTACTATTTACCTGTTCCCTAAAAAGGCAAGTGCAGTGATCCCAATTGCTAATAGGAAAGAATGACTATGAGCAACCTCATCTCATTCCTTGATACAATTTCTCTTTTTGCTAGCACAATGACAACATTGGCTTTATTTGTTTTTGCATCACAGGGTGAGAGTAACATATTCGAATATCAATATCTCTAGTGAAAACAGAAATAAAGGCTTGTAAAAACATAAGAATATTTTAAAAATAGCTTGTACTGTCCTATGAAAAGTAAGTCTGTGAAACTAACTAATTTTTGGAGATGATGAAGGAGAAATACCACTGTGTGACTGACAGGAATGCAGTTTTTTTCATCCTGATATAATAAGAACGTTAAATGTCCAATTTAGAGGAGCTCAGTGCATGCAGCTAGGGACTCAAATACTTTAGCTGTAGATCAGGGACTCTCTTATACCTTAAATTCCTAAGGAAGAAAGTAGTATTATGGAACAGTTTTTGAAATGTATGTCTTAAAATATTCTGTATGCAGAAAAAGAATCACGGATTTGTAAGAAACTAATTTTTCATGTCTGGCATCATACATTAAACTCTGTATTCCTGATTTCCTTTAGGAAATGGTGTGGTGATTCACTTGCCAGGACTGTTTGAAGAAGCAGAGAAAAATGTAAAAAAAGGAAAAGGTGAGAACAACCTTTCAAGGTATTACTTTAAAAGGCAGGGTTGGTGCTTTCAGGGATCTATCCAGCAGTGCTATCCCTAGCCTAGAGGCCATGAGAAACAAGATGGCTGTGTCCTACTGGAGCTCCTCTCTTTGCTTACTTCTGGCAGCAATCCTGCAGGGACTCCCAGAGCTCTGTTAGTCCCTGTAGCTCCCATCAGGAGTCTCCTTAGAGCCTCCTAGAAAGATGCATTCTAAAATGTAAATTACCCATAGTTACCTTTGTCAGTTTTAAACTATAGACTTAATATATTGAAAATAAGATGCTGTTCGTGTGCAGTCACTTACTATAATCAGTATACATATAACTATTACAGTGTTAATACATATGCTACAGTTTGATAAATATACTAGAATGCATAGAGATGCCATGCAAACATTTATAATTTAGTGGCTTAAAAATACACTTTTTAAATTAAATGCCAAATAATGGATTTATGGCCAATTATAGGAATGCCAGATAGTAACCTGATGGAAAATGTATTTACTTCTGTAGCCATTTTAAAGAAACCCAGAAGGAGGAAAATTCTAACATTGGTAACAGAACAGCTGAGCTTGTTTTAGCAACAGTGAGAAACCTGAAAAATTTCCCTAGTATATGTAGAATGCCTAGAAGTTTCATCTTCTGATAGGCAGTCTGCATTTCCTGGCTTTGTAGGTTCAAGTCAGACCTTTAATAATTGAAAATTGTGTTTGCTTTTTCTGAAATAAGATGGTGACTGAGTTTGGTATTTCTTTTAAATGACTTCCATTTTCAAATCTATAATTAGTCTTTTAGAAGTTTTGCTTATTCCATCATGAAAAGAAAAATGATATACAAAACATAATTTAAACTTTTTCACTTGTTTTTAAGGACTAGAAGGCTGGGAGAAACGATTAATAATTTCCGACAGAGCTCATATTGGTAAGATGGCACACTGTATCTATTTTTATTTATTCCCATAAGAATTTCTTCAGACTTTTCAAAGGCACTGAATAGCTGACAATTTTATTTTATCTGTATTTTAGTATCGTTATTGTAGTGGCCAAAGGTTCCAGTCAGGGATCAGGGCTTGATTGTGTTAGGCACTATAGCTTCTTTAATATTTACCTTTTTTCATTTTTAAAAATGTGGAACCACTCTAGACTCAAACATTTTAGTTTGATGACTCATTAAGCTGATTCTAAATGCATGTCAGGTTTTCTCAGAAAGCAGTTTAGAAGTTACTTGAATGCGTGAAGGATTCATTTCCCATTTCAATATAGAATTTGTGCTCTCTTCTTCGTAGGAAGCCTTGCCTTATATTTTGCTTCTCTCAGGAATCACATGGGCTTTTGGAGAATACCAATTAAACAGTGACTTCAAGTTATAACCCTTTGGACATAGACCTTGTAGTAAAATCAGATTTAGAGTGACCCCGTGATAAAATCAGATTTAAAATGAGTGGCCCTCCCAACCATCCAAAAATGCTTTTTAAGCTAGAGGCCTTTTAAGTACTGACTTCTCTGACCATTTGTTCTTTCTGCACCTGTTTAGAGGCTAAACCTATAAAATAGAGTTTAGTGAATGTATGTAGAGACCTTCATAGGTATGTGTACCCTGGGAATTTGATCAAAGGCTTGGCTATACTTGCAAGTTAGAGTGCATTAAAGCAATCCCAGGCGCCCTAACTCACGACCTGTCCACACTGGCAAGGCAGTTAGAGCACCTGCAGCTTTAGCGCTCCTGGTAATCCACCTCCACGAGAAGCATAATGCTTGCTGTGCCTCAACTGAAACCAGTGTAAATGAGGTGTTGCATTATTGCGCTCTGATCAGCCTCCAGAAACGTCCCATAATCCCCTTAAGTCAAGTAGCCACTCTTGTCATTGTTTTGGAATCGTCTGTAGGAATGTGGATATACCCTTTCAAGTATCAGAGGGGTAGCTGTGTTAGTCTGGTTCTGTAGAAGCAGCAAAGAATCCTGTGGCACCTTATAGACTAACAGACATTTTGCAGCATGAGCTTTCGTGGGTGAATACCCACTTCTTCGGATGCAAGTAGTGGAAATTTCCAGGGGCAGGTATATATAAGCAAGCAAGAAGCAAGCTAGAGATAACGAGGTTAGATCAATCAGGGAGGATGAGGCCCTGTTCTAGCAGTTGAGGTGTGAAAACCAAGGGAGGAGAAACTGGTTCTGTAATTGGCAAGCCATTCACAGTCTTTGTTTAATCCTGAGCTGATGGTGTCAAATTTGCAGATGAACTGGAGCTCAGCAGTTTCTCTTTGAAGTCTGGTCCTAAAGTTTTTTTGCTGCAGGATGGCCACCTTAAGATCTGCTATTGTGTGGCCAGGGAGATTGAAGTGTTCTCCTACAGGATTTTGTATATTGCCATTCCTAATGTCTGATTTGTGTCCATTTATCCTTTTCCTTAGAGACTGTCCAGTTTGGCCAACGTACATAGCAGAGGGGCATTGCTGGCATATATAACATTGGTGGACATGCAGGTGAATGAACTGGTGATGGTGTGGCTGATCTGGTTAGGTCCTGTGATGGTGTCGCTGGTGTAGATATGCGGGCAGAGTTGGCATCGAGGTTTGTTGCATGGATTGGTTCCTGAGTTAGAGTTACTATGGTGCGGTATGCAGTTACTGGTGAGAATATGCGTCAGGTTGTCTGTGGACGAGGACTGGCCTGCCACCCAAGGCCTGTGAAAGTGTGGGATCATTGTCCGGGATGGGTTGTAGATCCCTGATGATGCGCTGGAGGGGTTTTAGCTGGGGACTGTATGTAATGGCCAGTGGAGTCCTGTTGGTTTCTTTCTTGGGTTTGTCTTGCAGTAGGAGGCTTCTGGGTACACGTCTGGCTCTGCTGATCTGTTTCCTTATTGCCTCGTGTGGGTACTGTAGTCTTGAGAATGCTTGGTGGAGATTTTCTAGGTGTTGGTCTCTGTCTGCGGGTTTAGAGCAGATACGGTTGTACCTCAGTGCTTGGCTGTAGACAATGGATCTTGTGGTGTGTCCGGGATGGAAGCTGGAGGCATGAAGGTAGGCATAGCGGTCGGTAGGTTTTCGGTATAGGGTGGTGTTAATGTGACCATCACTTATTTGCACCGTGGTGTCTAGGAAGTGGACCTCCCGTGTAGATTGGTCCAGGCTGAGGCTGATGGAGGGGTGGAAGCTGTTGAAATCGTGGTGGAATTTTTCCAGAGTCTCCTTCCCATGGGTCCAGATGATGAAGATGTCATCAATGTAGCGTAGGTAGAGAAGGGGCGTGAGTGGACGGGAGCTGAGGAAGCGTTGTTCCAGGTCGGCCATAAAAATATTGGCATATTGTGGGGCCATGCGGGTGCCCATAGCGGCGCCACTGATCTGGAGATATATATTGTCATTAAATTTGAAATAGTTGTGTGTGAGGACCCCATTTGAAAAGCACGTTGCAGCCACGTGCATGCTGGGATAGCTACCACAATGCACTGCTCTCTGTGGCATTACAAGAGCTGCTAATGTGGCCACGCCAGTGCGCTTGAATCTGACAGTGTGGACACACTGCAGCGCTTTCCCTACTCTGCTCTCCGAGGGCTGGTTTAACTCACAGCACTCTACATTTGCAAGTGTAGCCATGCCCCAAGTGTTGATACTCTACAACAATGGGTGTATCTGGAGAAGAACTGAAAAGTTTCATTATGTAAAAGAAAATGTGATTGAGACCTAGGCACTGTCTACATAAGGAACGTAACAGTCATAGCTATTGCGGAATAAATTATTCCACAACAGAAACTCTGGAATACTTCCTGTGCAGAAAGTAGTCTGGATAAAAAGTGACTATTCCAATATAATTACTCTGCTCACAAAGCAGAGTAATTGTTCTGGAATGAATAAAATCACTTTTATACCAGAATAATGTCTACACGGGGAGTTATTCTGGAATAGCTGTGCCAGTTAACTTCCCCTGTGTAGACAAGATCCTAGTTCAGAAGGACCAGTTGCTGACTACCATTATCAGTAATTGGTCTGCTTAGTGTGGATGTTTTGAACTTTTCTGAATGGAATCAGCCTGGAGGTTTGCTTGCATAGTAGGTTTGCCTCATGATCGTTGATACATGGCCTCTGAGTTGTCCTGCTAGCCTGTAACTGGAAATCAGACTAGCCATATTCCATGGCTGTCCTGGAGACATAAAGCGCTGTTGAGTTAGTTTTAAAAGACAAAACATAAAGCTAGGTGTACTTTTCTATAAGCTTTAGTTGACTTCAGGTAAAAGCTTATGCCCAGCTTGCAGGAAAGGGACTTGCACAGTATGGATAGTTAAAATGTCGACAGGAGGTGTTAGATGATTCCTCTGTAATAGGTACCTTTTCACCCATTGACCAGCCTTCTGGCTCTTGTTTCCCTCCCCCCATGTTCTGTGTATTGTAATTTAAAATATTATAATGCCTTAATGTGGTATAAGCAGTTTAACCAATCTAAATAATTTTCTTTAAAAAAATGGTTCTAACGGTTTGGGGTAATCTAAGGCGTTTGATCATTTTTAAACTATGGGGAAGAGGTAGGAATACCAAAAAAGCAATTTTTATTGCAGAAAGACTAGAGTATTCATTAAAGCTGAGACTGTTTTTTTGTTATCTTTCCTGTGTGTGCATTGAGTAGATGATTTCAGGTCCAATGCAATCATTATTGGACCTTTAGGAATGTATTGTTTTTAAGAAAAATAAACTTACACAGTGATATCAGGTGACCGGTAGTCTCCTGCAGTGCGGTACCTTAATTATATTTGGCATGAGTTTCCTTCCACCTTATTTTTGTTTGTTTGTTTAACAAGATACAAAGCAAATGTGAAAGGCTTAGCATGAGCAGTGTTTTCAGTAAGCTCTCTTTCTTTGTTTTAGGAGTAATGTATTGTTCCCAAACATTTGCAGTTGAACTGTGTAAAACTCTTCTACATTCTTCATCTTTACTGGGATGGCTTTACTAGTCCAAAATCCCCCCCCCCCCCTCCCCCTGGTCATTTTTCTGTTGATAAATGTCTTCCTGGTCGATAGTTTATGCGGTTTGAGCTCTCCCCACAATGAGTTACAACAAGCTTAAAATTAGGGCTGTCAATCGCTTGTAACTCGCACGATTAACTAAAAAAAATTGTTGTTAAAAAATTAATCATGATTAATTGCACTTATAATAATAGAATATCATTTGAAATTTATTAAATATTTTTGGATGTTTTTCTACATTTTCAATATGTATTTCAATTACAACACAATACAAAGTGCACAGCACACACTTTATATATTTTTTACAAATATAAGCACTGTAAAAATGATAAAATAGTATTTTTCAGTTCACCTCATACAAGTACTGTAGTGCAATCTCTTTATCGTGAAAGTGTAACTTACAAATGCAGATGTTTTTTGGGTACATAACTGCACTCAAAAACAAAACAGTGTAAAACTGTAGAGCCTACAAGTCCACTCAGTCCTACTTCTTGTTCAGCCAATTGCTAAGACAAACTTGTTCGTTTACATTTACGGGAGATAATGCTGCCCACCTCTTATTTACAATGTCACCTGAAAGTGAGAATAGGTACTCTCATGGCACTGTTGTAGCCGACAGTGCAAGGTATTTACATGCCAGATATGCTAAACATTTGTATACCCCTTCTATGCTTTGGCCACCATTCCAGAGGACATGCTTCCAAGCTGATGATGCTCGTTAAAAAAGTAATCCGTCAATTACATTTGTGACTGTACTCCTTGGGGAGAGAATTGTATGTCTCCTGCTCTGTTTTACCCTCATTCTGCATATATTTCATGTTATAGCAGTCTCAGATGACCCAGCACATGTTAATTTTAAGAACACTTTCACAGCAGATTTGACAAAATGCAAAGAAGGTACCCATGTGAGATTTCTAAAAATAGCTACAGCACTTGACCCAAGTTTAAGAATCTGAAGTGCCGTCCAAAATCTGAGAGGGACACGGTGTGGAGCATGCTTTTAGAAGTCTTAAAAGAGCAACACACTGATGCAGAAACTACAGAACTATCAAAAAAGAAAATCCAACTTCTGCTGGTGGCATTAGACTCAGATGAGGAAAATGAACATGAATCAGTCCACACTGCTTTGGATCGTTATCAAGCAGAACCCATCAACAGCACAGAAGCATGTCCTCTGGAATGGTGGTTGAAGCATGAAGGGACATATGAATCTTTAGCGCATCTGGCATGTAAATATCTTGCAATGCCAGCTACAACAGTGCCATGCAAACTCCTGTTCTCACTTTCAGGTGACATTGTAAACAAGAAGCAGGTAGCATTATCTCCTTCAAATTGCAAACAACCTTGTTTGTCTGATTGGCTGACCAAAAAGTAGGACTAAGTGGACTTGTAGGCTCTAAAGTTTTACACTGGTTTATTTTTGAATGCAGTTTCTTTTGTACATGATTCGACATTTGTAACTTCAACTTTCATGCTAAAGAGATTGCACTACAGTACTTCTATGAGGTGAATTGAAAAATATTTTTGTTTTTTACAGTGCAAATATTTGCAATAAAAAAATATAAAGTAAGCACTGTACACTTTGTATTCTGCATTGTAATTGAAATGAATATATTTGAATATGTAGTAAATATTCAAAAATATTTAAAATAAATGGTATTCTATTATTTAACAGAGCGTGATTAATCATGATTAATTTTTTTAATCGCTTGACAGCCCTAGTTAAAATGTCTCACTTGTTTTTTGGCCATATAACTTGTCACTAAATCTCTTTTGCTGGGTTTGTTGGATTGCATAGTGTTTTCCCTCCTCCTTCGGGCCAGTATAAAATTGGAAAGAATACTAATTACTCTCTGAAAGTCTTTTTAAAGAATATGCAGCTTTGTGGTACAGTATTTGACAATTAGAACACTAAAAGAATTTCAGACTTGTTAGATGCTTCACAAGCTTTTTTTTTATATTGAAGACCATTCAAAATAGAACATGTAACTTACAAAAAGGAAGAAGGCTCCAAACTTTATAGCATGCCTCTTATTTGGAGTTCACCATTTTGTTCTCCATATAGGGGGAAAAAGCACTGTTGATCCTTAGCTAGCTGTGAGAGACCCTCTCTGATAAAGAACATAAAACACTTTAATAGAATGGCTTATGTTACCTAACCAATATATGATTATTTTCCCCATGTTAATCTGCACTCAAAGAAATTGAGAAAAAATCATGTGTATATCATTAATTTCAGTTTCAAAATGTTGCACATATAGTCTTGTCCAAATTTGCGTTTTAAGGGTTTTTCTTTTATTTCCTTAGTATTTGACTTTCATCAGGCTGCTGATGGCATTCAAGAACAACAAAGACAAGAGCAAGCAGGAAAGAAGTATGTAATTTTCTTTTGTGTTTTAAAATATTGGAGTATGAAGTTTAAAACAAAAAAAAGCCAGTGTTCAAAGCTTGACAAACCCTAATGACAATAAAATAATGATAAAGTAGCATGAAGTATTCCGGGGTTCATTTTTAGACCTATTTTTAACATAAATGTCCCATCAATGACAAATAATAGGATCACACTCTTAAAGTATGGTCATACCACAATATTTTTGGTACAGAAAGGGACAAATCAGCTGACACTTCCCAGAACTTAGGTCTCTTCCTAACGAGCCAGTTTATCTTTCAGTACTGTTGTCTCAAGGGCTGAAAAATCTGAGATACTATGAAGACTGGCAGAACTGAAGTAACGTTGACTAATTTTGCTTTGTTCAGAAGTGCACATGAAACATGAATGTTCATGCTGTGCATTATATGCCACCTGCTATCTCTGTTCTATCTGAGCTTTTTTTATGAATTTTAAAACTTACAACCTAATCATGGATGGAAGCAGTTGGCTGAATGAACAACATAACATACATCTTCAAATGAAAATAAACATATTATGTGAATTTCTAAGGTGCCAGTATATTTCAGCCAGGATATGGAAGGTTTGTCTATATGGACAAATGAGTAATTAACTCTTTGCTGTTGCTGCTAGTAAGAGGTATCATACTAGCAGCAACAGCAAAGAGTTAATTACTGACTTCATGAAGCGGACACTTGTGCTCAGGGAAATGCACTGAGACAATCTCACTGCACATAAGCCACTACTGGATGGTAATAGCTTTCAGTTACTTTTGCCCGTGGTCATGCTGAAAACTACATGCTTGTCTTTGTCCAGTGCTAGCTAGCTTTCATTTCCAATTCATTTAAGAATTTAAAAAGCAAACTAAGAATTTTTTTTCATGATGTCTGCATGCCGACTTTTAGCTAAGAACAATTTTTTATGGCCCCCTTACAAGTCACTGCAAGATGACATTTGTAATAGAAGCACTGTTTATCCTCAGCTAGCTGTGAGAGAACCTCTCTATAGCAAACTTAAAACACTTCAATAGACTGGTTTGTTACCTAACCAATAAATGATTATTTTCCCCATGTTAATCTGCACTCAAAGAAATGAAGAGTACAAACTACATATTAGTTTAATTTTCCTTTTTAATTTACAAACAAGAAATCCGAATGTTAAGATCTTTAACTCTATTTTGTATCATTCTGGTGATGTATGTTGTGGAAATCTCACACCAGTCATGTAATGCTTCAAGCTTGTTAAAGCTGATGGTGAAACAAAGCTTGTCAAATTCTCACCATTTTAGTTAAGTGAGTAATAAAATACAATATATGTAGGGGTCAGATTTTCTGTGTCCTGAGGCTGAAGACAGTATTGTTATCTATCCCTGAGAGATCCAGTCTCAATGCTAACAGAAAGTAACCTTTCGTTTCAAGATTGCTGGTTTGAATCTAGTCTGGATTGGTAGTGACCAACAATATAGCTACTGGGTGGGTAGAAAACTAAACAATCAGGCTGGCTAGCTAGCCTACCTGGTTTCCATCAAGAGTATTGATGGAATCAGCTGTGTTCCATGGAACACTCTGATTCAAATAAACACTTTTCAAACAGAAAACTATTGGCAAATTCAGTCTTGCTCCCCCTATAGTCACTCAAAACGTTGCTTCAAAAATTACTCTTAGCTTATTACTTTGACCATTTCACCTCTCTCTTTGCATTCCTCTACTGGGCTCCACTTCATCTCATCAAACATAAACTACTTGTCTTCACTTTAAAGGCCCATGATGTCCTCCTCCCCCACCTGTTATCTCTTGTGTGCTGTCAAGATGTTGACTTTTGCCTCCATGCTACCAATAATGCTAGCCTTTGTTACCCATTTGTTAAAATTTCAAATTAGTACCTTTGCATTTTCTCCTGTTCTGCCCCTGGCAAATGGGAAGAGCTTTGTGTAAGCATTTACAAAGTCACTTAATTGTCCTTTTTCAAATCCATCTTTAAAACTCGCATCTATTGTGGTACCTACAAAAAACTTGACAACTATAAGGTAGCTGGTTTACTGAGATTTCCTGCCTATCATGTTGACTAGTATTGTCTCAGTTTCTTTGTGCTCTCCCATTTGTCTGTGTACTCACCTGCTCCACCTAGGTATGCCTGCATCTTTGATCAGAGATTTTTGATAGTGGTACCTCGACTGTGCATGCTCCACATACATCCTTGTGCCCTGCACCGAGGCTATATGGGGCTGCATGGGTGAACCACTCTAAGTTCCTTCTCAACTGCTTTTGGTCTGAGATGGAGTCTGCAACATGTCTGTTACCTATTTAGCATTGTTTATAGTTATTTACCTTTTAGTGTTTCCTTTTTCCTGCCTTTTTTCTCTTAAAAAAAAATCCTTTTATTCTTTTGATATATTTAACTAGAAGTGCTAGAACTTCCCTTTCTTGAGTTGTCTCTGTTATTGTTTTTTCCATGGGAATGCTGGATTCAAAAGGGGCCTCTCCTTCTGTGAGGCTATTCTGATCAGTGACAGGCATTCCCAGTGGCTCCGCTCTTTGTGTGATACCCATAAGTGCAAGATCTGCACAGCCTTCAAGGGTAGATCCTAAAAAAATAGGAAGATCAAGTTTAAACGTCTAATGATGGAGCAAGCCTTATGTCCAGGTTCAGATCCAGGGACAGAGGATACCCTGTACAGAGACCTACCAGTACTGCTAGTGCCCTGTCAACATCAAGATCTTGGACACTGGGGTCACTGGGGACAGCTAAAGAGGTAGGTGGTACTGTGGCACCGAGTACTTCAAGGGCACTGAAGTCCTCATTTGCATCTGCCTCTAAACAGAAGGAGGTAGGGAGTAAATCTCCATAGGATCTCAGCTGTACAGTGACAGCTAGACAGCAGATGGTACTGAGGAAATTGGAACTGATGCACTTCCAGGACAAGTGCTTGGTGCCAACTGCACTGGTATTGAAGCCATCCTCCATAGGCTCTCAGTCTGTTATCATCAGTGCCTTAAGAGTTCAGGTACCCTAAGGACTGGATAGTTTCTTTGAAGCCAGTCTCTCCCCTATTTAATGAGTGCTGAGGGTTTGTCAGCCTCAAGACCTTCTCAGTCACTGACACCTATATCACATAGGGAACCATGCGCGCTTTTGTCTATTTTTCAAACTGAACAGTCTTCCCCTTTCTCCTTACCCCCACCCTGATTGTGGAAGAGGATTCTTCAGATCTCTGTCCAGGGTTCCCCTGTCTATTCTGGAATACATCTCTCCCTCTTACACTGATATTTTACGGAAGGATAGACCTCAAATGATACCCTTTGGCATGAACACAAATAGGTGGAGGTATCCATGCTTTGTGGACTTGCTGGGATCCGTAGCCATTCTATCGCCAACAACGTCTTCACACCACCATAGGGAACAGAGGAGGACCCATTCTCCTCAAACCCCTTTACTACTAGCCATGCCAGAGGAAGAGACCTTTGAACAAGATGCAAGGGCAGATGAGGTGACACCTCTTTTCTGACTGTTCTTCACCTGACGAAGCTGTCATGTTTCCACCACCTTCTATAGCAGATGATTTCAGTTTCAGGATCTGATGAAGCAGATTGCTGACACACTTCATAATCCTTTCAGGAGTTCCACCATAAGCTCCTAGATATCTTACACATCTCATCATCGATGAGAATTGCCATTCCAGTGAATGAAGCTCTTATGGAGCCCGCTAAGACTGTTTGGCATATCCCAACTACAGCAGCACCTACCTGCAAGAGAGCAGATAAAAACTCACCCAGCTCCGAACTCCCCAGTAGTAGAGGCCACCAGTGAAAGAGGCATACAACATAGCTCTAAGTCCATCCTATACAGCAAGGAACATAAGAGGCTCAATCTTTTTGGCAGCAAACCCTATGCTTCATCCACATTTCAGAACAGTGAAGCATCAGGCGCTCATGGCCAAATATGATTACTTAAATTACAACAGACTTTATTCCTTTATTAAACATTTGCCAGAAAAATATTTGTGATCAGTTTAAAGCCACTATTCAGGAGGATCAGCTTCTAGCAACATCATCATTCCAGGCCTCCTTAGATACTGCAGCATGGTCTATATCCACTGCAGGGGTCATGAGAAGAGCATCTTGGAACTATTGTCTGGCTTTCCAAGAAAGGTTCAAAGTACCGTTAAAGACCTCCCCATTGATGGTCACAAGCTCTTTGCTGTATCAACAGATGCCTCATTATACATTTTAAAGAATTTGAGAGCCACATTGAGATCCCTTGGAATTTATACCCCTGTAAATAAGAGGAGATTGTGCCCTCTGAGACCTACTAAAAGAGAATGCCCAGCCCTATATTCAGGATATCATAGACCAGGGGTTGGCAACCTTTCAGAAGCGGTGTGCCGAGTCTATAATATATAACTAAACTATTGTTGTATGTAAAGTAAATAAGGTTTTAAAAATGTTTAAGAAGCTTAATTTAAAATTAAATAAAAATGCAGAGCCCCCTGGACCGGTGGTCAGGACCCAGGCGTGTGAGTGCCACTGAAAATCAGCTTGTGTGCCGCCTTTGGTACGTGTGCCATAGGTTGCCTACCGCTGTCACAGAACCTCTGGCCAAGAGACCAACTTACTCAAAAAAACAAACAAACAAACAAACAAACTCCATCTGCTACAACTACATTTTCCCAGCCATCTATATCCTCCAAGCAACAGTTCTGATGGCTTGATCGAATCTCTCAACCATCTTTACAGCTGCAACATCCTATTTCCCCCCTTCCTCCTTTTGGATGCCACCACTTTCAGTATGCTTGGGAGTATATAACATTGGACAAATGGGTTTTGGAAACCATAACTTTTGGTTCCGCCATCAATTTCAAGGGTCTCCCTCTTACACATCCCTATCCCTCTTCAGGGATCCCCTCACAATCAGTTACTACAACAAGAAGTAACTTCACTTCTGAGTTTAGAAGCAATAGAACCAGTTCCTGTGCAACACAATGGAAAGGGATTCTATTCAAAATACCTCCCAATGCCCAAAAAGAAGTATAGAGACCAGTTTTAGACCTGGGCACAGAACAGATGTGTAAAACAGCAAAAATGCACAATGGTGATCCTGGCAGCAATAATTCAGTCATTAGAATTGGGAGATAGGTTGAGAGTCATGAACCAACAAGATGCATATTTTCATGTTGCTATTCACCCAGTACACAAGAGGTTTCTATACAGATACTAAACAATATTGGATTGATGCCCTCTGTATTATGTACATACCTAATATCGCAGTATTTTTTTCATAACCAAGGAACTATGTTCTTCCTTTAGATATTTGCAGAATCCGAGCTTCCATTAAAAATGTCAAGCCCTTCTGGTAAAGTTCACAATGAAGATAGATGCACTGTTGTCTTGATAAGTCTGCATCTTGACAAATGACTGAAACAGTAATAAGTGCCTTGGCTAAATGTGTTGACAGACTAAAACTGCTTCCACAAAGGGATCTGGAAAGGACAGAAGAGTTCTCCCACAGTACATCACAAACAATTTCTTAGAGCAGCTCCAGTGTTGTTCTGTTCCATATAGATTTTTGTACTAGGCTTATCATTGTAGTCTGTGAGAACCTTCATTAAGCAACACGACTGTGGTGAGGTCCTAAGATACCTAGGGTACTTCCGCAGGAATCCTAGCCCAAAACATACTTAATTGCACTGCCAGTGTGGACACTGGTACACAAAGTATGGGGCGTATTCGGCTCTGCAGTATGTATGTTTGAAGGCAGGCTTGCCTAATGTGTCTGCACGTGTGTGAGCATGCCAACATACAGGTACGCATTGCAGTGTAAACATTCCCGAAGACTGCTATAAAGTTTTCTGTATTCACTTTAGTAAAAGTACAGCCCCTTGGAGGTCTTTGTCCAAAGCAATATTGACGATAGTTGATGGTATTATAGGCAATTGTGAGCTTTCCTTGTTCCACCCCAAGAGCCCAGAAGGACTTTACAGCCTTTTGATATCTCTACTCAGTTCTGAAATCTGGACACTCTCTCATCACTCTTATTTGCCAGTGGCTGTTGGTCCACCTTTGCTCTGCTACCACTGCCACCTGCTCAGCTTCCCAATCTCCCTCTCTTTCTCTTAGTTTCCTTTTTCTGCCTCCCTACTCTTTCTTTTCTGCCTTCTTCCACTCTCCACCATTCCTCCTCCCATTTCAACTCCAGTGAGTGACCACCAAAAAACAAATCCCATAGTTTTTGTGGGATAAATAAAACAATAGCCTGGTCACCCTTTTTCTTACCACAATCAGCATGCGGACACAAAGTCCCAGCAACATCTAACAACAACTGCTGTCTTCTCCACAGGGCTTTCTGGGGACAGAGCTCCAAAAATCTCCTGCCTCTCCTGCATCCTGTACTGGGTCCAACACTAGACATCCCAGAACTGTTTTCTATCAGAAAATGCAATGGCTTTGTATGAACCATTCATCTTCCTGGCCCCATCATGTCTGCCAGCCTCCAGTTTCTTTCCCTCTTCATCTACTCTGTCCTCTCCCCTTTTTACATACCCTCCCTTCCTTCACTCAAGTCTGCTCTCCCTAAAAATTCACTTAAGCTTTATTTAATTTGGAATAAGAGTTTTAATACTGATAAGCAAAAGGCACATGTTACATCTTGTCTATATACAAACATAACATGGTATTATGTAACTTTTGTGCTACCTTTCCCCTATTTCTCACTCCAAACTCATCCTTAATCTTTTCACTGGTTTCACTTGTTTTGTCCTGTCTTAAATTTATACTGCAAACTTTCGGTGGCTTGAACATTTCTGTTTTTCAGGCACTTTTGGGCACGCAAAAGTAATACTGGTATGAATTTAGAAGCCTAAACATTAATGTCCCTATCCAGTTAACAGTGGATGACGCCTCAGAAGGCTGTATATTGTGGCTGTGTATTAGCCCAATTAGGATGGGTTAGACACAGGTTTTAAGACTATTTTAGGTGAGCTTTCTTATGATGCCTCTGAGAAATGCCTTTAAAACTTAAAAAAAAAATTGTTTTGGTGAAACATGACATTAGAATTAAAAATTAGGACAAAATTGTATACGAGGAATCCTTGCTGAAGTCATCAGATTTTGCCAAAAATTCAAGTCTTGTATAACCAATGAATAATTAATTTGGAATAATAGAGTTGTTCATCAGTAGATATCAATGTACTTAATAGAAGATTAGATTCGTTGAAGCCTTATTTTATTTTCTAATTGGAAATTGAGAATAAAGTTGCTTTGCAGTCTCTCAATACAATGTTCCATCTGTTTGATCTATAACTGCCACGAGTGCCATGCAGACTACCATTTTATTAGCTTGTTTCTCATTCTTCTAATCAGGTCTAGGTTTTTCGGTTGTACTTCCTCTCTGAAAGCAGTGGAGACAAATAGTTGTATTTTGTGATGTCACTGGCATGGGTGGTTCTCTGTTTCCAGATGAAAGAAGGCTAGTGTCAGTTCTACATTGTTTCAGGAGAAACAGTTTAGATACCTTCTTGTTTTAGAGTAGTTGCTTAATTTTTCAGATGCTAGCGGTTCTGCAAATCTAATTAGAACCTTCCGTCTATGAATGTCCTCTTCTGATACTGAGCAAAGTTCCTGTTCTTCTTGTTCCTATGTGGAGTCTAGTGTTTGAAAGATTTCACATACATATTTTAAATTAGTCCTGTGTCTTTTGTCACTTCAGTGCCCAAGGCCTTCCTCCATCTTTCTTCCTCAAGAGAAATTTTTTGTCTTCTGGATAAATAAAACCTATCTCGGAAATGATCTGGTGCCTGGCTAATTTCAGTTCACATCATCAAAGGGTCATCAAAATCAGTTTCTTGCGCATGCAATTAGAGAGGAAATTAACCTGTCAGGATTTACACACAAGAAATTTCAGTGAAGCGGGGGGGAAGAAGCAGAAGATTGGCTTTTTTTAAAACATTAACACTTAAAATATATGAAAGATGTAAACATTATGTTCACAAACAGGATTTAATCTTATGAAACTCCTTTTAAATTTTTAAATATTTAACACACACATTAAATTTTTAAATCAAGCATTAAGAAAAAATGGTCAGAGGTCAAAGTTAAATGTTGTTAGTCAAAACTTGGTTTGCTTTTAAAATTAGCTTTTCGTCTTCTAACTTTGAGAATAACATGTATGACTTTTACTTTTTTGAAAGCTTGGGAACGACCAAAAAGGGGATTGGTCCAGTGTATTCTTCGAAAGCAGCTCGAAGTGGGCTCAGAATGTGTGATCTTGTTTCTGATTTTGGTGAATTTTCGGAGAGGTAATTCTAGTTTTATATTTGAAATGTAACCTTTCAAGCATAACTTTTTAGACTAACAGTATACGAATTATATTAATGGTATATTTTGGCATGTTCCAGATAAATCTAATTTATATTCCAAAAAGTCTTAACTGGATGCATCTATCTGAATTTTCTTTTAATTGTGTAATCACAAAGTAACTTTATATCAAAAGGTGGCAAATAAAATCTTAATGTTGCTGAGCAAAATTATTGAAGAATTGTTTTTGCCTTTCAGGTTCAAAGTGTTAGCTAATCAGTACAAAGCTATATATCCAACCTTAGAGATAGATCTTGAAGGGGAATTGAAAAAACTCAAGGTAAAACTATTTCTATGTTACAACAAATTATTTAATTGTATGTGCTCTTATTGTGAATCCCTAGAATGCAAATCATCAAACATTTTTGTGACTTTTTATTTTGATAAATAACCCTGATGTCTGATAAAATAGCAATCGTTAAATAGGTTTCTAGTTCTTATTTTAAGAAGACTGTCAGTCTTACTTTGTGCTCTGTTGGACCATTCTACTTCAGGAAGATTATTATAAATTAAAAAGGAATTGGGTGCTTAGAACACAAGTGTCACCTCATGTTTCTTCACATATATCAGCCAAAAAAGTAAGCATTAAAATTGGGGGGTTTTAAAGCAACTTTGTTTATGATGAAAAACAGGGAGAGAACTAAGAGCTACGTAAGCCTGAACACTGCAGTTAATTGTTAGAATTCTAAAGAGACTTGAGCAAAGATTTTATTACCAAACATCCACTAGAAAAAGTTATCCTTTTAGCAGTTTATTGGTTATAATTGGACCCAGTTTCCTGACACAGATGAGTTGAAGAGTGGAGCATTTGGAGTTCTTCCCTTCCAGTTAACTGTAAAACTATGTAATTTTTTTATCTGGAATTCTATGAGCCCTGTTGATGGAGAATCAGTTATATGTTGAAGGTTTTTTAATCCTTTTATGATACTTACATATGCACTAAATTTGGGGGGCGGAGCCAATAGATCAACAGTTTACTGTGTGGAGTGGAGACATAAAAACATCACAGTGCCTGGGGGGAAATGACTTGTATTTACTATGCTTTTTACAGTGGTATACTAAAAAGTTGAAAGAGTAAAGCTGTGTGCTCCATGTAAACCAAATCATTAGTATGGGACAGTGTCTAGTCATACTCATGGGAGACAGGATGTATGCTCAGTACTGATCTGCATATTACAAAATGCTTAGTTCCTATAGGTAAGAGTAAGACAACACCTCTCTCCATTAGCATAAATATAAAGAGACATTAGGCCATTGGCTCCAGATTGTCACTAATGCAATTTCAGAGAACTGGCTTTTGTGAGAAGTCTTTTAACACTTGCAAATAAGATGCTGAATGCAATAAAAATGTTTCTTTTAAGCTACATGTTTGAGTATTAATTTGGTCTTCAGATTTGTATTTGTAAAATATTCAAAATGCTGTGTTAAGAAATTTTGGATTAGATTTTCATTTTTTGCTTGCTTTTTTTGCCCTTTCGGGAAGAGATCCTCATATCCATGATCTCTGCCTTCCGCCCCCATTACCAGCACACAGTGCCCCTCACATCTTTCTGATCAAATAGAACTGGGTGATGACCAGCACCTCAGGGAAAACCAGTATCTTTCAAGAATTGTCTAGGAAAGATTATTTCTGAATGTGTATCTCACTTCTTTATTTCCTCTATGTCAAAGGAATGAGTGGGTTGTCAGTATGGGCAGTAGCACTTGGACTGAAAATCAAACCTGGTTACTTATATGGCAGAGCAGTACTCATGAGGCCTCTGGCTGGCTTTATCATAATGAAACGTATAACTAGAGTATATTGTACACCTAATCATTCTGGTTTATAACTTACTAATTAAACCCAATCTTTAAAAAGCCTTTTGTATTACTTAGGGCTACATAGAAAGGATTAAACCAATGGTGAGGGATGGTGTTTATTTCATACATGAGGCTCTACATGGACCACCAAAGAAAATCTTAGTAGAAGGTGCAAATGCAGCATTACTGGACATCGATTTTGGTAGGTATAACTTTTCCTGATAAACACAGTGGCATGTATGTGCCATGAAAGGAAAATGTCTAGTGGCTATGCCATGCATAGGTGCTCTTGTGGAAAATGTGTGTTTGTATTATGAGGAAGCACTAGACTTCCTATTTTAAGTCAGATTTTGATTCCACACTAAAATTTTCCCCTCCAAAAATATCAAACCACTCTTTGAGTTTTGGGTCTTAGAAAAAAGAGGTGCTAATTAAATTTAGGAAATTCTTCTAAAGCTTTTTGGAAGTCAGTAAAAGTATGCACACATGAGGTCAGGATTTGGCCCTTGATTTGATTTTTAAGAATAACTTATTGAATGGTGTTGGTGTGATAATTGGCTAAACCAATCACATGCAATTAACTAATTACTTTGCATATAGCAGTCCTGTTAAAAAGCTGAGTAAATTACTATGTGTTTTTCTTAGCATTTATAAAAGTCATATTTCATAGCTCAGTTGTGGAGCAGAGCTGTGAAAATACTTTGAAAAGAACTGAGCTAGCTAGCAGTGATGATCTTTCTATATACATTTTATTTTACAGTATGACAAGATATTTTTAGTGTAAATTACTAAAATACTTCAAAGTATGCAATATTACAGGCTTTTGTGAGCTTCTTAAAATAAAGATAGTGTTTTTTACCTACATGGCTTATGAACTACCTGCCTGAGAGAACTACTTTCTCTGTGCTATACCTCTACATTTGAGATCGCAAATACTGTATTTTCTTGGATGTTAGTGTTTTCTCAGGGTGTATATCTGTGCTACATCTCCTTACAGCGACGTGGAGAGTACATACACTGCACGCCGTGATAACACAGGTATAAATAGTAGTGTAGACAGTGAGGCATTGCTTAGGCAAGAAGATTGAAGACACCCCTGAATCATTAGGGTATGTATCCTACACAGTTCTCTATGCACCCAAGCAGTGCCACTCCATAACAGTGTAGTGTGTCTCTGCCCTCTACCACAAGGAAAGACTCAGGGTACGTCTACACTACGGGATTATTCCAATTTTACATAAACCTGTTTAGCAAAACAGATTGTATAAAATCGAGTGCGCGCGGCCACACTAAACACATTAAATCAGTGGTGTGCGTCCACGGTCCGAGGCTAGCGTCGACTTCTGGAGCGTTGCACTGTGGGTAGCTATTCTGTAGCTATCCCATAGTTCCCGCAGCCTCCCCCGCCCCTTGGAATTTCCGGGTTGAGATCCCAGTGCCTGATGAGGCAAAAATCATTGTCGCGGGTGGTTCTGGGTAAATGTCGTCAGTCACTCCTTCCTCTGGGAAAGCAACGAGTGGCGATGCAGTCCGAAATCAAAATAAAAAAAGAGCTCCAGCAATTGGCGTCTGTGTGGAGATTTTTTAAAAATGATTTTGAATTTCGTCTTCTGTAACGGAGCGCTGATAGAACAGATTTGCCTGCCCTTACTGCGATCACATCCGCATGGTCCATGCTGGAGCCCTTTTTTTTATTTTGATTTCGGACTGCATCGCCACCCGTTCTGATCGGAGCTCCACGCTGGGCAAACAGGAAATATTCAAAAGTTCGCGGGGCTTTTCCTGTCTACCTGGCCACTGCATCCGAGTTCAGATTCCTGTCCAGAGCAGTCAGTGGTGCACTGTGGGATACCGCCCGGAGGCCAATACCGTCGATTTGCGGCCACACTAACCCTAATCCGATATGGTAATACCGATACTAGCGCTACTCCTCTCGTTAGGGAAGAGTACAGAAACCGGTTTAAAGAGCCCTTTATATCGGTATAAAGGGCCTCTTAGTGTGGACGGATGTGGCGTTAAATCAGTTTTACACTCCTTAAACCGGTTTAAACGCGTAGTGTAGACCAGGCCTCAGTGTGGAAAGGCTCCAGCAGCTCTCTGTGGCGAGGAGAGGTTCCAGCAGTGGGGAACTGTCAGAGCCTTTCCCCACTGCCTACCCCCCACCAGACCCTTTCATGGTGTCAAAGTTAGACTCAGGACTCTCAGTTTGTCAGACCACTCTGTTTTATTAGCACAGTGCTCTGCTAATAACACAGAGATAATGTGAGCACCATGCAAGACACAAACTATCTTATTTATGCAGATAAAAGGGTGAGAACTTAACAAGATAACAAAGGAAGCAGAATCTGATAAGTTTACCTGGGCTAGACATGCATATCTTATTTCCTTACTAACTATTACCGATCTTCTGTTAATGTTTCACCATTAGCATCATTATTTATGCCTAATGTTTCTTTTCCTGGCATCTGTATTTCAACATTTCTTATTTCTGCTTAAAGGTACATATAACACTTCTTTAATCCATCGTTATTTTTACAATATAATTCATTCTACTTTCACAATGGCCATATGTAGCTACATACCACAGTGTGGACACTGCAGTTTGTAGTTACATGTATGCTCATGCCAGTGGTGTGCAATGTAGACATGCCTTCAGTCTTCTTTCAAAATCCTCTCTCATTTATTTATTTATTTATTTATTTGCTGAGAGTGAATGTACTATGTAATAGAGACACAGTACTTTCAGGTGACTCATGCCAATTTTTGGCTTGCATGTCCCTTGAAAGTTGCTTCACTCTTTGGGCTTGATCCTGTGCTAATTTGATGTCAGGGTAAATCTCCTGTTGGTTTCAGTGGGGGCAGGAATGCACATTGCACAGAAGAAAATTAGGAATTCATTAAATATGAAAAAGAGAACCTAACTGCAAACTGTATTAATTTTGGTGTTCTTCATAGCTTTACAAAATCCACCAATGAGCTCTTCCCAATAGGTGTGAAATTACCCTATATATGGTTAACTAACTTTAAAAATAATTTAAGGACCAGTGTGTTTTTCTTTCTCAGAAAGTATGGTAGCACTTTTCAGTTCTCTTCTAATGTATTTATTTTTGTTTAATTAGGGACGTATCCTTTTGTGACCTCTTCGAATTGTACAGTTGGAGGCGTTTGCACAGGTTTGGGCATGCCGCCTCAGAATGTTGGGGAAGTATATGGAGTTGTAAAAGCATATACAACTAGAGTTGGAATCGGTGCCTTTCCTACAGAACAAGATAATGTAAGCATTACTCATTGATCAACAAGTGGGAAAATAACTGGATGTGTTTCGTAGGTTTAGCCAGTAATACTCCTTAAAGCTAAGGGCATATTGTGGCCTGTATAAAACTATCCCCAGCATCAAATTCTGCATGAGACTTAGTGGCATTTCTTGCCTTAAAATACTGCTATGCTCTGAAAAGTAACTTCCTCAGTTAACTAATCTGCAGCCTGGGTGCAGTGATCCATCTCTGCTTATTTTATAAAGTTGTTGCATATTTTTTAGTATAGTTTAGTATCTGCAGAACTGTTAATGCTGACAGAGAGGTAGATGAATTTTATTCTATCACATGCACCAGCAGCAAAATTGTAATGAAGGTCAAGTTGTAAAAAGGCAAGCTACCAAGAGTAAAGATTCTGCCCCAAAAACAGCTTGCCTTTTTGATGCTCAGCTGAATTTGCAGCACTGGCAGTCTGATTGCCAAGTATCTCAGACTTCATTAAGCTTCATCACATTGTTGTGAAGAAATAGGTTAGGCATTACATAGCTAAGGGGTCCCCAATGTGGTGCCCGTGGGCGCCATGGGGGTATCTTAATGCACCCGCGTCCTGGCCCCCGGGAGAGCACCCGCCGAAATGCCGCAGCATCATTTCTGCGGGGACGCCTCTCGATGACGCCGCTTGTCGCCGACAAGTGATGTCATTGAGAGGCTTCGCCCCCGAATTTCGTCAGGGACGCCTTTCACTGACGCCGCTTGCCGTTGGCAAGCGACGTCATCGAGAGGCAATGCCGCTGAAATTTGGCGGCATTTCAGCAGGTGCTCCACCGCCGCAGTGGTCCTTCGGCTGGCGCCCACCAGCCAAAAAGGTTGGGGACCACTGGCATAGTTGAATGAAAATGTCGTGTTGAGAAAATGGTTTGCTTAACTAGCATTCTTACATTTAAAAAAAAAAAAAAAAACCCCACTAGCAATAGTAAGGGTACGTGTTTGTATTTTTATCTTGGTGGATAGTTTTGTGCATCATGGGGGAACTTTAAGGTTATTACAATATTTTGTTAGCTGTGCTAATAGACATGAAAATCTTCCATCAGGAAATTGGAGAATTGCTGCAGAAACGAGGTAAGGAGGTTGGCGTGACCACTGGTAGAAAAAGAAGATGTGGCTGGCTGGATCTTGTGTTACTCCGATACGCCCACATGATTAATGGATTTACTGCGTGAGTATTCTGGAGTGCTGACAAGTTGGCTTTCATATGTAGCATAACATGGATTATAGCAAACTGTACAGTTCCTAGTAAGTAACTCTTATGAAACTCACCAGCATTGGTAGAAAATGGTTCTATTCAAATGAACGCTATAAAAGTTTAATCAGCCTAAAAAGTTACATACCTTGGGTGTTAGCTTAGCAATTGATTCCATCTCTTTTGTGCGAAGTGATAGTGAATTGTGAACAATATATATGATACCTCCATCTTCCATACTTATGTTTTTTAAAGATAAGAACTCTTATATAACACTTCTTATTTTTGGGTCCAATGTGGTATTTTAAGGTATATTTGAATGTACTAAAATACTTTGAATATTTGCACTAAAATATTGTGTAAAGGTATAAAATAACCTCAGTCTACATTCCAACATGTATATTTTCTAAACTTGTTTCCAGCTTTTGTATGCCAAGAGAAATAGGCTACCACTTTAATATTAGTCTTACTTGTCAGTATAGTGTATAGTTAGTGCTAATGTCAGACACTGGAAATATCATTAATTTGCAAGTTGTTTTTAAAATATATACTTAACCGTATCGTGTCAGTCTCAGATCGGATGCCCAGATATTCTGAACATATCTTTCACTTTTCTCCCTGTCCCCACTCTTAGGAGTTGCTTCCCCATGACATAGAATTTTTTTAACACACAGCTAGCAGCAGAAATGGCTCTGAAAAATACATGTACAGAAAAACTGCATGGAGGTTAAAATACCTTCTTCCCTCCTCCCCCTCCCCCCCCCCGCCCCCCCGGAATTTGTGTTATCTGTCTGTATTTCAGTGATTCACATACTTTCTTAAAGTTTTCCCTACCTGTCTCTCTAATAAAAGTACAAAATGACTCGCTATTCATGCAATTCCAAGAACTGTTTGCATTTGGTTCATATTACTTAGCACTTCTCTCTCCCTCCTCCCTCTTTTTTTTTTTTTAAAGCATCTGAGGGCACTTCATGATTCTAGAGCTGGGGAGCCTTAGTATATAATAGCCAGTGGTACTAGATGCCAAGGAGTAGATTTAAATGAATACAAAATTTTCAATTTAAAACTCTGCACATTACCTCTGAGAAATTTTTAATTAAATCAAGTAGCATTGAAATAAAGCTCAGATGAAACTTCTAGTGCAGGGGTAGGCAACCTATGGCACGCTTGGGGAAGGTGGCATGCGAACTGATTTTCAGTGGCAGTCACGCTGCCCAGGTCCTGGCCACCAGTCCGAGGGGCTCTGCATTTTAATTTAATTTTCAATGATGTTTCTTAAACATTTTTAAAACCTTGTTTACTTTACATACAATAGTTTAGTTATATATTATAGACTTATAGAAAGAGACCTTCTAAAAACATTAAAATGTATAATTGGCACACGAAACCTTAAATTAGAGTAAATAAATGAAGACTCGGCACACCACTTCTGAAAGGTTGCCGATCCCTGGTCTAGCATAACAGATGGACCAGTGTAGATGTAAATCTTTATTTAAAATTTAACATTCATTTTCTTTGTCCTTGCCTACTTTGGTTATCTGTGCATCTAGTTACATGTTTGAACAGTGCTTTTAATGTTTAATTTCAACTCTGTTCATATAACAGCTTGCTGAACAAATACATTAGAAGCCATTCATTAGACGCACTTCAAGATTGCTTTATCTCATTTGAACTAAATTTATCCAAAATTAGTTAATGCTGTCAGCACATATTTGTTACTTAGTTATACATCAAATGACTGAGCTAAGTTTTTTGTGGACCTTTTTAATTAGTGTACTAGATTAACTCCCAATTTGTCAATCACACATTTAAAATAAAAAAATATGGAAGTGATCATAAAATATATTGTTCTATGCTTCTTGGCTCCTTTGAATGAGATGAAAAGAAATGCTGTGAGAAATCTATGTAATTGTCCTATTGCTTTCTATGAGAGATGTTAATGTGACTGTCAAAAGTCAAAAAGTAAACAAAGCAACCTAAGTAATTAGAATCCTAGAAGATTAGGGTTGGAAGAGACCTCAGGAGATCATCTAGTTCAACCTCCTGCTCAAAGCAGGAACAACCCCAACTAAATCATCCCAGCCTGGCCTTTGTCAAGCCGGGCCTTAAAAACCTCTAAGGATGGAGATTCCACCACCTCCCTAGGTAACCCATTCCAGTGTTTTGCCACCCTCCTAGTGAAATCGTTTTTCCTAATATCCAACCTAGACCTTCCCCACTGCAACTTGAGACCATGGCTCCTTGTTCTGTTATCTGCCACCACTGAGAACAGCCTAGCTCCACCCTCTTTGGAACCCCCCTTCAGGTAGTTGAAGGCTGCTATCAAATCCTCCCCCTCACTCTTCTCTTCTGCAGACTAAATAAGCCCAATCGGCCTCTCCTCATAAATCATGTGCCCCAACCCCCTATGCCCTCTGCTGGACTCTCTGCAATTTGTCCATATCCTTTCTGTAGTGGGGGGCCCAAAACTGGATGCAGTACTTCAGATGTGGCCTCACCAGTGCTAACTAGAGAGGAATAATCAGTTCCCTCCATCTACTGGCAGTGCTCCCACTAATACAGCCCAATATGCAGTTAGCCTTCTTGGCAACAAGGGCACACTTCTGACTCATATCCAGCTTCTCATCCACTGTAATTGTTCCATTAAAGCTGTAGACCATTCATTCTGTTTAAGAGGGGGAAGTCTGTCCCTTGAATTATGATCTTATCATGTTTGTGTGAAATAGGGCATAATTCAGGATCTGGTCCAGAGGCTCCCATTGATTTCAATAGATTTTGTATCAATCCAACAGCTGTCTTGCTTGTATCTTACTTTATTGGCATGGACTTGGTTTTAAAACAATGAAAAAACAATAGAAACAACAACTTCCGTTATTAAACATACAAAAAATTATTCCTCATTTGATTCCTAGTTGCTTTGGAGCTTAATATTTCATGTGACAAGTAGAAAGAAATGTAGTTAAGTTTTAGCCCAATAACTTAGAGTTTATAAAATGTCATTTAACAGAGAAAGGGCTTGTTTTTGTGTTTTTTTTTTTTTCCTTTTTTAAAAAAAAATAGATTGGCTGTTATGAAATTGGATATCTTGGATGTATTTCCAGAAATCAAAGTTGGAGTTGCTTACATACTAAATGGTGAAATCATACCTCATTTTCCTGGTGAGTCTGTTTTATAATTACTGTATTGAGAGGTCATAAAGTGTTCAGAGTGCTTTAAAAAGGGTGTGTATGTAGATAAAACTTCTGCACCCCGTGAGCTTGCGATTGCACAAGTGCCAAAGCCATACATGTCATCTCAATGAGTGCCTAAAAGGCATTCACACTACATCCTATAGTTCTTCTGTCTGCCAAATAATTTGCAGAAAAAATAATTTTAAAATGTCTAACTTTTTTTACTCTTGATACTATTTATTCTTTTGCTACCTTTTATTCATCCTGATTTATTACATGAATCTAACTGTACAAGTCACAGAGGGAGGGAAGAATTAGAACTAATAAATTTAGATACTATAAATTATTCAAAATAGTATTTTTCCATGCATAGTAATATTGCATTTTTAAGGTTTAATATCTCCAGATATTGATGGGTGCTTCTGTGGGAATGGAAGAGCTAGGATTTTTCACTTTCTAGTATGTGTATAATTCTAGTACTAAAGGGTCACAAGTTATTACCTGAAGAATGTTTGAAGCTGCTTAGGGGTTTTTAATGTTTTAATGTAGTACTGGCAAAGATTAATTAGTAGCAGGTGAGATAATCAACTGTAATTGCATGGATCATGTATGAGGATCTCAGTACCACATACATGATGACTTATAGAGATGTGATAAAAATGTTTTAAAGAAAAGCCTTAGAAACTACTTGATGACTTTATCTCATGATTATTAAATATCTCCTTTGGATAGTTATTGATCAGCTTATTCCAGTAAAGATTTGAAATTTTTTTTCCTGCAGTCCACAATTCTTGACATCTGGGATGCACTCCTCTCTGCAGTTCATAGAGGTGGATCATAGTTTAGAATCTCATGGTCAGGCCACCCCGTCTTGACTCCTGCTTGCTTCTAGTTTCTGTTCCTCTGTGGCAGCGTATGGATGGCGGTTTTTACAGCTCCTGCCTTCACATCTGCCTAAAGGGGATGTTTTTTGTCAAAATTTGGGGCAGTAGTGAGCAGTGGTCTTCCTCCCTGCCCCTACTCCCCCAGGCCATTTTTAGCCAGATGTTGGAACACCCTGGAACATCAGCTGCAGTGCTCCATACTGGCTCTCCTCTGCTTCCAGGTATGGTAGAGCAGTCTAAAAAGCAACAAATTTAAATCCAAATGGTGCTGCATCTGTGAAACTGCAAGCTCAGCAGATGGTGAATTGTACCCAGCCTCTACCCACCTAAGCATCTGCAGCTCCAACATGGGGAAAAATGGACCAGGAGTTTATGGGCAGAGCAGGGAAGAACTCAAAGGATGAGGAGGACCTCAGTCAACTCTGGGTAGTCCCAGGGACCCCTGGGGACCAGAAGGCAGACCTGCAGTGTACCCCATTCTAAAATTGGTCTAGAGCACCCTGGGAAAAGCATAGCTCAGAAGCACTTTCTATCCTTCCCAGTTTGGCCAGGAGGGCTTTGGAAAAGGTTCCCCTCCCACTTCCATGACAGAATCGGACCCAGCAGGCAAGGACTCAAAAAGAGCTCTCAGCAAGGCTAGCTGCAAAAGGCCTCACCAAAGCTGTGACAGAGCTTGTAAGCTCTCAAAGCAAGCTAAAAAAGCTAATAAATCAAAGTGTGAAAAGGGGAAGAAAAGGTGTAGAAGATTTAGGAGGTATGAGTCCTCTGACTCCTCTTCCTTCCCCTCCTCCGTAGAGAATGGTGAATTGTTGGGCTCTGTCTCCTATCAGGACCAAGGAAAGACTCAGCAAAGCATTTTCCCCCGATAAATTGAATGCCAATTCCAAGAGTAAGCCTCTGAGCAAATTTCTTCCCTCAAAATCCTCCCCTGAGGCTGTGATTCTCCTATACTCCTCCTTTGAGGAAGTAATTGGGGATGAATGGGATAAGCCAGACAAGAGCAAGCACATTAACAGAAATGATCTTATGTTCTGTAGGATTTAGGAACCAAAAGTCCTGAATACTGAGATACCAAAGGTTGATGCTACATAGTATCCCTGGTTAAATATATAGTTATCCCCTCAGAAGAGGAGTTCTAAAGACCCCACAGAGAGTGGCTTCCATTTTTCTCTCAAAGATTTTTGAGGCCTTCTCAGCCTCCCTCAGGGCATTCCTAGCAGTTGCTTGCTTTGTGAGGGCATCTTTCTACTGGCTGGAAGATCTCAGAGCCCTCAAGTATTGAAATCACCCTGACTTTGGCTCTATTTTAAAGAGAGCTTCCCTGGCAACAGCATCGGGAAGCAATGACATTCTCGGACAAAGCCATGACCTCCAGCTCAGTGACCAGGTGCCACTTATGGCTCCATTCCTGGAAGGTGGATAGCCACTTGAAACAGGTTCTGTGCTCTACCAAATTAATGGGAACCCTTCTGAGAGAAGCTAGACAAGGTAGTGGCAGACAACGCTGCAAGATCTAAGCAGTCCTTTTGGATGCCACACCATGCTTTTGAGAGAAAGTACGGGCTGGCCATCAGGCAAAGGCATTCCTTTCAGCCTTCATCCTTGTGGAAATAACAGGAAAGAGACAGACAGACGGTTCTCCAGAGGAAAGGCATGGAACCGGGGTTTGGGAGGAAAGCCCTGGAGGAATGGTTGCTTTGACCATGGACCAGTGGGTCAGGAAGATATATAGTGAGTCAGGAATACTCCAAGTTATGGGCTCCACCCCATCCGATTTTCATTGAGTCCCCAATCTTGAATGACCCTGTAAAGCGCAGTCTAATCCAGAATGATATTTCTCACCTCCTGGATATGGGAGTAATAGAAAGTCTTTCCTCAGAAGAAAGATTCTTGGGGTTCTACTCCATCATCTTTATTGTTCAGAAGTGTACAGGGGAATCTGTTCTAGATATCACAAAACTCAACAAGTGGATCAAGAAAACAAAGTTCCAGATGGAGACCCTAACCTCTACAATGTCAGGCCAAGGGGCCATTCTGACTTCAGTGAATCTGGTGGATGCATACTTCCACATTCCTATCACTACCCAGCCATTGCAGGTTTGTAATGTTTGCTTATGGGAGGAGGTGGTATCAATATCTCTGATTCGGCTTGTCCTCGCCCCCCTGGGTCTTTACAAAGATGTTGGTGATAATCATAGCAAACTCAGATCACGGGGGATCCACATGTATCCCTTCCTGGTTGACATCTTAACTAGCGCTTCATCCCCAGCAGCTGCACACAGAGCTACGTCTCTGACCTTGAATCTACAGGCTCATGGCTTTATTATCGACATCAAGAAAAGTTCCTTGAATCTGTCTTCCCAAATAACTCACTTGGAAATGGACACAGACACTTTGATGGCAAGGGTACATCCATTTCTGGAGAGGTCCAGAAGTTTCAAGACTTCTTCGCATTGTTTTAGAACTGCAAGAGACCAGCCATTGCACCGAGCCTTCTTGGGCCCAGTCACACATCAGGAGCCTTCAAGGCTTCATCTGAAATGTATGGTACTACTTCCCGGAATGCTTGAAAGATCAAGTGAGGGTTCTGGCATAGGTGATCAACTCCTTAAAATGGTAGTCAGCCCAGTGCCTGCAAGGCCGCTCATGTGCCTTCCAGATTCCCCTGATCCTCACAACTAGTGCCAGGCTGGAGGGCTGGGGAACACACTTGAGGTCCCAACCAGCTCAAGGCATCTGGAACCTGGAGGAAGGGACTATAACATAAGCCTTTTAAAACTGAGAGCTGTCAAGCTGGTGCTACAAATGTTCCAGTCTAGCCTAGAAGGGAACCAGTCCTGATTAGGTCAGACAACACCATCACGGTCACACATGTGTATGCCAAAGGTGTTAGCAAGAAAGGCAGTGCTACATGCTGAAGCAAAGGAAATCATGCAGTGGGCAGAACATTCTCTCCTCTCCCTCAGGGCAGTTCACATAAAGGGAGACCTGAACCAGAAGGTGGACTGGCTCAACAGGCACAAGGTGAACAACTCCAAGTGGTGTATGAATCAGGAAGTCTTCGAGTTAATTGTCCAGTCATTCAGTCTGCTCTCAACCAACCTATTCACAAATCACATGAACGCAAAGAGACTTAGGTACTTCACTAGGGAAGTAGACCCCAGCTTACCTGAGGACAGATGCCCAATCTCACAAATGGCCACAAGGCCTCCTCTATGCATTTCCACCCTTCTCATTATTAGGGAAGGTGGTCTAGAAAATAAAATGAGAACAGGTGACAGTAATATTGGTAACACCTCATTGGTGACGGAGACCCTGGTTTTCGGACCTGAGAGAGCTGAAATTGGGACCACAACTGCAGCTCCCAAAGAGACAAGACATCCGCCCACAAGGTCCTCTCCTTCATCTATAACCAAATTGGCTGCATCTGACAGCCTGGTTATTGAAAGGGAAGCAGTGGTCTCATTATCCTCCAAAGCCATCAGAACACTTCAAGAGGAGTATTGACTTGAAAGCACACTCCTCTATTGGGACCTGGTTTTGCAGCTGGTGCCAGGAACGTGAAGCAAACCCTAGAAATCCAAGACAACCAGAATTCTTGGATTTTCTCTAAAAAGGCTTTGACAAAGGTCTCCAACGTAGCACCTCTGCATGTCAGGTGTCTTCCCAATGTGTGATGTTCACATAATTACCAAGTTCTCTGGCAGAGAATCCCCAGGTAGCCAGATTGCTTAGGGTGATCCAGTTATCCAAGCCAGCAATTAGACCTCTTTTTTTTTTTTTCTCAAGTGGGCCACTTGTACTGAGAGCCCTGACAAACGGTCCCTTGGTTCCCTTGATGTCAATTTGTCAGCATTTTATTTGTCCATCACAACTTGATTTCTGATAGCCATCACATCTGCCAGACAAGTGTTGGAGCTGTCAGCGCTCTCTATGCAGGAATCTTACTGCATGTTTCATGAGGACAAGACTGTGTTCAGAACTCAGAAATCATTTTTCCCTGAAGGTGAGGTGGTCTTTCCACTCTTCCCAAGAGGTGATTCTACCTTCATTCTGTCCACAGCCACAGCATCTCACTGAGGAGATGTCACAGCTTAGATGCCCAAAGGGCTCTGAAAATTTACCTCAAAGGTACAGAGTCCACAAGGAGATCAGGTGTTCTGTTTGTATCCTTTCAGTCAAAATTCCAAGGACTCAGAGCTTCCAAGTCCTCTATTGCTTGGTGGGTTAGACTGTGCATTGTGGAAACATACCAGGCATCAGAGATTCTGGTTCTAGAAGGATTCAGGGCACACTCCATGCGATCCCTGATGACCTGGTGGGCAGAAAGAGGTAATGAATTCACAGCAGAAATTTGTAAGGCGCCCACCAGGTCAAATGCTGCCACCTTTATCACGCACTGCACATCCTTTTCTCTGGCAGGAAAGTGTTGTAGGTGCTTGCCCGGATATGATTTTGGCCTTTGAGCAAATATTTAGAGATGGATAAGGATACAGTTTTCCCTTTTCTGACCTTTTTCTATAACCCTTTCTACATCTGTTCACTGCTCGCTACTTCCCAGACATCAGGAATTGTGGGAGATGCTGGGATGCGGAACGGAGAATGTCTTACTGATGATTTCCTTTCTGCTAGCAGCATCTCCCACAATTCTATTCACCATGGATGTCTCATGAGTCAAGAGTCAGATATTAAGCAGAATTGTTACCATAAGACCATCTTCCTTGGTCTAATGTACATAGTTATTTTGTTATCTCTAGAATGTTGTTAATGTTATGAAAGTTTTACAGTTTGGGAATAACTCATCTGAAGGCAAGTAGGAGCTAAGGGGGCGTGGCCAGAACATGTGGGTCCAAAACTCTGATCCGCCTCCATGAGCTGCAGTGAGAGGAGGGCAGGCCAGACATCAACAATTGTGGGAGACATTGCTAGCAGAAAGGAAATTATTGGCAAGAAATTTTCTGTTCCTTTTCTAGAGAACAAAGCAATACTGCCAGTAACAAACTAATAAAATTTACCTATTCAGGAATTCTGTGCTATTGAGGGCATCTAGCCTAGTGTAGGTTGTTTTTTTTTTTTTTTTTTTTTTTTTTTTAATGCTGTCCCCATAGCACGTTCTTATTGATGTAGTTGACAAATCGTATATTTAGTTAACTTTGCTGGTATTTGCTGGACAGGACAAAGACAGTTGGCCTGTCTGGTCAAGATCTGGCTGGTTTTCAAGAGTACTCAGCATTGGCCTTACTGAATTCTTCTGAAAACCTGGGAATACATGAGCAGTTCTTTAAAATGTGCTTTATTTCTCCAAAAGGCATGATGTAATTCTTTTAAGTTGGTCTGTTTTGACATCCAGACCTTCCTATAAAATTTCAAAATATAAGAATATGAAGTGAAGTCCCTAACATGCATTAACTTAACTTCACTGCACCTTTATTCACCTGGGAACATAAGAACGGCCGTACTGGGTCAGACCAAAGGTCCATCAAGCCCAGTATCCTGTCCTCTGTCAGTGGCCAATGGCAGGGGCCCCAAAGGGAATGAACAGACAGGTTATCGTCAAGTGATCCATGCCCTGTCACCCAATCCCTGCTTCTGGCAAACAGAGGCTAGGGACACCATTTCTGCCCATCCTGGCTAATAGGTTCATCAATGGCTATCTTCCATTAATCTATCTAGCTCCCTTTTTCAACCCTGTTATGGTATTGGCCTTCACAACACCCTCTGGCACGGAGTTCCAGAGGTTGACAGTGCGTTGCGTGAAAAAATACTTTCTTGTGTTTGTTTTAAACCTGCTACCTATTAATTTCATTTGGTGGCCCCTTGTTCTTGTATTATGAGGAGGAGTAAATAACTCTAAAGATGATTTCAGAGAACTATCCACAATGACTCCAAGATCTTTCTTGAGTGGTAACAGCTAATTTAGACCCCATCATTGTATATGTATAGTTAAGATTATGTTTTCCAATGTGCATTACTTTGTATTTATCAACAGTACATTTCATCTGCCATTTTGTTGCCCAGTCACCCAGTTTTGTGAGACCCTTTTGTAGTTCTTCGCGGTCTGCCTGGGACTTAACTATCTTGAATGGTTTTGTATCATCTGCAGATTTTGCCACCTCGCAGTTTACCCTTTTTTCCAGATCGTTTATGAATATGTTAAGTAGGACTGGGCCCAGTACAGATCCCTGGGGGGACACCACTATTTACCTCTCTCCATTCTGAAAACTGACCATTTATTCCTGCCCTTTGTTTCCTATCTTTTAACCAGTTACCAATCCATGAGAGAACCTTCCCTCTTATCCCATGACTGCTTATTTTGCTTAAGAGCCTTTGGTGAGGGACCTTGTCAAAGGCTTTCTGAAAATCTAAATACACTATATCCCCTGGATCTCTTTTGTCCGCATGCTTGTTGACCCCCCTCAAAGAATTCTAGTAGACTGGGGAGGCGTGATTTCCCTTTACAAAAACCATGTTAACTATTTCCCAACAAATTATGTTCATCTATGTGTCTGACAATTTTGTTCTTTATGATAGTTTGAACCAATTTGCCTGGTACTGAAGTGAGGCTTACTGGCCTGTAGTTGCCAGGGTCACCTCTGGAGACCTTATTAAAAATTGGCATCACATTAGCTATCCTCCAGTCATTTGGTACAGAAGCTGATTTAAATGATAGGTTACAGATGACAGTTAATAGTCCTGCAATTTCACGTTTGAGTTCCTTCAGAACTCTTGGGTGAATACCATCAGGTCCTGGAGCTGGGTTCACATATGGATAATAAGAGTGTTGCAGTGTATTCTAAATGTTAACAGATTTGGATTCTTTGAACTTCATGGGGAAGTGAGTTTCTGAGATGAGGGCTCTTCACTAAGAATGTCTCACCTACAGTCTTCTCCCATTTAATCCAGAGGGCTACTTAGCTCGAGTTCCTCAGCTGATCTCAGTTGCAATGTGTCTTACTTGAAGTGGAGGATAAGTCCCAACACTTTGCAACAATATACAAGTCTGTTTTTAATACCTGCGCCATTGTGAAATACTGGTATATACAGGATGGCGGGCACATTAAATCTGAATTTGTGTTAGTGGGTTAGATTCCAACATAAGAGAACTTTCTACTGTGTAATAAGCTCTTAAGTATTCTTAAACAACAGACACCCATGGTTTAAAATAATGTAGGCCAATGTCTGACTCCATATCAGGGAGAGCAATTGAAATCTACTCCTGATTAAGAGAATCCCCCTTATTTCACCACCTTTTAAACTATGGATCATTTCACACTATTGTGCTTGCAGTATTTCTCAAGCTCAGGCAATATTAAGCAAGCTCGTTTTCTGAGCTCACCATCAGTAAAACAAGATGCCTGATGAAATGACTTCTAGCTATATGATTGGTTCTGTAAAAATATATAGAACTTCTGTATAATTTAATATTCACTGTATAAGTACTTATTCTTTGTTTCCTTAGCAAACCAGGAAGTCTTAAATAAAGTAGAGGTTCAGTATGAGACATTCCCAGGATGGGACACAGACATATCAAATGCAAGAACATTTGATGAACTGCCTGTAAATGCACAGAACTATGTTCGCTTTATAGAAATGGAGCTTGGCATTCCTGGTACGTACAGCAAACTTTCCTGCTTCAAGAAACCTATGTGAAATAGACGTAACTTAAATTTATCTCCCTTGACCGTCGGATGCTAAAAATAACTTAACGAGCACCCAGAGTGCTAGAATAATAAGCTTTAAAGTGACTCTTTTGTACTTTGACATTTTAATGCTGAGCCTCATTTAGCTGCAAAATCTAAAAGGGGATCAACCTCTAAAATGTTTTCAGTATATGTGTGTAGTCTAAATTTGCAGTGGTGGGTTATCATAATTTGCCAACTGATTTTGAGTACTGACATGAACACTGTTCTTTTTGCATGTTTGTTTAAAAAAAAAAAAAGCTTGTTCAATAGGAAAAATCCTATTTGTAGGACTTTGAAAACAGAAAAGCTGAATGCAATATTTTATTATTATACTAATAAGGATTCAGTTCTGCCACCCTTATGTTTAGTTATCAATGTTTTCTTCTGAGAGTAGTCTATTGACTTCATTGGGACTTACTAAGAAGTAAGACACTAAATCAGTCCTAAACTAGTACTGAATGATTTACTCTGAGGAGAGATGGTTTTATGATCAAAGGATAGAACTAGAAATTGAGAGTTGGGGGTTGTATTCCTGGTTCTGTTACAGAATGTTACCTTTCAGCAACTCACTTAACTTCTATATGCTTAGTTTCCCTATCTGTAAAACTGATATTTCCATATTTTAGAAGGGTTTTGAGAATTTATTATTTTAGGTCATTCTCCATTTGAAATCAGTGGCACAAGATCAGGCACTTCAAAGTGCTTCAGGATCTGTGAATGTGGTGGTGCTACAGAAATGCAAAATGTCATTCTCTAATAGCAATCATCAATACTATCAGTGCAAAATATTCTTCTACATCAGCCATAGAACTTTTTTTTTTCTTTACCAGAATGTCATGCTTTGAGTTTGAATTCCTCTGTGGTAAAACAGTGCAAACTACTTTATCCTTTCCTTTTTTGCAGTTAAATGGATTGGAGTAGGGAAATCCAGAGAGTCAATGATCCAGATGTTTTAAAGATTTCAGATGCGTGGAAGAAAGCACACTCCTCAATAAGACTGCTTAGTCTTACATGTATTATTAGTAGCCTACAAAGCAAAGATGTTGGAAGAATAGATCTTGCGAGGAAAGAAATGCTAGAGTTGGTCTCCCAAACTGATTGATTGCTACTCCTGAAAGACTTTGACCTCTACCTATATCAGCTCTCTATCCAACTGGCAATATCTCCAGGACACTTTCCATTACTGTTATACATGGTGCCACCAGACTTTTCTTTATCATCTAGTATTTACTTCATAACATAATCCTTGATGTTTGAAAATGGAAGGTAACATTATTTTCCTGACTTTGTCTTGATTGTCGTATCCATGCTTCTGGCGGTGTTACTTCCCTGAAATCTTAACCAGTAAAAATAATGCAGTTTTGCACAAATGGTTTTACATCCTCATTATATGTACTCCTAAATATGTTGTATTCTTTATGGCTGCTGTTGTAGTGAGTGATTAAAGAGGGATTCTGATGATTTTATAATGCTATAAACATTGTCTAAACTGTGTGTGAGATGGTTTTTGTTCAAAAAAGTTGTGATTTGAGTTGAGAGTGTGCAAGGGGCTTTTAAGACAAGTTTACAGAAAATGTGCAAAAAACTAAATTTGATATTGTATAAAGTTCATTTACAGTTATGAACTATTCTGATTTAATTGTTAAAATATTAATTTTAAACAATTTTCTGCACTTCTCTACTTTGAGTGCATATTAAAGTAAAGTAAATCTCTTGCTAATTAGAAGGAAGCATATTTATTCATGTTTAAAGTTTAAAATTGCTTCTGTGTCAGTGATTAGAACTGGTTTTGACTTCACACAACTAAGCAAAGGCACTGTAGAAATTATAAAAGGAAAACTATTAGGGTTGTCAAACAATTAAAATGATTAATTTAATTAAACTAAATTAAAGATTAATCACGCTTAATAAAGATGTTGAACAATAGAATACCATTTATATCAGGGGTTCTCAGACTTTTGTACTGGTGACTCCTTTCATACAGCAAGCCTCTGAGTGTGACCTCCCCCTACACATTAAAAACACTTTTATATATTTAACACCATGATAAATGCTGGAGGCCAAGTAGGGTTTGGGGTGGAGGCTGACAGCTCGCAACTCCCCATGTAATAACTTTGACCCCTCTGAGGGCTCCTGACCTCCAGTTTGAGAACCGCTGATTTATATCAGTATTTTTGGATGTTTTCCATGTTTTCAAATATATTGATTTCAATTACAACACAATACAAAGTGTGTGCAGTGTTCACTGTTTATTATATTTGCACTGTAAAAATAAACTAGTATTTCAGTTAACTTAATACAAGTACACTCATGCAATCTCTTTATCCTGAAAGTTGAACTTATAAATGTAGAATTATGTACACAAAAAACCCCTGCATTCAAAAATAACACTGAAACTTCAGAGCCTACAAGTCTATGCAGCCCTACTTATTCAGCCAGTCGCTAAGACTAACATGTTTGTTTACATTTGCAGGAGATAATGCTGCCCACTTCTTATTTACAATGTCATCTGAACGTGAGAATAGGCATTCTCATGGCACTGTTGTAGCTGGCGTCGCAAGATATTTACATGCCAGATGTGCTAAAGATTCATATGTCCCTTCATGCTTCAACCACTATTCCAGAGAACATGCATCCATGCTTATGAGTTCTGCTTGATAACAGTCCAAAGCAGTGCAGACCAATGCATGTTCACGTTCATCATCTGAGTCAGATGTCACCAGCAGAAGGTTGATTTTCTTTTTGGTGGTTCAGGGTTCTGTAGTTTCCGCATAGGAGTGTTGCTCTTCTAAGACTTTTGAAAACATGCTCCACGCTCCATCCCTCTCAGATTTTGTCTTAGCTGAACAAGAAGTAGGACTGAGGGGACTTGTAGGCTCTAATGTTTTACATTGCACTCAAAAATAAAACAGTTATGTAATAAAAATCTACATTTGTAAGTTGCACTTTCACGGTAAAGAGACTGCAGTATGGCCTCTTGTTTTCTTATCTCGAGAAGCAAAAAGTCTTGCCTCCTTAAACTGCTGTAAACTTCACTGCCATACAAGTATTTTTGCAGTGTGGAGGAATGAAGTCTTTACCCAAACTTTAGCCCTGCACATTGAATTAAATCATCCCGTAAAAGTTAATAGTGGGAGTTGAAACACTTGATTTTAGTCTAAGCAAATTTCATTTTGGGGAAGGAGGAAGAATTTTGAGATTTAAAATCCTTTTGAAGATAGTAAATGTTATTGCAACTGATTTCACAAGAGGAGGCAACTGACACCACACAGACACAGACGTGTACATACCCAGAGGCAGAAAGATATGTGCCTAGAGACTTCTTACTGCCAAAAAAAGTTTAGGTTTTTTTTTTTTAAGAGCCAAGTGAGTTTAGGTACCTAGAGAGTTTCAGCAGGAGTCTTGTGCATTTCTGTGTTCCCAAAATTGACACTTAAGTGCCTAGCTCCTTTTGTGCATTCAGATCAGTGCTGCCAGAGAGAAGGTTGCAGTGGAGCTGTATTGAGCAGCCATCCATCTAGAAAGCCCTGATTTGCTGCTGGACTAAGCAATGTGGGTTTTTTGTGGGATTTGAAGGCCTTCTCTCCAGCAAACTCAGCTGCTAAAGCCCCTATTGTGGGGATGTTTTAGAGAGAGATCTTCCATGTTCACTTCTATTTTCCTGCAGTTTTGGCACCCTCCCTTGAGCTGCTTCATAGGAAAATGGGGTAAGTGTGCCCTATATTAAGTTTTCCATTGCTTCTTATGACAGCTGAATTTGTAGGTGGGTAATGTTAGATTTCAAGAGTCATGTATTGCAACAAAGCTCCCTGCTCCCTCTTTGGTGGAAGAACAATTTTTTTTAATAAAATGGCTGATTATCTTTGTTTTACAACCTTTGAGGTTTCTTCAACTGCCAGCCCACAGCCAGTGCTGTTGCTTTTCTCAGCCATGTGGGACAGAAAAGGACTGCTAGAGGCCATGGGTGCTGGGGATGCTCCCCACTAATACCAGGGGTGGCTGCTGAGGAGGGGAGGACAATTGCAGAGACCACAAGGATAAACTAAATAAGATTACTATATTCCCAAAATGCACAGCTAACAAGAACATGCACTGAGAATTAAGTATCTCCATTCCCAACTGTTGACTCCATTTTGCAAAGTAATCCATATATTCATATTCACAGATAAAACTTGATTAAAGTTTTCAAGTAGCATCACCAACACAAACTACACTGTAAAATGATACAGTATAGCTTAACAGAAGCAAACTTCTGAAAGTCCCATCTAAATGGGATTAACTTCACTGGGTTGCTTTTATTTTCTTAAAGCTCAGCTGAAATACTTCTCTCACAAGCAAGGGCAGGTTATATTTTTTGGATCAGCAATGCTTCTCCAGATTGTCAGTGGTCCAGGATCAGTTCTTGGTGTGTATTTATCCTCATCAAGGTCTGGAATTAAAAATAAAGCATTTTTCCTTTTAGTCTCTCTGATCTGAATTCAGGAATACTGTATTTTTAAAGCTTTCCTGTTGCCCTTATATGATTCCCAGCCTCTTTTCCAGGAGTCTCCTCCAAGGATTCTTTTGTTGTAGCATGTCACCACAACCTTGTGTGTGTGTGTTTGCTATTCTTTATGTGGATAGTGCTTGGGGTACAGGTGTCCATTGGTCACACTACCAGGCTAGAATTTGTTCTCTCAACTGAGCTGAATATTGTGAAAGCAGAATTGCACAGCTTGGTTGGCAAGCTGCTTTCTATGCTTATAGCCCTATATGCATGAGCTATTCTTGTGACTAACTGTACTAAGGAACACCACAAGAGCAAGAATGGAAAGTGGATTTCCAGGAACTGCCTGCAGCATTAGTCACAGCAGCAGCATGTTTGCAGAGATATGTTTAAGTACAGGGAGGATCATGCATCTTTCCTTAAAAAATACTCTTCTCTGCATCTTTATGCTGGTGTTCTCCCCTCAACTAGCCTACTCCAGTGAGGGAAATCCTCCTAAACAATCTGTTAGTCCACAATAAGCAAGCTGCAGCAAGAGGGACCTTGATGTGGTTTAAAAAAAAAAGGGGGGGTGGGTGGGGAAGGGAGGTAGGAAGATGATAAAGCCATCCACCAGCCCAACACTGTTTGCCAAGAACATTGGTAAGTAGGCAAGATGTTACTGTAGGGTAAAGGAAGGGTTCACTTTCTGCCAATTATTAAGTGGGCACGTTATGGAGGTAGGGTACCAGAGTAGATAGGGCAATTGTGTGACCTGACAAACAAATCAGAAGTTTTACCAATTATCTGCAGAAAAAGTTGAATGATTCCAACTAGTTGGATGTAGAAGACAAATTGGGCTTTTGGGTGCAGGCCTTTAGCAGAGGTGTCAAGAGGTCCTGGCTGTTTTACTTGGGGAACTGTAGAGGTTTTTATAATTAAGTAAATTTTAATAAAAGGACCTAATAGTTTTGTAGTTAAAATGGAGAAGAGGCCTTGATTTGAGCAAAGGCCTTGATTTGAGGGGGAGGGATAGCTAAGTAGTTTGAGCTTTGGCCTGCTAAACCCAGGGTTGTGAGTTCAATCTTTGAGGGGGCCATTTAGGGACCTGGGGTTTAAAAAGCACACAGTCTGGGGATTTGAGCAGGGGCTTGGACTAGATGAGGTCCCTTCCAACCCTGATATTCTATGATTCTAACTGCCATATTTTCTCTAATCAAATCAAAGAAAACCTAGATTAAAGGAAGGAGGGAGAGCATGTGCACACTTCTAGTTTTCACTATACTTGAGTGCAGAAGAAGGCCTTTGAGTGAGATCTTATGCCTCCTATCATGTTTGTATAGCACAATGTGGATGCTAGAAGAAATCAACTTGTCTGCCCTCATTCTCTGAGCTATTACTGCTCCCACTTAAACTTGCCAGCTGCCTGTTTCCATCAGCCATATTGACACTGTTCCTTGCTTCATGCTGCTTTGCAGTATCGGGCTGCTCTTACGGTTTCATTTTGTCCTACGTGATTCCTAACAAAAGAGACTATTATCTCCATTTGACTCTGCAGCTGGAATTCAAATTGAAATAATTATCCAAATCAGAACTGGGCCATGACACTGGGCTGTTGAGGCTTAAAAGGCACAGCAAATTCAAAGTTGTTGGCCAGTGCCCATCAAAGGCACTCTTTAGAGATTGTCTGGCTGGAAAACCTTCCTTCCCATGGGAGCTGGTCTATACCACAAGAGGGGGCCTTCAATCTCATAGCTCCTTTCTAAAAATAATAATAGTAAGTGTCTTTCACTGGATGTTTTCATGCCAGAATGTCCCCTAATACTGGCTTTGGGGCACAGTTATTTATCCATAATTCGAAACCAAATTAAGCACATTTAATGCATAATAATGTTGGACAAAAAAGCACCTTAAACTGGAAAGCTTTCTCCCAGGCTGCCCCTCATAGTTGGGAGAAGCTCCTTCTATACAGCCACAAAGCTAACTCCCTCAAAACCTTCCTTAACACTCTCTCTGAAGCCTACCAAAAACTTGACAAGGGCTAGGCCACTGAGACCATTCCTGTCATGCAGATCAATATTGCCTTATCGTTCCCTTGTATTCCCCATGGCTCTCAGTTTCCAGCACTTGTCTGTTATACTTGGATTGTAAGTTCTTTGGGCCAGGGACTGTCTTTGTTCTGGGTTTGTACAGCAGCTAGCATAACAGGGTCCTGGTCCATGATTAGGGGTTCTCAGTGCTATGAGAATACAAATAAAGATTACATTAAAAAAATATTACTACACACAGACTGGAATTGTGACCAACTGCTTTGTACTTGCTCATTTCAATACAGGACTCTCCTGATTTGAGATGTCTCTTGTCTTCTGTCAGATATCCCAGAATGAATCAACATGCTCATAGGTTGCATATTACACATAGCTTTAAGTGGACTAGATCAGATCAAGTGTCTCTTTTAGTAATGTGGTTACTTCTAATAACTTAGAAACCTAAAATTGAACTTTGTTACATCTAATTGGTGTGCATTTGAGCAGCTGCTGTATACAGATTGAAATTTAAATATACATGTGATTTGCCATGTTCCAGTTCATTGGTTGCCTTCTGCCTACCTCTTTGGAACTGGACATACTGCAACAGTTCATTTTGTCTCCTCTTTACCTAGTGTAGACAGGGCGTCTGTCGGTTTTTCTCTATCATAAAATGGGGACAATACTTTTCTCTCACAGGGATTAGTTAATCCATTTTAATATGTTAAACATTTTCTAAGGGCTATAGACTAGGGTGAGTTCCTAGCAAAAGACAAGACTTACATTGCTAGTAAAGCCTACTTACCCATATTGTAAAATGGCAGTGCAAATTCTTCTTTGTACGTGGTTTGCTTGTACCAGTCATTCATTGCCTTCTTCACTGTCCTTTGAAAAAGGACATAGCTCTGAAGAGTTAAATTATCAAAGTCATGTGGGTACGGAGTTTCAACTTCATGCTGCACTGGAGCTGGGTGCAGTTTTATGAAAGGTCTAAATGAAAGGCATAAATAGTTTTGTAATCTCATGCTGACACATGGTATGTGACTAGCACTGACTAACCATAAGGGTAGCCAACATAAATGTTCTTTCTAATCTCCTGCTGAAAAAGAGCACTCAGAATAATGCAGTTATAATTTAATAGGCATTAACAGCTTGACTACATACAGTAAAGCCTTCATAATCTAGTATTGTTCAATTGGGTTCACCACACTTTTGAAACTAGGGAGTGGGTCTGCGAATATTGCAGTTAACCAGTGTAAACTGCATTCATTAATTCTGCTGTAAAAAACCTACTGTTATACGTCAAAAAAATTCTGCTTTGTTTAGGACCCTGGGTAGCAATCTCAGTTGAGAAGCTAAGGATTAAAAGTGCTGGTAAAATGAAGAATCTGCACTTTCTAGCAGCTTTCATTCAGGATTCCCAACCACTGATCACTCACACACACAAGATAAATATGGACAAGCCAGAAATATAACCCAGATTTCCTGACTCCCGATCCTGTGCTTTGACCTGTAGACCATTTCCTCTCTTCCTGTGTTCTCCTTATTCTCACATGTCAAGGTTGAAAAGGAATATCTGCAGGGCACCACAGGAAGCGACTACCACTCTCTATAGTGAACTTGAATGATAAGAATTTCAGAATAAGGTTCTCTTAGGAAAAGTTGTATAAAGCTATTCTCTTACCCTGGAGTTGTTTCAGGCATGCATGCCTTATGTACCCGTCCTAGTTGCCCAGGATAGAACCCTTGAATGTCCTTTCCTTGACGAATAACAGTGCTAATAAGTAACACACGTAAAATAAGTGGTGTTGCAGTCAGGAGAGCAGATATAAGAAACAATTTCTTGACCTGAGAGTTACAACAATGAAAGCTACCAGCAGACATTCTGCCCCACGCATTACATTAGGAAATAAAGCATAAACTGAATCAGTTTGCAAACTTTTATCCCATCATGTAGCACAAAAGGTAGTATGTAGAGTAACTGCAGGACTTATGATATGGGAGTGGCTGGAAACACAGAAGCTGAATCAGGACAGGGTTTGACTTGAGCGGCAGTGGGGACAGGGTAAAAATTTTCAAAGGTGCCTAAATTGTTAATGCAGCAAAGAATCCTGTGGCACCTTATAGACTAACAGACGTTTTGCAGCTGCAAAGGTGCCACAGGATTCTTTTCTGCTTTTACAGAACCAGACTAACATGGCTACCTCTCTGATACTTAAATTGTTAATAACTATTGTGAGACAAGGTGGGTAATCTTTTTGGTGAAAGAAGCCTTCAAGCTTACACAGAGCTCTTCAAGTTTGGAGCGTCACAGCTAAACAGAAGGTTGAACAGATTGTTAAGTGTAAGGAGTTAATACAAGATGCAAGAGACCATTCAAAGTTATGTGGGCAATTAACACTTCTGCAGTTGTAGGACAAAGGAGGGTTGCAGATTGTGGTAATAAGCCATAAATCCAGTGCCTTGGAGTCCATGATTTTTAGTGTTTGGGGCAAAGTTATGAATTTAAGTTCATCTTTTGTGGGTGTTGTGCAGGTTTCCTTTGAGAATGAGTACCCAAGGGGTTAGATATAGAGCGATCACTTTGTGGGGGGCAGGGGGGGAAGTGTTCATCCACAGGGGAAGGTGTTTTTGTCTTGTCATTTTTCAGTGTGCGCATAGGTGCTGAAACGGGCTGCTGGGGGTGCAGCAGCACCCCATAGCTTGAAGTGAATTCTATCATATATAGGGTTTACAGGTTCTCAGCACCCCCACTATACAAATTGATCCAACAGCCCTATGTGTGTGTCATTTGAGAATGTAGCAATTGTCTTGTTTCACCCCCATACTTGTAACTTGGGCATGTAGTGCCCAAGATGAGATACACCACATGTTGTGATAGGCATGTGTGGGACCCATGGATCTTGAAAGGTGTGTTTCACTTAATCTGTTCCACCTTGTATTTAGCTGAGATACTGCATGCCTTTCTCAGACTTGTAAAAGCTCGGTGAAGCTCAAAAGCTTGTCTCTCACCAACAGAAGCTGGTCCAACAAAAGGTATTACCTCACCCACCTTGTCGCACTAATATCCTGGGACTAACATGACTACACCCACACTGCAAATATCTTCTGCCAGAAAGTGTGTGTGGTTCCCCGCCCAGCAGGATAGCTAACTTTTGTTAATTATCTCACTATAAAATGCTAGTGGAGACAACAAACAGGTAGTTTTTAACCTTAATGTAGCTGGGTGAGGTCAACCCAATAGATGCTTTTGAAAATGTTACTCATAGTGGCTGGTAAGAATAGAGAGGGCGGGTAGTAGAATAGGCCAGGGGGAAGAAAAGAACGACATTTTGTATTAAACAAAAATCAATGCTTGGCAAGTTTTACCCAAGGTAAATTAACATTTTTCTATATGCAGATCCTAACAGAATGACTGGATTCCGTGGTCCCACCCTGTTAGCTGGTGGTGTTGATTCCTTATATGTTTAATTCCAGATAGGACAAAGGAGGTGGGAGTAGTTTGCTTGGCAGATGAATCTAAGACTGAGTAATTATAAACCCAGGACAGTTTTGATCATGCATTGCACATACTGTTTGTATTTAGGAACGTACTTGAAGGAATATAATAGAATTTGTTAAATGTGAAGTCTTACATGAAACTTGCACTGAAATTAATGGCTTAAAACTAAAAATCTGTAGATGCAGTATTTAACTTGCAAACAGACTCGATGCTTTTTTACTTGTAAAATGTGTGTTGGGCAGGCTATTTTGACAAAGATCCTTTCCTAAACCACAAGAAGTTTTAAACAGCATATTTGTACCATTGTTAGAGTTGCCAACTGTCTAATTGCACAAACCCAAACACCCCTGCCCTGCAACCTTCCCTGACCTTTCCATGAGGTCACACTCCTGCCTGCCCCTTCTCTGAAGCAACTCCCCTGTTCACCCCATGCTCCTCTCTCCATTGCTCACTCTCCCACACCCTCATCGGGCTGGGGCAGGGAGTTGGGGTGTGGATGGGGGTGCAGGCTCTGGGAGGGAGCTCAAGGATGGGGCATGGGGTTGAGGTGCAGGAGGGGGTTTGGGCTCCAATTGGGCAGCTCTTAACTCTGGCTGCTGCCAGAAGTGACTGACACATCCCTCTGGCTCCTAGGCGGAGGGGTAGCCAGGCGGGTCTGTGCGCTGCTCCTGTCTACAGGCACCGCCCCCACAGCTCCCATTGGTTGCAATTCCTGCCCCATGGGAGCTGTGGAGATGGCACTTGGGCTGGGGGCAGTGCACAGAGACCCTACACTTAGGAGCCAGACATGCCAGCTGCTTCTGGGAGCTGCACAGAGCCAGGGCAGGTAGGGAGCCTGCCTTAGCCCTGCTGCGCTGCTGACCAGACTTTTGGCCTATTAAAATCTCCTGGATTGATTTTAATAACTACGGGGAGATTGAGGTTGATTCCGGGAGACTTCAGGACAATCCAGGAGGGTTGGCAACCCTACCCATGGTTGATCACTGACATCCTGGTGTTTCTGCACATGTGACTTTTCTGTGTCCAGATACTTTACCCTGGAGGGAGGTAGGGTGTAGGATCTATAAATTGACGTAGTCTGATGGCTGTGCACGACATGGAAAAATCCTGGAAAAAAGATCATAAAATATTAGATTCTTAAGGAGCTTTTGAAATATTTAAGAAGTTGCTTTTGAGGTCAATAATTCAATCTTTGTTAGGTCACAAAAAATTGAAATCGAGACATTGGAAGAAAAGGCATAATTAGGCATTGTCTGGAAATATCTGGAGGAAAAAAAATAGGATCCTGAAGAACAAAAGCCAAGGCTAGCAAGTAAAGGAATGGTTTTTAAAACGTTGGGCTTGTTTTAATAGCCCAAAAGATCTTCCCTGGTATCGGTCTAGGATGCTTCCCTGGACTACCCAGGTTGCGAGTCTCACTACCACATGCCCTTAGCATGAAGAAGTCTTGTCTGTACCAGCCTAGAGTCAGCTCCCCGACTCCACTAGGCATAGGCAACACAAGCACTCACCTTTCAAGCTTTACTGTCCTTTTGCAGATTAGCTATATAGTCCTCCCAACTCCAAGTCCTCTGGGAAGCCCCTAAGTGCCCAGCCCCTTGTCCTGTAGACACTCACAGAATTACCAGATCCTCTGCTCCCAAAGAAACAGTATGCCTCAGCTTACCAGTTACATCAAAGGAAGGACAGACAGGGAGGAAAAGGGAGGTGGTGTTGCCTTGTATATCAGAGGTATGCACTTGTGCTGAGATTGAGCTGGAAATAGGAGACAGACTTGTTCAAAGTCCTTGGGTCAGAATAAAAAAAACCAATGGTGATGTCATGGGTCTACTACAGACCACCTAACCTAGAAGAAGAGGTGAATGAGGCTTTTAAAAACTACTAACAATCTTCCAAAGCACAGGACTTGGGTGGGGAAGAGGCAGAAGGAGACTACCCAGACATCTGTTGGGAAAGTATGGCACAGATAATCCAACTAGTTCTTGGAGTGCATTAGAGGCTATTTTTTGTTTCAGAAGGTGGAGAAAGCAACTAGGCGAGGGCTGTTCTAGATTTGATTTTGAGAAACAGGGAGGAATTGCTTGAGAATTTGAAAGTGGGGGCGAAAGTGATCATGAAATGAGTTCATGATTCTAAGGGATGGTAGGAGGGAAAAAAGCAGAATAAAGAATGGATTCAAGAAGACAGTCTAGAAAACTCATGGAGTTGGTAGGTAAGATATCATGGGAAGCAACTCTAAAGAGAAAAACAGTTTGAGAGACTTGGCAATTTCAGAGACATTAAGGGCACAAGAACAGAACCATCCCCCAATGTAGGAAAGATTGGAAGTATAGCAAGAGACCACTCTAACTTAACCAAGAGATCTTCAACGATCTGAAGCTCAAAAAAAGTTCTACAAAAAGTGGAAACTAGGTCAAATTACAAAAGGATGAATATAGAATATAATGGCCATACTAGGTCAAACCAATGGTCCATCTAGCCAGTATCCTGTCTTCCAACAGTGACCAATGCCAGGTGCTTCAGAAGGAATGAACAGGCAATCGAGTGATCCATCCCCTGTCATCCACTCCCAGCTTCTAGCAATCAGAGGCCTAATGACACCCAGAGCTTAGGATTGCATCCCTGATCATCTTGTCTAATAGCCATTGATAGACCTATCCTCCATGAACTTATCTAGTTCTTTTGTGAACCCCATTATAGTTTTGGCCTTCACAACATTCCCTGGCAACAAAGTCAACTGCGCTGTGTGAAGAAGTATTTCTTTTTGTTTTTAAACCTGCTGCCTATTAATTTCATTGGGTGATTCCTAGTTCTTGCATTATGTAAAGGAGTAAACAACACTTTCTCCACACCAGTCACAATTTTAGAGAAGTCTTTCATATCCGTCAGTCTCTTTTTCAAGCTGAAAAGTCCCAGTCTTCTCCTCATACAAAAGCTGTTCCATGCCCTCAATCACTTCCAATTTTAATATATTTTTTTAGATGGGTTGATCAGAATTCTATACAGTATTCAAGATGTAGGTGTACCATGGATTTATATAGTGGTATTATGATATTTTCTGGCTTATTATCTATCCCTTTTCTAATGGTGTCTAACATTGTTAGCTTTTGACTGCTACTGCACATTGAGTGAATGTTTTCAGAGAACTGTCCATAATAACTCAAAGATCTTTCTGAAATGGTAACAGCTAAATTAGATCCCATCATTTTGTATGTATAGTTGGGGTTATGTTTTCCCAATGGGCATTACTTTGCACATAAAAAGTCAACACAATCAGGTAGGGACAAGTTTAGGAAGGCCAAGGCAAAAAATGAGATTACAATAGCTAGAGTCAAAGGGTAACAAGGAAACATTCTACACATACATTAGAAGCAGGAGGAAGACCAAGGACAGGGTAGTCCTGTTACTCAATGAGTGGGGAAAGACAACAGAAAATGTCGAAGTGTTTTCACCAAAAAGATGGTTAGTGATCACATGTCTAACATAGTTAACACAAGTGAAAATGAAGTAGGATCTGAGTCTAAAATAGGGAAAGAAGTAAAAATTACTTAGACAAGTAAGAGGTCTTCAAATAGTCAGGGCCTGATGAAATACATCCTAGAATACTCAAGGAGCTAAGGATCCCACCCCCTTATCCACCACACCCTGCTCCCTGTCACCTGACTGCCCTCCCAACCCCTATCCACATCCCTGCCCCTGACAGGCCTCCCGGGACTCCCACTCTCAACCCTCCCTGTTCCCCTCCCCTGACTGCCCCCCAGAACCTCCACCCTATCCAACCACCCCCTCTCCCTGACTGCCCCCCAGAACCTCCCACTCCCTTACCAGCAACAGGAGCTTGCAGCCACGACACCCAGCTGCACTCCCCACCGGGAGCGGTGGACCAGAGAACGACCCATGCAGCGCCGTGGTTACAGGGGAGGAGGGTCAGCAGGAGAGGGGCCGGGGACTAGGCTCCCTGGCTGGGGGCTCAGGGAGCCAGCAGGACAGTCCCACGGGTTGGATGTGGCCTGTGGGCTGTAGTTTGCCCATGTCTGGACTAGTTATTACTTAGCCCTGCCTTGAGTGCAGGGGACTGAACTAGATGACCTATTGAGGTCCCTTCCAGGCTTATACTTCTACAATTCTATGGTCTCTGTGATGGGTGCTAGCCTGCAAAACGCTGCAAAGGAGACTTGGGGTAAAAGAAACCATCTTGAACAAAGACTATTTTTCTAGATTAAGTTTTAGATGGATGTTTTCACTTTCATTTGCTTGTAACCATCTCTACCTCTCTCTTTTACTTGATATAACTTAGTACCGTGGTTCTCAAATTTATTTGCTTGCCCCCTCCCCTCCCCACCCCACCCCACCCCACCATAGGCACCAACTTCCCCTCTGCCCGGTGAGGGCTTGACCCTCCCCTGCCCCTGTCCTGCCTCTTCCCGCCCCTGCACTGCCCTCACCCTGCCCCATTCCACCCCTTCCCCCAAGTCCCCGATCCCCTTCTCCACATCCTCCCCTGAGCACGCCACCTCCCCCTCCCTCCAGGAAAGTCCTAAGTACCACCAAACAGCTGTTAGGTGGCAGGAAGCGCTGAGAGGGAGGGAGAGGAGTGGGGATGTGGCACGCTTGGGGGGGAGGCAAGGTGGGTGCCAGGGGCTTGGCTGCTGGTGGGGGCCAAGCCCCCCCTAATTTTTCCCTGTGGGTGCTCCAGCCCTGGAGTACCCACAGAGTTGGCACCTATACCCCCACTTCTGTGTCTGTAGTAGTTTACACCCATGCCCCTCTGGGTGCCCAGTCAGTAGCTGCTGCTCTTCAACTGCCCAGCTCTGAATGTGTGCCATAAGATTCCCTCGCCCCCACCCCAAAGCTTCTCTCACATCCCCAGAATACATTCTGCATGCCCCCAAGTTTGAGAACCTCTGACTTAATACATGCTCTTTTGTTAATAAACTGTTTATTTTTCACTATAATCCAATTCTGTGGTGTGTGTGAAGGGAAGGGTGTATTTACCTCAGTTACATTAATTCGGTGTGATATACTGAGTCTTTAACAGAGCAGCAAACTTGATACCTTCTGTAAATGCACAGTGGTAGGGGTTGGGCACTCCAGAGGAGCTCCTCTGGAGTGGAGTTAATTGATTATTACCTCCTAGGCAAGGCTTGGGCTGGAAGCGCCTTGAGGAGTTTGCTGGTGAGCAAGACAGACTCATGTGTCAGAGAGCTCTTGCATTCTAATCACCAGCAAAATCCATGCTTGCTAAGGTAGAGAGGTAAAATAGCTCTGGGTAACCCCAGCAGCATGTTACAGCCTTACATGGCACTCTTGTGAACTAGTATTTAAATACCAGACCCAGGGGATCCCTGTAACCCAGATGCATGCCCGGGGCCCTCTGAGATGGCATCAAGAGGTCCTTGGGTCATGCTATCGCAGATCTTAGAATACAAACTGGTCTTAGAACAGAAATGAATAAAGGAAACTGTGGCAATAATTTAAATATTGTAGCACTGTCTATTGTGACTCTGAAAGCAGAATTTCTTTGTCAGATTTATTGGTCTGATTAATTTGCACCTGCAATTTGTCCATTTGCCATAATTAAGCAGTAATTTACTTTGTCATCTAAGGAATGAAATGTGGCTGATTTATACAAACATTGACTCATCAGTATTTAGAAAAGATGGGACATGTTTTTTGTATTTTGTTGCCTTTCAATAGCACCAGTGAATTATGTTATGTGGACATGCCGTGGCATCTACTTCACTAGAGGGTGTTTTAACCTGCAGTTTGAGTTAGAAGTTAAAACATCTGCCCCAGAAACTAGCTTAATCCCAGATTCTTACTTTGGCTACTACCATGACCTAGCTTTTAAAAATTACATTGGTAATACTGCATCCTCATCATTTTAGTTATGTTAGGGAATTTTACTTGCTGCTTTCAAGCTTAGTGTACAAGAGACTATTTTCAGGCCTTAGTTAATTTTAGTCAATCTTGGAAAATGTAGCTATACAACATAAATGTGACAACTCCAAAACGCACACACAATATGAGCTGTTGAGATTCACTGTTATATTTACTAACATTTCCATATCCCTGTCAGCCAATTCTGCATAACTGTTGTCTTCATTGTCAGCAGCACCAATGTCGCTTTCATCTCCTTTCGCCCCACCCCCCCCCCCATCCCCGGTTTGCAATTGTTTGTTTTAGCCTTAAGAGTGCTTTCTCCTAAAGCTGCTAGCACATAAAATCATCTTGGTGCTAGAGAATTAGGTGCTGTTCAGGACAGAGGGAAGTTTATTTCATCTTAGTGACTCAGAATACTTTAGGATTGGCACAGGCAGTTTATCTAGGGGCAGTAATAGTTACTTGTACCTAGAAATTTTCATTCGTGCCATCAAGTTGTTAAAAATATTGTTCTGTGCACACGTTAAGGGCCCTATTTTCAAAAGGCATCCTCCATATGTGCGCACAGATGCTTGCAAACACATTGTTTAAGCCTGACCACTTGCATGCACAGCTGATGGGTTTTACGTGGGCTGTTTTCATGTGAATAAATGGACGGGTTCAGTAGTCTGTCAAATTGGTCATAAAGAGTCCCTCCTTGCGCTGAACTAGGAATGCAGGATTGGCCCCACAGAGGTGAAACATTTATACTACAGTAGTGCCATATGAGGCCCCATTGGGCTAGGTGCTGCACAAACATACAAAGACCCAAGCCCTGACCCAAAGAGGTTACAGCATCTGTAGAGGAGATATTGAAAGGGAGCAAGAAAGGAAACATGATTCCCCTCCTATAGATCAGGAATCAAGGCACAGATGAAATGAGTTGCCCAGGAGTCTCTCAAACTCTGTAGCAGACTTATAAAATTAATCCAGACCTCCCAAGTTCCAGACCAATGACATAACCACCTGATCATCCAACCTCTAATCCAGATCCTCAACCTAAATGATCAAATATTTATCAGACTACTCCATAAATATTCCTACACATTGTTCTTAAAACTAAATTATCTAACTGATTAACAATGAAGGAGTTATTTTTCAGCAATTAAATTCATTCCGATTCCCAGGATCAAAGAAAACTCAAGGAGTTTCTTTAGTAAACAGGTTTTTTGGTTCACAAGGGTTATGTATAAATACAGTCTAATAAGGTCTTACCTTCACCACCACACCACACGCTTACTTGCAAGACAAGTTTATAGCTTTAGCTGGCTTACTGAAAGAAATTTAGCAAATGGGAGGCTGGAAGTCAAAACAAGGAACACCTAAGAGAAGTTCCTTCCCCTTGCAGGGAAGGATACAGAAAATTTACAAGCTTACCTTCTGTTCATGAGAACAAGCTGCTTACATCACTGCATGGTGCTTTGTGACATTCCACTCTGGTGGCGTGTCATAAATGAAACGCAGTCCTGCGTGGTTTGATGCAGTCCCAGCAATTTTATCCTTAAAAAGACAAATCAATATGTACATCCATGATCCAGTTTACTAATGCTGAAATATTTAACATTAAAAAACCCAACAACAATGGTGGAGATGATTGGGTGGGAGGGGAATCTGGCTTATTAACAAGTCAGCTGGAAACTAGAAATGGGCCCACACTAAAACCCTGAAGCTGCACATTGCTGAACTTTGGTGGGTAGCAAGTTAGAATTTGAACCTTGAGGCTCCATTCCCTTCCCCCCCTCCCGCCAACTTCTGCATAATAGCTGCTCCTAAACCTAAAAAGTTACACGACTGCTGAATCTGGCCAAGTGACTTCATTGCCAGGCATCCTCCTCTCTTCACAAACCAGTTCTCCTGGGTAGGAGCCAACTTGTTGTCTAGGATGTTTGTATTTTAATAAAAAGGATCACCTTGAGTTAACCTTATTAGCCCTGTGCCACTACTCTTTGGAATTTCAGTCCAACATGGAGGTAAAAGGACAGAGAGCAACAGGCTGCACATTCAGAAATGAAACTGCAGCTTGGTAAAGATACATACAGAGAGTTCATAATCTTACCCAGAATTCATAAGTTGTACAGACAGATTTCCCAAATGGTCACACCATGAGCTGGGGCAGGGGGAGGAAATGCAGAAAATATCTTGCTTTGCCCATGAATCATATGTAAAAAATGTTGAGTTAGCCTCATGGATAAGAAATTATGAAAGAAATAAAAACAGTAATTTACTCCCTGGTTCTAGAAATTCATTAATTAGTCTATAGATTCCTCTTAGCTTTTAAATCCAGGGCTAGTTACACTGCTGTGTTTTTGCAATATAGGTGCACCTGGGACATACTTGTTCAGTCAGCAGTATCACTCAAACTAATGAGGACTAGACAACTAGATGTAAGAATGGTTCTATCCTGAGAAGTGACCAAAAAAACAAAAGAAAAAAAAACAGACAACATTCCATATATTATGTATCACTCATTTCCATTTAAAAATTTGCTGAATAGCAGGTACAAAGGTGGGTTTTTCTTAACTGTCAGCCTTATAAACTCTCTCTAGACTCTGATAGGCAAGCTGCATTCATTCCATCTCACCCATCACCACCACTAAAGATTCTGCAGGTCAAATTAGTCCCTTGGCTACATTTTTGTAATCCCATTGTCTTCAAAATATTTCCTCAGTGACACCACGCAAACCCAATAACCTTCAGTGTGATTGGACAGGTGCTCTTGGCGGAGTAATCTAAAGACCATGGTGTTATACAAGGATCAATAAAGCCACAATTTGGCCTTTTATATTATTGATGTGTAAAACAAAAATAACGCAGCTTAACTGTCAGAGCCTAGAGCTGGCATATAGGGAAAAAAATCCATAATTTTAATTTACAAACATGGAACAAGGTAAACAGAGGGAATATAGAAACCCACAACATCACTTTTACAGTCACTATTCACAGCAGAGTGCAACAGACTCATTTGGGCAAATCTTCTGTTACTGATAATGACTAAGGCTTAGACTATGTCATGGAGGACGTGGAAGTCACAGAACCCATGTAGTGGATGGTAGTTCAATTACTACCTAAACTGCTAGCAGGGGCCTCCCCTCCCCACAGCTCCCCAGCTGCTGCCGCTGGCAGGCCTTCCCCGCCCCCCAGCTCCCCAACCCGGTGGCAGGGGGACCCCTCCCAGCCACTGGGCAATGGGGTTCCTGCAGCTCCCAGTCACAGGGGAGGGGAGGGCAGGGCTGGGCAGGATGCTGGACCCTCCACCCTCCCCATTTTGTCAGGAATGTCTTTAGTAAAAGTCAGGGACAGGTCACGGGTTGCATGATTTTTTGTTTATTGCCCATGACCAGTCCCTGACTTTTACAAAAAATATCCATCAAAAAAATCATAGCCATAGTAATGATTAAGTGAGAGAGATTCTATTCTTTATATACCACAAATTTGATTTCATTCTTACCAGCCTTTGTTAAGATAGGAAAAACTGAGATTATTGGTTTCTTTCTTCCTATCACATCCTTTCCTCAGAAATCTTTCAAATATTATATTAGAGATGAGCCCAAAACAAAACACTGATCCAAACACTCCCTAAGCATGTATATTTTACATTATACCCGCCCCTGGCCATGGGCCTCAGGGTGCCTAGCAAAATATAACCGCTTAGTACTTTGAGAGCTGGAGAGAGGCAGACAGGAAGTGACCTAGTCAACACAGAAAAAAGCTAAAAAAGGGTGTGGCAATGACAGGGCTAGAATTAGAACATAGGATTTTCTTGACTACCAGCACAGCACTGTGCTCACTCTACCAGAGCACCTACATTTAAAGTGAAAAATGTCATTTTTCACTAAATTCCTGGCCAGGTCAGGTCTGGTCAGGACAAAAGACAGAAAACAGTATTCACTTTGCTGGATTCAGTGGAGAAAACTCCTACAGGTTGATTATTCTTTGGGATGTGGGGGAAGGATGCATAGGTCTATACACATCTACCTGTTGGTAGATTCTGTGAAGAACATAAATTGTTGATGCTGGTTTCAAGCTTGATTGTAATCTAATAGGACAGTGTTCTTTTCCTGCAATTTCCGTTTGACTCAAGGTCTGTGCCATAGAATCTGTATGACTCAGCATTTGCTAGGGGAGACCAGGACAAAGATCTGAGTCGTGCTGAGGCCGAAGTTGCCGGTGGAAACCTAACAATTTTTATTTACTATATTGACAAAATCCTATCATTGCAATTAAGGGGATATGTAATTAGCTGTGTCTTAATTACAGCAGCTGCCACTTTATCTGAATGCAGTAATTTGCAAAGAAAATGGGTGAGATATTTAAATTAATGTGTGTAAACAGTGAAAAAAATCAAATACTGTGTAAAATAAATTACTCCTGATGGACAGAAAGATGGACAGCTCCATAATAAAAGCTGCAATACTGTTAGGGGAGGAAGAATTGGCTTATGGTTAAGGTACAGGTCTGACAGTCAGGAAACCTGGGGTCTATTTCCAATTTCTTGTGTAATTATCACCTATGGGAGATAGGTGCTTTTGAAAAATCTATGTAGGTAGAAAAATACCTTTAAAAATCTGGCCTTCAACTGCTCTGCCTCAGTTTCCCCATCTGTAAAATGGAGTCTGTGCTACTTGTTAATATCACAAGATACTAAATGTTTGCAAAGTGTTTTGATAGCCTTGAGTGTAAGCCACTAAGAAAGTGTGAAGTCTGATTTGTTACAAGATATGTTGAACAAAATTAATTTTATTTCTCATGGTGCACGTCAATAGATTTGTCATTCTTAACTGCCAGGATGACTCACTCAAAAGGGACACCCAGTTTTCTTCAGAAAGTTTCAGCATATTTATTTATTTATTTAATACACACAAATTCTTCAAGTCCCCTGTGATGGGGTGCTCTACTTACCACAGGATGGCGCCTCCTCGTAGCTGTTTTGGGGATTAGCACTGCCTGGCCAATGTCTCTTCCAGCAGTTTCACTCCATCTCTTTTGTGATGCCTCTTCTTCATGACTCAGCCATCTGGCCAGGTCACTACATGGCTTTCCCTTCCAGGGAAAGCCAAGTCCTTTCACACCAACAGTGTCAGGCAGTCTTCTCCAGCACTGCTCTGATGGTGCCACTCCCCCAGTGACCTGTAAAGGAATCATTACACAGGATTCTAGTCCAGAGACCGTGTTTCTCCTTCCCTGCTCTACTTTCTATGGCTTCTGATTCTCCCCTTCCCCCACAATCTGGGTGTACTAGCTCAAACTCCCTTCTCCCAGGGAGGAACTACAGACTACTGTAGCCTCAAACAGACTTCCCTTCTCCCAGAGAGCAACTGTAGACTACTTCCCTGCAACCCCTTTCTGTTGCCAGCTTCCTGGCTATATAAACCTGGCCCAGCTCCCCTCTAGTTGGACTTCATCAGCGAATTAGGCTTTAGCATGCCCTGGCCCTCCTCCAGGTGTAGCCTATAGGTTAATTGGCCTAATTTACCCCTTCCGGCTTTGTGTGGGATGGACCCCCCATCATATTCCCCAATAACTGAATTTAAAAAAAAATTAAAACATTATGTTACCTGTTTTATCCACTCCAAGTGCTTTACTACATCCAGCCTTGGAGGGGACTGGCTTAGATTCCAAATTACATTTTCAAATATTCCCACTGCACCCTCTCCAGAGTTGTGACACTAAAAATCCCCAGCAACTCCCTGCAAATTAGGAGTAAAGTAGATTTTTCCAAAATGATTCACAAAAAAGATTTTGCTTGGATCCTCTAAAATTGCCTCTTTTTTCCTCTACAGCTCAGATGCTCACTCACTCATTGCCCATCCTCAGGATGAAATGACTTTATTCTGTCTTACAGGAATGAGGCAGGTCACAATGGTATTTCAGTCTCTTTTTGGAAAAAGAAAAACTATCTCTAGTTCCTTAAAAGAACAGTGAGCCTACCAAGTGGTTAGAGTAGGAGTAGTGAATAGATGGACCGCGAGCCAAATCTGGATGACCAGATGCTTTTGAACAGACCCTGACATTTTTTTATCATTGTTATTTTTAAAAATTATTTCCCCTGGAGTCGGACCTTGACAAAAAATAATTGACTATCCCTGGCTTAGAGAATAGAAAGGGTAATCAGGCCTACTAAATCCTATTCTCAGCTCTGCCAGTGAGTTATGACAAGACAAGTCACTTAACCTCTGTGGCTCAGTTTATCCATTTGTAAACTGGTTATAACAATACTGAACTCGTAAGGGTGCTGGCCAGCTGAATTTATTAACATCTGTAAAATGGCTTCACCTCCTTGAATGAAAGAGGTCGTATGAGGACGATGTATGCGTTAGTAATAAACAGCAGAAAAGAAAATGTTTGGTGATAAACTGCATCTCGAGGGTGGAATTAGCAGCAGAAATTAGGTGAACTATTCAAAAAACAGGCAATATTTTTTTAAAACCTGAGTGCTTAAAAAGCAGCCTGATTTTCAAAGGTGTTGAGCATCTTCAGCTCCCATTGATATAATTTATGGGGTAAATAGGAGTTTAAGACCCTGACTCTAGGCAACCAGATTTGAAAATACTGGCCAAAGATTCCAGTGTTATGTAAATGTCCTTAGTAATTAAAATAAAAGAAGTACAGAAAATACAATAGTGAAAAAGAAAAAAGTTTTGCTTCAAAATTTCCATTAGATATGATTTTTAGCATCTTATTAAAAATACTATATTATATTATAGATTGCATTGTATGCCATGAGCAAATCAATATAGTGAGATCTTCCAGCAACTTTATGGGTAGTGTTTTTCCCTACCTAATTCTGTTTACTTACCTGGTTATAAAACTGCTTAAAGTCATTCCATAGATAAACAAAATTGTGTTGTTTAAATTATTCTGTTCTGTTAATATCCCAAGTTTCTGTTAGGCAATTAAAGTTTTCTTTTGACATTAGAGTTTTAGAACAGCTAATATTTGGCATCAGAGTTCATTAATAGTTTCACTCATTGTGTGATAATATTGTCATTCCGTAAAATAATCCCTTTGGTCTTTTGTCCATAAATTTATCCTTTGGAATTCTGTGTTAATCTTTTTGTTTTCGTGAAAATAAGGGACTAAAAGTCACTGGATTAGAGGAATGCAGGTGCTGTTCAAGTTTCTCTAGATGGTTTTGCAAATGTACCTCAATTCTGACATGAAACATTCCTACTATCCCAATCCTGGGCCTCCCCTGACTCTGAGCAGAGATTGCCAATTGTGTCAAATTCTATTATGTGAACAAAGGACCATTAGGAACTAGAATGAGATCACCAAATTCATTTGACCTATTCAGAATTTGAGCCTAGGTTTTCTGAGGTGAAAGTGAGTGCATTAACCCATTGTGGTGCCTACTCCAGTTTCTATCAATTATTCAGGGCACCATTGAAGTGCATATTGTGTTATAGGTCATTTTTCAAATTGTCTGGGCAAAGAGCACTCTGAAACTGAGAGCAAAGTCTAATTTTCAAATAAAGCATACTTGCTCATAAAATTTGCTAAAATTTGGAATGGGAAGGAATATTTCTCTCATTGGTCAAAGTGTCTAATATTTCTATTGTACCCATCACCGTGGTATCTGACAGAAAACACACAGATAATATGAATCTCTTATTATGTTAACTGAATTCATGAGCTTCATCTGGAGGAAAAGGACATTTATCTTTCCTGGAACATAATGAAGTCATCAGTTTAAAGTGAACTGCAGCCTTGACTGAATGGTATGGTTTGCTTTCATTAATCTGCTCCTACAGAATGCTACTCACCCAGACAGAATGCTTCCTGAGGCAGATCTGTTTTATAATAGTTGAGAAGTGATAGTAATTTATCTGCACATAAAGCCAGATTCTTCCCTCACACTAGTGTAAACCAGAAACAAGCCAGAGGAGACATGAAGCCGTTGTATAACGGATAATGTTATAATCTGGATATATGTTTGTTTCTCATCAAAATTCAAAGAGAAGAAGATGGGGAGCCAAGGGCCATGACAGTGGATTATACTAAACTGTACACGGGAGATTAGGGTTCAGCAGAATTGTCAGCAGTAGTAGGATGTATCTTTCATATGGTACACTCCAACTTCAGAGGGAAAGAGAGAAGTTGGACATGCACTCAGTGATGCAACTCAATAGGTGATAACAGAGCCAAAGATTGTATTTGAGAGGGTCCACACATAACGTCTTCCTTATAGCTGTATAAGGAGGTAATGGAAAAATAGGATCACATTAGGACCCCTACCCATAGAAATCAGGTAGGAGTCCGTCTTCTGATTAGAGCTATGTGAAAATGAACAGCTGGATTCAACATAAAAACAAACTGATCTATGATTTGTCTAATAAGATGCTGTTTCCCCGTTTGGTGACATACACAACAATGAGTATTTACGATTTTATAGTGAACAGAAGTGTGCTCAGTGCTTCACGCTATCCTGATCTTGCTTTGTATTAAATATCTGCACAAGGGTGGTGGGGGGAAGTGAACTGAGACTGTCAAATGAAACCTCTCAAGGCGGACAAGTCAGAATTAAACACCCATAAATCTTACTGTGATTTTTGCTCATGTCACCGTGGGAGTACATTTCTATGAGCCTTCTAATACAAGGACTGCAACAGTTCTTCAACGCTTTGAAACACACAGGGTGAAATTCACCTCTGTGCAGAGGGGCCAAAACAAGATCTCTGCATTATAAGCTTAAATAGGACTTAAGTGATGCATGGGCTTTGTATTGGCCCCTCTGCACAGAAAATACTAGAGATCAGAAGTCATAATCACTGACTGAATTACTGGAGGAACTCAATCCGTTCAGTGACTACCTAAACAGCAACACACATATTTGAAATACTACACAGCCATTTTTAACACAGGCAAAACATTTCTATTCACTGGAGATGGGGGCTAAGCTGCAAAATTCAGATTTGGGCTAAACTTTAGGCAGAACCAAACCCCTATTAGGTAATGAAAAGTTTGGATTCTGGTCTGAACTTCTAAATAATTGGGGGTGGGAGTGTGTGGGGATTTGGATCCTTCTCTACCCAGCATCACAGGAATAGCTGAAACGCTGCATAGAACCACCCTCAGAGGGGAAACAACTCAAAGTGTCTCCAGTAATACAATTCGAAAGCATTGCATAAAATGCCAACAACATTCCTGTCTCTCAGACACCGCTGGATTTTACCCAAGAAAGCTAAGGAATGAGCACTACTGTAGCCTAGAAGAAGGACACCATCCAGCAGCCACATGTAACTGAGAACTAGGTCCAAAGAGCTACTCTGAAAAGAATAAAATTCAGATGAAGTGTACAACTGGCCGACTCCTCAGGCAAGTGGGAGGTTGAAAAAAAATGCCCCAGGTGGTTGTCTTTGCCTTCTCCTCCCTTGACCTAGCAGGGCAGGCTCTCAATTTCCCATCTTTTTCTTTGATGATGGAGGCTGCTGCTAGGTTTGTAATCTCTGTACTGTTTTTGTGCGGTCCAGTTCGGGTAGTCACCTGATCTAGCCACCTCTCCTACTGAACATGCTGGCGTGCCTGTCTCAATTTCCCAAGATGGCCTCTCACAAACACTCTTCCCCCAATGATGGGAGCCAAGTCTTCAGTTACTAATATGCCAAGAAGCCGCTGGCCACCTCACCACCTCTGTTCCTGCCATCTGTTCTCCAATAACAAGGAAATATTTTACCAGATAAGGAGGATGGATTACTACGCATATGTTATTCCATCTCTCTGCCTTACCTGCCTGCTCCATTCTCGTAAACAGCTGGCATACTGAAATGGACAATAAACAGAAGCTAGGTATCTCAGAGAATAAGAATATTACCAGTTTCAGCATCCACCCTGTTCACAATATGAAGCCAGATGAGAGAGAGAGGGGGGTATATGCATTTGGCGTTGGCCTGAAACTGTCACATGCATAGGCATATTTATGAGTGCATCAAACCCAGGACAGGGCTGTAGAAGCCCTGTGATTTAAACACAGTTGCAGCAATAGGTTTTGAGAGTTGCTAATTTGTTCTTTATCAGAGGAACATTAAAGGAGAGTAAAATTGTGTTAACTTCTGACAGAGCGGCTTTAACATCTCATCAGCAGAATGTGATTTTTACCTCTTGTTCTCCAGCAATAACAGCATCCAAAAGAATCTTTTAAAAAAATAACTGGAGCAGAAATGATGCTTATGATCTGAAATAGGTCAAACGTGACTTGACACCTCATCCGTTTAACTGTGACCCCCACAATTGCTACTCTGCCTCAGTATTGATTATCTGACAGTTTAAAAATGCCCCTGAAATCTTTTCTTGTGTCCTCCCAGAATTGTATTAAGGAACTAGCGCTGAAGTGGCCCTGTGCCCTTTTAGCTTGGAGATCCAATTATTGTCTCTTGTTTCTGTAATCCAGGAATACAGAGAGGGCAATCCTGGGGCACAGATGGTCTGTGATTTACATCATGAGCCTTGGGGTTAGGAAAATTTCCTGATGGAGACTACACACAGGCCTTTATTTTATTGGACTGTTTCAAATGAGGTGTAAAGTCAAGGTCATGACCACCTGTGGCCTTTAAAGATACCATGGCACTTCTTGCAGGAGGATGTGAACCCCAGTGTCCTGGCCAAATTCCAAGTTGGGTAATTACATTCTGCCTTCTTAAATTCCTCTTGCTGATTAAAATGCAAAAGGCCTTATTCTGCCTCCTGTCCTGGGTTCTCATGTAGTGTTCTGCACTCTTAAACTGTTACCATGTTCTACCCTAGAGCTGGATGCAATTCAGCTCTGAATTCAGAGATCTGTGTGTGGTTTTATTTTGTAAAGTGTTGGTGGCTGAGAGTTATCTCCTTAAAGAGGAAATTCATCTTGTCAAGAACTTCTCACTCTTGAAGTGCTTTTCATTAGACTGCAAAATGTCTAGGAGTCTGATCAAAAATGGAAGATTAGCAAAATAAAACAAATGTGCATCACGAAATTCCCACGGAAAATTAAAACAGCCACTTGGGAGGTAGAACTGACACAGATAACAACAAAGGTGATTTACTGGCAATGTGAATTGTATTGTGGCTTGGTTAAAAAAAGAAAAAAACATCAAACATACACAGACATTCTTCTCCCAGTGACACTACTTTTATTGAGGAGTGAACAAAACAAACACTCAAATTAGATTGTAAGAGCTCTCGTTTAAACTAAGAGATTGTCAACATTTACAGAGCAGCACTTGAGAGCACACAGACAGCTCCCCTTGTGAGCTGCACTGGAATGTCTTAGTAAATGGAGTGTGTCCGATTCACTTTCTGTACCTAAAAGATTCTAAGGGAAGAGCCTGATTGTTTGTTTTTTTAATGCTCCACATTTGTCCCAGCTGCTCCCATCACGTCTTTAGTTTGCCATGCCAATCTACCGCTGACCACAGTCATGTGTACTGGTTGAAGACTATGTGAATACCAAAACAAAGATGTTAAGGACACTGCAGCGAGGCGGTGTGGTTCCCCACTGCCCTGGAGAGGGACAAGCCTCTTCCAACACCAGAGTGGGCAGAGCCAGTGAGTCCTGCACCCGCTCCCCAGAGGTCAAGGTGCAGGACAGGAAGTATAAAAGCCCAACCCCAGAGCTCACTCGAGGAGCAGTTGCCGGAAAGGCCGGACGCCTCCAGCCTAGCTCCCGGTTGGGAGACCCCGGCGACCTATGGCGGACCCGAGGACTGGCCTGACCTGCCGACACCCGATGCCGATCGGAGCCCAGAGGAGCTGCTCAGCCTGCCCCTTGCCAATTACCCAGAGGACCCCATGGTGCTTGACCCCCCGGAGGACACCATCTGGACCCAGGTACTTCCAGAGGGGAAGTCTGGAAGTAGCCCAGGGACAGCTGACCCGAGGCTGGCTGCAGCACTGCCAGAGCCTATGTCGGTGTGTTGCAGTCAGGATTCCCACTGACACAGTAGCAGGTCTTCTGCTGCTGCTAGGGCTCCAGGCTGGGACACAGCGGAGTGGGTGGGCCTGTGTCTCCCCTGCCACCCAACTTGTGGGTGTCAGTCTCCCCCTATCCCAGGCCCCTGTGAGCCGAGAGCCTGGGCTGGTTGGTTACCTGCCTTTGTCAGCCCCTGCCTGAGGGCCTGAGCCATTGACTCTCTGTTGCCCCGCCCTGACCTAGGGCCTGGGCCTGCTAATTGTATAAACTGTTCTCAGCTCCTGCCTGAGGACCTGAGCCCTTGACTCACTATTGCCCACCGACCATGGGATGGGCACAGATAAATGTCTGTGTTTGCCTCCATTGCTGCCACAGTGTGAGACCCCCGCGGCCAGGCTAATTCCCCATCAACAACTGGAAAGTAGCAAGGTGGTGTGGTTCCCTGCCTCCCTGGAGAGGGATGAGCCCTGCCCTCTATAGGGACATCGAAGTTTTTTCTCAACATTGTAGGAGGGGAGTTTCTCTCTAACTTCTATGTTCACAGAAATGAAGGGCTGGATTAAATGCAGAATAAAGATGCAAATATTGATTGGTTCTAGGGATGCTAGAAGTAATGTATTGCCCAAAGGCTGAAGTGGTTCATAATATTGTGTAATATTGCCCGAAGACTTTTCTAAAGGCTCCCTTTCAACATCAATGTCCATCCAGATCTCTATTTAATAATAGTCTCTCAGCTCACAGTGTACTTTACAAAGCAGGCTAAGCATTATTACCTCCAATTTGCAGATGAGGAAGCTACAGCTCAGGGACTTGTTAAAAGGTCACCCAAAACTAGGACTACAATTTAGGTCTCCTGACTCCTGTGTCAGTGTCCTGTCTACTGCACCATGCTACATTACTAGGGCCACTCTCCCTCTTCAAATAACTGGTTCACAGATGTTAGGAGACAGTCCCAGACTTAAGGGCCAGATCGTTGAAATGTTTATACCATAAATAAGAATCTGGTGTATGGGTGCCAGTATTGATTTTTGAAACTAAATACATTATAGTAATATAAATACTTAGAAAAGTAGTTTGGTACTAGCTGTTCAGTACATATCAATGTAAATGCAAGAACGTCAAGAGTAAAATAAGGAGCTTGGTAAAAAGCATTTTTGTGCTGCACGTGGGCAATTGTGCATAAAATAATATGGCCAAAGATATCAATGTGGCTTTGTGTCACATAACTCTGTATAACCTAACCCAGCTCATGGATCAGGGTACAGTTCATTATTTAAAGTAATGTTACGGGAGAACTCTAGCAAAGCTTACAAGACATGGATAATGCTGCTATGCAATCAGTGACTGAACAGATGCAGCATACACCTTCCCACAGCATCATGGAATGAATCGTAGACCTTAGACATAAAATAGACACTGACAGTGTCATTCCCCTAACAGGGCAGCATTGCTCCTTGTAGCATATGCTCAAGTTTTTTGTCCAGTTCAGTTTTACAGGATTCACATAATGAGATTTTCACTTCTCTTGGGCGATTAACTAGACTTGTATCTATTAAAAATTTGTTCCCAAAACCTGATTTTCTTTTGTCATTGTTATTCCGTTAATCTTGTGGTTAAGGTACTAGATTGGAACTTGGGAGATCTGGATTGATTTTCCTACTTTGCCACAGACCGCCTATGTGATCTTGGGGAAGTCATTTAATCTCTGTGTCTCAGTTCCCTAGCTGTAAAAATGGGAATAATAATAATGCCTCTCTCCCACACTTTGTCTTTTCTCTCCCAATTGTAAGCTCTTTGGCCCAGGAGTAGTTTCTTATTATCGGCAGGTACAGTGCCTAGCACAATGTAGCCCTCTTCTTCTTTGCGGTCTCTAGGTGCTATTGTAATAAAAATAATCTGGGTTACACCCCTTTAGACCGTCCTAAACAATTCCTCTCCTTTCTTAGTATTGACACCCTGCAGATGGCTACTATATTACACTTAATAATACTGCCAACAGGTTTTCAAAATGTTTCAGAGCAAGGACCCTTGCTTAATAAAGAGACTGTTTTCTGGGCCCTCTCCTCTTTTATTTAGAAGGTCCCTGCAGCAACTAAACAAATTGCTTACCTAGAAGAGTGGCATTAGGAGAGCATTTGTGTGTATTGTGCTGTCTAATGAAGTGTGGGTTTTTTAACAAGTTAATCATACCAACTGCTGTTACTCTTCATTACATCTTCCGTCTTGTCTGAGTCGCCTCTGTACCTCGCACGTGCTTCTCACCACCTAGACAAATGGTTCACCGGCTTCCTACCATCCGGCCCCACTTTAATCATAGCAAATGATCTTGGGCCCCACCTTCACAAGCACTGGAGACAACAGCCACGTGTGTCAGCTTCTCAGAGTGCCAACACCCTAACTAACCCCCACACCGCTGGGAGAGCCCTTACCTGGACTGGCCTCAGGGTGGGCAAGCTTGTTTCTGGGCCTGCAGCGGAGGTGGGAGGCACCCAAAAAAACGACCCATGATGCCACTGGAGAGCGATCCAGACGCACTGCAGCTGGGGAGCAAGGAACACGGGGCACAAGGGAGAAGTGATTGGGGGGACAAGCCTGTTCCCTCTTCAGCCCTTTCCCTTCACTGTGTCCAGCCCTTTCCATTTAGAGCCCTGCCCTCGCCCTGCCCACCAGCCAGCTCCCCAACTCAGTTCCATTCTGGCTCTTGAGCCCCTGTGCCTCCTGCGTGCAGCTGGTCCCTGCTCCCGCGTCCCCTCCCTTGCTGCTCCAAGCCAGCTGAGCTGAAGCAGGTAGAGCAGTGAGAGTGCCAGGCACAGGTTCCCTGTCCTCGGTGTCAACACCCGCAGAGGCCCTTGCTGGCAAGAGGAGTCACTGCAGGGTAAATCACCTTTGACAGCCCTGCTTGATAGCTGGGGCGTGCACCCAGGAATCCTACAGACAAGCTTAAGCTGCTGCTGGCATTCCCTTACCCTCAAGACAAGAGTTCCTAGGCTCTGTCCAGATCCCCCCCAAGCTTGAGACAATCTTACTAGATCCTTCTCTTTCCTGGTGCTCGGCTCACCACTTCCCTGCATATACTGCCCAGCCTGCTGCTTCTCTTCTTCCCTCCACACATCTGGCTGCCACAGTGCCCGCTCCCCTAGACAGTTCACTCCCACTGGTGGCTGCTAGATCCAGTCCAACCACTAGTTCTGGAGTGCCAGTTTCCTCTCCTTGACTTCATTGAGAGCAGTGGCCTCCAGAAGGGGCAAGATTCACACTGAAGAGCCTGCAAACTTGACTCCTGAATCACAGAGGGGCAGGGCTCTGCACAGTTTACCTGCATTGCCCTGTCTGGGATGCCCTGTCATCCACCTGCAATGTGTCATCCATACACAGATAGAAATAGTTCTTGGAGATAATCCTACTGAGATGTTTTATTCAGGATTTCTTTTGGCTAAATCAGGCAAGAATAGCATTCTTGCTCTGGCTGAATATGGAGCAATCTTGCTATAATACTGGCAGTTTTCAGGCTTAGGAAGAGTCCTGCTGTCACACTGAAAATAGATGTTCAGGTAGCTCATGATATGAATGCTGACATTATAGTCATAACTGACTGCTGGGCAGGAACTCTGAGTCCAGCACTTCTCTCTAACTTAGGCATAATAGGAATATTCTTTTCTCTGCAACACTTAGATTTCGTAGACTTATTTATTTATTACACTGTGCGGGAGCAGTCACTGGAATACTATAATGGCTGCAGGCAGGAATGAGTCTACTTTTCATTCACCTATCTCAGCTCTTCTTTTTTCCTTTTAAAAGTGACCTTCAAACAGGAAAAATGGGATTGTTGTTATTACTAGTCACGTTTACTACCGTAGCAAGAATAGGGCCCATTGTGTTAGGCACTACACAAACACAGTAGCAGACAGCCCCTGCCCTGGAGAGTTTACAGTCTTAGTAGACAAGATGGACACAGGGTGGGGAAAGGAGTAGAACACACTATCAGAGTGTGTGTAACTAAGTCCAGTTACACTGGATCCAGTTCTGTTCAATATCTTGATGATTTAGATAATGGCACAGTACCCTTATAAAGTTTAAGGATAATACCAAGTTGGGATGGCATTTTGGAGGATACGATTAATATTCAAAATGATCTGGTGTGGCAGGGCGACTCACCAGCATGGAGCCTCCTGCTGGCCATCTCGTGAATTAGCTCTTTCCAGCCCAGAGCACCCTCTGCAGGCTGGTGTCTTGCCTGCCGCTGCTAAACCCACCTTGCCTCAGTGGCTACTGCCAGTCATCATCTAGCCCCCGGTCCCTGGGGCTGACTGCAGTCTGTAAACCACTCATCATCGGCAAGGAGGTTAGGACCTGCTGCCTTTGCCTGTCTCTGGGCTGCCCCTCTGCAACCACAGTACCTATTTGGCCCTTTTAGCAAGGCCGCAGCCTGGGTTTTTTCCTGGCTGGACCTCCCCAGCACCCTCTGCCCTTCCCCAGCACTGCTCCACCTCAGGTATCCTTCTCAGCTCCCAGGCAGCCAGGTCCTTCTCTCTCAAGAAGCAAGAGAGAGAGTGTGTGTGTGTTCTAGATTCTGGCCTGCAGCCCTCTTATAAGGGTCAGCTGGGCCCTGATTAAGCTGGCCACAGCTGTGGCTGCTTTCCCCATCAGCCTACCTTTTCCAGCTGCAGCACTCTCCAGGGCTGCTTTAACCCCCTCAGGGCTGGAGTGGGGTGACCACCCCGCTACATCTGGACAAACTGGAGAAAAAGTCTGAAGCAAATAGGATGAAAATCAATAAGGACAAATGCAAAGTACTCCACTTGGGAAGAAACAATCAGTCGCAGACATACAAAATGGGAAATGACTGCCTAAGGAGTACGGTGGAAAGGGATCTGAGGGGTCATAGTGGATCACAAGCTAAATATGAGTCAATAGTGTAACAGAACAAGAAGCAAAGAAGCAATAGTCTTAAGTTGCAGTGGGGGAGGTTTAGGTTGGATATTAGGAAACACTATTTCACTAGGAGAGTGGTGAAGCACTGGAATGGGTTACCTAGAGAGGTGGTGGAATCTCCATCCTTAGAGGTTTTTAGGCTTGACGAAGCCCTGGCTGGGATGATTTAGTTGGGAATTGGTCCTGCTTTGAGCAGGGGTTGGACTAGATGACCTCCTGAGGTCTCTTCCAACCCTAATATTCTCAGATCCTATGAACTGTTGCCCCCCATCTCACCCTCCAAAAAGGCAAACATCAATCTGAGATGTATTAGCAGGAGTGTTGTAAGCAAGGCATGAGAAGTAATTCTTCCACTCTACTCCACACTGATACAGCCTCTACTGGAATATTGTGTCCAGTTCTGGGCACCACATTTTAGGAAAGATGTGGACAAATTGGAGAACGTCCAGAGAAGAGCAACAAAAACGATTAAAGGTCTAGAAAACATGACCCATGAGAAAAGATTGAAAAAAAATGGGTTTGTTTAGTCTGGAGAAGAGAAGATTTGAGGGGGGAGCAGGGAACATAAGTATTCAAGTACATAAAAGGTTGTCACAAGGAGGAGCATGAAAGATTGTTCACCTTAGCCGCTGAGGATAGGACAAAATTGCAGCAAGGGAGGTTTAGGTTGGACATTAGGAAAAAGTTCCTGTCAGGGTGGTTAAGCACTGGAATAAATTGACTAGGAAGATTGGGGAATCTCCATCATTGGAGGTTTTAATAACAGGTTAGACAAACACCTGTCAGGGATGGTCTAGATAATACTTAGTCCTGCCTTGAGCACAGGGGAATGGACTAGAAGACCTCTCAAGGTCCCTTCCAGTCCTACGATTCTGTGAACAGTGTGATGGCAGTAAATATCATGTTAACGCCATGATTTTTTTAAAGGTGGGTTTAGTTAGGAAGGGGAATCAACTAAATAGAAAGAAAGGGGAAGGGAAAGGGAGTACGGGGAGTGAAACTGAGGTGAAGAGACCGGGGGGAGGGAGCAGGGGAGGGTTGGAGCAAACAGCCAAGCAGCACAGGGTAGAGAAAGTCCAGTTAAAACTGTAGAAAGTTCTGAGTGGCTGCTTCTGACCCTAAGGGCTGCAGACATCTCTGGCTGGCTCCTCACTGCAGCTTTTTCCCAAGGCTAGGTGGAAGGGTAGGGAAGGAGGCACCATTATGTCCGACTATCCCCAGAGTAGGGGCCCCTCCACTGCACAGTTCTTGATCCAGGAGAATGCTGAGAGGGAGGGGTAGCCCCAGCTAGGACCCACTTTACCCCCTCCTCTGCCGTGCAGCAGTCCCAGTTTTGACTGCTTCTACCAATAATGGCTGGAGTCCATCTGTGCCCTGGTTTGCTTCTTTATGATATAAAGAGAAGGCTTATAAGGCTTTTTTTATTTTTCTCAAAATATAGAAAAAGAGTAGTTTCCCCCTGCACATTTGTTTTTCACTTTATAAATATCAAGAATGTTGAGTCATGTCTTAGAGTACTTGTTTGAGGTATCTGATGTGGACTGTGGGCTTGCATAGCACTTAATTGAAGGGTCAGGGGTATATTTCTGTTCTGTATTTGGGGAGAAAATAGGTAATCTCATCGTATGGTGATGATAACCTTTTTTCATTCCACTCGTATTGCTGGAGGATATTATACAGAAACTACTAAAGTCAGACATTTTAAAATCAACGGCTCCAGATAACTTGCATCCAGGACTTTTAAAAGAAGTGTCTGAGGAGCTCACTAGACCATTAATGTTGATTTTCAGTAAGTCTTGGGGAAGTTCTAGAGGAAAGCTAACATTGTACCAAGTTTTTTAAAGGTTAAGTGACCTACTGGATAATCGTAGGCCTCTCAGATGGCCCTTGATCCTGGGCAAGATAATGGACCTGCTGATAGAGGACTTTACTAGTACAAAATTAAAGAAGGGTAATTAAAACAAATCGTTATGGGTTTATGGAAAATAGATCCTGTCAAACTAACTTTCTTTTGTTTTTTGAGATTACAAATTTGCTTGATAAAGGTAATAGTGTTGATGTAATATACTTAGACTTCTGTAAGGTGTTTGACTTGGTATCACACCATTTTAATTAAAAAACTAGAATGAATTAAAATGAACATGGCACACATTAAATGGATTAAAAATTGACAGGTCTCAAAATGTAATTGTAAAGAGGGAATCATCATTGAGCAAGTACATGTCCAGTGGAGTCCAGCAGGGATTGGTTCTTATCCCTACATTATTTAACATTTTTATCAATGACCTGGAAGAAAACATAAAATCATCACTGATAAAGTTTGGAGATGACACAAAAATTGGGGGAGTGCTACATAATGAAGAGAAGCCACTGATACAGAGCGATCTGGATCACTTGGTAAACTGGGTGCAAGCAAACAATATGCATTTTAATATGGCTAAGTGCAAACATATACATCAAGGAACAAAGAATGTAGGCCATACATGGATGGTGGGTATCATAGGCTGGGGGAGGCTGTGCTTTCCCAAACAGCCAGGCATGGCCCACCCATGGTCCACCCCCAGGCTTGCTCTGTAGCTTCACCTGTGTGGAGCTCTGGGGTTCGGGGGGGCTGGTGATGTGCCCTCCCGGCGCTCTGGGGGCACTAGCCTGGGGCAGGGGTTGGCAGCCACAATGGGCAGGGGGTACAGAAGAGGCGGGACCTTGGGTGGAAGGGGTGGGGCTGGGGGCTAGCCTCCCCCAGCCGGCGATTCATGTGTCACCCATGAGACCATACTTACAGAAGAGGGGCTCTTCTATTTCAGAGTCACTGCTTCCTTCATTTGAGGGTCATGGTGTATAGTCAGCTGAACATCAGCTTTCAGTTGATGCTGTGGCCAAAAGACGAATGCAAGCTTAGGATGCATAAACTGGGGAGTCTGGAGTAGGAATGGAGAGAAGTTATTTTACCTCTGTATTTGGCACTGGTGTGACTGCTGCTGAAATACTGTGTCTAGTTCTGGTGCCCACAAGTCAAGAAGGATGTGGATAAATTGCAGAAGGTTCAGAGAACCACCATGGGAATGATTAAGGGATTAGAAAACAAGCCTTACAGTGATTGAGCTCCTTGAGTCTAACTATTTAGCTTAACAAAGAAAAAGTTAAGGGGTGACTTGGTTACAGTCTATTTTATATATTTCCCCCCACGCAGATACTTAATGGACTCTTCAGTCTTGCAGAGAAAGGTGTAACATGATCCAATGGCTGGAACTTGAAGTTAGGCAAATTCAGACTGGAAATAAGGCATAAATTTTTAACTAAGAGTAATTAACCGTTAGAACAGTTTACCAAGAGTTGTGGTGGTCTCTCCATCACTGACCATTTTTCAATCAAAATTCAATGTTTTCCTAAAGGATATGCTCAAGGGTTATTTTGTGGAAGTTTTATGGCCTGGGTTATAAAGGAGGTCGTATGAGATGATCACAATGGTCTCGTCTGGCCTTGGAATCTGTGAACAATGTTTCTTCTCTCTCAACTGTTTGAGTTATGCAGGTTTAAACAAAAACAAGAAACAAAACCAAAACTGCAAAGAGTTTGACCCCCCCAAAAAAATCACTTCTCTCACTCAGATTTCACTCACTTGATCCTTGTGATGTAATAATCCCACACGTTCTCCAGTCACCACAAGAGTCTTCCAGGAAAAATAGGCAGACAAGACAAATTCCTAATGTGAAATAGTAAGTCTCCCCATCTTCCCCGCAAACTAACCCAAAACACACAATTCATTCAGTCTTTTATACGCGATAAAGAAATTTTAAAAAAGAGCATAAAATGTAACCCGCCTGCGTATACTGCAGTCTAAAGAAAGGGAGAGAAGCAGTGGGAAGGAGACATACAGAAGATTCAATGCAAACTGGTCTCCGCACATGTGCAGAGAACAGGGCAAGGCAACTTAGCTAAAAGAGCCTAGAACTACCCAGAAATATAGCGGGGCAGTTACTACGTATGCTCAGTAGCTGTTTTGAAGCTACCGAGAGGGTTTCCATTGAGGGCAAGCACTCTTGCACTTCCCCATTCACCATTGAGTTCTGAACCAATTGGAGTTCAGTGGGGAAAAGGTTATAAATACGGGCGTTGGAGACAGTCCTGTGGACTCAGCAGCTGATTAACACAGGACCAGAGGATGTGTCCTAATAGATGTACCTCTTTGGATACAGACTACAGAGTCTTGATTCCACTGGACGCCAAGAAGACAGTCAGCTATTGGCTTGGGGAATGGAATTAGCCAGAAAGACTTTCAGGCTGTTTTGCTGAGGAGATTCTAGAGTGTTTGGAGGGGACTGAGAGGCTGCCATTCTCATCAGGCTCCGGAGAATCCAAATCTCTCTCTCTCACACTCACACACATACACACACACTCCTCTGTGAGATCAGAAGGGAATGTGTCCGGTAGTGTGAACCAAAATAGAAATGTGTAGTTGTTTTGTCAAACACATGTAACAGCAGCAAAATAGGGACATCTGTGTAAAGAATACCAATAGGTTTATTGCCTAAGTATTTCAAATACTGTTTACAGTGTATGTATGAGAGACAAAAGTTTGTTTTGCTTACTAAGCAATTGTATCTTTCTCTGAAGCTGAGTGGGGTGTGTTACTGACACACATTCTGGTTTTGCATATCATGGCTAAGGTTGAACTCTAAGTAATACCCTTTTGACAAGACAAGTCTGGTTTCTGCTTCAGCAGCAGTACGGTGAAGTACAGGAAAAAGGGAGTGTAGCAGTTATAACATTATCTCAGCACCCCCACTGGCCATTACATAAACACTTATTTTACCTTTTCAGGTCACCTTTTGAGTCTTTAAGTGCATCCCACTGCTGCTGAAGGGCAACAGTCCTGGAACTTACAATGTGTCCCGTAGAGTGGGAGGACAGATAGACTGCGGGCAGCAAGGGGGAAATTTTCCAGCTGTTCATTTGTGAGTGCCAAGGTAGATGCATATCAGGCTTATCCAGGCACTTTAAATACATGGGTAGTTAGAACTATTCATTCCCATCCAAAATGAAAAGGATGTATAATAGCTCTCTGGCTATACTGCTGTCTCATGTGGAAAAAAATAACTGTAAAAGCCACCAGTCATGTACGTTTTCTTCCAAATGTACCTTACATTGTGTATTCTAAACCCCGTTATAGCCATAGTGGGAGTAAAGCTCAGGGAGAGGCCCACAACAGTGTGAGTAGGATAAACAGTCCATTTGCATGTGCACTTGAAACCTCTTCACTTTTGCTCTGCTGCTACTTTGTAGAGTAGCCCAAGGCAGCAGCTGCACCCAGAGACGGGGTGCATCCAAAATATAACAGAGTGGGAGAGACACTGAGGCATTTAATGAATGGAAAGCAGTGTTAAGAGCCTCCTTTATCACTCAAACCTCAGTCTAACAAAAAAAGTTCTAGAATTTCCCAAAACAGCTGCGCAGAGTGAATGTTCTACAATTAATTTTTTTGGGGGCGGGGGGTATTGGCTGAGTCATTATATTTGAAACTTTTGAAGTGCGGACAGCTGTGTAAGTACAAATTCAACAGGAGTATTTTGGAAGCTGCAGAAAAATACCATAGGCATCAGAATTTTCAAAACTGGGCATTAATGTCACATATCCTCTGGCAAGCGATTAAAATACATAGGCCCAGATTCTCAGCTGGTGTACATTGGTGTAGTTTTGATGGAGTGATACCATTTTATATCAACTGAGAGTCTGCCCTCATTGTCAATGACCTTAAATGCTAACGGCCTGATCTCGCAGGTGCCAGCACACTCAACTGCCATTATTATTTATATTCTAGTGCCTACCAGCCCCAGTCAAGATCAGAGCCCCATTGTGTTGTACAAACCTAGAGAAGATAAAATCCCTGGCCCGGCCCAAAAGATTTTATAATTTAATGTATTATTAATTTCTTGCCACTGCCAACAACATACTAGCGCTGTACCAGATCCAAAGTAAAACAGTCCCGGTGCTTGCTTAACAGTTCATAGTCTTACATCAATGGGAGCTAACAGCACTCAGCATTTCACAGGATCGGGTCCTATGTCTGTATTTTAAATAAAATCACTTATATTCACATACAGGTCTTCAATAAGCAGCAATATCTTATTTCCAGGGAAGCGCATTGAAAGCTATAGACATTGTGGTAGGAAAGCATGAGAATCTGGGCACAAAAAAGTTAATTGAACCAGGGGAGGAAATTTTAAAAATAAAAAAAGTCTTGAGGCCAGAACATAATATACTTAAAAAAATAAAAAACAAAAAACAAAGTTAGCAATCAAGAACATAATACTTGTTAGTTAATCTTGCACTGGCTTGTTAAACTTGTTAAGAGGAAAAACTAAAGCGTATACCCTGTTTGAGCGCCAGATGGCATAGCAGCCCCAGTGATGGAAGTATAGCCTTGTGTCTTACATCGCTAGAGGGCTGTAGTCAGACGTTATAAAAGTACTCTTTTTATGTCAGTGAGACCATGCTAGATTTAAAATAAATAAATTAATTAAATAAACAAATAAACAAGCTAAAAGTTCAGACAAACAAACCACCCTTTTTATCCCCTTATGTGCACTCTGAACAGAAGGTCATAATTTGGGCTAGACTCCTGTCCTACATTATTCATCTGTCCAGTGCAGCCCTGGAACAAATGTGAAGAAATGAAGTAGCTACAGTAGCTAGAAAACAGTGTTGTTATTGTTGTTGGTGTTGGATCTGTTTGCCAACAAACATAAAAACATACTTTGGAACACGGAGTAGTCCTGCCATAGAGAACTTTTGTTCCATGTTTTATCTGGTGGGTTTCCAGGTCTAAACCATGCTGGCATTTGAACTTAGGCAGGCAGGGAAAGGACTTCATTCAGTTCTCATTGACCTAAAAGGAAGAATGAACTGCAGCGTTGATCTGACTACGGTCAGTCACATTAACTGTCACCAGCAAAGGGTCAATGAGAATCATGATAGAGGAGCTCAGGACAAATTCTGATCAGTCTGACAAGTTAACATAAAAAAGTTAGAAAAAAAATCCACTTGCTTATTTCCATCTCATACCATATAAGCAAAATGTTCAGCCAGCTTTAAAACTTCTACACACAAGATTTGCATGTGCACGAATAAGAGATCTGCTCAATATCTGAGTCTAATAGTCTAATGGGGCTCTGTGGACCTATTACAAGTGTCTCACTAGCATATGCTTTGTTTTATTATTACTGTATTTCCCACACACAATACATATTTCACATTAGGAGTAGGACTCATATATATAGTGTACTTCAAGGGAAAAACAGTAATGGATGCTCTAAGCAATTAAAAAATGACACCTAACCAAGTTGTCTGCATTAGAGATGGGCCCAAACTGCAAAGTCTGGATCGGAGAACTGGAACACGAGCCAAAGACTGGGAGCAGAAATCACTGAACAGTGGGGTCACAGACAGTCCGGGAGTCTAAAATATTAACATAATTCCATTTTAGAACCTGTAGAAGCAAGAGAGGAGTCCCAACACTTAGGATCGATGTATGCTTCCAGGTGAATCCCTTTGGCAAATAATATATTTAAAATATCTTGATTTAAATATTGTTCATATTGAAACTTTCATGACAAGTCTATGCTCCACCGCATGGTATTATCTGCCTGCAAGAAAGCAGCCTGGTAGAAATGGGCTTTAAATCCATTTTTGTATATTGGATCAATACAATGCCAGAAAGGAGTAAAACACTCAGTTTTCAGCTCAGCAAGAGCACCCAGCGAGGATGTTCCCCTTCTCCTCCATGGTTTGCTATTTTCCTGGGTTCCACATACAAAGAAAGCTCATCCTAAACTAGAAGGAATCCAAACAGGGCACATAACTGGTCATACACTTCTCGCTGAAAAGGTCACATGAGTATTGATATGTTGGTATTCAACTGACATGGAAATATATGACAATTGAGAAATCTCCCTTAAAGTGTCCAGTCCTATGCATGAAAAACTTTCTTTGATTCAGTTTAGAGTACTGAATTGAGAATACTGAGAATTTGGCCTAAGTGTGTTATAAAAAGCTTTTCCAATTATTTAGGGGTTAACATCTCATAATATTCTGGTCTGAAGCATCCCTTGCACCCCTTCCCCTGATCTCACAGAAAGCGCTTTGCTAGGCTTCACACAGAAGATGCTTTTAGGAAGGAGCAAGAGGGGAAAATGACAGAAAAGACAGGTGAAGCAAACTCTAATGCATACAGGGCCTGATCTACAAGGTGTTGAGTGAATCCTGAGAATTATTAATTATCATCTATTTGTATTGAGGTAGCACCTAGGAGCTCCAGTCTTGTAACAGGACCCTATTGTGTTGGGCACTGTGCAAAACAGAACAAAAAGATGATTTGTGCTCCAAAAAGTTTACAATATAAGTAGTGTGCTTTCTCAACTTCCATTGGAACAGATCCACAGCTGGTGTAAATCAGAGTAGTGTCTGGCCTGTTGACAATAGTGGGAGTTGAGATACAATACTTGGCAGAACTGGATCCACAGAGAAGAAAATATAAATACCTCTTATTTGTATTGTCCCAGAAAGCTTACAGATATCAGAGACTCTCTAATAAGTGAGAAGGAAGTAGGCAAGTACCAAGGGCTTAGAGCTGGGTGGAACTAGGCTTAGGAACACCAAATGTACAGCACCAGACTTGTTCAGGTCATTTGATAGAGTAGCTCAGTAATTCCACAGAGCAGATGTGGTATTGCACAGGGGGAAATATAAGGAAAAAGTCTCATAAGGTATATGGGGGGCAGGAATTGGGGAAAAGCCAAAGCCAAATTAGCCTTTAGATGATATTACCAAGACTGTCAGCCATTTTGGGAAGATTAGTTCTCCTGCCATCAGGTGGATAACACAGAGGCTACTGAAAGGGTTATACACCCCAGTGATGCTCTTTCCTGAGCCGAATCTGGCACATTATGGGGTAGAAGGCCTGTGAGGTCAGGGGTCTGTTAGTGCCATCCAGCCATTGTGTTTTAGGTCTTCTGGGGGTGGGGTGGGGTGGGGTGGGGTGGGGGGAATTCTCTTCATCCTGCTTTCATTGGGTCAAAATCAAAGGTTATTCTGAAGGGAAGTTGATAGGCATTCACAGCAGAGGAAGACAGCACTTTAGAAAGCATTGCACAACTGTTACTTTGGGAAGAGTGCCAGTTATAATACCTATTAAACTTCACAGTGCCTATTCTATGATTATCTCTAAATGGCAAATCTCAAGAAAGCACCACTGATCATGCTAATGTGCTTCACTTAATGAAGTAAAACATAATAAATGTTTAGGGTGGAGGGATAGCTCAGTGGTTTGAGCATTGGCTTGCTAAACCTAGGGTTGAGAGTTCAATCTTTAAGGGGGCCATTTGGGGATTGGTCCTGCTTTGAGCAGGGGGCTGGACTAGATGATCTCCTAAGGTCCCTTCCAACCCTAATAATCTATGGTTCTATGAAATAAAAAAGAACAGGAATCCCCTAAAGTGTAATGGATAGTGTTTATCCATCCAGTAATCCTAATTTTAAACTTTGAATTGCAAAATCCCCTCATCCCTGCATACTTTTTAATAACTATTTTATTCTTGAACTGTTCCACATAAAAATGCACCAAGTAAGCAGAATTTTCAGTGGAGGTTTCTATTCCTCTTAAGAATTCTTATCTGGATTCCTCTTCATACTTTGTCTTTTCATCTTTAACATTCTCCAGTAGTTGAGTTGCAATAATTCAGAGAACAGAAAAGTTTAATTGGATACATTCCTGGGAGCATGACCAAGGCACATATACTTACACTGATAACAATTTAAATCTTTTTATTTATTCGTATTACATTAGCGCCTAGGAGCCCCAGGCATGGACTGAGACCTCATTGTGCTAGGCACTGTACAAACACAGAACAAAAAGAGAGCCTCTTGTGATCTTTTGCAAGTGTCAGCTACTCTACTATGGCCTTGTCAAGGAGAGGATCTGCAACAGTATTTTATTTGTTTATTTCAGATGGTAGTTTTGGTTGTTTGCAGTTTTCTTAAGCCCATATTTTCCCTTTGACAGAATAAATCTTGTACATTTATTTGTCTGACAATTCTGAAAATCCAGGGAAGACACATGAGCACAGAATAATTGTGCCATTTGAGTCTTGAATCTGTGGGAGGCTCGGATTGTCTCAGAATTCCAGAAAGTGAATGGATGTAGCAAATATGTACTTGGGTAAGGCCTGTAGATGATAAAAGAGAACTGTTGACTGACGCAAAGGATAAAATGTTTAAAACAGACATATTAATCATTGATCCAAAAGATCCAAGGACTCAGGATCCAAGGACTCACCATATTCAAGAGGCACTTCCAGTTGTGCAACTTTATCGGTTATTTCCCTGTCTGTGGTGTGGGACAGTGCTAGGTCTAGAGAAGGAGGGGAAGGGCACGTGTGCTAACTACTCCCTACTGGCTCAGTCTGTGTTCAGGCAGAGGTGGCAGGTGCAGATCACAGTAGCACTCCTTGCTCAGTGCAGAGGAGTTGGGAGCGCTGTAACAAACAGACCCTGTAAAGGCACGGAAGCTGTTTGAAGAACACCATCAGTCATGTGGATTGGCTAGCTGGGTCACTACTGAGTGATTCAAGCCACTAGAAAGGAGCTCACTAAATCCAATGTGCTTCCAACTAGTGGTGTCCAAAGAACTGATTTTTCAGTTCACTGGCCAAACTGAAAAATTGAAAAGATGTGTTCAGAGCAACCTGAAACAATATTTTTTTCAGCTTGTTCAACTAACCATTTTGTTTGACCCAAAGCAAAGTGTTTTTCTTCATTGTTGATGGGTTTCTACCTACTTCAAAAAAAATAAAATTGAAGCACAATTTTAAATGAAAAATTATTTTGAATTGAAAAATTAAAATGTACATGGAAAATGTAACATCTACTGTCAATACTGTAGTCTGGGGTCTACAGTTGAAGCCACTGTCTAGTTTTAAGGCAAGTAACCCTACTAGAATAATAAATTTGAGGATCTTGAAAATCCAGGGAAGTTGACGCCATTTGTTTGTGAAAGGCTATTCTTTGAAAGCTCTAATTCAACTTTCTGTATTGGTGATTAAATGTCAAGCCAACTGTTCTGTTATAGGCTATTGCATTTTTTCTGAGGATACATTTAAAGGGCAACTTATCTGCATAACATTTTCATATCCTTGATCTCAAAAGGCCTTAAGGAATCTGGACTATGATCTGAAGTTGCCAACTCATGGCTAGTCTAGTATTTCTACCATTTGCATTTTCTGTGCTGATGCAAAAGATGAATGGCCACCAAACAATTTATTGATTTGCTTTGAAAATGATATTGGCTAAGCTGGAGACCCATACTGTAAAGGGTTAAAAATATTCAGTGCTACCAAAGTGTTTTTACTGCTTACTTCAGGCATCTGACATGGATCTTCTAGGCGAAACATGTTTAAATATTAAACATTAATGTACTTTTGATGATTAAGCTACTATTAAAACCTTTAATGTTTTAAATAAATAAAGCATCTAGAGCCAAATATGTTAAAACTCTCAGTTTCTGGTCATCTTCTTAACAGAAAATACAAAGTGAAAGCTGCTAATAAAGAGGAGAGATATGCAGGGTACAGCAGAATGATTCGGAGCAGCTCCAATGGGTGAAGAGAAGGGAGAGATAGAGGAGCAGCAGCAGAGAGAGGCAGAACAGTGCTGAGAGGGGAGGAAAAGACAAGCATTATGTACACAGCAGCAGGAGAGGAACTGTAAGTATTAAATACACCAATATTGTCTATCCCTATTCAGCAAAACTCTTAGCACACAAAGAATTTTAGGCACATGCTTGAGTCCAATTGACTTCAGTGGTATTTCAACATGTGGCTATATTCATCAAGTGCTTTTGCTGAATAGCCACAGACTTGGGCTTGTGTTTGCTGAACCAGAGCCCCCTGCAAACCCATTAGTGCCAATAGGAACACAAAGGAGTATAGAGCATGGCAAGATTTTGTCCACAGCAATATAATTGCATCTCAGTTCTGGTGAGAATAATAAAACATTTAAGCTAGTTCCTGCTAATGGTTAATAATGTCATCAGAAACCACTGAAAGACAACGTTATAAAAACATGGATGCCTATAGAGTTTATCAAAATGGGAGACTATATCTTTGCTATTGATCAGTATCACCTGCAAGTGATGTTAGAAAAATACCTGCTAAAAATATTTGCACATTACAATTTGGAGCATAACTGATTTTAAACTTAACAGTGGTTGGAGAATAGTGCAGAGGCTGGGGGGTGGAAAGGGAACAGAAATTGTTGGGCAAAAGACACAGAACGGGGCACCTGAAATATAAAATGGGGTACAGAAGAGGACAAGAGTCAGAATGGGGAGAAGTTACCTTCAGCTATATATTTGATTAAACAATGTATTTCCAAAAATGTACTTTAATTAAAGTTTCAGTTCCTTCTGGTTCTGTTGAGATGACAAGCTAGCCAAGGTCTGGGGCAGCCTGCTCATGGCAGTGTGAGCTCAAGCCAGAATATAGGCTTAATAAGGTTTAATAAGGTCTAGAAGAATGTCCCTCTTCCAGTGAAGCTTCCCAGATAAGTGAGAGTCTAGCAAACAGCCTATCAATATTTAATGTTGACTATTTTATTAGAAATAATAGGTAAAACAGACCTCTGTTTAACTTTCAGTCATTGGCTGCCTTTTTAAACATCTTTTTATTCATTTTTTAAACCAACTCAATTAACCCTTATGGAAAAGTCCTCTAGAATTTAATAGGGATAAAACTAATAAGGATCTATAGAAACTGGATAGGATTCTATAGAAGTTACTCCAAAAACCTCTGGGTCCAGATGCTCAGTTCGTGTAAATTGGCGTAACTGCATGGAAGTAAATGGAGCTATACTGATTTACACCAATGAAGGATTTGGCCAGTAAAATTTAACAGAGAATGACATCTTTTCTTTTGAGCCTTCCTACAGAATTCTGTGGCAGTGACACGATTTTCTATTAAATCCTATGGGATGGTTCAAAACACCTACAGAAAGGATATAATTTTCTGGTGACTTCTATAGGATTTTTCTATGAGTGGGTCTTTGTTACTCCCCTTTTTTCTAACTCGCCTCTTCCTTCCTGCCTCATGCAACTGGCTCATTTGCAACATGTTTGCTGCAATCCTGCCGAGTTTCATTTTCACTTTTTTATTGAGAAATCAAAACCTTTTGGAATTAAAACCCTCCCAATTCTGAATTTTCAATAGCAGGTGAAAATTACACTCTGCATGAGAGCAAAAAAAACAATACTTCAAGCGCAAAGCGCTGACGTGGGAGCTACAGAGATGACGTTCAAGCAACATGGCACAATGGGGAAAATATTTGAAAATAAGGGGGAAATGTTTTGGAGCTCAGCTACAGATTTAAAAAAAATGAATTAATCCAGCTGCAGCAGAAGAAACAAGGGGAAGAAGTTTTCAACTGAGAGCATAAGGAAGTTGTTCAATCTTAGATCAGAGGGGGAGGTAAAATGTAAAGTTCCAGTATTATTGATATATTTCTACAAAAGACAATGGGGCGATACATGAAAGGAGGCGACTTAGCATCTACTAGTATGGCTGCTTAAGGGAACAATTCTGCAACACTTAGGTACAATGGAACTTACTCTTGCAAGAACCCCATTGTCCTTATTTATGCTGGCATTTGGTGTGTGGTTCAGAGAATGTGTTAATGGAGACATGCAATCTCTTCTGCTGCAGGTAAATGGCTGTGTCTATGCTAATATTTCTCTGCATAAAATCCCCTACCATTGTACTATCATTGCTGGTGTAGCAGCAGCAGGGCCAGGCTACTGTCAGCCCGTGGTCTTTTAATTACCATCTAGACGTGGTCCAAGCAGGGTTAATCAACACTGTAATTAAAATACCAGTGCCCTGTGTAACAAATCACTAAGATTTATACATAAGTACGTACACATTTTCTTTTTTGCCAGCCCCAGCAAAGTATCCTCCTTGATTTGCTAGATGTGCATGAGGGTTTGCATTTATATAGATGAAGGTTAGAGCTCGAGAGCTTAGTGTTTGGACTTCCCAGAGTGTTTGCCTCTAAGCTCCTGTTATATAGAGGATGCTATCAAATAATATCAAAGTGATGGTGTATCACAATTCTTAGGTTACACTCTGCAATGGAGTTAGTTAGTCCAGTGGCTCTCAACCTTTCCAGACAACTGCACCCCTTTTCAGGAGTCTGATTTGTCATGCGTACCCCCAAGTTTCACCTCACTTAAAGTATTTGCTTAGAAAATCAGACATAAAAATACAAGTGTCCCAGCACACTATTACTGAAAAATTGCTTACTCTCATTTTTACCATATCATTCTAAAATAGATTGGAATATAAATATTGTACTTACATTTCAGTGTATAGTCTATAGAGCAGTATAAACAGATCCTTGCCTGTATGAAATTTCAGTTTGCACTGATTTCACTAGAGCTTTTTTTGTAGCCTGTTGTAAAACTAGGTAAATATCTAGATGAGTTGATGTACCCCCGGAAGACCTCTGCATGCCCCCAGGGATAAGTATACCGCTGGCTGAGAACCAGAGATAGATAACTAGCAAGTACAATGAGCTAGATCCAGTCCTCAGTTAAACCCATGCAACCTTACTGACTTCAGGCTTTCAGGACTTTATAGGGTTTCTGATCTTGTCCCACTGAAGTTAATGGAAGTGTGATAGTGGACCAGGCAGCTTAGCAGTTAGCACACCATGCTTCTGGCCCCTTGCATCTCTGACCAGACAGCAGAGGTGCCTGGTTCCTGACCGTAGACCAGGAATCATCTGGTCTCCATTCGCATGCGGGTCTCAGCACATAACGGGGTATGGTAGGGGGAACCAGGACCTCCTGCTCCAGCAAGTCCCAGCTCAGGGCCTCATGGGAAGCAACACCACAAGGGTCCTTCTGGCAGACAGTGAAAGTCCACTGCCCTTGCTACTTCCTACCTATGTCTCTTCAGTCTAGGGCCAGCCCCTATAGTGCAGACAGTCTGTAGCGGCTCACTTGGAATAGAACCTCCTTGTGGATCTTGTGCAGCATTCTGCTGTGGCCTCAGGGCCCTCTGGGTGGGGGCTGATGTAAGGTTGGAGTGGCCTAGCCCCCAACATCCTTAAAGTCAAATAATAAAGTTCATTCTCTACTGGGCACACACTAGTCTCCCTCAGCCAGGGACACAGTGCTTCTCCTTCCCCCCAACAGCTGTCCCAGTGTCAGGCTTGTAATAATGCTCCTCTAATGCAGAGAGGCAGAGCTACCTTCTGCCCTTTCACCAGTCAGCCCAGAACTGAGCCACGTGCTCTCCTTTTCTTCTGCCTCCAGGCCTGACATTGGCTGCAGGTGTGGCAGGGTGGAGCTAGCTGGGCCTATAGGCTTTCTTTAACTCCTTTTCTGCTGGTGTGAGGTTTCTCTGCTCCATTGCAGGAAGCTTTGATGACTTCAGTGGAACCCTGGAATTGCATGGGTCCAAACTAACCTAGGTGACAACTCCCTGATTCATGCTCGTGAGGTTTTTTAAAATTTGCTTTTCAACTGTATATGTTTTTCAAAACCATAACTTGTTTTTTCCTCTTTCTTCCAATTCTTTTTAGCATCTTGGAACATGCTGTGCAAATGGAATGGAGTGGATATGATTATGAGCACTATATAAATATCTCCATAGCTAGTTTAGATGACCAATTAATAGATAAAACGTATTAGATTACCTGCTCCTGCTCTCATTGAAGTCAATAGACATTTTGCTATTGCCTTTCTGGGAACAGAATTGTGTTCAAATACTGTTGCACTTACTGTGGAAATATTGTCAGGCTGGAAAGCATGAAAACCCTGCAAATCTTGCAGGTCTGGATTTCCAGCTGGTGAGATGCTCCAGGAATTAATTCAGAAGAGCTATATTTTGTTTCTCCCTCGCCCACCCCACCTCAACCAGTTTAAATTTTTAAAGGGCCTCATCCTGCTCCCTTTGAAATCCATAGGAGTTTTGCCATTCTTTTCAATGGGAAAAGGATCAGGCCCAATGTGTGTAAAATATTCTGTTCTTCCTTGACAACTTGTGTGCTGCTTGTTAGCACCAAACACTTGTCACCAAACTTATTCTGACAGAAATAAAAAAGGAAGGCAAATCAAGAGAACAGTAAACCCCTTGAGTGCTTTTGGGAAATACAATGCAGTATACAGCAAAGAGGACCTAGGTCATTCTATAAGTGAAGAATTTCCATGCCAATTAGAAATGAGCCGCTGGGTAGCCACTGGTCTCCCCATAATGCCGAGAGCCAAGTAAGTGACCCTACTAATCAGGAACTTACAAATATTTCAGTCAGATAGTCAATACTTGGATTAAGCCGCCAAATGCTGGTGTGACTTGGCCCAAGCTTATAATCAGCTTTTAGTATCATCACTGCCACTGTGTGAAGAAAAGAAACACGATGTGAAAGGAGATAGGAGAATATCAATTAGAAGGAAAACGTTGCTTTTAAAATTCAGCTGTGGCCTTATTTTCTTCTAATGGATCCTTTCCCAACCCACCCTGAGTAAAGCAACTGGCAGTGGCATGTGATATGCATTGCAGATGGATCATGTGTCACCCATACAGCTGCACATATCTTGCACACAGGTGTTTGATTTTGTGTCTGCCAGCTGCCCAGCAGCCAGATATTTTGTGGCCCAGGGACAAGAGGGGAGCAAAATCTTCACACTTGTTTGGAAAGAGAGAGAGAGAGAAAGAATGTGAGACAGAGTTGTGGTGCAGGGAGAGGATGGGAAGGCATTAAGCCATATTCACATGTACGCTCAGGGCCAGATTGTCCCTTCACATCCTGCACAAACTCAGTCAAAATCAGGAGTGTCAAACTCTGAAAATCCTGCTCCCCAGATCATTGTGTACAGGGGCCCCTCTGTGTGTGGAGCTGCCCTAGCTGAGCTGGAAGGGGACAGTGTGTCCTTTACAGCACTGTAACCCTTGCCCTCGACTTTGCAGATGGAGCTCAGCAAGTCCAGGGACCTGCACATGAGGCAGTGCCATGAACAAAGGGTGGGGGAGGGGCCAAGGGAAGAGGTGTAACTTCCCCAAGCCCTTTAGGAAATACTCCAAAAAATAAATTCAGCCTGAGGCCTTCTGTGGGATTGTGGGGAATCTACAGGTGCTGGCAGTGGAACCAGTTCTTCAGTCCACCAAAGAGGGGGCAAACCTGTCAGGAGTAATGATTTGAGGAACCTTCTGCATGCCAAACCTTCCTTTCCCCCCATCCCTTTTGGGCCTGCAATTGTGGATTTTGCCAGATGAGGGGGGTCAATCTGGTACCAGGTTTATCTTACCTTAGACCTTAGTTCTTCCTGTGCCAGGCAGTCCAGTTCCTCTAAGTATCATGTTTGGAGTAACATTTGAGCCTTCAAATGTCCCAGGGTATCCAAGCATTGTTAAAAATTCTTCATCAGTTGGTGAGATTGACCATGGATTCCCACCTTCTCCCTTCTTGGAACTTTTGTTTTGTTTGGTATTCTGAAGGATCCCAGGCATTCTGCCTGTTTCTTTGTTTCACTGTATATTTCCAAATGTCATAACATTCCCTCACTAAAACTCTCCTCTGATGAGATACCTGCAAAAAACTTGACAGTGGCTAGACATCTGGTGCTCTGGGGCCACTGCTTTTCATGCTGACCAGTATTGCTTTGTTTCTTTGTGCTCCCCTCTGTATGTCTGTTCCCAGCTATTGTCTCTTGTCTTCTACTGAGATTGTAAACTCGTTGGGGAAGGGACTTTTTGTTCTCTGTTTGTACAGTTCCTAGCACAATGGGTCCTCATCCATGACTGAGGCTTCTTGGCATTAACACAATACAAATAAATAATAATAACGTACAAAGTCTTTCCCATTTGGCCATTATCCACTCTTTCCACAAAGTCAGAGGAGATCTTTCTCTAGGGTAGATGACACTGGATAAGGTAGAACTTCCTTAGCCAAACCAGGATAACATGCTATATGAATACATTATCTGAATGAAGGCCACCCTTTAAAAGTGGCTCCATCATGTATTCAGTGACTATGTTCCCTATTACTCCTGATAGTAGTTGAAATTTCAGCACATCTTTCTTTGAAATGCTGCTTGACTAATGTGTAACTACAACAGAGAAATCTAAATAGGTCCCTCGATAGACTACTTTCTCACGCATTTGGGGATCTCTTAAGTCATTTTTGTCACTCTTTTCTTCATTGGAATGTTGGCAACCAACAAATCAGCAACCAAATATTTTTATTGCGAGACCTGCCTTCAATTGTGATTTTATTGGTTACTCCTTTCCTGTTTGAAGAAGAGACTGATGAAGTTTTTCAGTTCTTCTCAAGATGTAAATGGAAATTACTAAGGAAATCTAATTTTGGTCAATTGTTTTCTAACTGTTAGAAGAAATCAGTTAGCAGTGAGGATTTTTTTTGTCCTAGATCTGAAGTCTATATATTTCTTTTAGCACAGCCACACTGTACTGAAGTCCTGAATACCCTTGTCTCAGTGTATAGCCTCAAAATCTATTCAGTGTCTGGAAGGAATAGTAAGTATGCTGAGAAATACTGTATTTCCTTCAGTCTATCTAATATTTTTATCAATCTACCTACTCTTAGAGGTTTATATACCACCAATCCCCATAGAATCTAGGCGCTGAATTTCAAAGTCAGTTCAATGGTATAAGTCCTACTAACCAGTAGTTCAAGAAGAAGATGGTTTTACTGAGAGTGCCCTTTACCTTTAAAGAGTACTGACCCTCTCCCATTAAGAAGATTGTGATAGTAAGATGTGTTTAGTTTTTGCCTCTTTGAAAAAGGGTGGGTTTTAAAATATTTTGCAGTTGGGAAGTCCCTATTTCGCATCCCTGTGGGAAAGGAGAAAAGTAAACTATCCTAGCAGGATTGTTCAATATATTTCAGAAATGGCCTTCTTCATATCAAGGCATCATAAAACAAAGAAAAATCATATTATTTTGTTTTCAGTAATAAGATTGGTGTAAGTAAAAATATCCTGACAACAGAAGTACTCTTGGTGCTATAGAAATATTAAACATAGTTGATTTTACCCGGTGCAACACAATGTCGCATCTGGACTAGTCTAGTGGCTTTCAGTAGTTAGCACTGTCAATGAAGAGACATAGGCCTGGTTCCTGTGTCTGCTATAATATAATGCTGCAGTCCTTACAGGAACTGGGAGTGCTGTAGGGGAGGATATTTAGCCTATGGAAGTGAGGGAGCAGCGTGTATTGTTCTTCAATGACTCATCTGATTATTCTACCCTGTTAAATCACACCACTGCTCAGTACAATGGTACCAAACATTGACAAATGTAGAACAATTATGTAGATATAAATTCAAAAAATGTTTAAAATTATACCATAACACAGGGATGCATTGCTTACATAAAAAGGAAGTTGAGCTTTGGTAATCCTAGGGAAGTTAGCCTTGACATGTGGGACTGAAAACATTTATTCATCAAAGTCATCATCAGTATCTGTGTCTAGGGCACCCCTAGACACATCACATTGATCCTTGTCTGTGCTGCACTCACACATCTACATACAAGGCAGGCTGCTAGCCAAACATTTGCAAGGTGGTGAGCATATCGTTTTGGCACACGAGCAGTTGATTAGCTGAAGGATTGATTTGGGAGCGCATGGTATGTCACACATGATATGATCAGTCCAACCTTCAAGATCCATCCATGCCCAGTAGGGGAGGGTAATTTTGGATATGTTTAGCCATCCTGGAGCCATTCTATTGCTTGATAATTTGCCCTCTTGATAGCAGGTATAAATGCACCCCTTGTCAGTGGCAATTTTTCTCCATTTGTCTGCTTCTTGGAAAACATCCATCAATGTAGCTCTGCAAGTGTCATAATGTTGGTCTTCAAATGCTAAACGCAACCTCCAGAGCATTGATGACCTCATCAGTGACTGTCTCAGCCATTCTGAGCATCCCCAGAATGAGGAAAGTGTTATATCCTTGGGGCAGCCGGTGTAGGAAGCAATCACTTGAGGCCAGAGAGCAGGCAGCTAACCAAAACCTCCATTTTATTTACAGATATACAGAGAGCTCACACAGCCGGTTGAAACCGGCTGAGCTAACCCATAATAATCTAACTCAGTTGCCATAGCAACAAAAACCATGACAACCAAATACACAACATATTCCTCCCCCCCTAATAAGAACATCCCCTAAATAAAACACACACTAGACTAGAGAAGGAGGGTAGACTGCCTCCATTCCCGGCTAAACCCTGGGGATTATTTTGCCCCATAACCGTGGGTTCGCCCTAGCTAAAGATCCAGCCGATGAGGAGGCCTTCTGTCTCTAGGTGGATTACGGCGAACTTCTGGTGTTATTGCACCCGAAAGCACTAGGGGCTCAGGGTCCGCAGCACGAACAGGTGAGGAGGTGGTATCAGCTCGTGCTGGGCAAAGGGGTATCTCAGCCGGCAGTAATGGAGGAGAACAGTCAGAAACAGGTGACTCGTGATTCGGTCCCTCACCAGAAGAGGTGAAGTCAGCCCCCTCAACTGCAGATGGGTCCTGAGGACTGGCATGACCTGGCAACAGCTGATCTACATGTCGCCGCCAGGTAAGATTCTCTGCAGTCCGGACTGTATAGGAAACAGGTCCTGTTTGAGTGATGACTGTGGCCGGAACCCATTTAGCTCTGGAAGTATAATTCCGAGCCAAAACTGGCTGTCCCGGGCTAAAGGTTCGGTCTTTTGCTCTGGGTGCCCGTCTGATGACTTGATATTGCTGCTGATGTTGCACAATTTGTCGGGGTTCAGAAGGTTTCAGCAGATCAAAGCAAGTGCGCAGCTGTCGTCCCATCATTAGAAAGGCCGGAGATGCGTGGGTCGTAGCATGAGGTGTGTTTCTGTAGGAAAGTAAAAAGGTATCCAGACGCTTTTGAATGGAGTGTTGTCCCCTTGCTGATTTCAAAGCGTTTTTCATTGTCTGCACAAATCTTTCAGCTAATCCGTTGGTGGACGGATGATATGGTGCTGACGTGATGTGGTGTATCCCATTTGCCTTCATAAAATTTTGAAACTCCTGAGAAACGAACTGCGGTCCGTTGTCGCTCACAAGTTGTTCTGGCAGACCAAAATGACTAAAGAGTCCTCGTAGTTTTTGGATAGTACTCTCTGCAGAAGTGGACTGCATTATAGAGACTTCTGGCCATTTAGAATGGGCATCTATTGCCACCAAGAACATGCTTCCTTCAAAGGGGCCAGCAAAGTCAACGTGAATACGTTGCCACGGGTTTTCAGGCCAGTCCCATGGGTGTAGGGGTGCCCACTGGGGTGCATTCCTCACACCCTGACATGACATACAAGCTTTTGCCTTCTCTTCAATAGCGCTGTCCAGTCCAGGCCACCAAAAATAGCTTCGTGCAATTTCCTTCATGTGCACTATTCCACAGTGACCGGAATGTAGCTGTTCCAACATCTGTGATCTCAGTGGTGGTGGAATAATGACACGTCTCCCCCACAACAAACAACCAGATTGGACCGATAACTCCGTCCGCTTGGACATGTAGGGAACAAGGTCGGATGAGACCGGAGAGGTTTGTCGAGATTTTCCATGCATCACCAGGTCCATAATGTGGGACAATACTGGGTCAACGCGAGTTGCCTTCTTTATCTGAGTAGCAGTGATGGGTGTATTCTCTACCTGTTCAAAGTAGAAGATTTCCTTTTGGGCACTATCTTGGTGTTTGACCGGCAAAGGCAACCTTGAGAGGCCATCTGCATTGCCGTGCAGAGTGGATTTCCGATATTTGATTTCATATGTGTGTGCTGAAAGTAACAATGCCCAACGTTGCATATGACTAGCAGCTAATGGGGGAATGCCTGTGTAGGGTCCAAAAATTGATGTCAGAGGTCGATGGTCTGTGAGAAGAGTAAATTTTCGCCCAAACAGGTACTGACGAAACTTCCGAATTCCAAAAACAATTCCTAATGCCTCACGTTCGATTTGGGCGTAGTTAGTTTCTGCTTTGCTTAGAGTGCGTGAAGCAAAAGCAATAGGTCTCTCTTCTCCTGAAGGCATAATATGTGACACGACTGCTCCCACTCCATAAGGGGAGGCATCGCAGGCCAATTGCAGTGGTAAGGATGGATCAAAGTGCATTAGAACTTCAGAATTTAGCAATGCATCCTTAGCTTTGTTAAACGCAACATCACAGGCTTCAGTCCACTTCCAGGCCTTGTTCTGCCCAAGGAGCTTATGAAGTGGTTTTAGCAGTGTGGCTAACTGTGAGATGAACTTTCCATAATAGTTCAGGAGTCCTAGAAACGAGCGCAGCTGGCTTACATTTCGAGGTGGGGGAGCCTCCACAATAGCTTTAACTTTTGCAGGGGCCTTATGAAGACCTGCAGAATCAATGATGTGTCCCAAATATTCAACAGAGGGCTTGAAGAATTCACACTTGTCTTTGCGAACTCGTAGGCCATACTCTTCCAGTCTTTGTAGGGTAGCCTCTAAATTCTTTAAGTGATCCTCTTCATTTCTTCCAGTGACCAGGATATCATCCAGATAGCACTGAACTCCTGACAAGCCACACAAGATCTGGTCCATAGCCCTCTGGAACAGGGCGGGAGCAGATGTTATTCCGAAGGGTAGGCGACAGTATCGATAAAGCCCCTTATGAGTCACAATAGTCAACAGCTCTTGGGACTTTTCATCGACGTGCATCTGTAAATATGCTTGACTCAGATCGATCTTACTGAACTTTTGTCCCCCAGCCAGGCCTGCGAAGAGGTCATCGATGCGGGGAAGCGGGTATTGCTCTGCACACAACACTGGGATGACAGTGACTTTAAAATCACCGCAAATCCGGAGAGAGCCATCTTTCTTCACTATTGGACAATAGGAGTGGCCCATGAGCTATGGGTAACTGGTATTAGGACTCCATTGGTGACCAGGCGCTCCAGGTCTGCTTCAACTTTTGGCCTGATGGCATATGGCACAGTTCGGGCTTTCAGATATTTTGGTGGACTGCCAGGTTTAATGTTCAATGTCACAGTGATTCCCTTCATACTTCCCAAATCATCTCCAAAAACAGCAGCATGTTTCCTTAGTATAGGGGTTAGCCTGGTTTCTTCTTTAGTCATCCGGTGCACTTCTGCCCAGTTCAGTTGAATCTTCCCAAGCCAAGACCTACCCATTAAGGCTGGGTAGTTACCTCTCACCACAACCAGTGGCAATTTAGCCACCTGTCCATTGAGCTCCACCTTAACATCAATAGTGCCCAGCATAGGCACAGCTTCTCCCGTATACGTCTTCAGGACAGTTTTTGTCGCCTTAAGCGGAAGATGCTGTAGCTTTTCTTTATACACAGTCTCGGAGATCAGTGAGACGGCTGCACCGGTGTCCAGTTCCATGCGTATACGTTTGCCATCCAATAACGGGGTTACCCAGTATTCATGTGAGCCCATTGCCAAAGACAAAACATGCAGTGGCACTTCCTCTTGTGAGGAGGTGTCACCTTGATCATCCTGGGTCTGCTCTAGGGTATGCAGGGTTCCTCTTTTTGTCGGCCAGACCACAGGCCTCTTTTTCTTTTGTTTACAGGCATACTCAATGTGCCCCTTGCCACAGTGTCGACACACCAGGTCCTTACACCAGCATTCTGATGCCTGGTGACCCAGCCAGCGGTAACATTCTTGACTCTGCACCGTTTTGTGGGTCAGTTCTTGTGACACTTTTTGCACCCTAGGGGATGCACCGATGTATTGTGCCTCCCTTGTAGCCAGTTCCATGGAGACAGCAATATCAACAGCCTTCTGTAATGTAAGCTGAGCTTCTGTCAGTAGGCGCTGCCGTATAGCTTCACTGCAGAGGCCACACACTAACCTGTCACGCAGAGCATCATTTAACATCTCTTTAAATTCACAGTGTTCTGCTAGCTTTTTTAAAATGGCTACAAATTGTACAACTGTTTCATCTTCCTTTTGGTCTCTTTTGTGGAACCTATATCTTTCAGCAATTACCAGTGGTTTTGGGGAGAAATGAGACCCCAGGATTTCCACAATGTCACTGTAAGATTTAGTCTCAGGCTTAACAGGGTGCAGTAAGCTGTGTAGCAGAGAGTAGGTTTTAGCCCCTACAACAGTTAAGAATATTGGCACCTTCTTCGCTTCTGTAATGTCATTTCAATACCAAAAAGCTCAAAACGCTCAGTATACACATGCCACTGCTCTGTATTCTCATCAAAAGGCTCCAGGGGCCTGGTCAGAGTAGCCATGATTTTTAGTTTCACTTTCACAGTCAGTGCAAACAAGCAGCTTTTTTTCTTTGTTTGTTCTTTACCTTAACTTCTACTTCCTTCTGTTACTGGAGCAGCACCGGAATCCCATCCTCGTCGCCAGTGTTATATCCTTGGGGCAGCCGGTGTAGGAAGCAATCACTTGAGGCCAGAGAGCAGGCAGCTAACCAAAACCTCCATTTTATTTACAGATATACAGAGAGCTCACACAGCCGGTTGAAACCGGCTGAGCTAACCCATAATAATCTAACTCAGTTGCCATAGCAACAAAAACCGTGACAACCAAATACACAACAGAAAGTTTTCAGAAGCTGAATCAAATGACTTCCACTAAGACTTTCCAGCCAACCTTCCAGTAGTGTCACATCCTGAAAGGGCATGGAAACCTGTCAGTACAGTGGCTTTTAATGGTCCGAGTGATAGGAACACATCTCTGAGGGATCTGTAGTGATTCTGTTCCTCAGCAGCAGGCACAAAAACAGAATCTTGTGGAAGTCTTGGTTAACATCTCACAGAGAACACCAGAACATCTGTATCTTGTGCAAAAATCTGGAGTTTAGCATCACTTCCCTGTGTCATTGATGGCGTGCAAGATAACTGTAGGGTCAGCCTCCTCAAGGGAATGACAAAGAAACTCCATTGAACAGTGCAAGGCAGCAACTTCATTATGCCATGTGATGACAAAATTATTTGAGCAATTCTTTGCATGGTGGAGTGTTTTTGCAGCGAACTCATCCTTTGTGCGAGTATTAGACAGTAGCATCTTCACTGTGATATTGGAGACATTCATCAAAGGCAGTGATTTGTATTGGACAGGTTCAATACCATGGAGTCGCTTCTTTCAGGTAATATTTTTAATCGCTCCCTCTGCACATGTGTCAAACATGAAGTGGACTTCATCGTAGGTCCAGTATATTTTCTGTAGCCTCATACTGAAACATTCAGCTAAATCTCGTCAGATGTTAACAGTTTCTGGTTTGTCAAGTGCTTATATCTCAGCCATAACATCTATGATTGCTTCACTAAAAGGCCTCTGTGATGTAAGATACTGGTCACATTGTCAGTAGGTGCTGGCTTAGGAAGGCCATGCAAGATGTGCATTTATTTGTTTTTCTTCTGGCACATATGCACTGTTCCATCACATTCGAACATCAATCGTGGTACCATGGAGAACTTGTACTTTCCAAAGTCTCACATAGATCTACATTATGCTGAAACCTGGACACAACCAGGAGGTGAGCAAACAATGACCTGTCTGCAGTTAGCTCTGTAATAGTTCCTTCTACTTTCACTCTGACTTTCTTCATTGCATTCGAGCCCAGCTTTAGTCTGTTCTTCTTTACTGAATCCCATAGATTGACAAAGCCTTGGATAATTCTTTGAGTTTTGAAGGCTTCATGCAAGTAATGACCCAAAGTGCCAATTTGACTGACATAGTTATCTATCTCATCACTGAAGACTGCTTTTGTCATGCCATTAGTGAGCTCTGTTCCATCATGTGTGAACGAGTTGCCTGTGCAAGTAAACTCATCCGTAGCTTTAAAATTGTCCCTTCTTGGCTTTTTTCCTTCTTCTTAGCATATGCACAACATGCCTCAGGTGGCACATGACCAGGATTCATCACCGAATTTGATCCATTGATCATTAGCTTTGATCATTTGATCATTAGCTTCCCCGGCTTGGGCCGGGTACTGACGGGGAGTGACATGAATGCTGATCCATGTCCCCTCTTGGCTTTTAACAGCCCCTACTGACTAGTTGATGCTTGGTTAGTTCTGGGGAAGTCATCCCAGCCATGCTTAATGTTTTGTTCAAAGTTCAATGGAGTTCTGGGTTTGTCAGGAAAAACCGTGAAAGAGCTAGTGCTGAAGTCATTGTGATCTCTGATGCATCATTTAAAGTAGTAGTACAGGGTCAGTTGTATTATTTTTTTCAGGTTTTACATCAACTATGGAATCCTGAAGCACCCACGTACTACAGAACAAAATATTTTTCCATAAAAATTTAGCAGCTGCAAACAGTCTTCATATAACTGTTGATATCAGCAATTTCTTCGGCTTTCGATAGCACCATGTCTTTTGCAGCTTTTAAGGATCTGTGCTGTGATTCATTTCTGTGGATAGGATTGCTAAAACTACATCCATATCCCCCAGTTCATCTTAAATAAGTGCTCTAAGAGCCCTTCTGCTAAGCATTTGTTCCTCTTCAACCCTGTTCAAAGTATATATTTCTCTGTACTTAGACTCTGCATTGGCCATTGCCATCACTTTCCCATCCCATTCCTCTGCAAGGCAATTTATGTAGTCTGCTTGGATCACACAGTTTGCTGTAGTAAAATCAGTTTTTGTTGCTTTTACCTTTTGATGCAACACATTACATACATTCCTTGGTGTGGCATTCAATGTGATATGCAATGTTGTATGCTTGGGAGTATTTTGGGTTAATGCAGCACACTTAACTATACTTGCCAAATGTAAGCTCTCTGGCCTGAAGCCTACAAGAGAAGTAAGGTAACCAAGTAAGCTGTCTGTTGGCATCTGCTGGACAGCAAAGGGAGTTGATGGAGTGATGCATTACCTCATTTACACGGCAACTGTTTTCTTTGCTGTCATCTGCTGGAGAACAATGGGAGTCAACTGAGTATGGCAGTACCTCATTTACATACCAACTGTGAATAGTCTGGGGTATAATTTGGCTAAATTTTGTACTTGAGGCTGATATTTCAAAGATTACCTTGTTGGGAACTGCCTGGAAAAAGCCTGAACAATGACTGGGTTTGGAGGGTTACACTAATGAAGACTAATGTTTGCCGAGGTTGGGAAAGAGGGTCTGCCCAGAACCAGAGTTTGAGAGGAGAGAGACTGCACATTCTTGACTTTCTGCTGGAAATACCTTTTTGGGTGGTAGGGATGCTGGCTGGGTTCTTAGGTTCCTTGTGTTCTTGTACCTAAAAGAACTGAGCTGTGAGCTGCAGTTGGCTCAGCATCAGTTCCAGTCATTTCGTCTGTGGCAAACATAAAACAGAGCCTAAGAACAGTTCTGGTTACCTGGTCAGCAGGTAGAGCAAAGAGGGAGTTGGGTTCACCTCCAACACTAGCAGGACAGCAGCGGACAGAACAAAGAAGGAATTGGATACACCCTTAGCCTCCAACATGAAAATAGCAGGCTGAGAGCAGTTGTGTGAACTATGGTGGGAGCACAGGAGTTTTAGCATCAGTCTACACTGGCCTAAAGACTCTCCCCAGCCTAGCTGCTGAAATCATTATTGCAGGTCAGAGCCCCAGAGCTACATAAGAAATGAGGACCCTGATTTTCCTAGAACCACAAACTGTGAGTGGGAAGTTGGGGAGCCACATGGTGAGGAGGGTCTGGGAGGTGGAAAAACTGCATCAGCCACTCAGGATCCAATTGTTCAGGACTGTGACTTGTGCTCCCTGAGGTACTAGGTTGTAGAAAGTGTTATATTGCAAAGTGTGCCCCAATTCACCCTGTCCTTTCCCCAATAAAGTTCTTTTGTTTAAAACCTCTGTTGAATATACTTGCAGATTTGCCTATCAAAGGCACTCAGAGTGGACATAGGTTCCCAGATTTCTGAGTAAGGGCTTGAGTCAAAACAAGGCAAACTGTAGATAATCACCTCTGTTGCTGTGAAGGCCATTGGCAGAAGGGTTACATGTGTAATATTTTCACAAAGAGTAATTGCTTCATATGGGTTCTCACCTGTGTCATGTGTTGAAACTGTGCTTAATGGATGCCTTCAGGTTTCCATCTTACCACAAAAGAAGCAGGCCTTCTTCTAGAAATGAATGCCATGGGATACAGTATAAGGCATGTCTCTCCCAAGCTGGCACTTGTCCTGGCATCTTCAACTTTTTCCTGATGCATGGTGTACTTCCTCTCCAGTTTTGCCAAATTCAGTTTGGTGGACGTCTTACAGCATGTAATGTGCCACTGAGCATTGTGTTTAACCATAGCCTCCTCAGTGGTATTCTTCAAAGTTTCAGTTACCAGCTAGTATTCTTCATCTCCCCATTGAGGGCTAAAAATGATCAAGACCAAGTAAAAAGGAAGAACTTTGGGATTGTAATTATGTTATGTAATGTAACATTCCGTAACTATGTCAATACCATTTGCAAATGGATTCCAGTAATTTCTGGTGGATGCTGATGTCTTAAACAGTGCCTCATTACAACTCTTGGCATAATAAACAAAGGTGATAATCAATACCACTGAACTGCCTCTTTTTTGCTGATGACAGAAAATCAACTTGGAGCACTCCTTCCATTTATAGTAATCTGTAACATTAAAAAAATTAACCAGGTGCCATGTTCTGAGCATTAACTTATAACACTGCACTCTCAGTCAACAGCCACAATTTAACTTTGCAAGGGTTGCATATCTGTATTAAAGTGTAATTAAAAACATTGCTTTTTAAACATTTTCTTGAATGTATAGCTGCATTATTGTTCTGGGTTTGTCATGGTTGATACCACTGTGTTCGTGGGAGAAAGGGCTTTTGAATGATACCCAACTTGACTCATTTCTGATGATGTATTATCAAACCTTCCACCAACCTGAGGAGCTGGGGTGGGAAAGGGGGCAACGAGTCCTCCCTACCCCACTGCAAAGGGTGACACCATTGAAATGTATGATTCTGTAGATTTTTACAAATCGATTGACACCTCCCTTACTTTTGCATCACTATGTCTTGTGATATCCTTTCCAGCAATGGTACTTCCAGGAGTGATGTAAGACCTAGCAGTTGCTACATTCTGTTTATTTTTAATTCACTGTTTTTTAACATAAAGTAGTTGTGGGGGAAATCCACTATGGACAGAACAAAATGATGCACTCTGCTTGTTCCATCTGTCTTTCTGAGGCAATGGCAAGTAAGTATGCAAAGGGACAGATGACAGGAAATCCTTTTAAAATGACTTCACAGAGTTCTAGGGCAGTGGTCTTCAAACTTTTGTAGTGGTGACCCCTTTCACACAGCAAGCCTCTGAGTGCGACCCCCCCCTTATAAATTAAAGCACTTTTTAAATATTTAACACTATTATAAATGCTGGAGGTGAAATGGGGCTCGGGGTGGAGGCTGACAGCTCATGACCCCCCAGGGGGTCATGACTCCCAATTTGAGAACCCCTGTTCTAGGGTAAGAATGTCTGAAAATAAAACTAAAGCAGTGGTCCCCAAACTGGGGCACGTCCACCTAGGGAGGCATGGAGGAATGTGCGCGGTCACATGATAGGGCCAGGCCAGCTCCCACATCAGGTTGGAAGGGAGCACCATGCTTCCAGCCCTGCTCCACCCCCAGACCAGCTCCATCATCAAACCCGTTCAGCCTCCAGGCTCAGCTCTGCTTCTGAGGAAGCCTTGGCTGTGCAGTAATGCTGGGGCTGGGGCGACGAGGCAGCACAGACAGATTTCAGATGAAAAGTTTGTGCGAGTTTAGTGAAGAAGTGGAAGATTATAAAATACCAAGTTTCCAGATGTCCCCAGAAGGTTTAGACTAGCAACCAATTTTAGTAATTTAGGGCCAGATTTTAAAATCTATTTACATGCCTATCTTCCACGCAGCACCTAAATACCTTTTAAAATCTATCCTTTAGTCCCTGATTCAGGAAATCATCCCTAGTCAGACAGTACTAAATCACATGCTTTAATTATGTGTGTGCTTAACTGTTGTCCTGAATAGGGATGGATATTAGCACATGGTTAAATGTTTTCCTATATCAGGACCTTCCTTTGTTGCATTTTCTTATGTATTACTTTAGTTATGCCATTCTCACGTTTCCTCAGGCAACGGATTGTCTATGTGAGACTCTTTTTGTGTTGTAAACTGCCATAGTAGCATATGAAAGAGGAAGTTATAGCTTGTGCTGTAGAATTTGGAAGCAGATTTTGTAGTAAAGGGCACAAGGCATAGATGCTTATGAGGCTTTGTACCGGGCAATACCAATGAAAAGCCGCCATCTTTGTGCCGGAGAGCAGCAGCAGCCAACTGGTGCACAGCAACACTACACAGCAGTGTGGAGAAGGGGAAATTTTGATAAAGGACTGTCCCAGGGTGCTCTACTCACCAGTGGAGCACCTCCTTCTGGCCGCATCTGGGGATTAGCTCTGCCAAGCTGACGCCCCTTCCTGCAGTTGCACTCCATCACTCTCTGTTTCTCACTCTTTCAGGACTCAGCTGCTCCTGCTTTGTGGCTTCGCCCTCTGGCCAGCTCACTGTAGTCTTCCCCTTCCAAGGGTATCAAAGTTTCTCAGGACTGTCCCAGGCAGTCTTCCCGTTCACTGCCCTTTAACAATACCACATCCCCACTGGCTGATAGGGGAACCCAGGCCCACCTCTACATGGGGTTCCAGCCCACAGACCCTAAACCAGGGGTTCTCAAACTGAGGGTCGGGACCCCTCAGTGGGTCGTGAGGTTATTATGTGGGAGTCGAAAGCTGTTAGCCTTCACTCCAAACCCCTCTTTGCCTCCAGCATTTATAATGGTGGTAAATATATAAAAAAGTGTTTTTAATTTATAAGCACTCAGAGGCTTGCTATGTGAAAGGGGTCACCAGTACAAAAGTTTGAGAACCACTGCCCTAAACAAACAGTCAAGGTCTATACAGTCCCAAATCATAATGCTGTATCTATGGGCGACTTCCTACTTTGCATTCTCACCCTGACAGTGACTGCATGTTTCTCTCTTTGCAGCCCCTATCTGCTCCCAGCTCCTGGGCTTTATACAGGTCCCTCCTGTTCCTGTCCAGCTGAGCCTTGTCTCTAATTAGTCCTTGTTCCCTGGCTCCTCCTCCAAGTGCAGCCTAGGCAGTTAATTGGCCCACTTGGCCACTTTAACCCTTTCAGGCCTTGTATGGGGAGGACACTCCATCATGAGGACAAAGCTCTATTCTTACAAGAAGTGCCAGATTTTCATGACTTAGTTTCTTTTTTTGCACCCACAAGTCTGAATTTAGCGCATAAAGCTGTTTAAGTACCTGGCTGCTCTCACAAATCATGTACTTAGCCCTCCAACTGGCCAAAATCACACCCATAAATAATTCTGACTGCAAAACAAAAAGTGCAAAATTGTGCACGTTAAAAGGGAAGCCCCTTAAAGCCTGACTGAAAATCAGTCATTCATGTCTACTCAAGGCAGTCCCTGGATGCCAGTAATTTTGATTACTAAATTAACCTCATTATTGGAATCAAGGTGTGGCGCACAGGAGTGCTGGGTAAAATGGGTCAAGATGACAAAAAAGTTCATACCCACATCACATGACAGGCATCAATATCCACTATTTCCAGTGCCTACTGTTGCAATTAATAATCAAGATCATAATACTTTCCATGCATAGGATTTTGAAGCACTTTACACATATTTAAGCTTCACTACCTCCCTAAGAGGAAATGTATCCCCATTTACAGATAATAAACTAAGGAGCAGAAGTTATGTGGATTGTACAGCAAGTCACAAGTGAGACTAGAACCCAGTAGTACTGGCATCACCTTCCCTGCTTAAAAAAAATGCCTGTGTGGACAAATAGAAAGTACAGAAATTACAGTGTGCGGGAAGCTTGATTTTACTATTTTAAAACTGGCTGTTTTATTGCAAAGAAGCCATGGTTAACCTGGATTGAACAACCATGTTTGACACCTGCTAGGGCAGAGAAAGTGAGCTGGGAGAGTTCTGAACATGACGGACTGGCTGATCCCATGGACCTGCTTGTGCTGCAGTTGAAAAGGAAGCCAGAGCTGGCTTCAAGCAGCTTGAAATTGACACAAGCACCCGTTTTTAGATGAGCAGCAGTTTAGCCTTATCATTTCAAGCCGTTACAGATGCAGGTTGGCACAGGGTGTTCTGGATCCGTGAACAGACGAGACATAGGAGAGAAGCAGAGAAAAGGGAGGGAAAAGGAAAGGCATGGAGAAAGTACAGAAACTGAGACAGTGCAGAAGGAAGTGAAGCCAGAATGGCTGAACCCAAAAAAGGGAGTAGATGATGAGAGAAGAAGAATTAGGGAGAGAGAGAGAAGAGACTAAAGAGACAGGACAAATAGTAGGCACAGTAAAAACACACAATGTAAAAAGAAAGAATAATGAACAAACTGAAAGTACACAAAAGAAAAGGGGGAAAAGAGACACAATTAAAAAAGGAAATGGGAAACCAATATATTATTTCATTACTCTTCACATTGCATTAGTGCCCACAATGTGCTAGACACTATCCAAACATATAGGAAAGGACAGTCCTTCCACCAAAGAGCTTATTGTCTCAGAAGACAATACAGACAGACAGTACTAGATGGGTAATAAAGAAACAAAATGTCTTAGGTACATGTTTTGTTCATTTTTTTTCTTTACAGAAACTCCTAACCCTAGACACTGTGTATCTAGCTGCTGACCCTCCCCCATTACTATGGTCCCTCACTTTAAAAATAAACCCACCAAATTCCCTGTTATGCCAGAGCACTGCTTGATTCATGACTCCCACCCAACATTCAACGAGACAATGAACTTCTACCTTTCCTGAACGTACCTGTCAACAGCCAGGCCCTGCAGTCAACAGAAATGGGCAAAACACTGTGACATCACAGGATGGAACACCCACCTCTGTGGAGCTGTGCTCTCCCTTTCTATCCTGTCACTGCAGCTTCTCTGGCAGCTACTGGCAGAAGAGCTGGGGTGGGCAAACTACGGCCTGGGGGCTGCATCCAGCCCTCCAGACGTTTTAATCTGGCCCTCAAGCTTCTGCCGGGGAGCAGAGTCTGGAGCATGCCTCGCTCCACGCAGTTCCCAGAAGTAGCAGCATGTCCCCTCTCTGGCTCCTATGTGTAGGGGCAGCCAGGGGGCTCCACATGCTGCCCCCACCCCAAGCATCTGTGGACCAGGCAGTGTGCAGAGCCACTTGGCTGCACCTCTGCATAGGAGCTGGACGGGGGTCATGATGCTGCTTCTGGGAGCTGCTTGAGGTAAGCGCGGTCCAGAGCCTGCACCCCGACCCCCTCCTGCATCCCAACCCCCTGTCCCAGCCCGGAGCCCCCTCCTGCACCCTGAACTCCTCATTTCTGGCCCCACCCCACAGCCTGCACCCCAACTCCCAATTTTGTGAGCCTTCATGGCCTGCCATACAATTTCCATACCCAGATGTGGCCCTCGGGCCAAAAAGTTTGCCCACCCCTGCAGGAGTGCTTAGCAAAATTCAGAATTTCCATCCTTAGGGAAATTCTGATACTTCAACTTTTTTCTTTTTTTTTTTTTGGTCCCAAATCACGACAAAAAGTTGGAACACTGACATTTTTTTGCAGAACAAAATATTCAAAAAAATTTAAATTTGGAAATGATGAAACATTGCATATTATCATTTGCAATCAAAATGAAACATTACAACAATTCCACAAATTGAAATGTGTTGTTTCGATTTGTTGAAGTGACCTGAAAAGCATTATTTCCCCATTGTGGCACAATGCGATAGAGGAGCAGGGTCAGGCTTCCTGGCTGGATTATATCTCCCATATATATCCAGAGTAATGTGATTCCCATGGTGCACCATGCAGCTTAGTTAAATGGGAGTGCACATTGTATTATGGGAAGGGAGGGGAGTGCACATTGCATTATGGGAGGTATAGTCTTCCAGGAAGCCCAGGCCATAGACGAGATGGGGGGAATGAAGTACAACTCCCATGGGGCAATGTGCTGCTGTAGAGAAATTAAGTTTAATATTGAACTGATTCAAAACTAATGGTTTTGGGTCATTTCAACAAAACAAAATATTCCAATTCCATTTTCTCAATTGAAAAAGGAACATTTTTGGCAAAAATGATGGAAAATTCCCAACCGGCTCTAACCAGAAAGTTTCCAACCTCCTGTGGTAGGAGGGGCTTGTCCGTACTGTGGTGGAGGCTCCTCCCATATGCCTAGCCCCAAAAAGGTTTATGGGCTGCGAGGGTCTAATATAGGTCTGGGGCTAGGCAGGACACAGAAAACAAGTCATCAGTTTTAGGTCATGTACTGTACTTCCCTTGCCCTTTTATTTCTGTAAATATCTTTAATATATAAATGTTTTAATACAAATCTGTGAATTGTTATTTATTATCAATGGCACTGAATGCAATTTCTTCAAATACCAGGACTACTAGTGCAGTTAGGGTGACCAGATGTCTCGATTTTATAGGGACAGTCCCGATTTTTGGGACTTTTTCTTATATAGGCTCCTATTACCCCCATCCCCTGTCCCGATTTTTCACATTTGCTGTCTGGTCACCCTAAGTGCAGTGGACAATGGAGGGTTTAAGCAGAAAGCTGGGATTCGTGGGATCCAGGACTTGCAGCTAGGAGGGGTCCAGACACAGCAGTGAGTCTGGAATCAGCAAAAGCTGCAGTGCATAGTGTGCCCCAGACACAGCAGTGAGTCACTGAGCAGACGGAACTGCAGAACACAGCCGATTTCTGCCAGCTAGAACTCAGGAAGGAGGCGATGCATCATGGACCTACTGATAGCTCTCCGCAACTCCTCAAGTCATGTTGCAATGTGATCTAAGGGAAGAGTGGAGCTTTATGACTCAGTTGGCATATGCAGCAATTTGGGGGTACAAGGATGTTTCTTCTGGCGTGGGGCATATGGTTGGATTCAGTCGCAGCATAATTTTAATTTCCCTCTGAGGTGTATGTGTGTGTGTTTGTGGGGGAGAAAAGGGATTTCACAAGTATTCTGTTTGATCCAATTAAAAAAATGTAAAATGGGTTTGAAAAACACAGATCTCCAGTGTTGTGCTATGATACAATATCCACAGTAATAGCACAAATATCCCTTTTGACTTGAACATTGAAAAAATGATTTAAACATTAATATTGAGGGCTAAATCCTCACTGACATCAATGGAGCCACCCTAATTTGCATCATTTGAAAGAGCTGACCTTGTACCAGCAGCACAGGGGTGCATGGCCACAGTGCCACCTTTTGACAAGGTGCAAGTATGTGGGGCCTCCCGCCCACACAGAGAGCCAGCTCATGAGGGACACCAGGTCTATGGCTCTATTCCTTCCCTGTCCTTCCTAGGGTGTGCAGCATTGGCAACAGAGCTAACCTCACATAGGCCTTAAAGTGCAGGGGAGTATAAGGACTGCAGTTGTGTCTGACATGTGTACAGGAGCACAAGGCGAAAAAGGCTTCATGTGCCCTCTCCCCACCTCCTGCACCTGCACAGGGAATGCCCTAAATACATGACAGTGTTGGAGGTTAGTATTTGGAGCAGAGACTATTGATGTGTGTGATGGCAGTGCAACCTCATATAGGCCACACCTGTCCCCCATCTGTAGGAGGAGCATCTGTCCACACAAGGGAACAGCCTTGATGTTAAAAAAACAGTTTCAAACAAACCCTAATGTAGAGAGCACCCTCAGTGCAGGACCTTCTGAGAAAGGACCTTCTGTCACTCCCTTGTTAGCTAAAATATAATTCTAGACTCAATTCATTTTGACTCTTGCATGCTTAGGTATCCCCAATCATAAATGCATGGTGTAATACAGGCTTTAAAACTTAAGGACATGAGGAAACACCCATATATGTTCTAACAACAGCATAGCAGGATAGACTACAATGGACTGCCCTGTAAATATTGCTAAAGAGGCAGGGACAAATCTATCTCACCTTCTTCATGTGAAGAGTCCCTTTGCCCTGAAGTCTATGTGGCTACTCATCTTAATAAGAGAAGCAGGATTTGGCCTGTATATTGTACAGCAAAACCAAAATTGGCCCTAGATTTAGACTAATATAAAGTCTATAAGTCTAAAACCTAAAACAGCTTTAAAAATAATGTTAGGCATTGCAGTCATACAAAGAAAGAAAGAAATATTTGGCTTTAACATGCAACCCCTTCTCTTCCCCGAGAGTGCTGAACTGTGCTCAACACTCAGTACTTAGCCTCCCCATTTTGCCTCAGTGTTGCAGTACATACGGAGCCCCATGCAAACCCTGTTGAAGCCAATGGGAATTTTCCCACTGACTTCAACAGAAGCAAGACTGGACCCAGAGCATTTAAAATTATTGCCTGTTCTTCAGCGACCCCTTCAGTAAGTCCAATGGGGAGGATTAAGAATCAAATATCATACTTTTCCTATTTACTCTTAGTTTTCTGTTATTCTGATAGAGGCAATTTATTAATATGAATAAATTGAGCTTTAATAGGTCCCTCATGAGAGTGGTGTCTTCAGAGATGAGTCTCCCCCAGCTAAAAATGGTGCCCCAAGAGATCAGGATTATAGAATATCAGAGTTGGAAGGGACCTCAGGAGGATGAGCCAGACCTTGAGGGCATGTCTATACTTCAATTAAAAACCTGCGGCTGGCTCATGCCAGCCGACTTGGGACTTGTAGGGCTCAGGCTGCAGGGCTTGCATTGCCATGTAGGCTTCCTGGCTGAAGCTGGGGCTGGGGCTCTAGGACCCTGTCGAGTGGGAGGGTCCCAGAGCTTGGGCTGCAGCACAAGCCCAGAAATCTACATTGCAGTGAAACAGCCCTGAAAGCCCAAGTCAACTGGCATGGACCAGCTGCAGGTTTTTAATTGCAGTGGAGACATACCCTAAGGGGCTAGTGTGCAGAGCTTTTGAGAACTACAGTTTGATTCTTGGCACCCCTGTCTGGATGAGCATTCACAACAATGAAGAGCTGCAGGCTGCCAAATCTCAATGAAGCAGGCAAGACTAGATTCAGCTCTAGCTAAATGCAAAGCGTGTTGGGCCCTCCATTTTGGAAGGGAGTTAGCTTTGCAACTGGAATTCATACTTTTGGCATCCACTAATGTCGTCAGTCTTTCTTGTCCCCTCCTGTTCCCAGTAGATTTTGCATCCTTTACAAGGGAGATATTCAACATGCAAAGTTTTACTCTTCTACCCAAGCTTCCAGAATACCCAAGTTCCGGCCAACAGAACTGGTAGTCAGGGGAATAGCAACGAATGTTTAAAATAGTCTGGCCAAGCGATATTGAAGACTCCAAGATGAATGATAAGTCCCCCACACACAATACATTTTTAAAAAATGTAAGTGAACATAAGAATGGCCATACTGGGTCAGACCAAAGGTCCATCTAGCCCAGTCTCCTGGCTTCCAACAGTGGCCAATACCAGGTGCCCCAGAGGGAATGAACAGAACAGGAAATCATCAAGTGATCCATCCCCCGTCGCCCATTCCCAGTTTCTGGCAAAAAGCTGTTAGTGAGAGGCATGAACTAGTGATCTGTGCTGAGGGTTGTAGGCCAAGAATTCTAGTTTTCATTCTGGCTCTGAAAATGACTCCGTCTGTGCCCTGGGGCATGTTACTTAGAGCCATCTTGTCCCTCCTCTGGGGCCAGGGGGATGAAAATCCAGTGGTTATGTGATTCTAACCTGGGTCAAGGTCAAAGCAGCCCCTAGACAGCCCCAGAATATGGGGATGTGCAAGAGGACATGAAACCACTGTTTCCCCCCCCTCCCTTTTGGGCCCACTGCATTCTTTTCCTGAATCTTTACTTTTGTTCTTTCTTATTCTCTTGGGGTAAAATAAATGTCATTCAAACTAAAAGTATCAGATTGCTCTTTTGTATTGAAAATTATAACAGTCCTGACTATGACACATCAGTTACCCTAGGAAAATATGGCCAATAAAATTAAACACAGGGAGACACAGATAGGCACATGGACACAGATGGTTTAAATCTGAGCTTGCGCTGGGAGCCAACTCAGGTAAGTCAAAACTGCTGCTCATACATTGTAGCCTTTTGAAACTTTACCTATTTTATTGTGTATCATGTTAACTGGTAATGTGCCCAGCCCTAGAGCAACTCAGTGCTGTATCCATAGTTTTAAAGAGCTATATTAATCCAAAGGAATCATGTTCCCCAAACCTCTATAGATTTCCTTGTTTTTAAGTGGGGATGTTCTTTGTATATTTCCTGGGAAACTGCTATACCGTCTTTCTTCAGCACTCGTTATTGTGGTAATGCTTGTGGAAACATGAGAATCTTGTTAACTATTGTAGGAAGTTTTGTGATATTAGCTATGCTTTATCTATGGTTACATGCCTGTGTTTGTATTCTAAAGCCTGATTCTCATTTACACTAAGGCTATTTTACAGTGCTCTGGCAATGTAAAGGGGCCTTAAAGTGGGCTTAAGTTACATTGACACTCACTTTATGGCTACTTTTCAGTGCCAGAGATGGTGTAAAGGGTCCCCAGTGTAAATGAGAATCAGGCCCTGAATATTTTATTCTTTTGTGGCTCAGTTTGACTCCACTTAACTCTAATAGTTAAAGACGGAGTGTCAGTGGTCTACATACTTGATACATAGCCTGCAAATTCAAATATAGCGAGGCTCAAGAACACTCTGCATAATGTACATATGTATTTCATTTATTTTTGTAAAAATTCTGTTTAAGCATATGGAAAAGAAGGAGTGATAACACTGCCTAGAGGCAGATATAATGTGGTCAGGCAATGTGCAAGCTTCCTCACACAGCTCGAGGAATGAGCCTCAGTTCTAAATTGCTATACAAGTCCTGGACTATTTCTTAGCAAATATAAGCAACTAAACCAAACAGCGTGGCTCTGTGACATGGGCATTTGTCAGCTAGGGATGGAAAAAACCTCTGGACACATTTCACATGGAGGCTATGGCAGTATGTTTTAAACCCAGTACTATGGAGATGCAATACTAAGGTTGAATTTTTCAAATTTGGGTGCTTAAAGATATGCGCGAAACTCCATGACCTAAATATCTGTATTTAGCCAGAACATTTTGGCTTAGTGATCAACACGCTGTGCAACCAATGCCCCTAAAGAGGTTTCCAAAGGATAGCACTAGGGTAATATTAAAATATCATAATCATCACATCGAATTGCAAAGAAGAACAACTCACTAATAGAAAATTAAATGTTTTAAGTATAATAAAAAAGAACAACCATTACTGACTTTATTCAGAATCTTGTCTGAGTGAGGACAGTGAGAAGGGGCCACTGGGCCTGATCCTCAGAGATGATGAGCGTCTGCAAATGCTCAGAATAAAGCCTATGCTTTTTTAACCTTCAAATTTACATGTGCCTCTTATATTTATTTACATTTTACTGATGTGTGGTTGAAAATATATTTCAACCAAAAGTAGCATTGCTCTTCCTACATGATTGGGGTGAACTATAGTTGCTACAAATAAAAGTAAGGAGTCATAAAATATTTGACATTCATTTAGATATATGAACTTTTGGATGCTTATCCAAAGCAAACTCCAAACCTTTGGCGCGTCCCTCATCCATAGAAAACGTGTAGGTTTGCTGTGTTGAGACTGACTTACTGCATGATGTGACATAGATTTGCTATTGTGCAGGCATGGTACTGTGTGGTATTATATGTTGGTATATGGGCGGTGTGGCTGGTTTACTCGTTGTTCATTGTTTGCTACGTTATTGCTGGAGGTTGCATGTTTATATTATTTTCTTCATAGAACTAGGAAAAGGTCAAGACATTGGTTTTGATTCCTTTCTAATTTACCCTGTTGTTACACCAGTTTAATTCTATTAACTTCTATAAATTTACTTCTGATTTATGCTAATACAAGCCAGAAGACAATCAGGCTCAGCATAATTACTATTTATTTTAGAGGCCTCACAAGCGTGCTAGGCATTTTACAGAGAACACACAGAAGATATGTCCCTGGACTGAGGAAAATATAATCTAAGGTCCTGATCTTGCAAGCTCTTAGGCCCTTATTCAGTAAAGTACTTAGGCACATGCTTAAGTTCATCTCTAATCAGCAAAGCACTTAAGCATGCGCTTAACTTTAAGCATATGCATAAGCATTGTTCATTGATTGCAATGAAATCAAAGAAATTACTGGAGTGAGTAAAGTAATGCAGGATCAAAGTGTAAACGATGGGCTTGACAAACAAGTGAATTGATAACATGCACACAGACCAGGAGAGATGAGGAAGGATGTGTGTGATGTTGCACTCCATACGTTTTATGGAAATAGGCTTATGAGTGTGAATATGATGTAATTGGAATATGCTTTATGCAAAAGGTCTCTTGTAAGGTATCATAACAAAGGTTATAACCTACTGAATATATTCCTCCTATTTGTATGTCTGTATCATTCTTGTATCTGAAGCTAGAAATATAAAGTATAACTCTGGGGTCCTATTGTAATTTGCAAAGTGTGGGTCATTGATGATGGTTTAGAATCTTGATGGCTCCCATTGACTATGACAATTGGTTGTAAATGGCTCTGTTTACTTGCAAGCCTTCCTGTGTTTATGTCAGCCATCCAAGGAAGAATGGAGGCTGGGGGGGGGGGGTCTCACGGGACATGTGACAATGTCACATGATGTTGAAATCCATCTTAAATCTGGTACTTTTCCCAGAGAGACAAAAGATTCCCACCTTTGGCCAAAGCTATAAAAGGGAGTGGAACAGAACAAAGGGGGCTGCCAGTCATGAGAAATCCCCTACTTACCACCTGAGCTGGAACTAGCAAGGACTGTACCAGAGGAAAGGATTGTGCCCAGACTAGGAAGGAGTCTAGTCTGTGAAAGAAGCTTATTGGGACATCTCTGAGGGTGAGATTTTACCTGTAAACAGTTTCTTAACGTATTAGGCTTAGACTTGCGTGTTTTTGCTTTATTTTGCTTTGTGACTTACTTTGTTCTGCCTGTTATTACTTGAAACTACTTAAATCCTACTTTTTATACTTAATAAAATCACTTTTGTTTATTAGTAAACCCAGAGTAAGTGATTAATACCTAGGGGAGCAAACAGCTGTGCATCTCTCTCTATCAGTGTTATAGAGGGCGGAAAATTTATGAGTTTACCCTGTATAAGTGTTATACAGAGTAAAATGGATTTATTTGGGGTTTGGATCCTATTGGGAACTGGGTGTCTGGGTGCTGAAGATAGGTGACCTGCTGAGCAGTTTTTGGTTAAAGTCTGCAGCTTTGGGGGCATGGACCAGACCTGGGTCAGTGTTGTAGCAGACTAGTGTGCAGCAGGCTAGCAGCAGGCTAGGCTTCTCCAGATCTGCTTGAAATATTGCAAGCAAGAAATCTTGATTAAAAGACAGCTTTTGACATTGTCACAATGTTTCAATGAGAAAAATAACGATTATCCTGACATGGCTCCAAAAATGACATCACCGAAACAAAAGGGTGATAACTTTTGTGCAGAATTGCACCCAAAAAATGTTCACTACTTCCACACAGCTCTACGTTGTCCACTATGATATTCTGAATGCAAAGCTGGGGAGTCTAGGAACTAGACCAAAGGTATTTGCATAAGAAGCTGTGATTCATTGCCTCACAGACTGTACATCAGCAGAGGGCTGGATTTTAATTAATTCTATTAATTTTAAGGGAAATAAAATAGAAAAGTATGCAATGGTTTCTTTGCCCAAAAAGCTCTGAAATGTCTTTTATTTTTAGAACACGCTGCAAATGCTTTTCATACAGACATATATTATATATATAAATCAGTTCCGGCGTATTACTCACTGTGAGAGCACACTTTAAAAAGACTTTGACATTTACATTTTTGTGAAGGATTTTTGTTTTTTAAGAAAGAATCGTATATATGTATCATACAAGTATTTTTATCAGGCCAGATTCTGATACCCTTATTCATGACAAGTAGTATCTTAATTAGCAAATAGTCCCCTTAAATAATTTGTTGAATAATGATGGATGTTTAAGCAAGTGCTTGGGGCCTGAATGCTCTAAAGGAGTTGGGGCTGTGACACAGGTGCCTAGAAAATTAGAGGAACAACACTGTGATTCACAAAGCCTGAGTTTGGCGCCTAATATCTTTATATAATGAATAGGGAGAGATAGGCACCTCAGAATGGGATTCACAAAAGCCAGAACAGTAGGTGGGGAGCTGCCTAGGCTAGCCCATCAGAGATGCTAACAAGGGGAGCGTGTGCTAACTCCTGTCCCTTTCCTGGAGATAGGCGCCTAAGTCCCAGCTGCAGGAAGGCACCTATTTCTGCTTGCGATTCACAGCCAGGAACCCCTCTTTGGAGTTAGGCACCTATGTCTTTTTGTAACAAGGTGATGATGGTGATGCCCATCTCATAACTTTTAGCCCAGTGGTTAAAGCCCTTGTGTGGGATGTTGGCCATTCAGGTTCCATTCCCCTCTCTCTGCCAGTGGAAGAGAAAGGATTTGAACAGGGGTCCCAGACCTCGCTCTCTCACACACATGCATAAACAATGGCCCAGTAACTGTTCCATTGTGGATAAACACTTAAATAGACATTGGGCCAGATAGACAGTAAGAATGACTTATAGTCCAGTGGTTTGGGCACTCACCTGGGATGTAGAAGACCCAGGGTCTAGTTCTCTGTTCCAATCTTCTTCATTATTTATTCACAGTGGAACAACTTCAGCAGGAGAGATAGAGGGAACCCTGCATCAGAATATCCACAGCTCAGTGGTTGGGGCATTTTCCTGAGAGGTATGAGACCCTTGTATTTTTACCCCTGTAGTATGGCCTTGTTTGTAATTTAATCCAACAGAAATCTAGTCAGAATGACTAAAAATTATTGAAGGTCTGTACAATTCAGATGGACTGAATTCCCTAGTTCAAACCAAGACTTTGAATGCAGGCAACATTTCAAGAATATAGGGCTTGATTTACCGAAATAAGGAGAAATGCCAGGACTTTTAATGATTTAGGTGTATATTTCCCCATAAGTAGGGCACCCATTAAAATTACATTTTGTATGATGTAATTATGATTAGGCTTGTACAATCCCCCAAAAGAATAAAGTTCTGGTGCTTTGCACTGTCAGGGATACACTCCAAATTCCCATTCATGTTGGTCTTGTATAGATAATACCCCAATCCTGTATTCCTTGCACACTCGAAACTTCCAGCACTAATGACACTAGCTAGAAAACAATAGGGAGTTTTGGATGAGCAAAGAATGTAATGATAATGCAAGAGGTTTTTTTTCTTTTAACTTTGTCTTCATGTCACTAGTGACTCTCAATCTTGCTGGTAATGAATCAAAGGATGACTATCATGGACCGCTTCAGTACAAACCCATCTCTTATAAACACATCAAACCCAGGAGTGCAGCCACAAATTCCTTAGGCTGGATTTTATCCTGTGGTTCAGTTAGCAAGGATGTACATTACCTATACTCTGAAAGTTCAAACACAAGCTGAGGTTTATTTCTGCAGCTGAGAAAGTGACAGCACCAGCGCTGGAGCCAGAGGATACAGGGGGTCATGCTCCCCATTTTTAACAAAAGAACCATAAGCGCAGAATTCATGTCCCACGTAGATTATTTTTCCCCAGCAGAATATTAGATTCTTCTGGGGAGGCGCTGCAATTACACCTTTTGCCCACCAAAGGCTGCTGTGGTGCCAGAAGGCAGCTGGTTCACTGCTGGAGCAGCCAGCCGCAGAGAGGGAGGGGGCACTTTGGCCTTGGCCCCCTCACTTCTACAAAGGTTCTGGCGCCCTTGGGTACATTCTCTATTAGGCCCAAATCCTAGTCCCAGCACACAACCCAAGTAACAGGGCTGTGCATGAAGGCCTGGGGTTGTCTGCCCCACTAGTTTATGGAGTGGCAGCAGAGCAACAACAATATGTCGATTCAGATTCCAAATGTCAGCCCCCAAAATACGGGAGGATTCAGCTATAGTGATTTGGTTCTAGCCCATCTGCACTGAGGACTAAAATATTCAGAATGCAACCTAACATGCCAAGGTGTTTTCTGTTTCTAGAAGTGCAATGACTGTTTTTAATGGCATTTCTGCCTGCCTGTAAATTGTCTTGTTTATACAGATTATGAATTTGCTTTTCACTTTAAACAGAATGTATTGAATGCCAAAGGAAATGGAAAGGAACTTTATTACACCCACGTTGTATACTCTGTAAGTAAGGGAGCATCCTGCTGTGCCAACTACTGGCTTCCATGCAGCTGCAAACACAAGGTTGATAGGACAGAGGCAAAGGTAATGGAAAACAGATATTGATTTTTGCAAAATGCAATTCTGCAGAGAGCCACCCTCGTCCCCGAGGAAATATTGTATACTGTGTACTAGTTGTGTGTTCAAGGGGCATCCTGATTTGTTTCCTTGGATTTTAATTTAGTTCAGGGTTGTCACATCATGCAGAGCTCTGAGCTGCCTTTGGTAGATGATGTCAACCACTGGCTCAAAGGAATAGCTTTGTTAGATTTAAATATTGTGTATTTATGAAGATTAATGGAGGAGCAACCAGCGTGAAGCACAGCTAGGTAATAAAAGCAGAGCTGTAATGCCCTCTCTCCACAGGACAGCAGACCCAGAGTAGTTGGATTTGATGCATGAGGAACTATTACTCTTGGCCGTTGGTTTCCATTGGGATTCCAGCACAGGATGCCAGTCTGTGAGGTGAAAGTTAACAACATCCATGTTGTGTGCCTTCTCTGACTATTCATTCTTTCTGCTTAAAACAAAAATCAAAAACAAACAAAAACAACTCTTACATTTTTGGTGGCATCTCATGCTGGGGGGAAAGGCTGAGATAAATGGATACTTTCAAGGTCATTAGCTTGTGGCGCTCACAGTTTATATTACTCTGCCAGAGTTCTGCTTGGAGAGGTTATAAATGTTTTTCTGCTGGAGCAGGGAGCTCATTGTTGGATTTTGGATCCTCTGCTTGGCTGACAGTGAAGAATCAGAATTCTGGTAGAGTACAGCCCTCCCTCCCTTCCTCCTTGAGGTTCTTTTGTATATACATTTCTAATATAAAACAACAAATCTGATACATGATTGAAGAGCCTGAACTGTCTGAGCAACAGAGGTACCAGAACCAAAATACATGCTGGGAAGCTCAGCTTCCTGGCACCCCACCAAAAAAGTCAAGGTCAAGTGTTGTTCAGTATCCAAGGAAGTTACCTGAAAATGACAGCCTAGAGCTGGACCAACTATTGTCTCATCAGCATTCAACAACACAGACACCAGAGGGGATAGAGAGAAGCCTGAGACGTATGGTGTGTGTGAGGGGGGATGTCCCCTCCCTATGCTGTGGATTTCAAAACACACACACACACACACTCTTACTTTTTTTCTTAGTCCACTCTGAGTCAAAGCCCTGGCAAGATGTGTGCTTTGCAGATGGATCAGCTGCCACACATTAGCAGCTGTGCCAGTGTGGTAGCACACAAGTATTTTCTCCTTGTACTTGCTATCTGGTCAGCCAGCAACCATAGTGCTTGTTTTTTATTTGTTTGTTTGAATGAATGGTACCTCCCTCTCCTCATTATTTCACTGAAAAGGGTATACTCTGCCCTGCACCTTGCCTCTTGGGCCAGATTTATCCTCTGAAGGATTAGTTTTTAAGATCAGACTTGACAAAGCCCTGGCTGGGATGATTTAATTGGGGATTGGTCCTGCTTTGAGCAGGGGGTTGAACTAGATGACCTCCCGAGATCCCTTCCAAACCTGATATTCTATGATTCTAATAGGAGCAGAGGCACAAGCTTTGATGGTTTCCAAATCCAGCTTTCAAACAGGTGAGACAATTTGACACTATTTCACCATACAAGTTTCTTCTGCCTTGCACCAGTAACATTGCCGGTCAGTAATAGCACTGAGAATGCTGCAGCCCTACTCTTGGGTGATGTGAAAGGTACCACTGGCTCCAACTTGTTCGGAAATGCTGTGGATGTACTAGCAGTTTTGGATCAATGCGACAAATTGAAATGTGTAGGAAATTCCTGATATGAGATGTACAATCATTTCAGAAATTTCATACCAATTGATGGGAGACTCCAACAGACCGGAGCTGAAGGTGCACGCTGATCTCTAAAATAAATGGACACAAGTTTTTTATTTCATTTAAGTAAATAGAGTGATATTTACTGATCTAGGACTTCAACAGTAGCCAATATAGTGATCAAGAACTGGAGAGCAGTACTGAAAGTGGTTGGTTTGGTGAGGATCTCCGAGGGTACAGCTTACTTTTCCATAATCAGGTGAAGGTGCTGCCTCAAATTCCAAGTACTGGTCTGCAGTCTCCTTCTAGTGGGAGAGTGACTTAGTTCTCAGGCTATACCAAAAGTCTTCTCCTTCCAGAGCAAAACAAGAGTACAAACAAAACAAGTCCTTGGCTGCAGGGGTTTCAAATGGTCCCTTTGCCCCTTGACTGCAGGGATTTCCACTCAATACGTCCAGGTGCCAAGGCTGAGATGGAGCACCAGCCCCAGACTCCATGCAGCAAAGCAGCTGTCAGCTCCAATATTCTGCTCTACTTTACCCTTCCCAGGCCTACTCCCAGCTCTTGCTTGTCAGGCTCACCTACCTTTTAGCCCTCCTTTCCTGACTGCTACAAACTCCATTCCCAGCTTCCTTTCAACTGGGAACTCAGTATGGGAACTATCTGGACCTTGAGTCAACTTCTCACCCACAGGCTGCTACTTTCTCCAGCAGTGCCCGCACACTGAGAAAGTGGTTTGATTTTTATTCCCACTCCTCTCCCAGCAGGCTTTGGAGGTCCAGCACAAGTTAGATCCAGGGCTGAAATCCCACTTAAAGGCACAGCTCACCCTGTGCCAGACCTTCAAAGATAGCCTTCCGCAGAAGTTTTAATCTGTGTAAAGATTCCATAATAGCTCTTTGCACAGATTAATAATAATATTAGGCCATAATAAATTTTGGAAGTAGACGGAGCATGAATTACCAGTGCAGTGCTTTTTTAGCAATTTTTTCTAAAGTGGTAATCAAAAGTACTGAGAACAGATGTTATATTGTGTTTGGAGGACAAAAATGGGTCAAATATTATGCTACAGTTTCTAAAAGCCATGTGGTCTCCACTGATCTTAACCTCTGGGTTAATTTTTTTTCTGAAATCCCATTGAAGTTGCACTGATGTGACTAAGAGGTCAATGTGACCTTCAGTGTTTAAAGTATTTCATTTCAGAAAATTTTGTGATGTCCAATTCTGAATCAAAGAAAATTGCTAAAGCCATCAAGGTATTTTCAGCCTAACAGTGACAATTTGGGTGACTAGCTAACTGAGCAAACAGACCTTTAGAAGTATGAAATGAAGGACTAAGATAAAGTGGGAATGGATGAGTAGATGCAATTTTATAACACTTTCTAACTTAATGCTAGTCAGCAATAAGTCCAGGAGAGAAAAGTTCCAAGGAACATTGTTCAGGTCTAATGGCAAGAGGAACAAATTAAGATATTTTAGGACAAAGAAATGGAGCCGAGGAATGGTGGGTAGAAAAGAGAACAGATCCAGATGTAATTCACTGGTTTAGTGTGTTGATTACGTCTTCTCCTACTTAACAATTTAAAGAAAGAGGGTATAACTGACTAAGATTAAATGTCACTACTAATTTAAATCCACAGGGGCAGTTGAATAAAATCAATTAACAAATATAGTATACAGTAATAAATGAAACTTATGTAACTGGCATTTACACTGTCACCATTTACCCCACCCCGGAGTGTCCACTCCTCTGGATTTCAGAGACCTAGACACTTGCGTGGGTGTGCTTGAAGATCTGCAACTGGAGACAGCCCCCTGTTGGTTCTGTGTATCAGTCCAGCCAAGGCAACAAGCTGCACAACCCCTTTGATGATTGGAGCTGGTCCCACCAAAGGTCAGCAGCTCTGGGTCCTGGTTCAGTGGGAAGATCATTCTGCCTCTCCCTCAGACTCAGTCTCTCTGCTGTGCCTCTTCCCTTGCAAGTACTTTCCCAAACAAGAGTAGGGGTTACTTGCTGTTCCTTCACTGCAGGCCCACCTCAGTCAGCTCTAGGCACAGCAACAGTCTCTGCCCTGGGTCCTGTGAAGTCACCAACCACCTCTGAAGAGCCCTGCTCAATCAAAGCCCCTGCAGGCTCTCAGCAGCAGCTTCTGGCTTAGTAGAAGCAGATCCTGGTATGGACAGAGCTCCACACCAGCAATCTCCCCAAAATAGAGCCTGCCACCTGTTCTCCCTGCACTCCCTGGAAGAGGAAGTCTCTCACTCTTTCCCCAAGGCATCATGGGATTGTGATCTCTAAGGCTAGATTGCAGCATACAGGATCTTCCCAACTGGAACACTCCCAAGTAAGTTCAGAGGCCACACTAGTAAAAGGTGCCTAACACAGGATACATCCACAGTGGCAGTTTGACTTTTAAATAATAGAGGGTAGTAGGGTACATGGTGTCTACTAGATGCATGAATGATTCTCCATTTATCACCATCTTGTCAACCAGTCTTTGCAGGTCTGGAGAATAAACTGTTAATGAATTAATAGCTTGGACATACACGTGAGCAGCAGACAATGGTAATTTGGTCAACTTAATGTACCCTCTCTGCACATGCACAAACACACACAGCATACATCATTTGAAAGCTTATGATGTCTACTTTAAGATGAGGTAGGATAGTGGCACATACAGCATACAGAAACATCCTTGTACCTGCTTCCTCTTGAGTACTGTATAAATCTTGGGCTTCTTCAGCACCTTTACCAGTGATAGACTTTGCTACCTCACCTCCAGCAAGAAGGATTGTTTGTGCTGGCTGTGGCTCCTACACTCTTAGGTGCATATTGAATCATATATTCACTGTGGAATTTTACAAGTTGCTGGTCTATCTGCAGACTGTTCTTGAAATTCCACTCTATCCATTGAACAGAAGGTATTCTTTCCATCAATGGTCTCTACATTGATGTCTATATTATCTTTTGCATGAATGAGATCTCCACCAGCATGAAGTGGTATGATTCCATCTGGAATGAACAAACCTCACTGGAGTCTTTCTACTTCAGTTTTTGCAGCATTCATGATGAACCGTCTCAGCTCATCATAACTGATGCAGAATCCAAGAAGTATGTCAATTAAATTGTGAGATCCAAACTCACGGTGTGGCTGTGACTCAAGACTTATGTGCAGTGGTGTGATAATTTGGGAATTGTTACATACTATCTATTAACCAAAGAACAAACTCCTGCACCAACGGGGTCACAAAAATAGCTCACCTATCTAAACTACAATCACCTGGCTTTGGGTAATATTCTGAGGCTTTCATTTTTGGCTGTTTTATATTGAAGGTTTGAGGCAGTGTTATACAAAATCACTTGTTCATTGGAAAGCTGTTCATCAAGCTCACTTGCCAGAACATCCAGAAAACATTTAGATATCTTAAATTCATGCTTCAGTTTACTAGCAGCTTAGATAGCATTAGATGATGTTATTGCACTGCATAGAACAACGGTAGACTTGCCTTGTGCATGCTGTGCATGGAATGAAATTGCAGAACTACAGTGTTTTTCTAACCTTTCCTGTAATTTGCTACTGGAATAGTTTGCAGTTTCTACATCTGAGGGAAGTAGCAGCTTGGACAGGAGACAAGCCTTCTTGCTGTCCATCAGACCATTGTCTATCTCAGGGGTGACCAACCCGAGCCTGAGAAGGAGAAAGAATTTAACAATGTATATTGCCAAAGAGCCACAGTAATACGTCAGCAGCCCTCCATCAGCTCCCCCCCCCCGCTCCCAGCGCCTCCCCTCCACCAGCAGCCCCACCGATCAGTGCCTTCCTCCTCCCTCCCTGCACCTCCCAATCAGCTGTTTCGTGGCATGCAGGAGGCTCTGGGGGAGGAGGGGGAGGAGTGAGGGCACAGCAGGTTCAGGGGAGGGGGCGGGAAGGGGTGGAGTTTGGACAGGGCCTGTGGCAGAGCCAGGGATTAAGCAGTGAGCACCCCCCGGCACCTTGGAAAGTTGGCGCCTGTAGCTCCATCCCCAGAGTCTGTGTCTATACAAGGAGCCGCATATTAACTTCTGAAGAGCCACATGTTGCTCCGGAGCCACAGGTTGGCCACCCCTGGTCTATCTCTTCAATCAGTTGATAAAATGCAGTGTTATGTAAGGACTGTATGGTTACAGTGTAACTAGATGGTTTTGCTTTAGGATTTGTCTTACTCAACTAGGAAGAAAGGCATGTTGAGTGATAAACTTCATCCTTAGCAATCAAGTCTTTCACAGCTATTCTGTGTGCCATCTCCTCATTGAAGTGCTGCCTCCTTAGATTGGTTGATCTCTCAAATGTTTCTGTTTTATAAACTTTCTTGTTTTTCTTGTGTATTTTTCTCAAGCAAACAATGCAACAGGACCAGTTGCTGGAGGATGTGCTTGCTCTGGTAGCCACAGAAGCAGGTGAATGTGATGCTCTCTGATCAGATTCAGTCTGTTTTCTTTCCTAGTTTCAATACGACTCTGATATGTGCCAAATGTGACTTGCTTGTGTATTTCTGAAAGCGACCCCTGGGATAGAGTACTGGTGGCACATCATCTAAACTAGAAATCTCATCCAGTAGCCGTCAGTACAATTCATCTCTCCTGGCTTCTACTGCCAGCATCACAGAATTCTGTCCAGCACTGGTGGCTTTTGACAGTTTTGCATTCTTTTGTTTTTCTTGACAAATAACACATTTTTCAAAGTTTGTGGAGAGTCTTTTTCTCTTTGATGTAAGCTTTAAGGGGCTTGTATCTTCCCTGTCTTCTTAAGCTGTAACTTCCCTGGAGAGGTAAAATTCCTAAAGTATACTGTAAGTATTACTACTACCACTACCATCATTTTTCATTCTGCACAAGCATACAGACTTGTGCTAAATTAAATATAAATTAGATCTATATATTAGTATCAAAATTGCCATTTTTGTTTAGTGAGCACTGTGACTGAAGCTCATCATGAAGCTGTGTGGTGTCATCTCTAACACGAATATTGACCTATGCATAAGTGTCACTGAATTAAAAAGCTACTTTCTAGAATATTTCAAAGGCTTCTGTATGCATAGGCAAAATTAAAACCTTCTACCAGACAGACTAGATGCTACATTGTATGTATGTAAAGGTCCTCACTCAAGGGAGGAAGGCGAGGTTGGCCAGGAAGCGTGGCCTATTGGTCAAGGCTATGAGCCATGACTGGCCGGGGGATTGTATGTCCAGGGGCCATATGTGGGGGAGAAGGGAATGCTTCCCTCTCTGACTGTTTCTGAGGTGGGTCCTCCCTTCCATCAGGGAGGGACCTTTCGGGGCAGTTATCTTAGAGATTTTGGCCTTCCCTCTGCTCTGTGCTGCTGGAGCCACAGGTTGCAGGTCTGCTTTCTTCCAGGTTTGCCACCAGATGAACTGTGTGTTTCTCTATCTTTTAATTCCTCCACCAAGAGGAGCATTTGCTGAAGGTGGGGTGGGGCTGGCTGGACCCAAAGTAATTTCTTAACCCTCCGTGGCTCTGTGTGGGGTTTGTACATCCCATCACAAAGTACAAAAGCTTACAAATGGAGAAGCATTACATTAGGAATTCACATACATTTATATCTTCCCCTTCTGTAGTACAAACTATGGGCACACAATCTACTGCTACTGGTGCACAACCTTCAATATGAGACTAATCTGGTCAGCAAATGTCTAGTTGAAAAGATAGAAAACTATTATAATCACTTGTGAGATACTCTGACAATTCAGAATATGCAATGTGAAAACATTTCATGTTCCTAGATCGCGAAATGTTGATATTTGCCATTTTTGCCACACGCTAAAGAGGAAGAAATACTTGCTCATGCAAAACCATTAACAATCTTTTAATACATTGTTGTTGGGTAGCTTTGACCCATAAACAGCACATTAAGGTGTTGAAATTTATTTAAAGGGTAAAAACTGTAGTCATAGTCATGGTGCAATATTTCTGGAACTGTGCAAAAAAATGACACTTTCTCATTTTGGGTACCATTGTTTCACCTCGCCTACAGGCTTATACCATCACTTGGCAGTTCCACATCATACCTCCTCTAAACATACGTAATATAAGCTTTCAAATGATATAAGATGTGAGTGTGTATAGGGTGGGTACATTAAACTCCAATAATAAGGCCTTCTTGGAGTATTGCAGCATGCCTACTCATCTCTAGTTCCTTGCACAATTATTTTAGCTTCTGCTATAGCAGATTCAATTTGGCTAACAATAAAGTACTGTGTTCTATAGTTAGTTCTGGTTCAAGCAGTAATCACTCATTTATGCCTGGTATAGATGTTTTCTCCAAGAGCTGGTCTTAAGTCATCTTATTGCTGGAAAATGACAAGCTCCTCTACAGTAGCAATCTATTGGTCTGGAGAGACACACACATTCTCTGCAAATTAGCAAAATATGTATCTTTCTACCACTATATTTATTGTAGGCATTAAAAATTCTTTATAGCTGTAACTGCAGACACATATGCGTTATCAGGAAGAGAAATAGTATAAATATATATAATCAAACACACAGACAGGGTATCAGCAAACCTTGATTCCAGGCATCTGGGAGTCATCCCATTGATAGCAAAAATTAAGGGTGAAATGCTGGCTCCACTAAAATCTATGGCAAAATTACCATTGACTTCAATGGGGCCAGTATTTCACCCACAGTTTTCAAAATACAAGACCAGTTTGTAAAAACCAGTACAGGCTCACGTAACAAGGCAGAAATGCAGAAAGAGATGCAAGTAGGAGAGTATCCACCCTTTTCCTACATTGTTATATAATGTAATTGAGACACGGCACCAGTATCATATAGTAAACAGTTTCCTTATTATAGGAACTTCTGAACCAACGACTAGGATTACAATGCGAACTGTCCTAGCAGTATATGGTAGCTACATGAGCTGTAAGTATCCTCTAGTTCCATCTAGGTAACTCACATCACCATGGTAACAAGAGGGACAATAACAACAACATACTACTACAGAAGCCAAGTAGGCCTTCGGTCAAAACAAGCTACCACACCCAAAATAATGATGTTGCCAAATTCTCTAGCAGTTTTAATTCTTTAAATAAACTGACCCAAAATATCCTGACGTGGTGGGGCAAGATGGCAGCTACTGGCTGATAAGTGATATGCCACTCGGCTTATGTGGCACAATGTCAATTGGCAGAAGTTTAAGATACTTTTTCCTGGGGATTTTCCATGGAAAACCTGCAAATGGTTTTCTTTGAAAGAATTTAAGCTTTCCAACAGATAAGAGGAGATGAAATATGGCAAATGTAAACCCTTCCTCGGTTTATCAAAAGGTTCAAACAGCTCTGAACCGGCTCTTATGGATTACCCCCACCTAGTATCAGACGTGGGACTTTTTGCAAAGGTCTGTAGGCACAGCAGGCTTTCTGGCAACTTGTAAAGTAGAAATAGATTCCAGCAGCTGCAAATTGGTGAATAATACTAAAGTAAGCAGGAGTCTTTGGAACTTCAGCTTATCCTAAAAAACAGTTCAGGGAGATGAGTCCAGGCTCTGTGTGCTCAGCCCTTCTTAGAATGGAACAAAAGTTGGATGCTCTCCACACTTTGGTGAGTGGAACAGAAATTAAACTTTGTGAACTTGAACAAAAGGCTGATCATTTGGGGGGAAACAGTGAGGAAGCACAGACAATTAGTAGTCTACAGGCTCGACAGCATCATTAATGAGGGATAATATCCAATTAAGAAGGAGGATAGAAAATCTGGAGAATCCTTGTATGGATTCCAATCATCAGCTAGTAAATTCTTTGGCTGGTCATTAAGTAGCAAAAACATTCACGCAAAATGTAAGTGACTGAAGCATTTGAAGTGTACAGGTATGTGGTGTGCTTCCCGCATGTTGTGAAAGTGTCCCCCTCCCCGCCCCCCCCACACCTAGCCAGAAAAATGTATGCATTGGAAGGCACTTCACAAAAGGCTTGAAGGGGGCTGGCAATGAATTAACTCAATTAAAATCTGTGAGAGGGTTCGACTTCACATCATGAGACAAGCACAGGATGAGTAACCAATATAAAACTGAAAGGCACTTTGCTTGTGTCTTTTGGCTGGCCTGTGGCTGGATAATAGTCCTACAAAGACAAGGTAGGATGATTCTTTGGAGGACGTTCTAAAGCTTTAATTTTTTCTTGTTGTCGAAGGTAGATAGAGATTTCTTTGTAGCAATAAGTTTTTTCCTACCCACCGGCCTTCTATACCCATCTCAGTGTTTTTTTAAAATGGAACTATTAATCCTACTTGTTGAATGATGTGAACCAAATCAAACACACCTTTCATAAAAGGAGGAGGAATGAGTCAGTGATCCTTGAGCCTCATAAATCTTTTTTCTGGATTGATGAAGAAAGGAGAAGCGTTTGGAGAGAGACATACACAAAGTTAGTAGAAATTTTCAGAATTTTGAATTTTCAACAAAAGTTTTCACCCAAAATTCTATTTTTGTCAGGAAAAAAGTCATTAAAATTATCAGGTTTCTCCTGTGATTATATTTGTAAGTAGAACAAATGGGCCTGGTTTTCAGGAGAGAGGTAAGTTAAAAAAACAAGACACAGATAAAATGTCTATAAGACCCTGTGGCTATGGAAGAACCAGAAGAAGTTCTGAGTTTTTTTCCAAACCATTAGAAATTCTCTGAAAAGCATTGGGCTCTCCCCCTCCCAGGTATATTAATAAATTCTCTCTCCACAGTTGCAATAGGGAATACAAACCTTACATCATTACAATTAAAACAGCTTCTAAATATAATAAAAGAGTTCACAATTGTCTGATTAATGAGGTTTTAATTACCTCTTTCCCCTCCCCTTTTTCCATCTGGAAATATATATACTTAATCCCTTTTGGATATACTGGATATAACCACTGAAAGTCATAGATACCTTGCTTTTCTCAGGACATGGCCGGCATAGTACAGAGAAGATTAATATCAGTTTCTGCTTTGCCATTCCAAACCCCTGCTAACTGTAAATAATATTTCAGAAAAGATCTTGATGCATCATGATCTGTTATGTAGAAGTGATGATGTTGGTTGTTATGTCTTTAGCAGTGATTTATCATCCTCTGCAATGACACAAATCATGGATGGCTCATGACATTCCAGAATGTATGATCTCTTAGTTGTGGCAGTGATTAATTCTGTACTTAGATCATAACTATTTGAAACCTGGGATTTGTAGCTTATCTTTTGCTTCTATCCACTTTTAAAATGTACATACACTCATAAACCCCTCTCTTTGTTATCAATGCGTCAAGCAGCCCTTCTCTCCTTGTTTATGATAACTTGTAACAGTCCACTTTGGGTAGGCCTCGAGTGGTTATCTTGGAGCTCTGAATGACTCGTTTCCATTGTGTCTTCTCCACCACTTTCTAACTTTTAATGTCCTCCTCCTGCATTCTAGTGCTAGGGACATATTTTGAAATTATGCTGCATGTATAATGAGTATAAAATGTTCCTTTGAAAGCTGGAGTAAGCTCAGCTGTTTGGGTACAGTAGGCCCATTCCGACACAACAAGCCCACACTCAAGCTGTGATCCCAACAGAGGAGCAAGCTTGTCAAGTCTGATCTGATCTAATCCAGTGAGCTATTGCCATATCAGCTCTGCACCGATAAAGTGGAAGCTCCTATTTTTATTTGTTTTTCCTTGTGGCATTAAAAAGTCTCCGGTCTAACAGAACAGTCTAAGGGTTAAAGATCCAGTACTAATACATTTATGGGGCCTTCATGCTGACAAAACAGAGCATATGTCTCTTAGAAAGTACATAAATTATTGTTAGAGGGCAGATTTCCTGGGTTTTGGATCAAAGAAATGGATATTATCGTCAAATGAGAAGAAACACAATGGGCCAAATTCTGCTGTCAGCAAACACCATCAGAGGAGTTGCCTGGGTGTCACTGAGGGCAGGCACAATTTAGCGCATTGTAAGCTCACCTTGGGATCAGGCCTGAGAGGTGATGAGAACCCTCATCTCTCATTGGGATGAAGCCTGAGGCCCTTACTCACAGTTTACTTAGTGTTTACTCAGGCAAAATTCCCACTGTTATCAGTGAGAGGTGAAGATGCTCAGCACCTTGTCGCATCGGCTGCAATAAATCAGTCAGTTTTCAGAAGGTATAGTGTAACCCTTGATCTAGGTCAGGATTTACAGAGAAGTTTGACCTGGGTATAAACCACCACCAATCCCACGTGGTATATTTTTATATCCACTTTGCAATGATATAAATTAGGAAGGAAGGTGCAAGACAGTGGTATAAGAGCTCTGTGATGCCTTTAGACAGCATAGGGAATGTTCTTCAGATGGGACACTGGAGAACCATGGAGAACTACAGAGTTTTTGTGTGTCCAGCAGCCTGAATATAGAAGCTAATGTTGTACCAATATTTGAAAAGGGTAAATGTGACAGTCCAGGTAATTATAGGCTAGTCTGTCTGACATCAATCCCGGACAAAATAATGGAACTGATATGGCACTTGATTAATAAAGAATTAAAGGAGGGTAATATAATTAATGCCAATCAGGATGGGTTTATAGAAGATAGATCCTGTCAAACTAACTTGATATCTTTTAAAATGAGATTATAAATTTAGTTGATAAAGGTAATAATGCTGATGTAATATGCTTAGACTTCTGTAAGGCATTTGACTTCGTACCCTACTACATTTTGATTAAAAAACTAGAAGACTACAAAATTAACACGATACACATTAAATGGATGAAAAACTGGCTAACTGACAGGTCTCAAAGCGTAAATGGGAAATCATCATTGAGTGGGTGTGTTTCTAATGGGGTCCTGCAGGGACTGGTAAATACTCTTACGCTATATAACATTTTTATCAGTGATCTATAAGAAAACATAAAATCATCACTGATAAAGTTTGCACATGACACAATGATTGGGGAATGGTAAATAATGAAGAGCACAGGTCACTGATAGAGAGCAATCTGGATCACTTAGTAAGTTTGGGTGCAAAAAACCACTACGCATTCTAAGGTAAATATATTCATCTGGGATCAAAGAATATAGTCCATACTTACAGGATGGTGGACTGTACCTTGGGAAGCAGTGACTCTGAAAAGGGCTTGGGGTGGGTGGGTGAGGCAGAGGGGTCATGGTGTACAATCAACAGAACATGAGCTCCCAGTGTAACACTGTAAGGGAGAATGTGATCCTTGGTTGCATAAACAAGGTGGGTGTTGGGAGGTTAATGCCAAATAATCAGGGGTGGCTCTAGGCACCAGCAAAACAAGCTGGTGCCTAGGGCGGCCAAATCTAGGGGGCGTCCCCTGCGGCCGAGGGGGGGCGGCAGGCTGGGCCGGCGGACCTGCCGCAGTCATGCCTGCGGGAGGTCCACCGGAGCCCCGGGATGACCGGACCTGCCGCAGGCATGACTGCGGAGGGGGCGCTCGTCCCGCGGCTCGGCTGGACCTCCCGCAGGCATGACTGCGGCAGCTCAAGCGGAGCCGCCGCGTCCGCTAACCATCCGCAGCCGGCGGGACCAGCGGACCCTCCGCAGTCATGCCCGCGGGAGGTCCGCTGCTCCCGCGGCTCCGGGGCGCCTCCCGCGCATGACTGCTTGGGGAGGCCAAAACGCTAGAGCCGCCCCTGCAAATAATGAGGTAATATATTGTGACCGCTAGTGAAATAGTGTCCAATTCTGGTGTCCACATGTCAATGTTGATAAATTGGAGAGGGTTTAGAGAAGAGCTACAAGAGTGATGAAAGTATTGGAAAACATGTCACCTAATGACAGACTTGCCGCACTCAATCTATTTATCTTAACAAAGAGAAGGTTAAGGTGTGACTTGATTACAGTTTTTAAGTACCTGTATGGGGAATGGAAATTTGATGACTGGCTCTTTAGTCTAGCAGACAAAACTACAAGATCTAATGGCTAGAAGTTGAAACATTATGTAAGTGGAGGAATGGTCTTGCTATTGTGGGGAATTTGCCTGGCTTCTCTGCTACCCCAGTGGAATCAGATTTTGAAAGGATCTGTGTCCCCACCCCAACTCCCTTTACCCATATGCCTGCCTGAGCTAGAGGACTCTACTTCCTCTCTCCCATGCAGAGGAGTCCCTGTAACCCCAATAAGGCTGGGCCCAGGATCTTTGGAGGGCTCAACCCTCACTCTCGCCATAACAGGGGCTAGTTTCAGTAAGAGGCCAATAGCCCCCTTACATAGACAAATACAGAATGGAAATAAGGTGCAAATTTTTACCAGTAATGGTATTTAATCATTGGAACAATTTACCAAGCATCGTAGTGGATTCTTCATCAATGGCAATTTTACAATCAAGACAGGATGTTTTTCTAAAGGATACCCTCCTGGTCAGTGGTTCTCAACTAGGAACACACGTATCCTTGGGGGTATGCAGAGGTCTTCTAGATCAAATATCATCTAGATATTTGCCTAGTTTTACCACAGCTAACACAAAAAGCACTAGCTTTTAGTACAAACTAAAATTTCATACAATCACTTGTTTATACTGCTCTATATACTATACACCGAAACAGAAGTACAATATTAATATTCCAATTAATTTATTTTACAATTATATGGTATCAATAAGAAAGTAAGCAATTTTTCAGTAATAGTGTGCTGTGACACTTTTGTATTTTTATGTGTGATTTTGTAAGCAAGTAGTTTTTAAGTGAGAGGAAACTTGCGGGTACATACGACAAATCAGACTCCTTAAAAGGGTACAGTAGTCTGGAAAGGTTAAGAGCCACTGCTCTAGTTCAAACAGGAAATAATTCAGAGACGTTCTATGATCTGTATAATACAGGAGGTCAGACTGGGTAATCACAGTGGTCCCTTATGGCCTTAGAACAGATTCTCTGTTATCTCAAGTCACCACTGGGTTCAGCAGAGGAAGTGAGTTACAAAGAGCTGATGCTGGCTCCCTGATTCTCAGGATGACTTTGTGCCAGCCCTAGCTCTGGCCCTGATTCCAGTTGTGGTTCTAGAATAGTCAACAACAGCATGGAGTCTGCTTTACTCTACACCCAGCAGCTCAAACTAGCCAGACTGCTGTAGTTCTCCTAACACACTTGCTATGTCAGAACCAGGTTGGGGACTGCAGTAGGAGCAAACTACGTGGTTCTACATCAGCTAAAGACTCCCTCATGCTCAGGAAATTATCATCTGGGGAGATCCAGCCAGTTTCCAGCCCACTTGCTTTGCCAAAACAGCAGAAAGGGCTGTAGTGGGCTAGAGAATCTAGCCCAGAAAAAACATTATATCAATTACATCCTTTTCTCTGCAACAAGAGACGCTGCAAAGCACACCCCTGATATCAGGCTAGTGAACTCTGTCTACTAGCTTCTCTAGAGCACACAGTAACACATTCATCAGTAGGAACATTTAGCCACTCAGTTTGCTGTGTTGATCTTGTGTTGAATCATTCATTTGCATATGCAGCAGGTTGCCTTACTGTTCAGCTATCACTTTGATTGTTCCATTTTCCCTTTTAAATGAAAGTCTAGGAAAAAAGTGCATTTTAATAAAAACTGTTTCATTAGCTCAGCTCAGAACTTTGTCATGTATTTATAGCATGCTCTGTATTGTTGTATGATTTTTATTAATTCACAAAGGACAATGGGGAAAATGTTTAGTTTCAATGCCCTCTTTCCTGAACTGCTCATAAGTCACCTCGTATTATGAGCCAGAGGAAACCTCATGGCAGCGATAGCTATATTACATTAAAAAAACTATTAAGAGAACATTAAGGTTGCAAAGTGAAGCACTCAAAAGTTAGGAAATGCCAGCATTAAGGTTGTACAACCTTAATTCAACCCTATTGTCTGTACACATTATGATGCAGACATTACATGATCCAGACTAATTTTTCCACAGGCCCCCTCCTCATTCAGTGCACAGGCTGGATGGTGCTCTGGAGATGAATCAGGGTTGCAAAGAGGCTGCTGTTGTTAGGACCTCAGAATGATTCATAGTAGAAGTCAGAAAGTGTGTGGTGAATCAGGCAGGAAACTGCAAAAAGAGAAAGGATGGTCTCATGATTCAGGCAGTTGAGGTTATTGAATGCTTGACTTTTCAACCTTAATATTGTTTTAATTTAGAATTTTGGCTGTAATTTTCTGGTTTTTAAACTTAAGTGAAAAAAAAAACAAAAATGTAACCATGTTGGTACTGTATGGACTCCCCCCTCCCACACTGGTCATCAGCAGGGTTGGGGTTTTTAGATCCACTGCAGAGTCCTCTACCATTTGAGCTAACAAAATAACTGGTAGAAGTAGAAGGCTGTTATCTTCCATGTGGACCTGGCAGGTGGGGGGGGGGGAGGCAGGACCTCAGGTGGAAGGGGTGGGGCTGGCAGGCTAGCCTGCCTGAACAGGGGCTTCACCCGCCACTCATGCCCACCAGTGAAAATTTCAGCCTGAATGGTTATATTTGGCTAAGTCATAGGCAATATAAAACAAGGTCTTAAAATGGAGAGTGTTGGGCAAACTTACTACTTGCTCCACACCATAATTATATGCTTTATAAAATATGCCTAGCTGTAATATGTAATTCATTTGTCTCCTAAGAACAGACGTATAGAAAGGGAAAGGAACAAACTATGTTAGAATAAATAATGTTCTAATCACAACTATCCACCTAAAAATTGGCAGCTCCAAAAATAAACAGCAATGATTAAAAAATAAGCCTTCCTAACTATTAGCCCTAGATGCCTGGTTACAGAGTGGAAGAGGAACAATTTCAAAAACTAGTGGCAAAGGTGAGAATAACAGTATCAGATATGCCCCCGGAATCTGTTTCACATTTCTAGTTTCCAGCACACAACTCTGATTATCAGTTCCAAACAATGGGGGTTTCACAATAGCAACAAATTCACTACTTACAGCTAATTTCATCTAATAGAATTGTTTATTTTTGATTCCACAGCTTTAAATACAAATATATCTGCAAATCATGAAAGTGTCCTTATAAAACCCAATATGGGATGTGCATCAGCAACATTCTTACTACATTATCTGTACACTACTTACTAATAACCTTACTTCTTTATATGCTGTACATCTTCCTTTACAACAGTCTTCTTTGCATGCTCCATATTTTACAATGTACTTACTCTTTAACATAACCAAGCAATGCCTTACGTCTTTAGGTACACTACCCTTTACAGCATTCCTATTTCTTTATGTACATGCTACACTTCTTTCTCTATATACATTCTGCTACACGGTGCTTTTTCTTCCACACTTGCACTACAATACTACTACAATACTATACAGTAATCTCACTCCATTGTGCATTTGCTGGACTAGATGCTCCACTGTGTTACACCAATTTTCCTCAGATGCAGTGCCAATGAAATCAATTGAGTTACACGAGCATAAAACTGTGTAACACATTGGCGTAGCAGACCTTCCCCCATATCTGTATAATGTCTCTATACACACCCTTCTTTATAATGCCCTTCTCTGCATACATCTTAATTTACAATTCCCTTGTTTATTTCCATACACTTTACTTGCTTCTTCATATTCAGCAGTCATCACTAAGATATAGCTGATCTAGGCAGCTATGCAGATAGGGAATTTTGAAAAATTATTGCAAAAAAACTCATACCTTTCTGCCATTCTGTGTTCATTTCAGTGGTTTCCATTGTAACAGTTAACAAAAGATGCAAAGACATACATACCAGAAACATAAGGTATGAAGATTTAATTTTTTAAACAGGATATACATTTAAATCCCTACTACATTTGCCATTTGGCAAGGGTATTGTTGTGGCTAATATATGTATTTCCAAAAACAATGCTATGGTTTCCAGTACTATCTTCCACAAAATTTTCAATGAGCAATAAAAAAAGGTTGAGGTGGGATGTGTTTTATCCCACCATGTTATATCATCCCTCTTTTTCCTCTTTGTTGGATGGCAATCAGAGACCCCCATGCCAAGCTTTGGAAGCAACAGCATCTGGCTCCTTGGCAGATTCTGCAGGCGGTCTTGTTGCCAGCCTTTAAGCTGTGTCTGGGTCTGCTGCATGGTTTGGCTGCAGATGGGCTCTCTGGGTTGCCTTGTGCTTCTGGGTGCCAGTTTTGGCTTACCTTTGATTCCGAGGACTTTACTAATTTTTATTCATTTGTGAATAAAGGCCCATCCAAATGCCTCATGAAACCAATACCAAATTGTACTGATATTTAAAATAAAAAATGAGGATGTTGTTTTTCCCATTGCTGAAATAGCATCTGCAAATGGATCTAGATCTATCAGTGTTTCCATTATAAATCAGAGGGCTAAAACTTAGCCATGAATGTTCTTTCCAGGATGAAATATAATACCATGGTTAGAATATGGTACAAGAATAATGACGATTTTTTTCAGACAACCTAACTATTACAGTACTCAACTTGCCTACTTTTAATGGGAGCAGTACTGAGAAATGAATTTCTACTGCTGAGTTTAAGTCCAATAACATTTAAGCTCCAAAGCTTCTTCTTGTTGATGTTTCTGGTAGTCTAGGTTTAATACAGCCCTGGAGTCTCTTCCAAGAACATTGTCTGGGACTAAAAGAAGATCCTCAAAATGTAAGAATAGTGTAGAAATTGAAAGTTTTGTGGATAATAAAATATTTCTTGGCGTTTGGGTATGTATGAATTTAATATCAGAAGACAATGAGCCAAATTCACCAGTGGCATCAGTAAATGCAATTCTAATTGAGGCCGGTGGAATTGCACCCATTTACACCTAGTGCTGAATTTGATCCAGTAGGACTAGATGTGCTGAAAGCACAACCATGTAAGTCTACATTTCAGTAATAAGACATGGCAGGCTATTGTTAGTGGTTAGTGAAGCACAGGGTGAAGCCAAGTGCCTCTGTCCTTCCAAGAAGTGCTGATATACACAGATGGCCTGGTGTGTCCCTTTCAATTATAAAATTAAGCCTTTGAAACAAAAATGTAACTTCTAACATCTAATAATTACATTTTATGCGTGCTGTATACCAGTGCATCCATCCTCACGTCCCTGTCAGATAAAGAGGGGCTGCTCACTGGGCTCTTAGATTTAGAGCCTTTTTAGCAAGTAACATTTTTGCTGTGCTAGGAGACGTGGGACTCTGCTTCTTGGCACAATTATAAATATGCTTTGAAATTAGTAGGTTAGTTGTATTCTTCATTTGAGACTTTTGACGAAAGTAAAGAAAAGTGCCTTGCCCATGTAGCCTGCCTGCACCTGGTGCAGTAGCTCTGGCTGAGAGAGAGTGGTGTGGTGGTAGCTGTTTGGTGCTTTCCACAGTTGGCACAGGCCAGGGTGGCTCAAGTCAGGTGTGCGTTGAGGGGAACTTGTCATAGGTCACCCGGACACATTTAAAAAGTGCATGGGGGCCTGGACTGTCTCCATACCCTCTACTGGGCAGCCCAGGCCCTCTTAGGGATGTAGAGCACAGGACAACATTCACTAGGCCCTAGTACTCTCGAGTGTGAGGTGGAAATCGGGACCTGCAGCTATGCTGATGCACACAGTAGCCTTATTCCCCACAGAGTGCAATACAGGGCAGGATCTGGCTGATAGCAGGGTCAGGCACTTACAACCCCAGTAAAAGATTTCCTAATAAAAGTAGGATCCTTGAGTGACAGTTCCAACAATAATGAAAAGAAACTAACAAATATTTAAAAATTGGTTTTGTTTTTCAGCATACAACACATGGGCTTTTACCCACAGCCTTTTGGCCAAAGCCAGTATCTGTTCCTTACATATAACACAGTATTGAACTCAGTGATACACTGTGATATAACCAGCCTACATCAAAAGCTAAACCTAACTAAATGAACTAAAACAAATCAAAGTGGTGGCATGCTGGTGCTCCGTGCTTTTTTTTTTTTCTTTTTCTTTTTTGTAATTAGGAAAACGTTTGTTTGATTTTCCCTGCAGTCTATAGGCAGTCTCTGCACATGATTTATAACAATCTTTCATGTTCAATCTTCCTTTCAGAATCATTCTTTCTTGGGTTCTTTTTAACAATATTTTTTGCAATCTTGTGCTCCTAGAGTCTTGTATGAATCAAGCCAGGATGTTAATTACTCAGGTGTAGTGGCTGGTGAGTCCTCTTTTCCAGGAATAGTTGTTAAATCACAAAGAAACGGTAAGATTTCTATTTTCTTTTCCAGGTTATTAATTAGTATTATTTTCATCATGATAGTGTCTCCTGGTCCCAATCTGGCAAAGCTGTTGAGTACATGTGCAACTTGAAATGTGAGTTGTCCAGTTGCATTCAGTAGGACATGTTTAAAGTTATTCCTGTGCTTAAGTGCTGTGCTGGATCAGGTCCCATATTGTGGCATAGTCCAGCCTAATGTTCACTTGTTTCACTGCTGTGATAATAGCACACCTTGCTCATAAGAATAGTAAACAAATTACTGATCCTTTACCAGAAGTCCCAATTTAAATACTAAGGATTCCATCAGCGAATCACTCTATATATCATTAATAATATATATATAATATATGCTGGTATAGTCTCCAAAAGATGCTCTTACTGGAAATATCCATCTGATATGGACAATGATCCAGAGCTGAGCTAACCCACTACTGCAAAACAGGATTGGTGAATACTGTATTTGTTTGAATTCCAAACTGCTGTTCAGCTCATCCATGGTTGTGCCCTCTTGAGAGTTGTTAGATTAAAATTTTTTTGTTTGCTTGACTGTTAGGGGGAGTGTTTGGTTATTCAGTGTAAGAATGCTCATATTCACATGTATGCATGAGCATTTGTGCGCTAACAAACGTGTTCTCTATTTCCTATTTTCCGGTTTAAAAAGTTTCAGATAGCCAACTGGGGAGCAGAAACAACACCATGTGACTTAGGTAACCAATCGCATACCATGAATATTGAATCTTAAACAGTGAATAGACAAATTTAATAGCTCACAAATAAACCACAGGATGAAAGTTATCTGTCCAACTACTAGTATTAAGAAAATAGCTAGGAATAATGACTATATCAGAAGAAATTCTGGTTGGTTCGTCATTCACAAACACAAAAGAAGAGTTTAACCAACTCTATTGCTGTGTCACATGACCCCACCTTACATACTGGATTAGCTTCTGAGGTTGCACTGGATACAAGTGAGGTCAGAGTTTTTCCCAATGTATGGAAAATTTATCGGATCTATTCCTGTGCATGATTTTAATCCTATGAGGTATCATAAAGGTACAAAAACATTATTCATTTGTCATACATAATGATATGCAGGGAATATTACACCTGTGGTTGAAGAAATGCCATCTCTACAGCTGTATCTTTGTCCAGTTTCTAGTGGGCAAGAGCCCATGCCACAAAAACCACCATCTCATTTGGCACTAATCACCATTTCTGTTGGCAGCCTCAGCAGAGAGGCCAAGGACTGAATGAGCATGAAGGCTGAGCTCTCCCCTGAACTCTACCCTAGAGGTGGACCCTGTAGGTCAGTATTGACATATTGGTAAAGCAGATGGGGGAAGCATACATTCTCATTGCCTGCCCTGTATCTGTTCTGGGGATAAAGTAAGGAATTCAGTCTCCAATGGCTTGTGAGACTAGCACTCTTCCACAGTCTTTCCATTCACACTAAAAGTTTATAAAAGTAAATTTGTTTTAGGAGTCCCTGTATTTCAGGTACTTGTAATTTCTGAGAACCCTGCCCTTTGCCACACTGATTCTCTGTCCAAGGGTAATGTTTTTTATTTGTAAAGAACATTTGGAAAAAATCCCATGTCACTCTTTCTAAATCACACAAGCATAAATAAATGGTGCTTTCCCCCAGTTCCAACTATGATTGTGAGAAAATTTTAAACACATGTATTTAAAATTTGATTCATATTTTTTTTCATTTATTTTCCATGGAGTTGTACCTGAAGATTTTAGGCCCTTGTCCTTTGCCAAGACAGATCCTGAACTCCTCACTGGGCAACAACACATGCAGACATGAGCAGCAACTGCTCCTTTATATGTCTGGCCTGAGCAAAACTGGGAAAAATCAGCAGTGTAGCCCAGAGTTCTGAGAACAGGGGTATAGCCTCAGAGCAAGCCAGCTCTGTATATGTTGCCCCACAAAATGAGAAAATCCCTATGCACTTGCCATGCCTAACTTATTTCAGGCACAAGCTGGAATAAGTCAGCACAGAATGGATCAGGCTGATGTCTTTCCCTGTCCCTCCTGTCAGTACAGCAGAGGGTGGGGACAGATTCTCCCATCTGGCTGAGTTCCACTAAGCTTAGGACCTTATGTGGATGGGAGGATGGGGAACATAAAGCTAGCTTTGTATCATCTTTGCAGGTGCCTAGGGTGACTGGGGGCCAGTTCAACCCCACTAATTTAGGTGTAGGTGCAACAGTCCCCAAAGGGCAATTCCGGCAATGGGGGAATGAGACAGCACAGCAGCACTTTGGAACTCTCCCTAAACCATAGGCTCAAAGCGGGGTGGCTGTAGCTAAGAAATCTCCTAGGGAATCCTCAGGAAGCTATTGAAATGAAACAAGAGTGGTGCCAAGATCCATAGAAAGGCCCAGGACCTGGTCTGGAATGTTATTGGGGCTCATAGGGAAAGCTTACGCTGTGAGGTGTCCATTGCTCCAGAAGCACCAGCAGCTTACATCTCTGTGCAGGTGGATTTGGTGTACCTTCCTCATTCCCACTGAGTCTGTGGGTTCCAAAAACTCTACTGCTACCAACCCAGAATTTTCACAATTCTATTGCAGCAATTGGTTCTGCTGATTTCTCAAATTTCTGAGAATCTACCCTAAAAACAGTGAATAAGGTGGGAGTCTCTGAATAAAATAAATTTCCCCTGTAAAAGGGCTTTCGGAGTAAGATTTAAGTTACATTCTAAGGACAAATACCAGTACCCTGCAGCATTGCAGCATGGGTGGGCTTTATTTCTATTTCCTCTAAGAAAATGTTATCTTAATACATGAAATCGAGGAAAACATGTTCATGAAAAGAGGTTTGTAATTTCATACTCAATTTGCAGTTTGGCTATTTTATAAATTCAAATTTCACAGCATCTCCATGACAAAGCCAATACCATATTAAAACATACAAAATTTCAAATTCTCAATTGCTTTGATGTGGAATTGATCTTTGTCCAAATGGAATTTAGTAATTTCTAAAATTTGAAAATGTTTCCTCAAAAGTAGGATCCCTTTTTAGGGAAAATTAACCCATTTTCACTCAGAAAGGGTCCTATTTTTAGTGAAATTGCAAAATTTCAGAGGTTTTTCATAAAACGGAGCATTTGGACATTTGAAATAAGTTGTGAAAAAATACTAATTCTGAAACTTTCTAATTTCATTGAATCAGATTCTGAAGTCATTCAGTTTTTGCCATTGAAGAAAAGGCCAGGGTATTCTTCGCAAGGAAACCATGACCCTGGACCTCGATCCATCCTTTTGTCCAAAATAGCCCCAATTTTGTGACCTACTACGATGCTGCAAAACCCAGCTGTTTGACAGGGGATTTGGAGAGGACGCTTCCCACAATGGTAAAGGGATGGAAAAGCGTATCTGTAGCTGGTTGCTTGGCTGAGTTTCTGTTGACGTGATTACTTAATGCTGCTGGGATTTTATTGTATTATTAACAATGCTACAGCACTAATGAACCTTGGATAATTATCTTTTTAATATTTTAAAAGTAATTACAGTTTTAAAAAAAAATTTACTCAGTCCTTAGTTCAGCTAAATGCCATTGAAATGTATGGAGTTTGGTCTGAATAAGATCTGCATAATGACTGAAGTCAATGAAACTATGTGTGGAGTAAGGCACTCTTCATCATGAGTAAAGGGATCAGAATCTTGCCCTTCTCAATTTGGATTAAATTATTCCACAGTTTTGAGCTTCTATTGAACAGCAGCAGCATCCTGCAAGTAACAGCTTTCCTCTACCTCGGAAAGATGGTACATTGACTATAAAACAAAACACAAAGAAATTAAAAATAATACTTCATGTGTCAATCATCTTTACTATTCTATCGAGTGTTATATCTCCATTGTATTTGTTACACAAAAGATTGTGGGTTTGTGGAATGTGCTATTATTTTCCAAGCTCATTTTTGCTCTGTCGTTGAGCTGCATGGTGATACCTTTTTCCTTGAAAATGGTATATTAAGGTGATGCATTTTCAGCATTAATGAAAAATATCTTTAGGATTTGATCCTGCTGCTGTTGAAGTCAATAGGAGCTTTGCCATTAACTTCTATAGTATGATTGAGACCTACTTCTTTAACATTGATTTCTATCAATAAAACCATAACCAATATGTTTCTTATATAAGGAAGGAACAAAACCTCTTGAAGGAAAAAAAAGTATATATCATACAGTTGTCTTTCTTTTACGGGCCTTGGTCCTGCTCTCATTGAAGACACTGCCAAAACCGTCAACATCAGTGGGAACAGGATTGGGTCCAGGATGTTTGAATTCTCAATGTTCTCAATTGTTTCATTACAATAGCCAAGTCATTGGGCCAAGATCTGAATACACATCTTCCTCACACCATTTCACAAAAGGCTTCGATCCCAAGAATAGGAGAATACAACAAGGGCATATAAATATGAATGTCAAACCGCCCCCGTGAATGAAATGCTTTAAAATACTGGGGAGTTCCATAGAGCAGTAGGCCATATAAATACAATGAAATGATAATGAGGCCAACCGGTGATGAAGACCACCCACCCGTGGTTTTATTGCTGTGATTTGGAATGAAGGTTCTCAGCGGGGCCATTTCATTTGGATGGCTTTGTCATTTTTAGTACATGCTAAAGTAGCAATTGTGAAAGAACATTTCAGCCGTTGTCTCTGACAAACAGCAGCCAGACTATTTATGGATAACTCCCATCCCATTCTTGTGCCATTGGCCATAGCTGTAGGTAAGAGAGAATGGAAAACTGCTACTTTGTTCCAACGGGTTTTCCCATAGTAACCTTCTGTTAATCCCTGCATACACTCCGCTTTTCCTGGGGGAGGAATGCTTTACTCCACTCACTCATTAGAGGGCTCTCCAGTCTGAGAACTTCTCTGGTATAACGCCTGCTGCCCCTTGGCTGTAGGCTGCCTCAAACTCCATTATATTTACCCTCCTATCCAAATACTTCTTTACAACATTCAGATCCTGGCTGTCAAAGTATTGAGCTGCAGTACATTTATTTAGGATGTGATTATGCCTTTAAGACACAACACTTGTATTTTGGGGTGAGCAAGAGGAGGGCCAGTAAGGAGCAGGAACCCCTATAGGAATGTTGGCTCACTCACTCAGGAACCCTATGTGCCAAACCAGAACATCTCCAAGTCTCTTGGTTCTGACCCTCTCTGATTATCCCTGTTCACTTTCTAGGTTGCATCCACCAATTCCCTAACAGAGAGGAGGTTGAAGACAACTTGCACCTGGGCATGCTGAGAGCAGGAGGATTTTCTGCCATCCAGGTTCTGCTTGGTGGAAGGAAGTTAAACCAAGTTTCAGATAAACATGTTGTCTTTGAAGTATTGATCCAAGCTGAACCTGCAAATCTTTTCTGTTTCATACACCTTTACAAAAAATACCCATCCATCTACAGTTTATGCCACTTTTAGTCTTTCTCACTGTTTTGCAAGCATCTGTGGCCTCAACAGCCTCCTAATATTTTGTATTCTGCCTAAATGTTTTAAGTAAATGAACTGAAAAGAAGTTGATCACCTTAATTCCCAACTTCTGTCCCGAGTTCCTTCTAAGGCAGAGTAACTTTGTTTGACCTTTTCAATTGTGAGATACACTTCTGAGGAAGGTGATCCACATTATTACCACATCATTCCAAGTTATCATTTCAGAAGCTTTCACCACTGGCTGATGTTGAAATATGCCACCTTTGAAGTCACAAAATTCCTTATTCACCCATAGATACTTCCTTCTGCAGTTGCTTAAAGTATGCATGAATTTTTATCTCTCAGTTTTTAACCATTTCAGTTTTGTAGCTAAGGCAACTACAGCACAGCCTGGAAAAATAAGCAGACATAACCTCTGCTATACGTGTATAGTGATGGCTTAACATTTTATTAGCATTGGCAGCAGGAAGTGTTTTATTTTGGGGGTGAGGGGCTATCTCAAAAGGAAACCATTTCTAAGACTGAATTCTAGATAGGTTAGATTTAAGGAACTATATTATTAAGTTACTTTATTGGTATTGCAGTAGCACCTAGGGCTTCCAGTCACAGAGCAGACCCCATTGTGCTAGGCACTGCACAAACACAGAACAAAAAAATAATGGTCCTTGCCTCAAGGAGCATATAGTCTAAGCATAAGAGAAGACAACAGGTGAATATGATAAGCAGATATGGGGAGCACAAGGTAAGAATGAGACAGTACTAGTCAGCACAAAAGGCAGTGGCCACAGCACACCAGCTGCCTAACCATTGTTGAGATGTTTGTAGGCTAGATCTCTTACTCTTGGTTCTACCTCTTAAAGTTGGAGTTGTAATCCAGGATGGGATTCCTGGGCTACCACCAAGGACAAACATACAATTCGCAAATTTGTAGATTCAAAGGTCAGAAGGGACTATTGTGAGCATCTAATCTGACCTCCTATATAACAAACACTATCTTAATTCCCCCAAATAATTCCTAGAGCATATCTGCTAGAAAAACAGTCAATCTTGATTTAAAGATGTCCAGTGATAGAGTCCACCACAACACTTGTAAATTGTTCCAATGGTTAATTACCCTCACTGTTACAAAATTGACACCTTATTTCCAGTCTGAATTTGTCTAGCTTTAATTTCCCCCATTAGATCATGTTATACCTTTCTCTGCCAGACTGAAGAACCCATTATCAAATATCTGTTCCCCATATAGGTACTTTTAGACTGTGGTCAAGTCATTCCTTAACATTCTTAGTTAAATTAAATAGATTCAGCTCCTTGAGTCCAAATCATATTTTTCTAATCCTTTAATAATTCTTGTGGCTCTTCTCTGAACCCTCTCCAATTTATCAACATCCTTCTTGAATTGTGGACAGCAGAACTGGACAGAGGATTCCAGCAGCGATCTCACCAATGCAACTACAGAGGTAAAATAACCTCTTTACTCCTAATCGAGATTCACCTTTTTATGCATCCAAGGATCACATTAGCCCTTTTGGCCACAGCAGCGCATTGGGAGCTCATGTTCAACTGATTATCCATCACCCCTCCCAAATCTTTTTCCAAGTCACTGCTTCCAAGAATAGAGTCCCCATTCTGTAAATATGGCTTATTCCCATATGCATACATTTAGCCACATTAAAACACATGTTGTTTGCTTGCACCCAGATTACTAAATAATCCAGATCACTCTGTATCAGTGACCTGTCCTCTTCATTATGTACCTCTCCCCTAGTTTTTGTGTCATCTGCAAACTTTTAGTAATGATTTTGTTTTCTTCCAGGTCATTGATAAAAAGATTAAATAGTATAGGGCCAAGAACTGATACCTGTAGCATCCCACGAGAAACACACCTGATGGATGATTATTCTCTGTTTACTATTACATTTTGAGATCTATCAGTTAGCAATATTTTAATCCATTTAATGTGTGCCATGTTAAATTTTATATAGATCTAGTTTTTTAATCAAAATGTTGTGCAATACCAAGTAAAATCCCGTACAGAAGAAGTCTAAGTATATTACATCAACACTATTACTTTTATCAACCAAACTTGTAATTTCGTCAAAAAAATTACTTTGACAGGATCTATTTTACATAAATCCATGTTGATTGGCATTAATTATATTACCCTCCTTTAAGTCTTGATTAATCAAGTCACATATCAGCTGCTCCATTATCTTGACCGAGAATGATGTGATACTGACAGGTCTATAATTACTCAGGTTGTCCTGTTTATCCTTTTTAAATATTGACTCAACATTAGCTTTCTTCCAGTCTTCTGGAACTTTCAAAGTGTTCCAAGACTTACTGAAAATCAACATTAACGGTCCTCAGTCACTGATTTTAAAACTCTTGGATGCAAATTATCTGGACCTGCTGATTTTAAAATGTCTAACTTCAGTAGCTGCTATTTAACATCCTCCTGCTGCACCAGTCTGAGATAGCTTCTTCAAAACCACTGCAGTCACACAATGGCCAAGCTTTTGAAAAGCTGCTGTTGATGTTGAGTGGGGTACCCAACTTGAGACTTTTAGAAGGGACCTGATTTTCAAAAAGTTCTACACATCTGCCCTCTGAAAATGATGGGCACCCAAAACTTGCGGCATTCAAAGCCACTGTTCATGTCTGAAAATCTTGGCAAATCTGTCTGACTCAGGATTCATTGTTCACAGGAAATTTTCACACCTAGCAGACTGTTGGTGTCATACTCTTAAATAATTAACAATAATAGTAATAATTAGTAATGTAACATGGTTTTCCTTATATAAAGCCACAACAGTAATTTCTGTCCACTCCTCTAATAAAAAAAACACGCCCACCCACCACACTATAAAGTAGTACCGAGACCGACTATGAATTGTGGGGATGCACAATTGGTCTAGAAGTGCTCCCACAGAGCATGCCAACATTGGAAGTCTCCCCTACTCCCACTCCTTCTCATAAAAACTTGCAACTCCTTCCGCCAGTCCTGCATACTCCAGGGTTTCTCTGAAAACTCTACAAATGACGGGTTTTCCTCATGTCAAATAGTTCATTGCTAGCATCACATTACACTATCTTTAATTCTTAGCATGTAGGGAGAATTTAGTTTAAGGGAACTCCCTTTCATGTCAAATTGGTCCTTTGTTATTGTTCAGAAACAAGAAGATTTATCTCATAGAAAGATCAGTAGAACATGCTTGGCAAAAAATATCAACTTTTTTGCCAGTTAGGAGTCCTGGAAATGACATGTTTTCAGATCTCAGCTTCTGAGGTTTCCTTTTCCTCTTTCTTTCATATAAGCATTTCTATGGCTTATATGTGTCAGTGTGGTATCTGAGCAACTCACCAACATGAATGAATGAAGCCTAAGAACACCTATATGACATGGGGATGTGTCATATTCCCATTTTACAGTCTGGAAATTGAGGCCCACATAGGTTAAGTGACTTACTCAAGGTCATACAAGAAGCTTGTTGGCAGAACTGGGAAATGAATCCAGCTCCCCAGGCCTGTGCCTTAATTGTAAGACTGTCCTTGCTTCTTACAACTCCTTCCTTCTTCCTACAGCCCCACTCTTCTCAATACACCAAATATAGATAATCGAAAAGGAAGACTGTGGATGGGGTAGAAGAATTCTTTGTATTTTTTAATTTGGGATAGCTGTGAGAACAGACTATAAGAAACAGGACTACAAAGAGCCAAGTAAGTTCACATGCGTTTGTTGTGTCCAAAGAGAGTTGCTTTCTTTTGTAGCAGTATCCTCCACTCATCTGTGCATCTGGCCTTTTATTTGCTACCTCTTCTGCTGTAATGAAGAATGACAGAGCTGAAGAACACATTTGGGTGCTGAGTATTCTCCAGGATGGGGTAAAGCCTTGGATCTGCATGAACCAGGTGCTTGGGGCAAGAGAATCTGGAAAGATATTCAAATAGCTTTCAAAAATATAGATGAATAAATATATTATGGGCAAAATTCTCACACTTCATTCTCAGTTTTTGCTAGATCTCTTCATGCCATCAGCATTGCAACACATGCTTACAAATTCCTATTGCAAATCCAGGCTTAGTTTGTGTGGGTCTGATTGTGGGAGTGGATCCCATAGCTGCTCTCTAGAAGCACGTGGTCATTCAAGGTGGCTTGTTCCAGATGCCAGCACCGAGCAATCACACTAGTGCAGGATATCTCAAACTGTGAGGCTGAGCTCCATGGCATGGCATTGCTCTAATCCTTCCTAGGGGACACAGAAGTCAGCCCAAGGAAATTGATAAAAAGGAATATTCCATCGTTCTTGCCTAATCATTGTCCATGATGATTCAGTGAGAGCAGAACCATGTAATCTACATGGAAGATTCAACAGAATTCTACTCTTTTTGAATCTTCAGTGGAAACGAACAAGAACATTTAAAAGGCTGTCCTTGTGTACCCACAGGAGAGGCCCAACTAGTTTTCTGTATTTTAGGGGAGGAAATATGGGGAAAAATTAAAGAAACTTTGCCCAAGTAATAACAACATTTGAAACCGCAAGTGATCACTTGCATAATGTAGGGGTAACAGCGCTTCTGACTTAGGTGTGTTAACTCTGGTACCCAAGGATTGGTGGAAGAAATATCCTTTAAGGATGGATTTGAACAAAGAGGGGATGGTCCCCTAGTGGTGCGCCAAGAAGTAAGGAGTGTAGCTATTATGACAACACCTGCTTTGCAGCTGTAGCTGTGTCACATGCCACAAACGGCTGAAAACTTACCAGCTTTCTCTTGGGACCTCCTAATGACAGTAAAAAAGGCTTGACAGAGTTCACACAGAAGTTACGTGACTTATGGCGCAAGACAGTTGTCCACAATAATCCCTCATAGAATTTCAGAATATCCATTGGGACCCTGGCTTTCAGCAGAAAGATAAATGTGCTTCAGATAATGTAATACACCGATTAGAAGAGCTGCAGTGCTCTGATAAAGCAGAGAAGTTTGTTTCTGTATTGTTTTGTGTGTACACTTACATGGTAAGGTCTAGGGCACTGGTTCTCAACCAGGGGTATGCAGAGGTCTTCCAGGGGGTACATTACCTCATATAGATATTTGCCTTGTTTTACAACAGGCTATATAAAATGCACTAGTGAAGTCAGTGCAAACTAAAATTTCATACAGACAATGATTTGTTTATACTGCTCTATATACTATACTCTGAAGTGTAAGAATATTTATATTCCAATTGATTTATTTTATAATTACAGTAAAAGCTGTGTTATCTGGCACTTTGCCAATGAAAGCTCTAGAAACCAGCATTTCTGACACCTCCCAGTACAAATCTTCAATAGGGTTGCCAGGTGTCTGGTTTTTGACCGGAACGCCTGGTCAAAAAGGGCCCGTGGCAGCTCCAGTCAGCATCACTGAGCAGGCCATTAAAAGTCAGGTTGGCGCGGGGCGGGCAGGCTCCCTACCTGGCTCTGCATGGCTCCCCGGAAGCAGTGACATGTCCCTGGTGCTCTTAGGTGGAAGAACAACCATGGGGGCTCTGTGTGCTGCCAAACCCCATGTCAGTGATTAGCAAATAATCATACATAATAATAATCAGCTCATCAAATCAGTTTCATTAGTTGTAGCTAGAAAGCACAGATTTGCTCTTCAGCCCTGCAGAAACACAAAGTGTCTCATGCCTCCCCATCTGGTGCATCAAAAACCGGGGGGGGGGGGGGTGGGCCTGGAGGCTAGGCTGTCCATACAAAACTGAAAAAGGCCAGCATGCAATGTCATACTGCAGGCATGACATGTTTTTCACTTCACTGACATGCAGGCCACAGGTCAGAAAATGCTGCAACCCTTCTCAGATCCCCAGCTAAGTAATTTCTGGTCAGTTATGTTCTCTCACACACTGGGTCCAATTCATAAATAATAATTGGAGATATACCTATCTCCTAGAACTGGAAGGGACCTTGAAAGGTCATCAAGTCCAGCCCCCTGCTTTCACTAACAGGACCAAGTACTGATTTTTGCCCCAGATTCCTAAGTGGCCCCCTCAAGAAGTGAACTCACAACCCTGGGTTTAGCAAGCCAATGCTCAAACCACTGAGCTATCCCTCTCCCTCATCATGGAGGCAATAGCAATGAAGTCAGTGGAGTTAACACCAGGATCCAATTTTTAGACCCTATGTTCTCAAAAATTGTCACCGATTTTAACTCTCAGGGTAGGTCTATACTTACCTGCCGGGTCGACGCGTAGCGTTCGACTTCTCGGAGTTCGAACTATCGCATCTAATCTAGACACGATAGTTCGAACTCCGAACGCGCTCCTGTTGACTCCGGAACTCCACCACCGCGAACGGCAGTGGCGGAGTTGACGGGGGAGCCGCGGACTTCGATCCCGCAGCGTCTGGACGGGTAAGTAACTCAAACTAAGGTAGTTCGACTTCAGCTACGCTATTCGCGTAGCTGAAGTCGTGTACCTTAGTTCGACCCCCAACCCTAGTGTAGACCAGGCCTCAGTTTTTGGGGTGGGAGGCTAACTAGAGACAGCTATGCACTAATGGCCCAATGATCTGATCTGCTACATCCACTGTGCATTCCATAAGCACCACAGAGTGGACTGAAAGTGGTCAGAGATGATCAGTGGGTAATTTCCCCTTTGTGGGAGAACTCCCTCCTGATGTAAGGCTAGTAGGCAGAGCAACTGATGGGCTGGATACCACCAACACTCGGTGAAAGGGGAGGGAGGGGCCTAAGGAATGGAGCTCTGCTACATCTGATCCTATACTGCCATACAGCCCCTGCATTAATAAGGCCTGGTCTACACTGGGGGTGGGGGGTTGATGTAAGATATGCAAGTTCAGCTAAGAGAATAGTGTAGCTGAAGTCGACGTATCTTATTTCAACTTACCTCCCGTCCTCATGGCGCGGGATCGAAGGCTGCGGCTCCCCTGTCGACTCCGCTTCTGCCTCTCGCCCTGGTGGAGTTTTGGAGTCGACGGGGAGTGCGTTTGGGGATCGATTTATCGCATTTAGATGAGACGTGATAAATCGATCCCCGATAGATCGATCACTACCTGCCAATCCGGCAGGTAGTGTGGACATACCCTAATAACAACAGAGGAGGGGTACACAAGCAGATCACAAGTTGTATAGGTTGGTTTGTTACTTGGAGTTGCTTGACAAATAGTAGAACTTATTCGGGCCTGTTAATGGGATCTGGTGTGCAGCTCAGCACTTTTGAAAAAATTAGGCCACTTACCTCAGTGCATAAACATGGATGCAAGAGCCTAACTTGAGGCACCCATATTTGACAATCATAACCTAAGGAGTACTTGCTATGAAAACGCATTGGCCCAATTATGTGCATAAATACTGTTCAAAGAATTCTAAAAAACGAACAAATCTGTAAAACTGACAATATGTTGGCAGATAACACATGTACAGAAAAAAGGGCCAAAGCCAATGAATAAATTGTTCACAACTAACAGTTCTACCAGCTGTAGTCACAATGGAGTGTAACAACCAAGGTTACTTGTGTAGTACACAGGGCCAAAGGAGCGTATTTTGTCCAGACATCAGATTGCAATGCAACACTGCAATGTGCTCAGATTTTGTGAGCTCAACACAGAGCTGGGAAGATCACAGAAATGCTGGGATGATTGATAGTCAAATCTTTGATGTTGCCAAGTGTCCATGCAGAGGTATCCATTGCTTACACTCCATTTCCCTCTCGGCATAGTACTTTTCGGGGTGGATGGAATCATAAATTTCAGAAAAACAAAATAGCACAATGACATGTCACACAGGATTCATATTCATTTGCACAGCAAGGGAATGTACAGTTTAAGGGGAAATATAACATACTGTTTGTCTTCTAATATTCATTACTTAGGCATAATAAGGCGCATTACAGAAGCAGATAAGGTGGCTCCCCATTGTGCATAGGTTTTAGAAGACATATGTTTGCCCCTTCACTGTAGTTTTCCCTGTTTTTGTCGGTTTATGTCATTCCCTTGACGTTGTTTCAGTGCAATGCTTGTTGATGATTTTCATTGTGTTTCTAAAAAAATGCTTTACAGGAAGCTGCTCAGTTCTTACCAGAAGACAACGCTAAATCATGCAATTGGCAAATCTCTGCTAATGAATCCACTCAGAGACCAAGGTAGTTCTATAGGAAACCTGGGTTTTGTTAGCATTTTCCCACTGATTTTAATAGATTCAAAGGGCGGCATTTTGAACTTGGCTACATCTTTGTAACCCTGAAGGGAGCATTACAGCAGGCAAAACTTTGTCTGCTCTCTGGATGTAATAAAAGTTAATTTTAAAAGTGCTTTAGTTGATGCAATATAACCATATTTAAACATAAACAAATCAATTTTTTTCATTCATAGGCAGCAGTTCAAATTAAAATGTGCCAGTTCTGCCTTCAGTTACACCCCAGTTATACCTGGAGTTGCACCCATATAATTAAGCACAGAGACCTAAGAACCATCTGAATTTCATATTTCAGTTGAAAACAGCTATTATTTTTATAGCTAGAGATAGAATGAAATTGCATGGTACAACTATAAACATGGATGTCGGAATAGCAGCCAACTTTAACAACAACACTATGATTACTATCCTAGTACAAAATTAACATGAGGCCATTAAATAGAATATACTGTATAGATGTGAAGAGGAGCAGAATTTTTGAAGTTTGATTTTTTTATTATTATTTGATGGTAAATTAAAATACTTAGCCCAAAGAGATCATTTGACAGCGCCTCAATTTTGTCACTTACAGGCGCAAAGGGCAACTTAGCACATAGCATTTCTGTTGGGTATTTTTCCTCTGTAATTTTAAAAGGCACCAAGTGGCCTGATCCAAAGTCAACTGAAATAGATGGAAAAACTCCCATTGATTCTAACGGGTTTTGGATCACGCCTAAAGAGAGCACATCATACTCAAGCTGGGATGTTTGCTTTTTTTTTTTTTCCTGGCCTTATAAATGCTTAATGTGGCATTTTAAAGTTCAGGTGTTAAAAACAGGAATGATAGCTTCATGAAGTGTTTGTCAGTGTATTGCAGAGTTTAGAAAGCTGTTAGAAATGTGAATATAAATGTTACTGTGCATACACAGTACAGGGACAGAGTTTAATTTAGTTGGAGCTGCTGGCACTCAGTACTTCCCGTTATAAAACCCTGGTTTCAGTTGCTTATAGCTTCGCCAGATTTGAACCATTTGGGTGTCTGCGCAGGCTGAATTCTTTGAATCTCTTCATTCCAGCAGCTAGGGCTGAAAGAAAAAACACCAAATATCATAAGGAGACTTGCAGTAAAACTGTGAGAGCTGGCCACACTGAAAAATGAGAGACGTGGGCAGAGACAGAAACATGTGAGGGAAGGGAAGGACAAGAGAAGTGGGAGGTAAACAGCAAGGAGAACAGGGAGAGGTGAGAGAAAGAGAGCCAGAGAGGCTGAGAGGTTAGGCCAGAAGGAAAGGCAGCCTAAAAGACAGAGCAAGGAGTAAGAAATAAAAGATACACAAAGCATTAAAGGCAGTAAATCTTGACCTAATGTATTCAACTTCCAACATTTTATTTTATTCCCCTGGTGCAGAAGGGGAAGACGAATGGAACAGAAGGTGCTAATTGTAAGTCCCAGGGGCCTGGAAGGGAATCTTTGGTCAGACCGCAGTACTGAGTGGAAGGGCATGGTATTGTACCTGCTTGTCCTACTTTCCCATTTACTGTCTAGCCCTAGAGGTCAAGCAGCAGAAAAATAACTTCCAATGTACTTCAGTTATATTTGTTTTCCAAATAACTCTGGGAAGTAGTTACAGGCACCTTGGAGGACGGAGAAAGAACCAGGCCGGGGGTGGGGGGTAAGGGCAAAGGGGAGAGGGCAAAGACACAGGCTAGAGAGAAAGATAAAGGACAGATGGGGAAGGAGAATAGGTCAAGAGATGCAGACAGGGAAGGAGCCACAAGAAGAGGACAAAGAGAGAAAACAAACCTTTTTATATTTTGAATTTTATTAAATAATGTACCCTTGAGCGTATGTTAATTAAGCTCACATTTCTTCCTCATGGTGGTTCTTCTCCTAGATAGCATGGTGCTGGGGATGGTTGCTGTCTAAGTACCACAGATAGATAGATCTGTTGATATTATTATCTGAACTGCACTTTCATCATTTGCAAATTCTCACTGGAAACCCTTGATGAAAGGACACCCTTACTATGTGCGGTCACTCTTTACACATTGTGAACCAAAGCTTTAAAGCCCAAGTTGTAGGGCGGGGGCAGGCAGACTAGTTGTGCACCCACCATGTCAGCAGAAACCTGCATTTACAAGGGCATATGTGAGATTTCCCCCTCCCCTTTTTTAAAATGTGCAAGGGCATTTTGTGCATCTCTCTCATTTTGCGAAGGTTTTTAAATTTGGCCCTCACTAACATACACACAGACAGACTCGCTCATGCTGGTAGAAAAAGCGAGTGTATCTGCCTGACCCTGAGAAGAATGATATGTTTATACTTGCAGTAGTTGCATTGCTGCCTGGAGTCAGTATGTAGGCAATAGGTGCTCCTCTTGCGCGAGCTGCATGTGCCTACTGAACACATTTGTCTGTTGAAGTTAATTTTAAAAGAGCAAAATCTCTCTCGACTTCAGTAACAATGTTTGCAGGGATGATTTCACTCTATCTTTCAAAAGTAAAGAAGAAAGGTACAGTCTGGATTGGAGCTGGTCAGATTATTCATTACAAATAATTTATCTGACCAATTTAGCCCTCTTTTTACGACCATAAACGATGCACACACAGTTCACACTGTTTACAGATATGTTCCTTAGTCACAATTACCTGCCAAATAATTTGTGAAAACAAACAAAAAAACAAACCTTGGTTCCCCTAGGGATTGTCTGCAACCCATTTACTCAGAGTCCTGACGAATCATTATTTGCACTGTATGACTGGTCGCCTAAACCAAGTGATAATGCTTCTATGAATGACCTAAACAGGAAGACAACCTTTTTCTGTTCACAAATTATCCATGCACCATTCAACAGACCTATTGTGAGAGTCATAAAAAGTTTTTTAAAAATGCCTGTAGAAGACTTTCTGCAGCTCCTCTTTTTGTGAATATTTACTTAGTAATGATATAGCATCCTAGGTGGGCAACAGAACTGGTGGGTCACACTGCATGATCAGGGCCTAAATTATGACAAGGACAAAAGGAGGAGAGGGAATGGGTAAGTGGGTGACAAGGTTGACCACAGCCATGATTAATCAGTGACATGGGAGGCTAATACATTTGCCTCAATTTGAGAGCTACATAGTAGGGTTGGGTTTTTTTTTTTCCGTTTGCTTTTCCTTTCATAAACACATTCTCACTAATGCGAGCAGAGCAAATCTGTGGGTTTTCTTCACAGGAATATTCCCTTTAAAAAACAAAGCAACCTGTATTCACACAGCTTTGGTCTGGACTCATGTTGCAGCAGTACTGTGTCACTTTCTGGATTAAAATTTTTAATCAACACTGGCAGTAGTGTTAAGTAGAAATGGTCTATACAGTCTTAACAGGAGAGAGAATAAAGCTTAGACAGGTATTTCTGCTTATATGGGAGCGCTTCCCAAATCTAAAATCTGAATCAGAAGTGCCATTTGTCTGGGTGGGAAAAAGAGTAACAGGGAGACAGATGTTTCTCTCATTAGTTCTGTTCTGAGACAGGATTGCTATTATGACATGTCACCATCCTGGAGGGCCACTGATACAAATGCACAGCAGGACAGCTGTGTTTGAATTATCAGTGTGATTTCCACTGGGGCACGAGGCACAGCCCATATTTTTTATTTTGACGCAGTCGTGCAACAGTCTTTTCTGAATTACTGTATTAAACACACTGTTTTTAAAAAAATATACAAAACCAGGCCGTTTCCTTGGCCCTTCCCAGCCCTATCAAAGAGATATTCAAGTGTTTCAGTTTAGAATCACTCTAAACATTGTGTTGGTCGCCATTCAATTTCATTCAGACTACCACTGAATATTTCCCAAAAGGGAGATAATTGTCTGTCTAATCACTGGACAGCAATTCAGTGTACTCAAGGCCCAGAGTTAACAAAACCCAGATCCAAACAGTCAGTGAACAAATTAGGTTTCGTAAGAGTCCTTTAAAAATGCTGCTTTCCTTCAAAACACATTCATTCAGGCCCTTGAAGCACTGGAACTGAGCAGGAGACAGTCCAGGAAAAGGTTGAATTTCCATGCAAGGCAGACAGGATTTCCTGCAATGGGTCAAGAAAACATACCTTCCTATTGTCCTAGTTATTATCACAGAAAGTCCCTGTGCTTCGCTGAGGACAATGTGAATTCCTACTCTTGGTAACTAAGGAAAACATTCAGGTTAACGTTTGGCATGTTGTGTGAAAGTGCTGCTGACATTCCTGACAGGAGAAGTCAGTATAAAAAGAAGGCGTTTCCTTATAGGCTGTCATGTGTGCTCATGGACATCCCCCTCCAACAGTTGCTTGGCCAGTGATGTGGAAAATCAGTGGCAGTCTAGGGATAAACTATATTTAGGCTTGGACAGATTATACTTTTAATGGTAAATGTTGATTTTACTGTGCACACACAAACTGGAGAAGAAATGTTTCTATCAATAACAACTAAAAATTTACAGATAGGCAGAGTAAGAAAAATGCTGCTTGAGAACTTCTTAGACTTCAAATTAAGAATGTTTACTTGGTATATTTTGACGTGTGATGTTGAGAATTTGTGTTTTAACAGGTATAAAGCTTTAACTATTTGAATCTTAGCATCTACTGTTATTAAATAATTATTGTCTGATCCTACCTATCGTCTGATCCCCACAATTTCCTGCAACGGTGAAAATTTAAATACAGAATTTTTTTAAAAAATACTTAAAAATAAATATCTGTAAATCATAAATCAGCTGTATCCACCTTGTCACCTTTTCCCTAGACCTGCGGAGGGTGTTTCACATGACCAGGGCTCAGTGCTATGGAGTGGTGTGAAGCGTGGGCAGTCTGAGGGTAAGGTCACAGGAATGGAAATCTACCCCCTGGATGGAAAAATGTACAGAAAACTGTGAGGGGAACCTTGAAGAGCTTCCTACCCCACACCTGGATTTGCTGCCTAGGTTGTATGAACTGGCCCTAATGTCATTTACTCTAGATTTACACTCGTGTAATGCTGTTGAAGTCAATGATATTGCTGTGGGTTCACTCTAATTTAACTGAGAGCAGAATCTGACCCAGAGTGCAATGCCTTCAAAGTATGTAGAACCATAAAGGGAACATCTGTCAGTGCCCCCACATAGTGAGGCAATGGTCACCCATTGCTAGTACTATGAGGGGAACCTCCTCTTGGGTTGTTGGGTGACATACACCCCATGACAAGTCAGAGTAAATGAGTTTTGTGTGGCAAATTCTGAGCCAACACACCTGCCTCCCAGTCACGTGTCAGATACAAAGGCTTCCCTGCATTATTGCTTTGTCTATAGGCCATCCCCAGCCATGGCTGTTCTGTGATATGCAGGAGCTGGTTCAGCAGGTGGATTTCCCCCATAAAGGAAGGCAGCCATTGGAGCCTGAAAGCCAAACTAGCTCTACTGATGCTTGGTGATATGCTGTTTGAATATAACAGGGGTTGGCAACCTCTGGCACGTGGCTCACCAGGGTAAGCACACTGGCGGGCTGGGCCCAGGGCTGGGTCCAGGCACTAGCATCCCAAGCAGGTGCTTGGGGTGGCAATCTGCAAGGGGCAGCAGTCCATGTGTTTTTGCCCCCAATCAGCGTGCCAAATTGCCGTCCGTGTGCCTTTAGTGCGGCACGTGTGTTTCCGTGGCGGCGGCAATTCAGCGGCAGCTTCTATGTTCAGCTGTCCATGGCGGCACAGCTTCTGTCTTCCGTCTGAATTCTGCCTCTGAATTGCCTCCGCCGCAGAAACACGCATGCCGCCCTAACGGCACAGGGACTGCCCCCGGCTTCCGCGGCAGCAATTCGGCGCACTGCTTGGGGCAGCAAGAACAGTAGAGCCAGCCCTGGCTGGGCCAGTTTGTTTACCTGCCATGTCGGCAGGTTCAGCCGATCATGGCTCTCACGGGCCGCAGTTCACTGCTCCAAGCCAATGGGGGCTGCGGGAAGCGGCGCAGGCCGAGGAATGTACTGGGAGCCAGTGGGAGCCGCAATTGGCCAAACCTGCCGACGCAGCAGGTAAACAAACTGGCCCGGCCCACCAGGGTGCTTACCCTGGTGAGCCACGTGCCAGAGGTTGCCGACCCCTGGAATATAACAGCTGACATTGCACAGTCTCTTATGCTCTACTACCCCACTGAAGAGAGTAATATGCAGAGCTGACTTGCATCTGACAAAGTGGGTATTCACCCACGAAAGCTCATGCTCCAAAACGTCTGTTAGTCTATAAGGTGCCACAGGACTCTTTGCTGCTTTTACAGATCCAGACTAACACGGCTACCCCTCTGATGCAGAGCTGTGTCACCTATGCTGCTTTCCACATAACCTCTGTGGTATCTTTCTGGATAAAATACATAGCAGATGTCATCTGTGACTTCTTCCTCCCTTGTCATTGACCACACTGTCCTTTCTTTCATTTATGGATTTCAGTCAGCTCTCTCGAGTTTTGGGTTTTGCAACAGAGATGGCACCATACTTCCTAGGCAGCTTTGACCAGCAGCCTGCACAAGAGTTCTTCAGACCTATCTCTAATTTGTGACAACTGCTCTATTCCATGATGCACTAACCCGGCAAGAACACAGCCCATATTTCTCCATTAATGGTAGTGATTAGTACAAAATCATTATGAACAGGTGAGAGAACAGAATTCAAAGACTATAGGTAAAGGTAAGAATAGAAATGTAGGCCTCTTGCTTTGGATCTTCGGTATTCTTCGTTCTCGTACAAGGTAAAGCAATGAACAAATACAAACATATTCTTTTATTAAGTTATTAATTGGCTTTGTATTGTACCTGTCATGGAATTTTATTTATTTCATTGTTATTGTTGGAATTCTTTCTTCCCCACTAAGAACATTTTAAAAATAAAATACAAATCCAGTAATGGGCATAAAAATTGCACTTCAATCAACAACTTACTCATAAACACAGGTAACAAAATATAATTAAATACCAAATTACCCGTGTTAAGTAGAAGTGGGCCCTGTAGTACGTGGTTGACACATACGAGGGTTGGTAAGAAACTAGGCTTTATCTTAGGCCTCAGTTATCTGGATCAGAGTGACAAATGTCAGTAGCCCTCTCACCAGGGGCGGCTCCAGGCCCCAGCACGCCAAGCATGTGCTTGGGGCGGCAAGCAGCAGGGGGCGCTCTGCCGGCGCTGCGAGGGCGGCAGGCAGGCTGCCTCCGGCGGCTTGTCTGCGGAGGGTCCGCTGGTCCCGTGGCTTCGGTGGACCTCCCGCAGGCATGCCTGCGGAGGGTCTGCTGGTCCCGCGGCTTTGGCAGACCTCCTGCAGGCGTGCCTGCGGGAGGTCCGCCGAAGCTGCGGGACCAGCGGACCCTCCACAGACAAATCGCCAGAGGCAGCCTGCCTGCCATGCTTGGGGTGGCAAAATCCCATGTGGCCTCTCACATTACAGGGGCCATCAGTATATTCTAACTCTAGTGACTACTGTTACAGGCCCAACCTCCATTTTGGATCCTACTCAAAATCTGAACTCCCAACTGGAGACTGGAGAGGACTTGGCTTTGGTGCTCTGGTTCATGCTCATCTCCACTGTTAAGAGTATTATATGTTCGCTACAGCATTTTTACAAGTGTGTTATTCCTTTGTGCCCAGGGCAGTGTTTCTCAACTGATGGGTTGCAACCCCTGAGGAAAGGGTTCACGAAAGCCAGTCGGATGGGGTCATGAGGCATTGAAAATTTTATTGCAATCAAAAGCAAAGAAAATCTGTGCTTTGCTTCTCTCTTATCCTTCAACATCTCCAAACACACACACATACAGAAATGAATTTAAATATAGGTAAGCATATCCTCATTAATCAATGCATTTACTACAAAAGTAAGAGTTAAAAAAATGGAAAAGGGATTGCCAAAAATGTCAACAGGATGCATCACTAAAATGTGAAGCACTGCAGAGACCCTTCTCGAATGTTGCCCAGATAATAGAAAATAACCAGATAACTTGAAAGACAGTGAAAAAAAAATGACATCCAAGAAGATTCCATGTAAAATATTACTGTTAGATTTAGGAGAAATAAAAATTTGTGCACACAACAGATGAAATATGCATCTTTCAATTTATTACAGATAAAAGGAGTGTAGGAATGGGAGCCAAGAATTCCTCCCATCCATCTTAACCTAAAGAGGCTCAAACTAATGTTGTCATCGGAGGGTAAGACTGATTTGTCAACTACAGAGTATGGCAACAATAAAGGAATGTGTGAAATCAACTGTCCAGCCCCATTATTAATTCGATTTAATTTGTAGACTTTCTCCCTGTTTAAATAAGTGTATTTCCTTTATATGTGCCATAAGTATGTTCAGCTATAGTGTACATACATGTAAGAGACAGGTGACATATACCAAACAGAACTGATTCCATAATAGAACAATAATTGGGTGTAATACTTCACACTTCTTAAAATAATATCTTAAACTATGAGGAGAAACTTAGTTCAAGGTATCCATTGAGTCCACCAATGCCCTACAGAGCCAAACCTACACCACTTACGCATGTGAGTAATTTTAGGCATTAGATTAATGCCTTTGAACTCAATGAAACTACTCACGTAGGTAAAGATACTAACTTGCATAGGTGTGTGCAGAATCAACCCCTGCATTTGCAGAATTGTTAAGCTGGACCATGATCTCCAAAAAATATCTGTAATTCATTTATAATGTAAAATTTTAAAATAACTGTGCTCCTCTCTCACTCCTTTCCACCTAGTCTAAGAAATCTGACATGCACTGTGTAAAAAGGATTGTCACCAGCTGTTAATATAAAAGCAGCTTTAGCTCTTCCCATGTATCCCCCCTTGACTTCTCTTGTTCACACATATAAAGTGTCGGAAATCAGTTAAAATGGGTTTAACTACCAACACCGCTGCCATCACCTCCCGCAAACAGAGAGTGAGAAAAGGAAGAAGAGTTGAAGAAACAAACTGCCCTACTTAGTTACTGCTAAGGACAAAGCATACCGGTTCTGAGCACTGGACGCCTATACATACTTGTTACCCTGGCATCTTCTCAAACAGTTCCTTCCTGCTCCTCTTCAAAATATGCCCTTCCCACCATGTGTCCTCTCCCTGTGATCTTTACTGAGGTGGATCTAAAAAGGCCATTTCATCTAAGCATCCAGCCTTTCCACTCACCTGTTAGTACCTGTTCAGCACAGAGCTGCTCTGGGCTATATACCAGGAATCCCTCACCCCCATTCCATAGCCACTGCTACAGGCACTTGCCACCTGTCTCTCCTGTCTGTGCTGCTTGCTCTTCTGAGGAAGACTGGACTTAACTGTAAGGGGAGGTGGCTTTCACTGAGATGACCAGACTTGGAAGGAGTGGTACCCAGAAGGGGGAAGGAGGGACAAAGAAGGACTTACTGTTGACAGGAGTTCTTATTCAGACCCATTCCCAGTGCTCACACACCCTCCCCATGCCTGGCACGTAGCCCCTGAGTATCATCACACTTGGAAATTAACTACTCCATAAATTACATCCACCTGGGCATGGGCCAGTTTGCTAAGTCTAATATCAGTTATTGCAAAGTGGAATCAATGTATTCAGCTGATATAAGGAAGGCATGATAAATACTATTGGTTTTTGCTCTTCAGACAAAGTATTTCTGGCAATTCATAGTTATAATCATTTGATGGATAACAACCAAAAGTGCCTTCCTGGCAGCACAGCATTTTTTGCTGAGAGACTGGAAGAATCTCCTTTGCTTTCTATATAAAAACCTACTGATGACTCATGTAGAACTCAGAAATCGTCCTAGTTAGAGACAAATAGCAAGTTACATTGCAGAGATGGAGAGATAAGTCTGAGTCACAAAGTTGGACTAGAGATCAGGTATCAAACTCTCGAAGGTCAGGGTTATATGGACATGGAGGTTTTTGTTTGGGCCCCTCTTTTCTTTTTCTCTTGGTAAGTGTTTAACCACTGCCTCACTAAATCCTTTCTGTAGAATCAGGATTCTTATAGTCTTTTACCTTCTCCTCCCTTTGCCGCCTTTTTACTTTTTTGGTTACTTTATTAAGTTTCTGAGGCAATTAAATAAGGGTTTCACTATAACACATCTACCTCCCTTAGCCACCAAAGCACACCGGCTTATATAATTATATTGTGCACAAAAAACACCCTCTTGAAGAGAACATTATTAAGGTTGCAATTCAAGCACACAAAAGTTAGGAAATGCTAGAATTAAAATTACCTGTGCAACTTTAATTTGACACTCCCCACCCCTCCGGCCCTAGGACTGGCTTCCTGCTCTAGGCGTTGCAACATAGGGCATGGGTTTGCATGCGATCGTGACCCCCAGGTGCCATAATCACTATACCATTTACTCAGATATAGCCTAGCTGCCCCTCTCACTCTCCAGCCTCTTCCCCTCTGCACCAGACCAAGACAAGGGCTATGGTGCCTGGGTAGAGAGTGCAGCAGGCACAATAATGTATGAAACTAGCAAGCCAATAGATATAATTGAAGATGGTACCATCAATGACCCATCATTTCCCCCAACCCATAACAAAACCTGGCTCTGCCCCATACCCAGTACTTAGCATTATATAGCACCGTATATGTTCTAAGCATGACTCCCTCTGACTTCAGCTGCAGCTGTGAGCGTTCAGCACTTCTGCAAATCAAACCCCACAATCTCATGTTGGGCAACCAGAAAATAAGGAACACACTATTAGTGACCCCTGGGAAAAGTTTAGTTTAATTGACTTAAACAGCATTGTAACAAGACAACCTGCCCCTTAATAGCCCAGGGTGGTGGGTGGGAACAGGGAGCAGCTGACCCTGCTCCAGAAAGAAGCCCAGCAGACAGGTGCTGGGAATCAACTGAGACAGCAAATCAGCACCTCATGATTGGCCCACATTCTCAGCTGGACAATATAAAGGAGAATGGATGCCTATGGTTGGGGAGAGGAAATACTTTCTAGCAACTAAAGCAGAAGGTAGCATGCTGGCAGAGTCTGGGTGTAGTACCCTCCCCGGTGGGTTGAAAAGGGCCTTATCTGGTAATTACTTAGAGGCTGGAGGACACCGGATTGAATCCTAACCAGACTGTTATTTATGTTATGTTTTGCACACTTTTCTTTCTTTCTTTCATTGTGAAGACAATAAAAGAAGCCTGAAAGAAGGGACAGAAACCTAACCTGGAAGTGACTGTCTATCCTCAGCTGCTGACTAGGGCCACAAGTGTAAAAACATCACAAAGGAACTCTCTAGTAAAAGTAGGGTTGTAATCTAATTCTCCAGGGCAGTGTTCCACTGCTTTAACCGTGAGACCTTCCCTTCTCTTCCTGCAATCTCCTACCTCATTCACTACTTACCTTCCTACTTCTGAAACAAATGGGTCAGGGGTCCTACAGAAAACAGCCTCATTCAATTACACAGTTCTGATTTATTCCTAAAGCAGGTCCATTATCCTAGCAGTATCTTGCAAACTCAAAATTTCACATTAAATTTTGCCAAGGAAGTGGATTTCACACAGGCTGATGTGTAGAAAAAAAACTGGACACTTGAAATTTTTCATTCCACAAAATTCTGAGGATACAAAAATTATTAAAATGATCAATAAATGAGTGGTACATCACAAAAAAGTGTCACTGTTTTCACCCAGTTCTAAGTAAAATTAAAAAATAAATTAGCTTAATTCTGGATACATATGATAGTTTTTTTGGCATACCAGAGTTGCCTTCCACATATTAAATAGTTAACACAAATAAAAATTCTGAAACCAAAAATGTTTTATGAAATATTAATGGACAGATTGTGCTATACAGGACACCCCAATGCTCAATAAATTTTCAGTATTTGTGAACTGAAGTGTCCTGCCCTTAGAATAAAGTCAGCCAATGAGAGCATTATGATGATGTGATCCTATCTTTCATTTAATTGGTTGAGGGTATCATTCAATATCTTGTTGGAAGAGTTGTATGGATAGAATTTCTCTTAATTGGAACTCGCTGGCCTATGCTCATATAGATGAACTTTAGCTTTCAATTAAGTGTTTTTTCTAATTTTTCTCAAGACTCAGTAACTTTTCCCCCTAAATACAATGCCTAAATTCAAAAATATTTTAAAGAGCTGTCTCCTCATGTCCTCCTTAGAGTTGTAGAACTGCTAGTTATTTACTTAGGAGAATGCATCAGGGGGACGAAGGGTGGCAACCAGGAACAGATGTATTCTAGTGGAGCTTCGCTGAAACTTTATTTAATTGCCTCAAACAACATTAAAGAAAGTAAAAATCATCCATGGAAATATTATAAAGGGTAGGAACAATGTTGTGATTTATTGGTAATGCCACAAAGTAAAAGAGAACAGCTCTATGGGACATCTTTAATGTTTTATGGGCCAGCACACCTCAGAAGCACCACTCAGGAAGGAGTGGGTGTCCCTGGAACATTTATTTACATGCACCCATGTGCATGCACATAAAGTGGTTTTGCTATTGTGGAGGAAATATAATGTTGGATGAAATTAGGCACTCAGCTGCTGCCTGTTTACAGTTTGGGACCGTGGTTCTTAACCTTTTTGCCTATTGGAATCCCTGTCCCATATAGCCAGGACCGCCCCCTCCCAAATAGTGATGTGGGGATGGCAGGGTGGTCATGATGGAGAATTAATGATTTAGAAAAGTTATCCACTAAGGCCCTAATTCCTGATTTTGTGCTGGTCTTTTGTGAAGGGTGAATTTCACATGGAATGCAGGCCTAGATCAAGACCAAGCATAGAAAATTTCAGCCCCAAATGGAATATTTCAAAAAGTTATAACCCCCCATTTTCAACAGTTCATAGCTTATAGAAAATAGTTTGCGTCCGTAATTACAGGGGTTACTGCCAACAAATGCCAGACTGTAAAAAGGTTGCACACAGTTCTCTTCCCATAAACATTACATGGATATTGGACTTTGCAACTAGTAAGGAATGCTATAGTCCTAAATAATCCATCTATTCATTTTCTCCCCATCCCCCCTCCTCCTCCAGCTTAAGCACAGAACGCCCCGAGGCTTGAGGAGACAAAAGATGACAAGGGTTTCCAGATATTTATATGGCATATAAATATGAACCTTTTTACTTGTGAGGTGTTATTTGTTAATTGTCTTGTTTAAAAAATGTTTGGGGGAACTCCAACAGGAGAAAGGAGACAAAAGACTCTCCAATGAGACTGAAAATTAGGAAGAGTCAGAGCTCCAACATGTTCCACTGCTGGGAACAGCAGAGCTGCATTGTGAAATCTGCTACTTTTGGTTCAGAGCCCAAGGGCTCAAATAGAGTCTGTTCATTACAATGTAGTGTGTATATATATATAATAAATACCCTCCAGATAAAACTTTGTAGGTTTGTTCTCCTCCTCCAAGACTTAAAGACAACAGAGCTATTAGGATATTGATGTGCTAGTCAAGCTAAGAGTGAGCTCGGTTGCATGTAATTTGCAAAATGGGCAAATCTGTATATCTGAATGCAGCTGAGACAGGAATATGGTGTCTTTTGTTTTGGTTTGGGGAAAGGGGAGGGGAAGATCACAGCCCTGGAAAGTTTGCAGCATTTTCTAGTAAAGAGCCACTTCAACAGTAGTCTCTGGGTATTAAAAAGGCACAGGCAGCTTGGATATTTGATTACCTCAATATTCTGTAACGCACATGATAAATTCGTAGTCCAAAAGACTAAGAAAGCATTGCATAGGTTCTGCTTTAAGTGCTATTTATTATACAGCATGATATGCACAGAACTCTTATTCACGTGGGAGTTTTATGCAAACATGAAAGTAGAATATGGCTCAAAATTTTAACTTGATGTGATGTAGACATGATTTTCTGTAGAATCTTTTGAAGGCAAACTTCTTAACTTCACTTAAAAAGAAAGGAATAAATAAATTGCTGTAGCATGTAGCAGTATGGTGCTGGATGACGCAATCAGTTTATACCAGTTCCCACATCTCAAACAGAAATGGGGCGGCGGCGGCAGGGGGGGAAGCACAGAAAAAGCTGTTTATCCAAAATGTTTCCCCCCAGAATTTTATTTCATTCAAATTTTCAACTAATTGTTTTTAAGGGATAGATGTACCTCTAGAGATGGAACACTACTGTGGAAAGATGGTAATTCCTCCATAATTAATGCTATGATTGGATTTCCATTTAAAGTACAATTTCTATTCCTTCTAACTTTCTCAAAACTAAATTGAGTCACCCGAATAATCATATGCATATGTTTTTACTGGGAGAGAAGGTGAGGTTTTTAAAGTGTTAAGTAGCCAAGCCTTTTGGGAGATATGGATGTTTTTAAATGGTGGATATTTCCTAACTTTTGACACCTTAGCTCAAAAACGTCTTGGCCTAGAAACTTCAGATTTGTTTAATCATGTCAGCTTTCATGAGGACTGGTGTCTTTGACGGTTTTTGGAAAGTGTGGTTTAATTTTGAAGTGCCATTTGAATTTTTGAGAAATGCACATAGGTCTTAAAGTTTGCAAATTGTATTACATTGAAAACCTGTAGCCATTGACTGTGGATAACAAAGTTCATATTTCAGCTGGCAGCGTATACAGGGAAACATGGATCGTATAGACAGTAATGGCTGCATTGGAATTGATTGGCATACAGGGTTAAAAATGTCTGCTGCCAAAGGTTCTAAGAAGAATTACAGCAGAGCCTCCTGCTGTGCTTGTAACTATTACAAAGACTACTGCAGAGTTTATAAGCTCTGCACAGAACTGGAAAGCTTTGAAAAATTCTTGGTCCCATCACACTTTCCACAAAATAATATGGTCTCCATTCACAATCAAGTTTTCACGCAGGAAGTTTATAAAAACAAGTATAAAAAAAACTTTAGAAAAATCCTTGATCGAAGCTTAATTTATGGAGTTCTTTACTTCAGGGGAAAAAAATCTTATTTGAACAGTGAGGGTTGTATTAAAAATAGTTTGCAAAATAGGGATTAAAAATGAAGGCAAAATTTTCAAAAATAAATGTTTGAAAAATTGGAAATTTAGAATTAAGGTTCTAGTTAGGCTGGAAGGATCAGATATTTTATCAAGAAATGTCAATAAATGTAAATTTCTCTATACATACACAAACCAAGGAAAAGATATTTTCATTGATAATAATCAAAATTTACAGATAGGCAAAGTAAGAGAAATGCTGCTTGATAACTTATTAGAATTTGATTTAAGGCTATTTACTTTGTATATTTTGACATGTGATGTTGACAATTTGTGTTTTAATCGTTATAAAGCTTTAAATTTTTGAATCTCAACATAAATTGTCCTTAGATAATTATTGTCTGACACACATGCCCCATCATTTCTCACATTTAAACATTTAAATTGATAAAAACTGAAAAAAAAGCTTAAAATTAAACCAATCTGTTGAAATTATAAAAAAAAAAATAAAAAAACATTCTGCCAAGCCTACTCCTACTTTACATCAGACCTTTTTCTTGTTTTTCAGTATCCATATACCCTCACTATAATATACCACATGTACACACTAATGTATGCACTACACTCTCACTCCACAGGAGCCACCTACCCAATCACAGACCCTATTCCAATTCATCTGCCCTTTATTAGTCAACTACAACAAATTCTTGCCTCTCAACTTCTACTTGTAAACCAGATATATATCCCTCCCCATTTCACATTCCCACAGGGGTCAAAAGACCATAATGTTTTCACAAAGATTCCTCCAATACCCACCATTAGCTGCCATTCCCCCAAAATAAACAACACAGTGGAGACACAAAATAAAGGCAATAGAACTGGGATAAAGTTAAATTCAGCCAGTCCATTTTCTGTATACAAAATAAAGAACCATCTAACATTATCTTATTGTCCTTCCTGATGTCGGTCTAAGACACATACTAACACATAAGATCTCATGCATTACCATTTAGTTTTAATGTACTAAATAAAAAGTCAGAAACAATTAAACAGTCCTAGATGAAGAATCAGAAAATACTAGGAAAGACCCACTCGCACTCTTGAGACAAAGATTTTTACAAATTTTACTTTGTAGCTCGTTCTACAAGCACTGAACCATCTCACTACACAGGTAATGGGGCATTTGGAACCCTCTGAACAATGTGAACATTCTCCTTGTATCACAATTACGAAAGCCGAGCTGTTAAAAAACTTTGGGCTACAACACTGTGGAAATTCACTGAGTGTTCAGTGACCCTAATAATTTCTCATTTTTATCCTCTGATGGCATGGTCGGCAGGTTGTGCTTTGGGCTGCAGCTGAAACTTGTAGGAGTCCTTGGATGCTGCCTGCAAAATGCACCAGAGCCCTTTACTTATCACTGTATGTCTCTGTTTCTGAATTTAAATTTGATACATCCGAGTGAGGAAAAATAGGCTTTTCTATATGCTATTTCATTTTAGCTCAGAAATTAAATAACTGAAATATTCCTTGTTTAAAACTCAACTTTGAATTTTTCACTGGGGGAAATTTTTCTAGTTATTGGTAAAGCTCAGAATGACCAAAGCTAAGCAAAAATAAAAACATCACAGATTTTTTTTTCTCCAGACGGCATGTCTGAGTAATACTTGGCTTTGTTTCCTGCTACCAGTGCAGCTCAGATTCTCTGTCAGTGGTGGCAGATACAGATATACTAAAAAGGTGCTGGTGCCGGGAGACATTCTTTTGGAAATTACAGTTGCCTGAGATTATCACTGGCCCCATCCCATTCATTCCATTTTCCACAGGGTCCCTTTTCAAATCCAGTATCTGCAACTGTTTGCCAAAGCCAAGCGAAAATATGGCAGCTAGCCCTGAAGGTGTTGAAATAGAAATACAGGGGACATTTTTCAAAGGTGCCTAAGTGATGTAGGTGTCTAAGTCCCATTGAAAGTCAGTGGGACATAGGCATCTTTGAAAACTTTACCCACTATCTGCCAAAATAGATATGGTACCTATCACTGAGGTTTCTAAGTGAGTTTTTCTATAGGGATTTTAATTTCTTGGGCTCCTAGATGTCACACTGAGGATGCTTATGGTGTACCCACAGGCCAACTCAAGACACCTGAAGAGAAAAGGGTTGATACAGTATATCTGTAATCTTTAATAAATTTTATTCAATCTATTTATTGCTGACCTGGGAACCTGCATTTAGGGATGTCTAACAAGAACTTTAGTTATGATATAAACTGTCAGTCACTGCATCTTGCAGGAGGTCAGACTAGATGATCATAATGGTCCCTTCTGATCTTGAATTCTATGATTCTATGATTCTATGATATCACATACTCTATATTATCTTCTTAGAGAGGCAATTCAGTCCAGTGGATACAGCATTGTGTTCTATTTCTGACTGCCATTGCCTCATTGTGTGCCCTCTGGGCCTCAGTTTCTCCATATGTAAGTTGAGACTAATGATACTTCCCCTCCTTTATAAAGCTCTCTCAATGAGATTAGGTAAATTCTAACAGTAGAATTTTTCATGAGTTGGCATAACATGGATAGATTTACAGATAATTCAAGAGCACTGAGAATGTACTGTGTGTCTTTGTTATTACTACTTTGTATAACTCATACTTCTTAACAGGACAGATGTAAAATATTAGACATTCAAATTTTCCTAATAGCAGAAGGACCTTTCCAAATGAGGGGGAGCAGCAATAGTGTTGCACGTGCTACAGAATATAAACAATAAACAGTGCAGACAACTCACACACCTTAATGTCCTTCAGTAGAACAAGGCACAAATTAAGGGCAAGATTGTGGCATCTAGTGACAGCCCATAATAAACAGCCCCAGGAGAACATCAGGAGGCTCCCTGGCTTTGCTAGGTGGAATAATTTACTGCAACCAGGTATACACAACCAGGCAGCTCAAATGGCTGATGCATAGGAGTGTATAGTCATGGCTCCACCTATTGCTTGTGCCTTTCAGTCCTCTTCCCACCCACATGCTCCTAAGGAGAAGAATCTTTTGGGATGCAGCGTCATTGATTCCTTTCCCTCTACACAACCACATAAAAAGGAGTATCTTTACTGTAGTTAATAATTACACAACTGTGAGGTCAGAACCAGACTCACAATTTTAGTAGCTGATAAATGCTGCTGTTTCCAAATTAACCAGGTCACTGGTGACAGGCACATGACACTTCCACATGACATAAATGCAAGATTAATATGAAAAGACGAGATCTGATGACACTTACTTGGGAGAAATTGTTACTCTATTGGAGAATGTGTGGCCCAAAATCACTACTGTCTGTGTTTTCCAAAAAAGTTTTAAGGATGATCTGATATTCCAGGTCCATTTCTGATGGAGCATTTTCATCTGTCCCCCACACTCCAAACAGATTATATTGTGTTTTTTAGTTTATTAAAAGATCAAATGTTGGAATGCTGGATAGACTGAATTCATTTATCAGATCACAAAGTCCTCATAACATTTCTCAGCCTTAATAACACATCTGCTCTTAAAATGTTGTCTCTTGATAATAGCTGGCTGAAAGTGTCTGAATTTAGGGATTATTTGAGACAACAGATTTCCTTCTATTTGGAATTGAATGAGGCATCTGCTCCCTCACCGTCAGCTTTGTGGGATATTCTCAAGGCAATCATAAAAGGGCAGATCATTTTGTACATTATGAGAAGGAAAAAAGACCTCTGTTGGCAATTATGATATTTGGAAAGGTGAATTAAGGACCTGCAAAGATATCACTTCACATCCAAAACTCCTGCTACTTCACAGATTCTCTCCCAGTTTAAGATGGAACACAGATTCAGCAGACAAGTTAATAGAGAGGGGGCAATGCTCATTTTAAGGCCAATATTTGCAAAAAGGGAAGAAGGAAAAAATAATAAGGAAATGAATTACATTCCATCTTGAAATTAAAGAACAGACCTGATGACACATTATAGAGATTAGGACTCAGGATGGAGAGCTAGACAAGGATCCTTGGAGGATTAATTCAACTTCTGCCAATATTTATGCCAAGTTAGTACATTGGAAAACCAGGACAAAAATGAATATTTGCAAATAATTTTACATATATTCATCATCATAGTCTGCACCTACAAATCAGAGAGGCAGAAGTCAAACAAAAACAATCAGAAGACAATTAGAACTCTGAGCTGCAATGAAGCCACTACACTACAGTTAACAGGTACATAGCCAATTTCTATTGGACTTTTAACACTATATTCTACCCTCAAATGCTGACATTCTCCAAAGTGCCAAACAAATGATTGTTTAAAAGTACGTACATCAACACACACAAAGATATTTAGCCTCTTAGTCAAGTGAACCTTCTTCCCAAAATGCTGTGGAGCAATATACCACCTACCTTGAATAAATTTGGATTTGGGAATAATTCTTTACAATTGGGCAAAACTTTACATGTTAAATCCACAGATTTAAGTGCTGATCCTGGAAAGGGGTCCATGCAGGGGGAAAGTTATGCCTGCACAGAATCCCCTTGACTTCACTGGTACTCCAAGAGGACGTATGGATCCACTGGTATAGATCCTGTCACAGGACTAAGTCCTTAGTTTGCCAGTGAACATTTTTCTCCTTTGAAATAGGTAAATATCCTTGTCAGTCTTGACCAAGAATTTCAAAAACGGATGCCCAATGTTAAGAATGGACTTAGGAGCCTAAAGTCAGGCATACATTTTAAAAAATCTTTGTCCTTCTGTATTCTTTATTGACACACTGGAACAGAAGATTAGGTTCTCCTGAAGAATACCAAGGTATTGAGCTGTGTGTTATGACTAATGAAGCCCAGTTTTTTCATGGTGTTTATGTGGATTATGGTATGTGTGGTTTAAACAAAATATATGTGGTACTTTTTTAACCTAAGGAACATTATTTACCTTCTGTGAAGTAGTAAGGTTTTGATATACATAAGGAAATTCAAGAGCTGTAGAGGCCATGACCGGGACTTTCCTGTGCCCAACCAATCCTTAGATGCTAAATATCCCTGTGGGACTATTGGCTGAAGGCTAAACGTAGGCTGATCTAATTTACACCTGGGCTCTGGCCTGGCACAGGAGCAGGTAAGCATATAAACCACAAGTCAGTGCATGGTACATGGCCTGTTATGTGCCTGAGCTACAGAAACCATGAGTCCATTATAGCACTCAACTTGAGGTTAAAGCTTTAGTAATTTATGTGTACAGTTCTGGAGGTTCCCAGTTCAATCCTGGATATTGGCAAAGATGGTAGCCCTCAAAAACACACTTCCTGATTTTGCTGTGTAGCCCTAGGCCAAAGAGCTCATTGAAATATTTCAATGCAGAGTTGTACTGAGCTGCAGAAATCAGATCTGGATCTTGATTTTGAACATACTAATCTTTGTAATGTGATATGGTATTTACATACAAAGATTTAATTCAGTAACAGCTCAATTTCAGAGGCAGGTGTTTTTTTTAGCAGTTTGAGTCAGTCCTAGATCAATTCATCTTTATTTTTTTTTAAATGTGGCTATTTGTATTAAAAAGGGTTTTGGAAGTTTCAAATTTTCCCCTTGGCCACCTTTAAATCTCATTTGTAGTCCCTTACTCCCTTTAATGAAGTCTTCAGTAGTTTATGTTGTTATTAAACCTCTGTTTGGGGAATATCATTTTAATCCTCATTATATGCCAAATATAGATATCAAATATTCATTGTGTAATTGAAATTATAATATACAGCCCCCCAAAGGATCTTTTATATTAATTTAAATTATCCACAATTTAATTAAGATCAGGAATAACTTATGCTCCTGAAAATGTCTTTACTGAAGTGATATTTGCAGATGATAGAATAGAAATAAGTAATGTGCTGTGCTAACGGCACCCTTTTTGGACAAATCCTGTCCCCTTTTGTAGAACAAGAAACATGCAAATCTAGAATTAAAGGGCCATCGTGAACTTGAAAATGAGTACTTTTGTAGTTACAAGTAATAATTAAGATGACTCCATCTGATTTTGCTAGCAAAAGCAAAGTACGTATTTCCCTTTATTTGTTCGGTTTTCTTATTTTGTGCATTTGACAGCACTGTGTGTCATTTTCACTGTTACCCTGTATAATCAGATGGTCAGTTCCTCCACCACTGAAAATGCCCCTATGAACAACATGAGAGCAGAAGAATCCTTATAAAACATATTTTAAATGATTTTCTTTAAAACCAGGAGTTTGTTTAAAAATTATTTGTTTTTAAATCAAGTTACCAGTCTCCTTATACCCTACTGCAGAATATGGCAGAATCACAAAAGTCTTTGAATAAGCATTTCAGCCTACAATAGAATTCATTTAAGCTATTTTTTGTAGCTAATAATATTAAATTAGCACTTATATAGCATTTTTTATTCAAAGCACTTTACAGAGAAAGCGTTGATTCTCTTTAGAATAGATGCTGCTGTAAAGAGATCTATTGGACTATTTTGTTAAAACCAGAAGCACCCATATGGAGCCCCATGGGAGTTAATAACAATAACATATGGCTACATATATTGTGAGCCTCTTGTGATCCCTTGGTTTTTTTTTTAACTCTATTTCTGGCCACTCCCTCTAACACTGCACCAATCCAGCACTAAACTTTCTGGGCAGGCCCCACCATTGCCAGACAATGACCTTCTAGTTGTTATGGATTAAATTGGTTCGGGTATTGGGCAGCAAGGAATCTGAGCCAAATCTGCATCCTCATGAAGGCTTTATTTCCCCTCCTTATATAAACTCCCCTTTCTTTATATACTGGCCTTAAATACACTGCTTGATAAGACAGTGGGTATCACTGCTGAGTGACACAAAGTTCACCTTCTGTTACAAGAGAGCTGCAAGTCACAAGACCTCTGGTCTCGGTAAACTTAGTGAGCAAACAATGACACATAAAGGTCGGGACTGAAACTCACGCCTTCCCAGCCCAATAGCCTGGCCTCTAGAGATCACATCTAGCTGTCTCCTTGCCCCAAAGATATTCATAATTCCATCAAACATAAAATTGAACTTTAGTGGAATATATTAGTCAGCAATAAACATTGCGTTGTGAGAGATGAAAACAGAACCCCTGTTTTCACGTGGGTTTGGTACAGCCCCTGTCTACAGTCCATACACATGGGAGAAGTCCCATGGACTTAAATGGAGTTACTACGATAATAAGAACTGCAAGAATAGGCCTCTACACTGTATATTAAAATTGTGAATGTGACAATTCATGTAGTAATGTCAGAACGCTAACTGCAGTTTAGACAGTAAGGCCCTGATCCTGCAATGAGTTCCATGCAGACAGCCCCCTGTGCCTGTACTAAATCTCATTAATTTCAGTGGGGTTCCACACAGGTACAGGTTTCAGCCCATGCAAAGCTCATTGCAGGATCAGGGCCTTACTTGAGATGATTATGAATATTGTAGGGGAGATATCAATGCTGGGACCCTTGTTAAATGACAAGATGAGAAATCTCTTAGATGATTCATTCTGCTCATTTTAAATATGAGTTTTGCAGATTGAGGTTCCAGAATCTCGACTAACTTTGGTACCTGTGGGTATTTTATCTCTATCCCCATCTCTAATTATATACACCACCAAACATTTTCAGTACTTTCAGAATTAATCACATGCTGTTCTAAAGAATTTTGACATTTGCATTTCAAAACTTTTATCAATTCTAAGCATTTACTCTACAAAACTTGGAAAGATTGTCATTTTGTTTCAAATTATTCCAGCATCGTGGGCATTGCTACAGAATGCGGAATTACAGAACATATGAGACTGAAACCTGACACTCCTCCTTCCCTGTTGTGAACTTTCGAGGGTGAAAAAAATATACTAGTTTAAAAAATAAATTAACTAGCAGCCCAAGTTCATATTCCCAACACAGCCTGAATTCCCATTGGCTTCAGTGGCCCTTGTGTGTATACAAGGAGTATATAATATAGTCTATATAATCACATGCAAACAAATAAAATTGATTAAACAACAATAGTAATAAAATATCCAATACAGCATAATCTCCCGAGGTTGTTGGATGTAAATCAGAACACTAAGAAAAGAAAACAGATGGTATATTTTCCCAAACATCTCACCCCTTCAGAAGTGGTTTTACAATCTGGATTACACAAAGAGTTTATTAAAATCAGTTTATATTACTATTAAATAACCTTTCTACCTTTAAAAATGTATCAAACTAGACAGTTTTAAGCTTTCTAGCCAAAGAAACACTGAATTTTGAGTACACATAATGGCAAATAATAAGTAACCTTTCCAGACACTTGAGTCTCAGTGATTGAGAAGGGATAGTGGGGTTTAAACTGAAGGAAATCTTTTTAAGCGAGTCACTAAAGTGCAACTAGAATTGGAATATAAATATTACTTTGGTCTTTTCCCCCAGTGCTATAATGACACAGGCCAGGATGTATGTTACAAGAAATAAATAGCAATGCCTTACGCGGCTATAGCACTTTCATCTGGAAGTCTCAAAGTGCTTGTACCTATTTGCAGAGGGAAAAACTAAGGCACAAAATTCTTACAGTGACTTGTCCAGTGAGTAGGCAGCAGAGTCAGGAATAGAAGCCAGGTCTCCTGCTCTAACCAGCAGATCCCTTTGCCACCTTCTATGTGATAAATAAACAAATACTAAGCTAGGAGAGTGAACTGCCTTTTGGCCCCCATCTTCAGCAAGCCTAAAATTGCACACATTGCTGGTGAGTGAGGAACTAGCCACTGTGATCCATGTGTAGGTCATGTCTTGTTCCTCATTCTACCTGGGGCTGACTATGAAAGCCACAAAGCAGCTCTGACTATTTCACAACACAGCAGCCCATCTCTTGAACAAGACGAGCACATAAGCCGAGTACTCCATGCACGCCATTCATTTTCTATTGGACCCTGGATCCACTTCAAAGTCCTGGTTCTAATCTATAAAGCATTTAACTGATTTTTTAAGAGACCTTCTTCCATCCACAAGACCATAGCAACACTACCTAAGTAAGAAATGAGCAAAATCTGCAGGATTTAGCCTTTAAGTCATAAAAAGACAGAATAGCTGAAATTTTCAATATGTTGTACTGTTTTTAAACACATACGTGATTTTTCTGTGCAAAAATTATACTAAGAAAATACCACTACCTTTTCTGCTACCTCCTCTCCCCAAATAATACACAATTCTTACAAGCCCTAATTACAAATAGTTACCTATTTTTTAAATGGGTCTTCCTGGCCTTTTCATGCATTTTTTTTTCTTTCTGACTGTCTCTCTTGCTCTGTTTCATCAAATCACCTGAACAGGCAAAAAAATGCATCTGCAGCACTTAGGAAGTTTTGCTGTTATTTACCTTCAAATGCTGATCTTCAGTTCTCAACATATGTTCAGCAAGAGCTATCCAAAGTGAGAGGAGTACAAAGCTAATTTTATCTTTTTCACAGCGTTCTGGTGACTTTGCACCACTTATTATGCACATTTTCATATAACTGGTCTGCCCAAGGTCTAATGGGGAACCTGTGTTTTCACATTACAGGGCCACCAGCAGCTGTGAGTGTTGAGGAGTAACTGTGAAAGAATCTTTGCAACACCTAAATTGTTTTTTTTCTGCAGAATTTGAAGACCTATCAAATGATTCTTTCTTTGACCGTCTCCCCTTGCGGATGCTCATAATCAGAGGTGTATTGAATATTTCGTGCTTTAATTTTACATTACAGCTAGATGAGTGCTTACTGTACTGACTTTCAGTGTTTACAGACATTCCTTAGTTTTTTTCCCCTTAGGGCTTGGCTACCCTGGAGAGTTGCAGCGCTGGTGGTGGCTTTACAGCGCTGCAACTCACTCACTGTCCACACTTGCAAGGCACATACAGCACTGTATCTCCCTGGCTACAGCGCTGGCTGTACTCCACCTCGGCCTGGGGAATAATGACTGCAGCGCTGGTGATGCAGCGCTGCTCCGCCAGTGTGGCCACCAAAAGCGCGGTTATTGGCCTCCAGAGGTATTCGGAGGTATCCCAGAATGCCTGTTCAGCCACTCTGCTCATCAGTTCGAACTCTACTGCCCTGGCCTCAGGTGACCCGCCCTTTAAATTCCCCAAGAATTTTAAAAATCCCCTTCCTGTTTGCTCAGCCAGGTGTGGAGTGCAATCAGTGAATCTTTCCAGGTGACCATGCCTCCACGCGCCAAATGAGCCTCAGCATGGAGCAATGGTGAGTTGCTGGACCTCATCAGTGTTTGGGGGGAGGAAGCTGTGCAGTCCCAGCTGCGCTTCAGCCGTAGGAATTACAATACCTTTGGGCAGGTATCAAAGGCCATGCTGGAAAGGGGCCATGACCGGGACGCGCTGCAGTGCAGGGTTAAAGTGAAGGAGCTGCGGAATGCCTAATGTAAAGCCCACGAGGGAAACCGCTGCTCCGGTGCTGCCCCCACGACCTGCCGTTTTACAAAGAGCTGGACGCGATACTTGGGGATGACCCCAGCGCCAATCGGAGGACCACGATGGACACTTCAGAGCGGGGGGGGGGGAGGAGGAAACTGAGAGTGAGGGTACTCGGGTTGGGGGAGACACCCCGGAGTCCCTGTAGGCATGCAGCCAGGAGCTCTTCTCAAGCCAGGAGGAAGGTAGCCAGTCACAGCAGCTGGTACTTGGTGGAAGACAGAGGAGCGGGTTCCCAGTAAGCAGCTTTTTATTTTCAGGATGGAAATTTTTCGGGAGAGGAGGGAGGGTTCTGCATGCATGCATGCCTAGATGTGGAATAGCGCATTGATGTGGTCTATCACGTCGCGGTAATCGGCCTCGGTAATCTCTTCAAAAGTTTCAGTCAGAGCGTGGGCAATGCGCTTGTGCAAGTTTATTGGGAGAGCCACCGTGGTCCTTGTCCCAGTCAGGCTAACGCGTCCGCACCACAGTGCCACGAGGGATGCGGGGACCATTGCTGCACACAGGCAAGCTGCATAGGTGCCAGGGCGGAATCCGCATTGCTGTAGAAGAAACTCCCGCTCTTCCCAGGTGACCCGCAGCAGCGAGATATCTTCCAGGATCAACTCCTGTGGGAAATGTTGGGAGAGTGTTCAGTGTAGGTGCCCCCTGCAGCTGTTTGCTTTCCCCAATGCACAGAAACCCCAGTACAGCCCTGAAGCAATCAGTCCCCCTTACTCACCATTTTGGGGCTTCTGTGGGTTGTGCACGCTCTCTTTGGTATGGGAAAATTATGCTATTGTGAAGAATGTTACTCCTTCACTGTGTGGAAATAACGGTCTGAGATATAAACAATGCTGCCTCTGTTAAGTGTTGCCTTTTTTGCCTTTCCACAAGCAACCTTGAGTTCTTGGCTGCCCGTGTTAACAGCTCAAAGACTCCAAAACCTCCGGAAGAAGCCGCGAAAAAGCAAAGAAGACCTGCTGCAAGCAGTTATGGATCACTCTGCCAGAGAGAATCAAAAAGTGCAGGACTGGAGGGAAATGGAAAGCAGGATCCACCAGAAAAACGCAGCGGCCAGGAAGAAAAGCACAAAGCAGCTGATAAGCATCCTGGCGTGCCAAGCGGACTCTATCCAGGCGCTTGTAGCCATGCAGGCAGAGCACTACCGCGCCGCCCCGCCCCCATCCCAAAGCTCTTTTTCTTGTGTCCCAATGTCAGCTCAAAACCCCCTTCCCAGGATCCAGGTTCTTACCACCACCAGCTGCCTCCAACACCTGTACGTTCACCAACCAGCCCTGAGAACTACGACCCTTACCCTCTGCACTCAACCCCCATCACCATGCAGTATAGGCATCCTGAAGTGCAGCACTCATTGCACAGCACTCCAGACAGGACATATGCAAACCTGTGACTGTACAGTTCCCCACCCCACCCCGCTGCCCTTTTAGGTTCCCAAAATGTTGTGTGTCTGTCAATAAAGTTATTTTCTTTTCAATAAATGAATTCTTGGCTTTGAAAACAGTTTTTATTATTGCAGAAAGTCAAAGATACCTTAGCCCAGGAAAGAAACAGGCACTGCAAATCAGCTTAGGAAAAAAAGATTCCTACTAACGTTGTAACCACTGCACTTCACTCCCGTGCAAGGCACCAAACATTACTGTTGGTTTTCAGCCTCAAATTCCTCCCTCAAGGCATCCCTAATCCTTGCAGCCCTTTGCTGGGCCTCTCTAGTAGCCCTGCTCTCTGGCTGTGCAAATTCAGCCTCCAGGTGTTGAACCTCGGAGGTCCATGCCTGACTGAATCTTTCACCCTTCCCTTCACAAATATTATGGAGGGTACAGCACGCGGATATAACCGCAGGGATGCTGCTTTTCCCCCAAGTCTAGCTTCCCATACAGAGATCACCAGTGCGCCTTTAAACAGCCAAAAGCACACTCCACAGTCATTTGGCACCAGCTCAGCCTGTAGTTGAACCGGTCCTTGCTCCTGTCAAACTTCCCTGTATACAGTTTCATGAGCCATGGCATTAACGGGTAAGCGGGGTCTCCAAGGATCACAATGGGCATTTCAACGTCCCCTACTGTGATCTTCCGGTCTGGGAAAAAAGTCCTGGCCTGCATCTTCCTGAACAGGCCACTGTTCCGAAAGATGCGTGCATCATGCACCTTTCCAGGCCAGCCTGTGTTAATGTCAATGAAATGCCCACGGTGGTCCACAAGCGCCTGGAAAACCATAGAGAAATACCCCTTCTGATTAACGTACTCGGATGCTAGGTGGGGTGGTGCCAGAATAGGAATATGCGTCCCATCTATCGCCCCTCCACAGTTAGGGAAACCCATTTGTGCAAAGCCATCCACAATGTCCTGCACGTTCCCCAGAGTCACGGTTCTTCTTAGCAGGATGCGATTAATGGCCCTGCAAACTTGCATCAACACGATTCCAACAGTCGACTTTCCCACTCCAAACTGGTTCCCGACCGATCGGTAGCTGTCTGGAGTTGCCAGCTTCCAGATTGCAATAGCCACCTGCTTCTCCACTGCCAGGGCAGCTCTCAATCTCGTGTCCTTGTGCCGCAGGGTGGGGGCAAGCTCAGCACACAGTCCCATGAAAGTGGCTTTTCTCATCTGAAAGTTCTGCAGCCACTGCTCATCATCCCAGACTTGCATGACAATGTGATCCCACCACTCAGTGCTTGTTTCCCGAGCCCAAAAGCGGCGTTCCACGGTGCTGAGCATTTCTGTGAATGCCAGAAGCAATTTAGTGTCATACGTGTCAGGCGACTCGCTATCATCATCAGACTCCTCATCACTTTGTATCTTAAGGAATAGTTCAACTGCCAAACGTGATGTGCTGGCGAGACTCGTCAGCATACTCCTCAGCAATTCGGGCTCCATTTCCCACAGAAATCGCGCTGCACAGAAACCACTGAAAGAGTCAAGATGGCGCCAAACATGGACGGAAAAACAGGGATTGCTGGGATGTGAAACGATGCATCACGGGGCGTTGGGACAGGAAGCAGAATGACCCGCAACCTCCGCCCCTTTCCCACAACCCACAGCGCCAAAATGGCGCCAAAATGGGACGAGGTGCTCTGTGGGATAGCTGCCCATAATGCACCACTCCCAACACTGCTGCAAATGCTGCAAATGTGGCCACACTGCTGCGCTGGTAGCTGTCAGTGTGGCCACACTCCAGCGCTTTCCCTACACAGCTGTATGAAGACAGCTGTAACTCCCAGCGCTGCACACCTGCAAATGTAGTCAAACCTTCACTTTGCATTTCCTCTTTACCATTCATGTCTTAGGGATGAGGTGAGGGGGACAGGTTCTTGCAGGTATATTCGCTCTGTTGTTCACAGCAACAAATACAGCTGCGGGCCCCAACTCCTCTGGGCTCAGGAAAACACTTAATACAGCTAGGTTGCTAAATCATTTCTTTTTAATAGTATACAAGATTCAGCTTTTCTCTTGTATTGGCAATTATGGTTTAGGAAAAAATTCAAATAAAGAATGTAATTATATCTATAGATATATAACCACACACAAGAAACTACACTGAAAGAATATTAAGCTTGCAAAGTCAAGCATTCAAAAGTTAGGAAATGCCAGAATTAAGGTGGCTTGCACAACCTTAATTCAGCACCCTTGTGCATATTGCATCATGATACAGTCTTAGTATGACGATCATAAGAACAGCCATACTGGGTCAGACCAAAGGTCCATCAAGCCTACTATCCTGTCCTCTGACAGTGGCCAATGCCAGGTGCCCCAAAGGGAATGAACAGACAGGTTATCACCAAGCGATCCATGCCCTGTCACCCAATCCCAGCTTCTGGCAAACAGAGGCTAGGGACACGATTCCTGCCCATCCAGGCTAATAGCCATTGATGGACCAATCTTCCATGAATCTATCTAGCTCCCTTTTCAACCCCGTTATAGTATTGGCCTTCACAACACCCTCTGGCAAGGAGTTCCAGAGGTTGACAGTGCGTTGCGTGAAAAAATACTTTCAAGTGTTTGTTTTAAACCTGATACCTATTAATTTAATTTGGTGGCCCCTTGGTTCTTGTATTATGAGAAGGAGTAAATAACACTTCCTTATTTACTTTCTCTAAACCACTCATGATTTTATAGACCTCTATCATATCCCCCCATAATCACCTCTTTTCCAAGCTGCAAAGTCCCAGTCTTATTAATCTCTCCTCATACGGAAGCCGTTCTATACCCCTAATCATTTTTGTTGCCCTTTTCTGAACCTTTTCAAATTCCAATATATCTTTTTTGAGATGGGGTGACCACATCTGCATGCAGTATTCAAGGTGTGGGTGTACCATGGATTTATATAGAGGCAATATATTTTCTCTGTCTTCTATCCCTTTCTTGATGATTCCCAACATTCTGTTCGCTTTTTTGACTGCAGCTGCACATTGAGTGGATGATTTCAGAGAACTATCCACAATGACTCCAAGATCTCTTTCTTGAGTGATAATAGCTAATTTACACCCCATCATTGTATATGTATAGTTAGGATTAGGTTTTCCAATGTGCATTACTTTGCACTTATCAACATTAAATTTCATCACATATTACATATTTTTTCCACAGGACCCCTGCCTCATTCAGTGCACAGGATGGCCAGTGGTCACTGAGTGAGCAGCTCTTCAACATTTTGTTTTCTCTCTATTCCTGAATGTGTGGCACAGTATTCAAACCCTGCTCTGGTGACAGAAATATTAATTTCTTCATTGGCTTTTCTATGACAGTTATCACTATAGTATCTGAGTGCTTCACACACATTAATTGATTTATCTTTACAACATCCCACTGAAGTAAGGAAGTAGTATTATCCACATATTACAGATGGGGAACAGAGGCACAGTATTTTTGAGTGCCCAATTTCAGACACCTAGGGCCTGATTTTTTCAGAGTGCTTACCATTACATATCATTTTTATGTTCAAAACACAGCTTCCATTGACTTCAGTTGCAGCTGTGAGTGCTCAGCATTTCTGCAAATCAGACCCCAGGGTCTCAAGTTGAGAACCCAGAAAATGAGGAAGACACAATTAGTGGCCGCCTGTGAAAATTCTGTTTAAACAGTATTGCCAGCCTCAAGAGATCAAAAATCATGAGTCAAGCCACCACAAATCATTTAAACATCTGATTTGATGTTTTTTAAATCTTTTAACTACCCTCTCTCCTCTGCCAGTGAGAGAAAACGAACACGTTAGGTTGCAAAGTCAACCTTTAATGCACACGGAAATGTACATGTCTCCCTGTACTCATATGGAGAGCTCGCCTCATCTCTAAAAAAGTGCCACTGACATCACATTACTGTCTTGACTCTCTCTCCCATCCTTGTTTATTTCCTTTGATAAGAGAAAGGCTGGATGATAAAAAGCTTCAGAACCACTGGCTTAATTAATGCATTATGATTCAGACTCCTACATAGAACTTATGTTTTAGGGTTGATGAGTTGCAGATTTATATACTAAAGAACTTTAAAATTATATCAATCATTCATATAAGCAATAATAGCACTGTGAAAACAATTAGCCTTTTGCAAGAAGCAAAACTTTCCATTCCGCCCCTTTCTCTGCCCAAGACTGGGCAGGACTCCCTCCCCCAATTCCTCACCTGCGTCCCAGTGGTTTGGGCTCCCTCCTCCATTCCACTCCTCCCCCTGCTTCAGAGCCCCCTTCACATCCCCACCCTTCCCCTGCTGTCTCTGATCTGAACCCCCTCTCCTCTTTTTCCCTTCTCACCCCTCTTTCCTGCCCCCCCCATTCGCCTACAACCCCTAAATCTGCCTCTTGTTCCGCTTCAGTCTTTCACAGTCTGCTGCTCCTCACAGGCCCTGTGCACTGGCCAGCCCCCAAATACCATAGAGCGGCAGCCATTTTGCCTGCATGTGGGAGTGGTTTCAATCTGTGTGTCAGATTCTTATTTTGGTATCTGAGTCCTGTGTATTATCTACAGACCTGATAAATTGCAACATATTTGCCAAGCCCATTTCCAGGAGTTATTAATTTGGTTGGGCGTCTGAATTTCATACCTCTGAGGATGGAGCAATCACATTCTTATGGAAAAGTCTTATAGAACTTAAGAGGAGAATAACAACTATTCTGCAGAATTTTTAAACCCACTTATAGAATATTAACAGGGGGGCATCATTCTCTATACCATCAATAGGAAGGAACACACATTCTATACAATGGCTATCTATACCTGTATTCGATAAAATACAAATGCTGTCAGTTTTAAGAACAATTTCTATAAAACCTTAATTGTTTCATACCTATTATATAGTTCCTCTAGGATTTTCTATAATGACATGCTCTTCAGCATTTCATGACTTGGGCCCAGATCTTCAGTGGTATTTAGGTACCTAACTCCCATTGATTCCCATGTGATTTAGATGCCTAACTACCTTTAAGGATCTTGGATTCAGTAACTATCATTCACCCCCCATAAGGATGGCTAATCCCCTGAAACGTTTAAATTTAGTGTACCTTCAAAAGACCCAGCAAAGGCCAGAGGACCACTTTGTCAAACTCAGGTGGCATCCTGAAGACCACTTACAAAATATTTTTGACCATCTAACCCTTCAATAGCCACCTTTAAACTGTTTTTTCTAGAGAGACTAGTGTCTATAAAGTATATATGGAATATGCCTAGTAATGGGTCTGAGGACCACTGATACCTTTATACTCAATGTGCCTAACCCTGCTCCCACTGAAACCACCTGCAAAATTCCCATTGCCTACTCCCTACTGGGAGTAGGACTGGACCTACTGGGACTTGTAGAGAGACATTCTGATACTTGTTCTCATGTTGAATAGTACAGTACCTTACTCTACAAATAGTTTCAATGGTACTTATGGGACAAAACACTACTCAGTCGGAATAAATGTGTCAGATTCTGCCCCATAAGTAGGAACTATATGGTGAGTTAAGTGTTTACAGGATTAGGTCATTTGTTTTTAACTTTAATTGGGGGCTTGGGTTTCACACAGTGATATTAATGTGCTACATTTTAAAATATATGTGGTTGTATGAGAAACAAACATATTTGGAAATACTCATGATTTTCTATCAGGTTTGATTAAATTGGCTAGAAGTCACAGAATCATGCGGCAAAAAATGACCTTTTCAAACACACCTAATTTACACCATTACATTTAAGATAATAAATAAAACCTCTGTAATGCTTTATAATATCAATACCACCCTAGAAATTATTCTGCACTTAGTAGCCAATTTAAGAGCATTAAATGCTGTTAACAATCAATTTACTAGGTATTATTGTGCTTCTGTTTATAAATGCCTAATTATATAGGTCATATTTACTTGGAGTATGTTAGATGTGCTGGCCAATTGCAGCACTTAAATCAATGCAGTAAAAAATAATTGCCTTATAAAAATCACCTTTTAAAAACCTGTTTGCATACAGATTTCTAGGTTTCTGTTATGCCATCAACACTTTTCCAAAACGTCCCCCTCCCTGAATCAGATAATTAAAAGGGTGCTGGTGCAAAGGAGAGCAGAGCGCCACATGGCTTGGCAAAGTGTTTCCATAAAGTTCTGTCCTGTAGCTGTAGATACAAACTCAAGCTGGTCGTGTGCAGAACTCCAGCATGTTGAGCCCACTACCCCTCGGCACAGCCAAATGTTTCAGCAGCTGCCCTTTTGTCCTGTTTCTTAAATAAACAAAGAACAGATACAAATTAATGACCTAAATTTATGGCAAAACACACTGCCTTCCCAGAGCAAATAGCCTTAAAAGAACAGATGTTAAAATAGCATTTCGTACTCCCAGATACAGAAAACAGCTACTGTGTGGAAATGGAGGTTGGAACATATAGAAAATAGTATCTAAAGAATCTAATCGTTCCACAGTATCTCCTGCAACACCACAGACTGCACAACCGTCTGATCCTGTGTTGTATATAATAATTACCCTTCACAGCACATCCCCCATCCCTTCTTTTCCCATCTCAGAGTCCCAGAAAACTTGCTCCTCTAATGTCTCAGTGTTTTACATTCTTTTGGGGGATAAAAAGAGTGAAATGATCATTTTGCCAGCATGTTAAATAGTACCGGGCTATCTGGTGCTGTAACCAGTGTAATTTAATCTCAAGGAATTATGCTCATGGACTGCACACTCTCAATAAAACATTTTTGTCCTACACTGAAGGGTGCATCCATTACATAGGAGATATTTATTTCTTGGTACATTTTTGTTGAGGATGATCCTGCAAATGCTTATAATTCCAGCAATTGTTAATTACCTCTGCATACAAAAAGTAACTGAGAGAATTATTTTACAAAACAGAGTGAGAAGCCATCACACAGGGGAAGTGTGTATGCCTTCCAGTCAGTGAAGCATCTTAGTCATTTACAATTGGCAAAGGCAGGAGCAAACAGTGTTGGGTCATCATCTGTACTCAGAAGTTGAATTAAAAGGCATATTCACTTTCCATACACCAAGTGCATTCTGTTTATACTACACCACATTGTATTTCCAGTCTTACTCAACATTTTAATATACATTTTCTTGTCAAGCTTCTTGGCAGTCGGGTATGCGGCTTGCAAGATGGACTGATAATTCCACAGGTGGACTGATTAGTGGGTGGCATTTTTGAGTTGTAGCAAGCTGTTAGCATTATGTCTGTTTGCTTTAGGTACAGATGTGAAATGATTTGACAGTCAATCTCAAAAGTGTGCAAGTACTTTTTTTTTTTTTTTGGTATGTCAAACTCTTCTTATAATACCATCCTTATCCGTCTGGTTGTCCATTAAAAAACTTTTTTTTTCCCACATAGCCAGTCTGGATGTTGCAATGCATTATTCAGAAGCTTACGATTTGTAAGTTTTAAAAGTAGCCTTGGTTTTTCCATTTCATTCATTTGAGGACCACAACTGCTGGGACCAAGATTCTTTATTGGGTACTGAGGTTATCCTACTAAGAAGGCAATCTGTTTACTTCATGCAACTTGCCCAAACACAGGTTTCCTCAACAAAGTCATAGATGGAGGCAAGTGGTGTTTGACAAGTGGAATTGTCTGTTGACTTGCTCATTTCATTTCCTCCTTTTGGCAGAGACACTTGGAACTTGCTTTTTTTACAGTTACTATGAGCCCAGAATAATAACTTCTAAATCAACGCTGAGGAGGTGGAAAGGTACAACAACACAAACACTCAGTAACAGTCGGGACAGCGACATGGAAATATGAGTTGACATGCAGAATAACCACAAGTGCTGCATGATTTATTGATTGCACCTTGTCATCTGAATGATGAGCTCTCAGTTAGTGAAATTATACTTTTATATATTTCACAACTTAGGGGAAAATATAAATATTATATATACAAGCTGTATATACAGTAACTAATGGATAGAGCAAGATTACTACTTCCAGTTAGTGACAAAGTTGTATTCATCAGAAAGCTGTGCTGTCTAGAGTCGGGCCAAACTAGCAAAACAAATGTTCTACAAATATTAATTCAGATATATAGGTGAATTTGGTTAGGTTGTGTTCACATTACTTTTAGTGTTCACATTCCACAAACATTCAATTGATTATGACTGGCCAAACCTTTCAGCTTTAGTACTGTGCTATGCATAAAATATATTTAAATTATATTGTATATGTGAAACCACGAAAAACAGCAGCAGCTAGAGGTGAGCTAAATAACTAAACGCTCCTATTGTGCAGATGGTATTTAGAACATTAGAATGGAATGTCCAAGCATTCTATTATTTGCTAACAGTTTCTAAGTTTCCTTTTAGATACAATATCAAGTCTCTCATTGGTTGGACAAATGTATTCTCTTTGCCTCTTAATTAGTACTTTTTTGGGGAACCTCCAGTGCTGAGGAACTAGGACTTTTTTCCAGTGTTTAAAAAACCCAGGGTTTTTTTAATATAAATTTTTAATCAGTAAGGAGCTAGAGCAGGACAAAGGGTTTGCTGTTTGATGAAATTAAACAGCAACAAGCTATACAGAAGTAAGCCTCTTTGCTACAAGACTGTGGCTGTCTTGCTACATCTACAGCCTGAATGGTAAGGACAAGCGTCAGGATCACCTGCAAATCCAGTGACATGTTCTGCTATGACTTGATGCTCAAAGTAACCAAAATAGGTCCATAAAAGATATAAGAATTCCATCATATGCTGTTTTTATCCCATGGAATAGGTGACCAACACTGAGATTAGCAAGGAAGTAATGATCACAGCCACTGAAAATCATGGAGTCCACCATTTTAAATATTGTAAAAATGTGGAAAGACCCAGATTTCTATTGCTTGCCCATTATTGCACTGATTTAACAACTTGAAAATCAAAATTTTCTGGAGTAAAGGGGTTTTTGTTTTTTTTTAAAAGGGTTTCTTCTTCAGATATATGAAGAGAAGTGTATCAGAGGTTATTACAGAAATAGGCTACAAAGACGAAATGGTGGTAAAGTCAGAATACAGTGAAGAAACAGGCTAAGGGAAGAGAAGGAAGAGATTAAAGAGAGAAAAAGAGTTAGGAGACCTAGAAAAGTTACAAAAAGATGAATGAAAAATTAGAAGAAACTAAGCTGGAAAGGTGTGTAAAGGTCGATCCTTGAAGTCTTTGCACGGGCTGGAAATCAATGGGATTATCATCCGTGCAAGGATTGCTGGGTCATTCCCTAAAAGAAAAGCAGGACTAAGTAAGAAAAAAAAATTAATAGAAGCAGGAGAAAGGAACCAAGATTTGGGTTGACCAGAGGTGCAGAGCCATAGTGCGGGACACCCATCTTCACCTGGAAATTTTTCAAGAAGGACACTAACTACAATGAAGTATTATGTCAAGAGTGGACACAATCACAGTTTTAGATACAAGAGTCATGAATTCTGAAATGTAAGTCAGAAATTATTCTCAACGTGCTCCGAGTATGTCCTGAAAGCGAAGTGCCTTTGTAGCAGATATGTGATCTTTAATCACCATAAGTGGCCATAGCGTTGGTCCCATATCTCAGAGAGGACACTGCCCATAGAGAGCACCTCACCACTCCAAACAACAAACTGGACATTGTTTCGGTACTGACTCATGTGGAGTATCAGCTACTGATTTGCCCACATCACCTTCTGTACCACCTATGTAAATTGTTGTGGGAAGTCTGCCATGTAAATCCTGATCAGACCTAATCCTGTTTAGATGATGAGACTGGACAAGATAACAGTCCAAGATGGTATGAGTGCAGTTTTATTAACTAATATCACAGCAACTACCAAGAAAGCTTTTGCTACAATAGGCCAAAGTCATCCTTGGTACGACTCCATTGATTTCAGTGGAGTTACACCAAAAAGATATATTGAACCACATTTTTTAACAATAAAAAGAACCTTCAAAAGAAAGATGGTTAGTCCTCACTAGAGAGAGAACCCCAGACTGTGTGTTGCTTGAAATGCAGGTTAGTTTGGATCTGGGCTTTGGTTCAGGCCCATCTCTAGCAGCCACTTAACACTTCTCTCCATTTTTCTTCATGAATTGGGATATAATTTATCATCCTTACTCATGCAATAATTTTTACATTGGAGTGTTTCAGAGCTGTCTACGGAGTGTGTGTGTGTGTGTGTGTGTGTGTGTGTGTGTGTGTGTGTGTGTGTGTGTGTGTGTGTGTGAGAGAGAGAGAGAGAGAGAGAGACAGAAGACTATGGCTGAATATTCAATTTAGAATTGTGTGCATAGTAACCTTTTGACCTTTTATGTTATTTATCTATTTTTAACTTACACTAGTGGCTTTGGGGCAAAGTTTGCCTAGCTTTGCATCATGCATCCTGAAAGATGTTCCAGAAAGGTCATTAGGATAGACAAAGGCCCATCTTGAAAATGCTATTTAAGGATACATAAAATTAATGGTTATGAATGAGGCATAGAACTAGCAAAGAGGATTTTGCATGCAAAGGCTAGGACAAATATATAATATATATATATAAAATCGGGCAACCTTAAGTTGGTTTTAGAAGATGGACACCCCGATCCTGGAATTGACTCCACACATGTACACCCCTGCACTCCCACACAGTCAATTGCAGCACTCTGGCCCTAATGGATAACTGGACTTCAACACAAAGGGATTATTCAGAAGAACAAAGGATCCCAGTTTTCCTACAATGCAAAAAGAAACTTTCTGGGTCTGAAGAGAGAGAGAGACACACACACACACACACACACACGTAGTTGGTTTGCTTAAAAAGAGAGATGGGAACAGCAATTGAGGCCAAGAACTTTCAGATATATATACAGGTTTCATCCTGCTTAACCAGTTCTCTCTGTCTTATTGGAGCCTATAGCCTAGCTAGCTCTGCTTTTCACAGTGATATCTTGTTTGTGATTCTTGTTTTATTTTCTACCCTGTTCCAAAACAAGAAACCTCTCTCAGTATGTACCTGTTAAACAAAAGACAAAATTTCCCACCAGGGTGGGCTCCAATAAAAGAAACTGATATCTAACCTTAAAGGAAGCTGAAAAAAAGGCAGCTCAAATGGTGCCAACATGAACCTGATCTGTCAGCATGGGCACAAAAAAATCCAAACAACCTGTTGAGAGTTAGGCTCAAGTAACAAATACAATTTTATACTACCTCATTCTTATGTAGTGCTATTCCATTAATCGATCTGGAAGCATGTTACAAAGGAGGCAAGTATCATTATCCCCATTTTTCAGATAGGAAAACTGAGGCACAGAAAAGTTAAGTAATTAGCTAAGTTCACCCGGCAGGCCAGTGGCCCTCTGGTTTCCTGAATCCCAGGTCTCTATCCACGAGGTCCTACTGTCATGCAGTGCATCACAACAATATAATGTTTTACTTAAAAAAATTTTTTTTTTTTTTTTTTTTACAACTCTGTGAATATATCTAGGTTTCCAGGTAAAATGGTTTCCAACTCTGAGCAACTGCAGCCTTTGCCTTCATAAAGCATTCTAAATACAGTTTCATTCTAGCTTGACACTCTGATGAAGCTGTTAGGTTTTTATTCTTTGCTTATAAAAAAATGCAACAAGTATATTTATTTAAAGTGTGAATAGCTGCAGCAGAAGTTATCAATTAGCACAAGCAAGCAGGGCCAGAGTGCTTCCTTCCTCCTCCCCCACAGCATATTATAAATATACCTGTACTCATCTACTTTTGAGTTTGTTGGAGCGCCTCATCACAAGTTGAACAGTCCCACTGCCTCCCTTGCATCTGCTCTAGAATGGACAGTATGTTAGATACAAGGGATGCAGGATAGGCTTGCAGCTCTGGCTCTCAGACAACGGGAGAGAGACCAGCTCAACAGCAGCAGAAAAAAAGATTCTTTCCTTTCTGTTCCAAAGAGCCTTCCACTGCAGAGTGAGGATGCCAGAGGTTGCCTGGGTTTTCAAGCACCGCTCCCCCTTTCCAGTATTAAAGAAGCTGCAAGGGGAACCCCCTCCAGCAGCTTTGCTTAATTACCCTGATCTTTGGAGAGGCTGGAAAAACCTCTCAGCTGAACATTTTTTAAACCAGACTATGACTGCCAGAAGATTTCTGTTGATTATACTATGCAGAGTATTAATTAGAATATAGATTACATGTAGGGACCGTACCATAAATTTGCTGCAGTTTGGTACCTGAATGTACGTTTGTTGCCACATGACATTTTTCATAAGAAAAATAATTTGTCCTACCACAGCTCCTGCGAGCAAGGAGGAGAAAGGATTGTCTTACCTTTTCAGTCACTTGCAGCTAGTCGGAGCATAGATCTCTAACAGCCTTCTAAAGAAATTAAGAATTATTGTAGCATTGTTTAAAAACATTTGAAACTAGCAGCTCGTGCACTAGACCTACACTGGCTGCTAGCCACCTTGAATGTCAATACAGCACGGCATGATTGACCAGGTAATATTAGTCACAAAGCTGATGAAGGGTAGTGGCCAAACGGACATGGAAAGTACAATCCTGTGGCCACTGAATTAAATACCAGATTTGTTCATCATGTAATTGGCACTGTGTTTCTGTAGCCCCCTTGAAAGCCACACACCAAATGCAACCTTCAGGCCACAAGGGTTGTTTCGGAGTTAATTTGTCATTGTGTGTACACTCACCCCCTAGGGTTCCTTTTCAGCACATTGTACTTGGAATTAGCTACCTCTCCCACTCCACTGTGAATTTTAAGAGTTCTGCGTCCAATTTCCTTTGTGCCAAGCTAAAAGTGGTTGTTTCCAAACACATAAGGATTTGGTAGATACAATTATAGAATTTAATAGTAGTTTCTAGGAATATAGATCAGACCAACAGTTCATCTAATCCACTATCCTGATTCAGGCAGAGGGACAAATAGCACCTGCTAACATGCAAGGAACAAGAATCCAGTACTGGACAGTTTTGGAATAACCTGACCACAGGGGATTATTCCCAGGAATTATTCCTTGGCTTTTGTCCTAAAGTAGGATTTATGTCCCATTTAATTTTGTATTCTACTGTAATTGTAGATAATCTCATTATACATTAAATGTCTAATTCTTTTTTTTTTTTAAACACGGTTCACTCATTGGTATCTTCTGACAGGGAGATTCATAGGTAAATTAAATATGCTATAACAAGGAGTTTTCTTTCATCATATTAGATATAGATATATAAAAATGTATTATGGCCTTTCCATAGCATTAGATGCTTATGATAGAATGAACTAGAGCATCCAATTTTTCTTTGCTATACCATTCGCTATATTATATACTGCTATTGTGCCCTGATTTCTTGCTCTCCCCTCTAAATTAAACAGTCCTCATCTTTTCCATCTGTCATTGTACAGACGTCTTTCCATGTCTCAAACATCTTTGTCTGAATATCAATTTATCAGACTACTGTAACATATTGATTCACAGAAATCTCACTTTACTGCAGTGGCCCAGCTCCTGAAAGCTGTACGTACTTTTCTAAATCTGCTTCAAATTTTGATTCAACAAATGCTTTTTGACAAGCTCTAATAGTAATATGGGAGCTAAAGGAATACGTCTCTACCTCGATATAACGCCACCCGATATAACACGGTAAAGCAGTGCTCTGGGTGGGGGGGGGGGCTGCTCACTCCGGTGGATCAAAGCAAGTTCAATATAACACAGTTTCACCTATAACGTGGTAAGATTTTTTTGGCTCCCAAGGACAACATTATATTGAGGTAGAGGTGTACTATCAAGAGAAATTTGGCCTCAAATGTAGTTATATTAAAAAAGAAAACCTTAACACTTAAAGCATTTCTATGATTTTTTTAAAATATAAACAAATATTCCCCTGCAATGTTTGTAACCCAGTTTGCCATTAACCCACGTCACAGCTCATTTAAAAATCAACAAAAGTTGGTTGCTGCCCATGCAGAAGAGTGTAATCACACTGCAAAAAATTTTTTAAATAATTTTAGCCTCTTGCATGTCATGCTCCTGAAATATAAGAGGTATTTATCATGAAGTTAGACGAACTTTCGACAATTGCTAATTAGGGCAGTCTGATACAGTATATATTAATAGTGCATATCAGGGCAATCCAGGCATTCTACTTATTACTTTACTTGCATTTACTGTAAAAATGATTTTATGTTGATTGCAAGTAGAAGTAGGTCAATTCAGATACTACTTTAAAGTGTGATTCTACTCTGAAAGCCAACTGAGTAAAAATGGCACCCATCTTACTCAACTGATTGGCTTCTTGTGTGTATTAAAAGTCGTATCTGCTTAATTAAGGACAACAGGTTTTTACGGCTGTTAACATTGCAAAGCCAACGCAGCTTGGGGCGAGTGAGCTGGATTCTGTTCTGGCTTATGCACAGCAAAGAGAATTGTTATCTCAAATTCTAATTGCAAAACCAAATTCTGTCCTCATTCACACCTGTGCAACCCCACTGAAGATAATGGGATTTGTAGGGGTCAACAAGGGTACACTGTGGCCAGAAGAATTTATTATCAATGACTCTCTGGGAGCCATAAAGAACCTGCTTGAATAATCATATTTTAGATTGAATTTGGGTGGAACATCATCATTTTGCTGTTAAACTCAGTGGATTTAACATTGAAATTGTTATACATTCCTTTGCATAAGTTGCAAAACACATTTCTGAGCCTAAGGGACTTATTTCACATTTACACATAGGTAAACAAAAATGAACATTAATTGACTCCACAGGAGAGAACACAGTGACTCATCATTCTATCTCCCATTAAGGCTAAAAGAGTGCCTGTGCTGCAGTTGCTGTAGCAGAGACGGCTGAAACAGCCACGGAAATCGTACTGTCTCTGTTGCAGCAAAGACATCTTTATTTATTTATCATGCTCAAATAAATGTGTTAGTCTGTAAGATGCCACAAGTTCTCCTGATCTTTATTTAAGTTGCTTTAGTGGCAGATCCCCATTTTAAAAGCTGCGCTTTCTGGTGCGCCTGTTCCCCAGGAACGAAGTGTTCTGTTGTCAGTATATGCACTAAAACATGAAGAAGCTGCTCTTAGAGACAGCTACGGTGTGGATTTGGAGCTAACACTTACAAAATGTCTTGGGTGAAAGCACTGATCAGACTGGCTCTTGAAGATCAGGTTCCCAACCCATAAAGCAGCTTTGCAAATGCCACTTATATTGGAATTATATAGACCTTTCACCGGCCCACTCTTGATTAGAGCTGGGCAAATGATGAATTTTTCAGTCCATTCAGAAAAATTGAAAAACAATAGTTGCAAATGAAATTTTTCAGTATTTTCAACTAATTGAAAAGTCAAAAAATGTTCTTTGGACAAAAAAAAATCAAAAGGTTTTGTTTTAATTTCTACTGATTTGAAACAATTGGTTTTTAAAATAAAATCTAAAGAAATTTTAAAATAAATAAATTTTGAATAGGAAAATTGAAATGTTGCATTTAAAAAATGTCCAAACAAAAACCTCATTTTTTTTCTGATTTTTTTTTTACTGAAAAAACTGGGCAAAATCAACATAAATTCATGAAATATTAGTGTGTTGCTGAATCTGCATTTTTCACCAAAGAAGTTTCATGTGAAAAATTTCACCCAGCTCTATTTCTGACTTCACTCCAACTGACTACTGTGCCACTTGTAGAAGCATCACAGACATTAGAGATGGGCAGAACCCATCAGGTTATCTACTTCAGTGGTTTTCAGCCTTTTTATAGCATGACCCCAGTAAAAAGTTTCAGGACTCATCTTCCATCTAGCCATAAAGAGGTAACCTAGGTTAAGGGAGTGGATAGCTCATCACTCTCTCCAATACAGGCTTGTTCTCTATAGTACATATAGAGCTATGCCCAGTCATATTTAAAGTGTCCCAGGGAAAGGGGCTTTCTATTCTGGATTCTACAGATCTCACTTTCAGGAAATGAATCCAGATAGTCAGTGTAAAGTTTGTCTTTTGTAACTTGAGCCCATTACTCCTAAATAATTCTTCCTTATAATACCCTTAAAATCCTCTCCCTCTTGGCTGTTTATACCTTTCAAATGTTTGTAGACTAACATCCTTCCTGTTAGCCATCCTATACATATTTAGCTCTTAAACTTCCCACCTATATCAGTCTCTCCAGCACCATAATGTGTACACCTCAAGTGAAAAGCTATTTTAATTTTTTTTTAAACAAATAATTAAAATAAGTAGAATTCATTTTTACTGAGCATGGATTATAGTGGTCTCTTGGCTGAGCAGGTTGAAGCTTGCATTCCAAAAGCTATTTTCTATTGGTGTTGGCAGATTCGGCTCCCTCCCTTGTACTGATCATTGAGCATTGAGATAAGACACAGATTGGATGCAATTTTTCAACATTAGCAGAGATGAGAAGAGGAAGGATGGCCCTGTGCTTAGGACACTAGACTGGGACCCCAGAGACCAGGATCCGTTTCTTGCTCTGCCATAGATTTCGTGCATGACCTTGGAAAAAGTCATTTGGTCTCCCTGGCCTGGTCTACACTAGAATGGGTTCGCCACTGTAGCTATACCGTCAAAACTTCCTAGTGGAGACAGCTTATATCACCAAAGGAATGTTTTTGCTGGTATAGCTTATACCAGATCTGTGAACTAAATGAGCTTATTGGCAAAAGGGCTTTTTGGCCAGAATACCAGTACACCAGGGCTTTTGCTGGCAAAATTAAGTTGGCTAGAGGTGTGATTTTTTTTCCCCCACACTTCCAACCAATATAGCCATGCCAGCATTAAACAAAAACAAATTAAAGCGTAGACCAGGCCTAGATGTGTCAGATCCCTGTAAAACGGAGACAATAGTATTTAACAGCCTCACAGGGATGTAGTGAGGATAAACATTACAGATTGTGAGGTGCTTATAAACTATGATAATGGGACGCAATAGGTGTAGATCCCTATCAAGGCCCTGAATCCAAACACTGTTGATTTTTATGGATGTTAAAAATCTTCTGCACCCTGATCTGAATTTTGAAAATGGCTGTTGTGTTCATAATGGGCTAAACTGACATCTCAGATTTGTACACCCCGAACTCCTTGAGATGGTCAGAGTTCAGATCTAAGCAAGTTTTAAATACACACCACTTCAGTTATTCATGTGGGGAAAAAAAAAATCACAATTTTTTTCTAAAGCTGAAGAAATTCCTCTTCCCTTCTCTGACTCACAACCCTCTACAATAAAACCTCTACAATAAAAATTTCCTCTTGAAAGTTTGCTTTGGGTTAATATGAACACGGGTGAAGAACATGAGCCCAATTAGAAGCTTCTGAAAAAAATACTAAGTACCTGAAAATAGATGTTTACTATCTAAATGACACTTCATCCCTAATTAGTGACACTGTTATTCAAGATTATTTTTCCAGATCTTTGTTGATAGTGAAAACGTTTTAGGCCTTTGAGAAAGTGACATTTAAGAGGTTATAGATGACAAATGACTTTGAAATGTGGTAGGGCAGGTGTGGCTGAATCGCCCAATGACTGCATGCTCAGTGCTTCAAGGAATGCTGTGCTGATGTCCTTAAGTAACCTTTACACATCCAACATGCTGCAGCAAATTTCAAATGAGGGTAAAAACCACATGAAGACATCAAATAGGGAACACTTTCATAAAGTTAAGACTGACACTGAAATATTATAGGAGAATAGAGAGAAATTTGAGACACCATCCTGCATAGCACGTACAAATAAATGTTTTCTTTCATTGCTTCTCACTGCAAACTATTATTCTGGTACTGCAGGACAAAACATCACAATGGAGAAGCAGCACAATTGCTAAGCAACTCAAGTTGGAATGTGAGAAAATCATAAGGTTTGTACCTAGTGTGTTGAGTTCAATGAAAAACAATCACATGCGCCATGAGACCCAGTTGGGATGGCACCTTTGTTAAGGTTCACAAACAAATAGGGTAGTGGCTCACAAGAAAGAACCCAGGTTGGACCTGCGCTTACACATTAGAAACATGACAATGGTTTGGACATTGTTTTCATGGTTATGGGATGACTATTCACAGAGGCCAAAAGGATACTAGTACTCAATAATTAGTTGTCAGTGCCCCATCATGCTAGGCGCTGTCCAAACACATAACAAAAAACCCAAAAGAGCTTACAGTTTAAGTAAATTCAATTTGTCTCTGGCTATCGTCCAGGAATTTATTGACATGCTCATTATTAGTCTTACTGATACACCTAGGGGCCCTAGTCATGGACCAGGAAGGACCCCTTTCTTGTAGATGCTGTACAAGCAGAACAAAGGCAGTCCCTCTCCTAAAAATGTTAGGATCTAAGCTGTATAGCAAAGAAAGGGTGTTAAACTTGGAATGGAATTAAACTTATAGTTAATTGTTCGCAGTACTGATATAATTACAGAAGTAACTTTTTGTGGTTTCTATTTCTCACTGAAATAATATAGCATAAATACAGCATCCAATATCCATGTTTGAATTTTCAGAGAGATCCTTAGACCCTCTAATTTTAATTCTTTATGTTTTACATTATAATTGACTGCTAGGCAGAGATGGGAATTTCACAAGTAAGAAAATATTTTTAGGCTATTAGCTCATTTAGCCCTCAAAAGTAATACATGTCCCCTCTCTTTAAATATGTTACATAGTTCTGTAGGGTTTCCGTTATTGTGGAAGGCAGCTACACTAAAAAAGAAAAGTGAAAATTAATCCAAAGCTAAATTCATGACATGATTTTATTCCCATTGCATTCCACTTAAATGCATATGTTTACAATATTTTTAATAATCATTATTATTAAACATAGTAAAATACTTCCAAACTTGGCTCATAGCAGAATTGTACTGCTAGTGGGAAAAAAAAATCTGAAGCCTTGTCAATATGCCACTTCCTCCTCCCCCATCTTTTAACAGAAGCAGCCTCCAGTGAAATAATCCAAGCTGTGTTCAAGAAGTTGGCAAGTGGGTCCAATTAAATGTGGTTTTAGTGTATTCCGGCATTTGCATATCTAGTTTGCCAAGAAGTAATGTTTAAAAAAAAAACTGCCTTGGTCCAGACAGACTGGAGGTGCTATGCATCATATAACTTTATCCCAGGAATCAGACAATACTTAATTTTTTATATTTTCAGTTTTTAAAATGTCATCTATTACCCCATTCTCAGTTCATTATGATTTACAGTACCTCATATGCTTTGTACATTTTCCTTTACATTTACAGTTAGTAGCAGTAAATCCGTAAAAGCTAGCTTCCCCAAAATAGGAATCCTCCTTCGTTTGCAATTAGCACTTTAAAAAGAAACCTTACATCAACATTACCTTTTTGTCAAGAAATATTTAATTTCTTATTTCAGCTTATTTCATAATTAAACTATGATCAAATAGAGTAGGCCAGCAAAATAGCCTTTGTGAGCTAGAACTCCAAGTTTTAAACACAGTTATTGAAAAATTGTATCATCTACAATGATTAACATAATTATGCTTCAGTGATTTTTTTTTCTGTTTAAATTTAACCATCTCCCCTTCATTTTTTCTTTATAACTATTTGTTCCTTCCTTAGTGGCACTTGACAGCTGACTGAAAGTGTTTATTAATGCTGTGTATTGAGGACAAGCCTTATTCACAGACTCCTTGGCCACGCCCAGGTCATAATAGGCACTAAAGTAATCTGATGTAGTCTCTCACCCTGTTTCCCCTACAAACACCAAGGGGGAAGAAAGGGGTGAAGGAAGAGGAAGCAAACCCCTCCCCCCCGCCAAAATTTGTAATTTAAAATCATATTTAATGTATAAATGTCAGTGAAAACTTGTCAGTTTTTCAAAGCACAAACACTTCATATAAAATGAAGAGAGTTCATTTAAAACTGATGCAGAATATAGTTATACAGAATCTTTAAACTCTTTTATAAGACTGCCAGTCTATTAGCAGGACTGAGTCCTCAGTAAACTCTCCACTCCAATATGTGCAATGGAGCAGTTAATTTCTTTTGGACTCAGTCTATGGCACCAAGCTCATTTTTTTTTTAATCTTTACCCAAACAAACTATTAAATAATCAACAAATAAGAATATTTAACCAAAAATAAATAATAAGAGGAATGATCACTATCCTAAAAACTACAAATTAAAGCTATGTAATCACAAAAGAAGGTTGAGTCATCCATTAAGCAACAAAGAAGAGAGGAAAACAGATTACGGTTCTGATGTTTTTGTGAAATTGGTTGCCTCACAGAAATGTGTACAAAGACCCAAAGAGGATGGATGGCAGGAGCCTGAAATCTCACAGACATCATTATGTAACAGTACCCAAATACATGATAGGTGCTTTACAGACAAATAGTACAAAAGGAATAAAAGACTAATTCCTCTCTCCAAAGACTCTACAATCTAAGGTCCTAATCTTGAACCCACACACCTGAGTAAATTGACTCATGCGAGTAGGTAGTCCCATTGACTCTGATATGACTACTCACATCAGTAGCGTTACTCCTGTGCATAACTGTTTGCAGCATCACAGTGCCTCAATGTTAAATTAGACACAATGAGCAGCAGCAAAGAACAATGGGGTAAGAACAGGGGAAGTTACATAAATCAGGTCATGTGGCTGCTTAAGTTTATTAGGAATGGCTGAAACGTTTCCATCAAAACTGTCTGACAGAAAACCGAGTTTTCAATTAAATGACATTTTTACTAAAAGTTTGTGGCTTCTGCCGCAACATTTGTTTTTTCATCAAAAGCCCAAGCACCTGGAAAACAAAAACTTTTGATCTTTGGATGAAAACTGAAATATTTCAAATTCTGAAATGCTGCCATGGTACCTTATGCTCCCATTCTCGTCTATGAGCCAGGCTACCCAACTAAACCATCTCCTATGATACACCCACTCCCCCCAGCAAGAGGGGAGACTGTGGTGCATCATGGAAAAAGTAGTCTAACCGAGAGCCCAACTTAGAGAGAATAGGAGTGAGACACCTGAACTACAATTTCAATGAAGCACCATGGTGGCCCTTCTGAATCAAAATATATCAGTTTTTCCTCCCAAACCTCAACATTTTCCAAAGAAGCCCAAACCATTTCCCAATATCTTTCGTTTCTGTACCTATCTTAATTGTTCTGCTGTACAGTCTTAATTATTTTAAGTGTTTATAATAAAAATAGGCCACTGTTCACAAGCTGAGTTTCAAGAGTTTTCTCTAAGAAGTACTAGTCCCAGATCATACATAACTCACAATGTTTAACACTTGATGTACGCATTTCTTCCAAGTGCCCTTCCTTATTGAGCAGGTACAGCACCTTGCAATTGTCTTAGTTCTGACAGATTTCCCTCTGCAATTCTTTAGACAGGGCCCTAATGAAAACACTGTTTGAAAATAATTACATCCCCCATCCCCCCCAAAAAACACATTATTTTGGAGTCTGCTCTGGCTTTTGTAGTGGTTTCACTCAGAATCCCACATTTTTATTTCCAGAAGGACTCTATGCCAGCAAGATTTTTGACAAGCCCAGGATCACATGCTCTCATGCCTTGTGCACTAAAGAGTGCAGCAATACAAAACCTATTTTCAAATTGTTTGAAACAATCTCAAACCACCTTATTGGCGTGTTGTTGCAACATCACATAGCACAAAAAATGGTCCCATGCACTAAGTGTACAAGCTCCAGAAAATGGGTATGGTTTGAGATGATGGAACAAATTAGGAGAGTCAAAGTACTATATTCACTACCCGAGACTAAACTTACTAAGGCTATGATCCTACAATCAGCATGGATTTTAGGTAGGGAGAGGTTATCAGCTAAATATGTGTGGAAATCTAGGCTTTGACTCAAATGGCAAAGGGCACGGAAAAAACTGCTGCACATTTCCACGTGTTGTGGCCCTTTCCAACAGATCGTGCTTCGTGTAATACAGTGCTGCACATCTTCCCCAGCATAGTACAAATGGGTTGGGTGAGTGTGTCGGGGGAGAGGGAGGTTAATTAGTTCACTGGTGTTTCTATTCCCGCCCAATGCCAATTACCTCTCAGTAGGGGATGAGGAGGAGATATACACAGCATTAACAACTACAAAACTGAGTTGTAAAAAAGTTGCAGATTTGAGCCCTTTCTTCACCTTTGTAATTATAAAGGTGAACACCGAGGAAGATTTTCAGGGGTATTCAGGTGCTTAAGCATAGCTATTTAGAGTGGGATTTTTAAAAATAGGGAGTTAGGCACTTAACCTGCTTTGGTGCTTTTGAAAATCCATCTTGTTGCCTATCTTTAGGCACTGAAAATCTTGCCCAGAGATCCTGGTCTGCATAGCTCAAGGAATCATAACTTTCACTTTTACTTGGACTAAGTGCTTCTGGAGCTATCCATCTGATTTTAAAATTATTTCCACTTCCCCAAAATCATTTTTAAAGCACATTCAACTCAAGTTAGCCTGCAGTAGAAAGGCCAAGAGCAACGCTATAAAAGCAAGCACCAAACACTAAGTATAAGGTCTGGTTGATGGAGGGCAAAACATAAAACAAACAGAAGACTGATACATAGCAAATCCTCTTTACCTAACCACAGGACAAACACAGCTTTAGCTTCAAGTTTTACTCATCCTTCTTCAATAATTTAATTACTCACTGGTTTTCAAAGCATTGCATCTTTTTCTAGCTTTATCAGCCATCAGGCTGCTGCTGCAGTTCATAGAACTAGGAGTCACAGGAGACCTGAGTTCTAGTCCCAGGTTCTAGAAGGGACCTTGGGGGAAAAGACACTTCACTTGTGCCTCAGATGTTCATAAAAGGGGGATAATGATACTTACCCTCCTTTGTAAAACACTTTTGAGATCAAAGGATGAAAAGTGCTTAATATTTGAAGGAGGAATAGGGCTGAGGTTTTCCATTTTAGAGCAATATGCTACCCAGCACTTAAAAAAAAATACTTTGAAAAGTTAACACTTTCCTAAAACCACAGGGTGGGTGGTGACAGACAGCAACCAATAGGAATCCAAAGGGGCTAATGGGGGATACCTACACTTCCCTCTCAAAAGCTGAAAAAAAATTCAGAATGCTTTTTGTACTAAATCAGATTAAACTGTTACATTAAGAAAACACTAGTTTTCTTTTCTCTTCCTACTTCCCATTTCTATATCCTGATGCATCTTTTCTTCATTCACATCTGTTTTCCCTCCGATCTTTCTATAAATTTCCCCTCATACTTTAATGTGTTTATTTTTTCCTTTATTTAAAACAATTGACCTTTAACTACAGCATTCTCTTTCACCCTCATCAAACTGGGTCACTTTGGATGGGAGACAAAGCATGGATTGCACTTCCTCTATATAAAAGCAAGTAACAAGTGTTTCAGAAGGTGAGCCTGTGATACCAAATGTTAGTATCATCTTCCAAATGCATATAAACTGATGTCTCTAAAAGTCATCATCTCTGTTCTAGATTCTGACATCCGATATTTATGCCCTGATTTGACACTACCAGTGTGGCTACACAAAACTATGTTTTATGAACAGAACGATTTACTTTTAATTCAAGCAGTCTTGGTGCTAACATGTCTGTTAGTCCGTGAAGATTTTTAGGGAAAATGCCACTATGGTATACTGCTGTACAAGTACAGTAAGTGGCAGTGCTCCAGGATGGAGGGAGTTCTGAATATGTTTCTTAAACAGAGGAAAAGGGAAATGAGGAACAGCACTATTTGTCTAATGTACGTTTTACTAATTAAATAAGTGCTGCTCAAGCCAGTTTGGTCTCATATGCTACAACTCTTCTCATTCTCATGCTAACAATCCACATAAATAAGTGTTGCAGAATCAAGCCCTTAATTTACTGTGTATTAGAAATTATTTGTATTACTGTAGCACCACGGAGCCCCTAGTCAAGGATCCCATTGTACTAAGCTTTAGTTGTACAATTAGTTCAGAATATAATATTTTTAAAGCCAGCGATTATGTTTGTAAAGTTTAAGTGCTGCAGTTGAGGGAGGTTAGGAATATTTACATCTTCATTATTTACTATGTGTGAACAAGTGTGGTTATTTTAACAATTCTAGGTTTGAACCACTGTACATTATCAGAATGTTATCTGATTCATTTCCAGGCAGAATCACTTCAGTCATTTTAAATCATTCCATAACAGACATGCCTACAAACCTGCTGTCATTTTTTTGATTCACATATTTTTCACTACAAGATATTCATCTTTAGAAGCCATATTTGTAAAATGACAGTGAGCCTTTCAGTTTACACACACAAATTACTCTAGTACTTGCCTTGAACCATCACTCAAATAAAACAATGCTCAGTTGAAATATCAAAAAAGCCATAGAGTAATTGCTACATGATACGGTAACACCATCCTCTCCTCCCAAATCCAACTGCCCAAGTTACATGCTTAAAAAAAAAAGATACAAGGGAATATTTAGAATTAGTATGCAGGTTAAGAGTTTTATATTTCCTAATTTAGTCCCATTTTGAACTATTGATGATAGGTCTGAACAGGCCTCCCCACTAACATGTCTAAAATTCATCTATTTTTTACACAAATTCAGGATAATCAATATTTCCTAAGACTAAAATATAATTTCGTATAATTTTTGCCTTTAAAAAACTAAAAAAGATTAAGGAACTTTTCATTCCTTAAAATAAGGAAATACCTTTCCTGATTTTGCTTTCTACCAAACTAATAAAAAAGGGAAGTAAAGTTTTGCATTGTAATCTACCCAGTTTATAAACCTGTAGCCATTGTAAGCACTATCCATTATCTATAAGGAGATTAATCTATTTGCAGTGAAAACTAGCATTAAGAAAATCCTTAAGGCAACCTGCAAGGAGTTACTCAGCATCTGCTGTGGGTATATGGACCTAACTGTCCAGCATTTAACCTAACTGTCCAGGAAGCTAAGCATTACAGTTGCACTAATACACACCCCTAATGTTAATGTAAGGACATACGAATATAAATTTGTCCCAGATATTTTAAAATGGTCTAAAGATTCCCTCCTGTTTGAAACTTAGTATATTAGTTCTCAAAGTCAGTTTAGCCATTTGTAAATATTGAAAGATTAATAAGGTCACGGTATTTTCAATATTTTATGACAGGTTTCGGAGTAGCAGTCGTGTTAGTCTGTGTCCGCAAAAAGAACAGGAGTACTTGTGGCACCTTAGAGACTAACAAATTTATTTGAGCATAAGCTTTCGTGGACTACAATGCCCGAAAATCTAGGAATTAAAGTAAGATACTGGATACACAATGCCAACTAGGTTGGGCTTTTTTTAAACCAGAGGGAAATAGCTAAAAATATGAAGTCACAGTAGCTGCTGCCTATACACAAAAAATGCTTCATAAAGATTTTAACTACACATTCCATATCAGTATGTATTTCCAAAATTATCTTAACATGAATCCTTAGGAAGCATTATGATCTGGCAAATATATTTAAAACATAAATCACATCTAATTTACATGATAAACTTCAAGCAGTCCCAAGGAAATCATATTTATAGAATAAGTGCATATTTAAAAGTGTAAATGCACATTGGGATCAAAACCAAAAATGTATAAAAAGTATGTTTTGTGCTAAAATTGAAAGAAACTGGAAAAAAATAAGCCAGAAATTTAAAATTAAGGCTGTTTTATATTTCAAATAGCTGTAAACAGAAATTCAGAAAACTACACTTTTAGGACAGTTGTGAAAGATTTTTTTTTAATTCACCCAAATATAAATTATACAGAGAGCACAAAGCTGTTTAACATTTTTATAAGTTATTTTAATGCCCCTATTATGGTATCTCTGCAACAACACTTCATGTTAATTTAAAAAAAATCCTCTCTAGAAGTCATGATATCCATATAATTTACTCAAAATATTTTACTAAATTTAAAAAGGGTTTCATGCACTGGACTCTAATGATTAAAAATTTACTGTGTAAATCCATATTATTGCATGTACTGTACATATCATAAAAACCCTTTTTAGTACACAGATTACCTCCAGGGACCGCAACAACTGCAAGCAACCGTTACAGAATATCATGTCAATCTGGCTGTCACATATGAGCACAAAATGTGTGTTCTAAAACCCCTTCAATTTGATGCAAATGCACTGCTGTTTCTAAACAAAAATTCCCCACCAAAATACAATAAGAATGAAAACTTTCCATTTAAGAAATACAAAACCACTTGAGTACATTAAAAATTCTAAAAACTAACCAGCTTTTTTTCCCCTCTTTCTTTCTTTCTTTTTGGGCAGCACTCAGTCAGAGGCTTCTCAAAACCCCAAATAGAATAAAAACTTCACTTCCAGGTCAATATATACACTACACTATATTTCAGAGTAAGATGTTATGGACAGATTATAAAACCTTACTTTTTAAGGTTGTATCATGGAAAACTTGACACAATCATAAAAACTCTGCTGTTACAGATAGAAGATGCAACAAGATCTGTGTGACTATTGTAAAATTTTTCACTCAAATGAGCTCGTTTTGACTCCCAAAACCAAACATGCTTAATGTTATATATAATATATGAATCAGAGAATTAAATTTCAGTGTAAAATCTGCAATATTATAATAATGCTTCCTACTAGTGATGTGGCTGATTTATAATTAAAGACAATTGAAAGTAAAATAAAAATCATTCTTAAACTTCGCAGCATACAATGTATTTGAATTATACTACTCTAGAATTAAGCAAATTGCGGAATTCTATTACGACAAACAGCATGGCTGAAAGACAATTCCTATTTCTGAAAAACATATAATTTGAAATATGTATTTAGTACTTACAGCCACTATGTGACAGTTATACCCACATCATAGTTTGCCTTATTACTGCTTTGTTTTACAGAGATGTCTCAAACTTGTTTTTCCTTGACACCAAGGTTTTGACAGACATAGGACATGCTTCTGTATCATTAGTTTAGAAAATATTTAGATTTTTTAAGAAGTCAGTAATGCATTTTTAACCCACAATAATAAAAAAGGATAATCTTTCTGAAAACACATAATCTGTCATCAGTTAAGACCCTGTAAAAGGTTTATCTGGATTTTATCACTCTAGAATGAGTGTCTAGCTCTAGGGTTTGAACATGCAGCATTTTTTCATATGACTGTTTTCATTTGGCGACAACGTATTACCACCTTAGTTTTACCCAAAGGAATTTGTACAAATGGAATTCTGAAAAAACAAACAACTTTACTGTGCATAAAATTAAAATTATTTTAAAAATCAGATTAACTACATTTAAATGATCTAATTTAACTTGACATTGAAAGTTGAAATGCCGCAAAAATTAAATTGTGATATCTAAGATAAAGCATTATTAGGAAGTCTAAAATATTAGTTTTTTGGTTTCTCTTCTTTAAAAAAAAATGTAGTGTTTGCTGCTTTAAAAATTTAAAAAGTCAAAGCTACCATATATGTAAGTACTTGTCATAATTTATAGATTTATTCACTAGCATAAACTACACCACACTAAATATTTGCAACAAGAAAAATTATGTACACTAGTTTTGAATTAAAAATCTAAAAATGAAACCACAAAACTTAGCCGTGCCCCCAAATTTGAAGAGTACATCTACGCTAGAAAATTTTATAACAATTTTCCATCAATCATGTAAAACATTAACTTCAAGCCTGTAAAAATAATTTAAGATTGTACACACCTCAAGCATGCAAACAGTTTAAAAATATTACATAATATTTTTAGACCATTTACAGGCTTGAAGCTTACTTAAAGTGGTTTAAAAAATTATAGTTTATATTCTATCAATATTACCAGAGCTTAAATGCAATTTTTTAAAATCAAATCCTCTACTATAGAATTCAAATGTGTCCAACACTATACATTAATGTTGCAAAAAATTCTGTGACATACCAGAGTATAGGTAGCTTTCAGAAAGCGTTGTGCGTAGGTTTCTGCACTAACCAAAGAAATACTATTTTTAAAGTTAGGTTTGATAAGTCCATTAAAAAAAAGTTAGAATGCTTGAATGATTATTATAGAAGGGATTTGTTTTAATTTTAAAAAACATCTGAACCCAAGTATTTTTAACAGGTCACATTATCAATCAGCCTTACAGGTAAAACAGATAGGGTAGTTTACGAAGAGAAGAAAAGAAAACCACAACATGCTACCCAAACAGGTTAACAAGTGCAGCTGCTGGAAAGAATGACAAGCTGCTAAATTTTTTTTATTATTTTAAGTTACAAATAAAAGGTTAATTTAGATTTTGAAATATGAATGGTCTTACATCAGTGTTCAGCAGGACTGTGAAACATCTGTTAGATGTTCTCCCTGCCCCTTTATAGAATGGGGTAAATAATGCAGATTCCTTTGCTGAAAGACAAGTTATATTTTGTTTTAAATTCTGAGCCATTTCAATCTTAAATTTACATGTTTCAGGTGAAAATAATTTTGTATTAACAGAAGGCCTGTAAGAGTAATATACATTCTCAAGTAAATACTTAAAAATTGTTTTATCAAATCTATCATATTAAGCTATATTAGTATTATAATAATTGAAGCCATAAGCTTTCAATAGAGTTTTAATACTGTCAAATTAAGAGCCAATTCACCATCGGTGGGACTGGTTTAAAAATGCAATTATGTGGTACAGTCCCAGTGTGGTTTTAGATCACAGAGACATTCCCTCTTCAATACCAATGACCATCACTGGTCAGAAAAAGACTGTTGAACCCATAAGGCTATCATAATAGATACAGAGACCGAAATTTCAGTTTATCAACCAGTATTAGACCATAATATGCACAAGTGTTTTGATTTCTGTAAGCAACACTCCCAAAGCTATCTAGAATAGATTCTCAAGCTTAAAATGTATTTAGAGACAATGTAAAAAAATAGTTACAAAGTTTTCAGACGTCACTTCTTTAAATCTACGGAGAGATGAAAGATACAAGTGTACTTGCCTCCTCTTTTCAAGAAGCAGCAATTCAGTGGCCATGATTGAGCACGCGTTGTATATTTACACACACCAACTAACTACAAGCCAAAATGATGAAGCATGTTCTTACCAAGTGCTTTTATCTTTAGGGGTGAAGTTATGATTAAGGTTACTCATTTGGACAAGAATTCTCTTTCAAAGATTCTAAATGAAGTATTGCTGGATTTGTGAATCCTCTGCTCTTAAAATCCCATGGCCCTCGGGAACATATGGCAAGCCTGTCCAAAACCACATCTAATGCTAATCAGTTATGTGGATTTCAAACCTAATAGCTACAATATTAACCTTCCCTTTCTCCACTCTCTTATATTATTTAACCAAGTACTAAGGTTATATAATTTGAAAGTTATGACTGTAGTAAGAATTTGTTGCTAAGCAGGCTTTGTATATATTTAACAGATGTTTACATTTCTAAATTTAACATTAAGAATGTATGAGGAATTAGCTTGAAATACTTCACTTTATTAATACATAGACCACAAAGAACAATAATGCTCTTGAGACTTTAGTAAGGGATTTAATGAAAATGTTTGTGGAAAGATCCTTACAGCGCAGTACAAGTTACTCTGGATGCAGAAATTTGCACGGTTCAGGTATTTATCTATAAATTTTTCTGCATATTAGGTGATGAAACTCACTTGGTCAAGGCTATATGGAAGCTAAACCTGTTTAGATGATGGTGCTAATGAATCTTTACTTTTACTTCACAAGATTTTTCTCAAATTCTCACCTTTTCCTGTTCCAGATTCCACAGTTCTACCCTTACATTCCCACTAGACTTTACAGTCGTAGTTCTGTTCAGAGCAGGATATGACAGATTCGGAAACACATTTCAGGACTACCCTGTTACAAGAATGAATAGTTCAGGGTCAGAGGTATCCCAGGCATTTTTAAAATAACCTGGTTTTTACAGTAGGTGAAATTTACAGACAGACCAGGCGGATGAGGGATGATTACCATTTTCTTATAGTAATCCAGAGTAGATTGGAGTGCAGCCAATATTTTGGAATACAGGACATTTTAAATGCCTAATAATTCTATTGCCTAGGATGCCAGTTTATAGTCAAGCAGTGCTTCAAATTAAGTTTTTCCTTTCTCCTCTAATTTTCTATTAGAAACTTGAATACTAAAGAACAAGTCCGACAGATCTATTTAGGGTAAATTTAAAACATAAGAACAACACTCACTTCTGTTTTGTTAGAAATTTACAGTGTTAGGAAACATTAGCGATCCCTAGGAAATTAATAGGATGTTTGTACGCAGGTCTCTGAAGAAAATGTATTTTTCCCCTCTACAGAATGATAGAGCGCTACACACAGATGAATGCTTTCAAATCACAAGCATTTAATTTTTTAAATGTTAAATGAGAGAGGTAAATATATATGCATGTTAGCAACAGAGTGCTTAAAAGCATACCGAAAACATATTCCATACACAGTTAGCAATAGAAGTCTGTACAAAAGTAATAAAGTTACACAATATAAAAAATACTCCATAGTTATAATTTAAAAGAGGGGGAAAAAAAAGACAAGGGAATTGATTTCTCAGTTCATATAATTTATTGCAGTTAGCACACAGTTTAAAAATTCACCAACACACCAATAGTACAAAACTAAACAGCATTATAAGTTATTCCCCCCTCAGGAAAATAAAACATACTATGATTGTCAAAGCTAGATGTCAGTCTAAGTTTTAGAACAAAAGAAGAATGTGAAACTAATAAAAGAAAATAAGCAATCACTCATGAGGACCACAAAAAAAATCCAAGAGAAAATCCATTTCTCAGACACTGATTGTCTTTTCTAAATTAATAAAAGAATGTATTTTTAAAACCTAGAAACTATTCAAGTAACTAAAGATAATGCTCCAAGGCCATTTTCACAGCTTTTTTTTTGTTTTGTTTTAAATGCCATTACAGGGTACAGCCAACTTAACACACATTTGACCAAATATTTCCAAAACAGTCCAGCAATACACAATGGAGTTTTCCATTCAGTATCTTAAGCACAAAAATAGGCTATGTTTACAGTAGTTAAGGCGTTCAAATTTTAAACAAAAGCAGAAAAAGAAGGAAAAACAGCAAACGTTTTCCATGCTACTCCCATAGACCTTATTTGTAAGTGCAAGACAGGAAAACAAACACTGTGCAAAATGCTTTTGACCTGTGTGTTGGTCATTAAAACCACACATCAGGCTGCAGTCTCTGCTGCTTGGATACACAGAGTCCACTAACCACCCTGCCCCCCCCCTTTCCCCATGTCAATCAAAGCTTTCTAGTCCTTTCAGCCTGGGGCTTTTTCAGTCCCTAGAATCTTTTCAAAAGGGGGTGGGGGGTGAGAGAGAAGAATAAGAATGACCTATTGTTAATTTGTGCAGCAGGAATTCTAAAAATGCTCATCTGGGTAAATGTATGCATCTAAAGTTTGAGCTGGCGTGGATTTTGTGCAATTAGGTTTTCTTTTAATAAATGCACACAGCACATGCAAATCTTTAAGCCTGTTTGTAAACATTAATATCTTCCTCTTATGTTGCTAAATTATCAACTTGTAGCTTAAGTTTTATTCAACTTAAAGACAGTGGGAAAGTAAATTTAAATTATATAAAATAAAAACAGTGCATTTATGTTCTTCATAACACCAGTTTTTTTTCAGTGGTGTTTTTTCCTAAGGAAATTAAATAATTTTAAACTCACTCATTAAAGTTATACAATGCAAACAAAGACAAAAATATACTGAAACTCATGCATTTCTGTAGCGTTAATATTTACTTTTCAAAACTCAACTAAGAGCATCAACACAACCTGCCAAGTTCTTTGACACCCCCCCAACCCATGTAATCAATTACAGTATACAATAACAGTAATTCACATTTTTAAACACACAGTTCATCACTGCTGAAGCTGCAATATCCGTTTTCATCCCAAGCAAACCTTCACAGACTGAACAGAGTCCCAGTGATCCCAGTGTACTTTCAGAATTATTTTTTCCAGTGGGAACTGTCAGAAATCCAGAAGTTGCCATAATAAGTTTTAAGTCAACTGCTTGTTTAAAAATAGATAATCCAGCATTTCAGAAATTTTCCATTTGGGTCTAAAAGCATTCAGGTTTCCAACAGTTAGAAAGGACTCATACAATTTTAGAAATGTAAAGGAACTAATAAAACTGAAGGGGATTTCTACATTCATATTTTTAAAATAATGAAAAACATTTGGGTCTTAAAATAATGCAGTGTTTGAGGGGTGGAAGAGAATAAAGCAATGTAAAATCTTTTTACAATTTGAGATTTCCTTTAACAGCGAAATATTTACTGGCTTATATTCCAAAAAGAGGGGCAAAAAAAAATCCTCTGTAGTTTATTATTTTGTCATATTACTTCTAAAGTTCATTTTCTCAGAGTGCTAAATTAGTGAAATGTTCATGCTGCCTTAAAGTGCAAAAACAAGCTAATAGCCAAACTTTCAGATCAAGGAAACAAGATTGCTTTTAGACTGTACCACAACTATATAGATATTTATATATATATTATTTATATATATAAAAAATTATTTCCAAAGTTCTTGTGAGCTATCTTCTAAGGTCCAGTCTCTGACAGTAGGTAAGCTCAGTGCTTCACTTTTGACAGACAACGAGTTCACCAACTCACAGTGAAACTTCCGAATGTGTCTGTAAAGGTCTCCAGACTGCGTGAACCTGCGTTCACACCACTTACAAGCATGTGGCTTCTCCCGGGTGTGAACCACAGCATGGCGGCTCAGGTTGTGGGAATACTGGAAGCTCTTCCCACACTGGGTGCAAGTGTAGGGCTTTTCACCTGAATGAGTCCTCTCATGACGTTTCAAGGTGTACATGCAAGAAAAAGTCTTACCACACAAGGAACAGGTCGGGACATTGACATCAGTAGCAGGCTTGCTGCGGATCCCATCCTGCTCTCGAAAGTGCGTGCTTAAATGGATCTGCAGAATGTGGGGACTAGGAAAGACTTTGTTGCAGAGAGGACACATAAAAATTTGGCCAGCAGGGCTAAGTATATTTGACACATAAGGGAGCAAACTGCTGTCCATGTTTCCTTCCACTTGGACTCGCTCATTCTCAGGAGTTATCATTTCATCATCGCTTGCTTTGTCCTCTCTATCTAGCTCCCTTAAGACAGAATCTTCCCTCATAGGAGCCAGATGGGCTGGCTCATAATGTACCCTGTTATTAGTGCTCACACTTTCTTTCACAGTGCTATGTTCCATGTCATAGTCATTAGTGCCAACATCACTTTCATCACAGGAAGCCTCTTTCTCCACCTTCACCTGAACCAGGTTGTTTCTAAGCATGTCCTGTGAAGAGAAATAAGAACTGTTCAGATTTTCTACTCCTGAAAGGCTGGACTTGACAGACAGGTCCAGCACACAGTCAACATCTGCTGAATCCCTCATGGAGGTGACAGACCTCTGGGACAAAGACTCTGTTGAGCTGCAGGGGCTGGCTACTGTTTTTCCAGCTGCTGTTGCGTGTGTCTCTGCCTCTCCGCCAGTCTGGGGAATGCCTGCTGAGTCTGAGGGCAATCTCATCCACATGTTCCCAGGCTCAGCCGCCAAGTCCCTTTTGCTAGGCAGGATGTTCAATTTTTCATCTTCTCCTTCATCTTCATCACTGGGTAAATCTCCTGCTATGTGGCTGCTGCCATCGGAGAGACTCTCCACTTTGTCCGAACAACTTGAGGCATCTTCTTCCTTTTTTGTACTGTCTGCCTCTGTGGTGGCTTTCTCTTTCAGCTTCTTTTTGCAGACTTTGACAATGTCATACATGTGGAGATAACTGGCAGCTGCTAGCACGTCTTCAATGGGCAAGTCTTTGAACTGGAGTTTCCCTTCATACATGAATTCAAGCAGGAGAGCGAAAGCTGGGGCTGTAACAATGTCGCTGTTCAGATGAACAATGTCCCTTTTGTCCAGCTGGTCCTTGTAAAAGAGGTGGAAATACATGCTGCATGAAGCCAGTACAGCTCTGTGAGCTCGGAACTGGGCATCTCCTACCAGGACTGTGCAATCACAAAGAAAACCCTGATGTCTCTGCTCACTCAGACACTGTAGCAAATGTCTACTATGATCAGGAAACTCCATATTGTCTTCATAACCTATAAGCAAAAAGATTTTTTTAATTAAATATAGGTAGAAATATAGCAAATCTACATGTACAAATTATGCTCTAGAAACTATTATTTAATTCCCTGGATTTTAATCAAGTGACAACTATACTACAACTACAAAACACACACAATGATTAACACCCCACAAAACACACTAAAGTTATTTTTATGACTAGACTACAGCAGACCACAACTGCTTTTGATAAGAATTTAGGTAAAGCAATCACTAATTATTTTTAAAAGTATCATTGTTGTTCCTTAAGTCTGTTCAGTGATCCTTTTTAAGCTACTTAAAACAGTAGATTTAAAATAGACTCAAAATACTGTAGGTTTAAAAGTTGGATTTTCACAGCAAAGAAAATAAAGTGTATTTTGAGAATTAAGCAACTTTCTCGACAAAGTCAAATGGTAACAACAACAACAAGAGAGCTTACTGCGTGAAGACAGATGTTCCTACCTTAAAATCTACAGGTATAACATAGGTAAGGGATCACAAACAGCAAAAGCAAAGATTTTAGAAATTTGAAGAAGAAAAAATCATCACACTTATGTTGACATACTTAAGGTTTTAAACTTTCCCCATGCAATATGAGAGCAAAATAGTCTATATTAATGGGTAAAACTTCTGAAGAAAGCTATAGACTAAAATGAAAACAAGTGTTGATTATACAAGAAGACTTTTCTTCTTTGTAAAGAGAGGCTTTTAAAAGATGCTTTTTCCCTACAGTTTGCAATACCAAACTAAAAGAAAGTGTTTCAGCATGGCCGTGTCAATTATTCCAGATACTATTTTTCAAAAGGCATTGTTTTCCTATTCACCTTCCTTGAGGAGAAAGTCAAGGAAGTGCAAGAGTCAAAACTCAGCTAGAATGTAAAATTTCAATTTAAAAAAAAAAAAGGCTAATCTATTTCCCCTCTTCTGTGACTAAAAGCAAAGTTCTATGAAACCATTTAAACACAGATTGTGCATTTTTGGGTTGGCATGGATTACTGAAAAAATAATTATCCCTCACAATCCAAGATTTATTAAAACTTACAACCCAACCTGAAATATATTCTGTAAAATACCATTGCTAGAATAAAGCAAGAAGATTTACAATACAATCACTTTAAGTGCCCAACAGCCAACATCAATCCTAATCCTTAAGAGGGCTAAAAATAAAGATTGGAGGGCAGCTCACAAGGTAGCTGTGATCAAATTAGGAGGCTGAAAGGACAGAGAGGGACGAAGAAGGAAGCTTATAAACATCTGATCCAGCTGACTGTGGCCATATGGCAGCTGCTGCCCAGATAAAGAGATTAAGAATAGAGGAGTGCGATTACAGCTGTCTGGCCAATTCAGGCAGCTCAAATCTACAAGTTCTAAATTAGTCGCGAACACAAAAACTCCCTCAAATAATTGTTGTTATGTTGAAATAAAAGATCTCAAATATGCATCTGAGAAAAAAAAAAAAAAGAGGAAACCAGTCAAGCTATTCTCCTGGGGACAAAAGTTTTGAAACACACAACTGATTTCTATCTTTCAGATAGTACAGCTGTATGCTTTTGTAGTTCTAGGCTGATGGATCTTTAAACATGAAGTGTAATGGTAGAATTCACAGAACATTTAAACTGGCATTATTTTTAATATACCTTTTCATATTTCATTCCAAAACATATTTTTGCTTTATCACCCTTAAAAAAAATAATACAAAATAGAAACCAGAATCCTCATACTGTCTGCAACTAAAATCTTCTCAATTTTGGTCAGAAATGATGAGGAAACTTGTTATCTCTATGCTCTAAAATGAGAATATAAGTTTCTTCTGATAACATGCGCAGGAACACATACTCTCATGCTACATCCTAACCTTTTCAACTGCAGAAAGTACACATCCATTTAATACTCAATTTCATATATTATCCCTAAACTTGGTTAGAAAAGTAATGTGATTTTTCTGAAATTAAATAAACACATCAAAACAGAAATATGCTGTATCTAATCTATTACTACTCCTACCTTTAGTACACATAAACCTGATTAAGTCCTTTCCTCTGAGTCTTGCTGGCTCCAGGTCTGTTAGATCGGTGGAAAAAAAGCAGACTAAGAGAGACAGATGCAAAGTGGAGATGATGTTAGAGAGGAATGAGATACCTTCTCCACACACAGATCTGCACACACTAACTCCCTGTCTGTGTGTTAGAATAAAAGGCTGAGGGATGGCAGGCTGTCAGCTGCTCTGACATCATGTTCAGATGGAAATGCTACCTCCAGCTGTGCTCCTTTTAATGCCATATGCTACTCCTCTACACTCCTGCCACCAGCTTTTTCTTAGGAGAACTTTTCTCTTCTGTTAGTATAAACAAAATACTTCAAAGTCTCTTTTTTTCAAACTTTCTAACAGAAAAAAAATTGAAAATCCTAAACATATGGGGCTCTACTGTATTTATGGGATAGCAACACTTCTGTTTAAAGATGGTGGACTGCTTTATATATTGACAGCATACTCAAGCTACAGGGCTATCCAGGAAATCCACACTGATTCATTTTTTATTGAACCCAGAGGTTCAGTTACAAAGATGACATTTTTAACTAAATCTATTGAACTCAATTTATAATCCACCACTTCAATATCATTACCTTTAACTTTTTTTTGGGGGGGGGGGGGTAAACAGCAGATAGTAACCTAACAATCTAAATATATGCCTTGACCAAGGCTGTCAGCCTTGCTAAAGCGTTATTTTACTCATGTTTAGCCACTGCATATACTGTAGATCATTTCTGTATGTTTCCTTAGACTGTCATTATTATTCTGATGCATAAATATCATGCAACACTGAAGTTGGACTTTTCTTTGAGAAACCCTTAAGACTATATTATTTCATAACAGTGAAATAAAATTAAAGATCAGGAATGCAGGAAATAGCTTAAATTGCACTGTTGTTCATTTTGTACCTAGAAATGTGATCTTATCTCCCCTCTGCCCCATTCCAAAACCTTTTATAGTCCACTTTGTAATATTCTTGTGAAGTTGTCAAATATATGTCTAATACGTTTGTTGTAAAAAGCTCTTAAGTTCAGTTCTGATATTTTGAAAGGCTGACAAAACAGTTCTGCAACCTAAGCTGGACACACTTATGCTGTGTTCACTGTGCTGACATCTGTGAATGTCAAATGCATCTCTGCATACATACACATTCAAAGGGGTAGGAGGAAAGACTGTGGCCTCCTATCAGACTGAAAAAGCAATGGTCTCAGGTAATGAATTCCCATGTGGAGATCTAAAATGGGACGTGGTGATCAATCATCAAAATCAAAGAAGTCAAACAGGACAGAGCAAGTTGTCTGGGTAACTTTCTTTATCACATGAACCAGACTCAAGATAAGATGCTCATGAAATCAACTTCTCAGCAGTGCTTCACCACATCTTCCCCTCATCAGCTACCAACTAATTACAGCACCTCCTCAGTTACTATACAATACTAGGACCAGTCAGTTACCAAGGGTTAGGGGAGAATCTGTCACTATTATTTATAAAAAAATATTTCCCCCTTTTTCTCAAGAAGTGTTGCAAAAGGTTGCAGATAAAAGCACCTCTAACTCTGCTCCCTTGTGTGTACATGTATAATGTGCACTGGACAAACCAGGACATACAAAGCAAAGAGACAAAAAACAGAAGCAGCGGCAGCGCTCAGAGCCGAGGGAAGGAAGCAGCCAAACGTGCAGGAAAAACAGACCTAGGTCACAGCAGCAGCAACAAAACAAAAGTAACCAGAAGCGCTGAGCAGCGAGTCTGTGGCGTGGGGCTGCTGCGCTCCCCCCTCTGTACAGCTGCGCGGCCACCCCAGAGCCCAGGGACATCAACTAACTCTGCTCCCACCACACACAAGGGACTCGTTCCTCGCTGCACCGCCTGCCCCCCAGCCCAGCCCCACCTGGCCCCCAGCGCCCCTTAGCCCCACTGCGCCACCTGCCCCCATGGCCAGCGGCCCCAGCCCAGCCCCACCTGCTCCCATCCCCAGAGCCCCCAGCCCAGCCCCACCGCCCCACTCGCCACGCCTGCCCCCAAGCCTAGCCCCGCTACATCGCCTGCCCCATGTCACTCCCTACCCCACCTGCTGCCCCCTTCCTCTTGAGCCCCGGTGCCAGCCCCATTCACAGCGCCTGGGGGGGGGGGGAGGTGAGGAGAGCGGGACTCACACACTCCGGAGCGGCCCTAAGTCCCCGGGCTCCCTCCGCCTCCTGCCGCCGCTGCCCCGGCGCCTCTTCGCTCACTTGCTGCTTCGGGCTCTCGTCCTCCCCCCGCCCGGCTGCGCCGCCCGCTCCCCACCCCTCCCCCCCGCTGGCAGCTGAGGAGCGGGGCAGCCGGCGGAGCGAAGCGGCCCCACGCTCAGCGGCTCCCCATGGCACCAGCCGCCAGAGACAGCGCGGAGCCCGGGGCCGGCCGGGCGGGGGGGTCGGGAAATGGGGGCGGGGGAGCCGGGCGCACGCACGGCGGCGGCAGCGGCACAGACGGGCCAGGGCTGCGGCACCCAGATGTTCCCCACCCCTCCCTCTCCGTTCCTGACTGACAGGCTAGCCTGCCCACTCCGCCCTCTCCTCCAATCGGAGAGGCAAACAGGTGTTGACAGACAAGGACTGCCGCCCAGTGACGGAAGACGAAAGGCCTTCACCTCTGACCAATCAGAAGGACGAGGGCGGGGCTCTCGGCGCAAAGGCGGAAGGAAGGGTTGTTCCCGGCGCGCAGGGAAGGGGCGGAGCGAGAGATGGGGCGGGGTTCTTCGTGCCGGGAGGGGGCCGGGCTTCGTTACCGGTGCTGTTCCCCCTCCCCCATAGCCTCACTCTGGGGCTGGGGCTGAAGGAGCGGGGCCAGGCGTAGTGCACTGTGGGACAGTGTAGGACTGGAGGGTGGTTTCCAGATGAGGGGCAAGGCCAGGGGCAGCTCATGGACCTGCCCCACTGTAACCCTCTGTCTCGGGGCAGGGTGGCTGTCTGGCCTGCACCACTGCAGTGCACTGTGGTGCTCCCAGCTCCCCAGCTGAATGGGAGCCGCTCAGATCAGCAGCAAGGGATGGGGCCTGCCTCCCCCACAGTGGGACAGAGCAGTGTGAACGAGGAAGGGGTGCACCAATACATACCAGCCCTGTAACCTAGGGGGACATGCACTGAGCTAGGAGCCCGGAGAGCATAAATTCTGGTCCCTCCTCTCCTAATTGATATTCATGTTTCTATGTACCTCAGAGCCCAAGTTACTGACCAAGGCCTTATACCTTAACTTAAAAGGCTGTCATCTATTAGCCTATCACATTTTATAAATACATTATACAAGAGATTGTCCAAGGTCACTTAAGGCGGAGTTTAGAATTGAACCCAAGTTTGTGACATAAGAGATCTCTTACTCAGCCAAGTTGCCTTTGAGACAGAATATATCAAATCTATGGGCCTGGGTTGTTCTTCCTCTGTTTGATCAAACATCCTTCCCAGACCCAGGGACAGAACTCAGGATTTCCAGTCTCCAAAATTCTACTATTGTTTAAGCAAACAGTTAATCCACTGGCAAAGTGTATGCTTTCCTCTGTGGCAAGAACGACCACTAGAAGTGAGGCCAGGGACTTTGGTGCTGTCCAGGCTCAATGGGGAGTGAAAACAATGTGGGGTGTAGGGATTGTTCAGGCCTGCTGTTGGGCCACAGCAACAAGGACAAGGCTTGGTATGACAGCTCCATGCAGCTTTGTGGTGGGTTAGAATATGTATAACAAAGGCAGCAGCAGACAGACTTGAACAGCTGAGGACTTTGGTAAACACGGGACAGTTGCCAAGACAAGTTGGAAATCACCAAGACTACCACAATTGTGGTAACAGGCCCTGCTCACATTCACCATAAACCCTCACTATGTGTATGCATCTTTCAACGATAATGTGTTCTTAGCAAAGGAGTAATTTTTGGGGCATGTGTGTGTGTGATCTTTTCCCCCACCATTTCAGGTTAAAAGATAGCATATAACTCCAGTATGAATTTATGTTGACAAAAAAGCACACAAAAGTAACAATAGAACAAGAATCAAAAGGGAAACAGCTATATTATGTGAATCCAAAATGGAATGAAAATATCTCTCTTTTTATATATATTTTTGTATAATTATTTGATCTGGAAAGCACACTTCACTAACTTACAGCATTATAATAAAGGTACATCAAGTCCTATTTTGGCTAGTTTATTTGACAGCATCACTTTGCATACTATGTAGCATCTGGAGTCCAGGTGCCCATCTTGTAATAATCCTGTTTCTCTTTCCTCCACAACCATTACAAAAATCCACCCTATTCTTTAGGTTCTCGTGGGCAGATTGCTCATACACATCTTACCTTCCATCTTGACTACTGCAGACTCCTTGGATTTTTTATATTAATCTCAAACCCTTCCAGCCCGTCCGAACTGCTGCCACCAAAATCTTACTTACATATTGTGTCAACTATGTAACTTGTCCCTTTTTTCAATCGTGCCACGGACTCCACATTGTGTTATGCATTGCATCCCTGTCTTCAAGGCCCAACAGCTCAAACCTAGTCTCTTCTCCCTCACCTCACCCCATCAATTCCTCTCGGACACGCTTTCATCTCTTGACAAAAATTAGTACCTGTCTCCTATGTCTGGAATGCCTTTCCAAAATCTTTTTGCTAAGCCTGCACCCTCACCTAATTCATATAACTCTTAAAACTAATTTAAATAACATTAAAAATTAATTTCAAAAGCATTTGCTAAAAATGGATTTACATTTATTTTTATATTATATATTTTAAATATATTTTACATGTATTTACACAGATATATTTAAACTATATTTTACGTAAACACATGCATGTACATACATTTGAATTGCCAATATGTATGCCTGAAGTGAGTAACCATATCGTCATGGCTGAAACCCATGTCCTTCCTCCCCATTTTCCTTCTTGATGTATGTTATATCTTCAGTTGTCTGTCTAGTGCACTAAGGCCTTATCTTCCTAATCCTTATATATGTGTAATTTAACTGATGTGAGTAATTCATTTGAAGCCAATGGACTAATTGAGCCTCTGTACAAAATTTTAAATATAAACAGGAGTTGTTCAGCTGGAAAGGGTTGGGAAGATTTGCTGTAAAGGGACATAAACATCTGGCAATACATCTGGCTCCTATGTACATTTATAAAGCACTGTTCATGTCAGGCATCCCAAGGTACTATACAAAATCACAAAATTTAAACTAAGAACATTCATAAGCCACAGAAAATAGGAATGTTTTCAATTTATTATAAAATAAGAAATTAATCCCATTTATTGCACAAATACTATTTGGGATAATATACTACAGTTTTGGTGCAACTCAGGCGAAAGCTCTTGCACCTTTTTGCCTGCTGACTTTAGTTTGTATCCTCCAGGCAACAAGTAAGCCTGAAGGCCTTTGGCTCATAACCAGTGCTGATGCTGCAGTGTAGTACCGTGGGAGGGGTTCCAGCTCTGTTAAAGGTCCTGTCCTTCTAATAATTCATTAAATCCAAGATCCTCTTTGTCTGTCTCTGATCGAAGTTGGAGACCCCGTGTCATGTTTTGAAAAGAGGAATGGTGAATCTCCACATGGCTCACCATTACTTCTCAACATAAAAAAGATCTGCTTCCAACTTCAAAGGCTATGGATGATGAACTATTGCTGAGCATGTTGTATTGTAGCTGCCATGTTTCCCTGCACTTAGTGTAATATCCAGATTTAATTAATTACGTTGCTAAGGGCTTTGAAATAGCTTGAGTATACAGCGCTAGACTGTACAAGATCAAATTCTGTTCTAAAGGTGGGTACAAAGAGGGCAATGTTGAGTCACAAAAAATCTAAGGTAAAAACACAAGACTGAGGGCCAAACCTGTAAGTAATTTTAAAATGTTTTAAAATTGTGTGATCAGCTAGCACATTTTGCTTGTACTCTCTGTTCTACAGTTTTTAATCTTTTCTTCTAATTGTAACACAATTCTGTAGTTGATAGTGCCCTCTGACAATCCCTGGTACCTGTGGATACTTCATGGACTTTGTTATTTTCTTTTGTAGAAGCCCCTGAATCTGTTGTCTAGGTGTGTTGTGAGGTACCAGAGTTACCATTTATTCCCTCTACTTTGCTCTTAGAAAAGAATAAACAATGGACTGAAACCACCCACCGGAGACCAGTTGTCTAGTATCTATGTTGTATGGATCATCTCAGTCCAATGAGACTCAGTGCTCCAATGAGGTATTGCTGCTGGTTTGATTAAGAAGGAAAGCAGAAACAGGTACCTCAGTATAGTGAAAGCTATTTTAGAAATGTTTGTAGTAAAATGGAATTAGAGGTGACAGCAGAGTCTCTCTGTTTTCTGATCCCAGAGAATGAAAGTTAGGACTGGTGCTACTGACAATCATACATTTTTATTCTGAGCCACAACAAAAGTTAATTGATGACAGTTTGATTTTCAGAAAAATTTAAAGTTAAATATTTTCTGAGTCCAACCTCAAGCATGATGGTGAAGTGATGTCACTATGGAACTGAATTGTCTCTCTGGGGAATCATGGTTGGAGGATCTCCGAGGTAATATAATGCAGTCTTTGAACTGCATGAATTGGCTACATGTATAGCAGTGGGTCTCAAACTTTTTTACTGGCAACCCCATTCACATCACAAGCCTCTGAGTGCAACCCCCCCAATAAATTAAACACACTTTTTTGTATATTTAGCACCATTATAAATGCTGGAGGCAAGCGGGGTTTGGGGTGGAGCTTGACAGCTCGCGACCCCCCATGTAATGACCTCGTGACTCCCTGAGGGGTCCTGACCTCCAGTTTGAGAACCCCTGATGTATAGTATATTGTGCCAGTCTGACTGGATCAGTAATTCTTATCAGCTTTAGCTATGCTGGATAAGTCATCAGGATGTGCTCAGTTAAGAGCTCATCTCAGCATACTGGTCAGAAATTTCTCTCTCCTTTCACATGGTATAATATGGGGGAATAGCAGCACCATGAGATAAAGTTTCTCCACTACCATGACCAGTACCAGCACCCATGTGATTACTCATAAAGACCAGTATTTATGATTGATGATGGGCTAGTGTACTTTCTCCCAGTTCTGCTACCCTTTTCTGGTGTACAGACTTGCAAGTCTTTAAATAACAGCTGCTACTTTATGTGGGGACAGCTTTTGAGATAAATGACCCATTCTTTATGCACGGGATCAAGTACCGTAGCGTGAGCAAAATGGTTATCTAGAATAATGGAGTCATCTCAAGACTGAATGGCTGGAGACTTGAAAACTGGAGTCTAGCACAATTCATCTCTGAATATTAATGTCACTTTCACCAAATACAACCAAACCTTGATTTTATGAATACCAATCTTATAAAGGACCAGTTATACAAAACATTTTCCCACCGTGTGGGTGTGTGATGGGGTGTTCACTCCACACCAGCCCTGAAAAAGTGAGGGAAGCTGAAAAAGGGCCAATTAGTGAGATAGGGGGATTAGGTTGGAGAAGCAACCCCTGTTTCGAAGATGGAGCTCAGCTGAGCAGGTGTGGGCTGAGCTATCTATGCATTAGAGAGGGAAGGAGGGAACCCAGGGAAAGAGTAGGAACGTGGGAGCCTGGCCCTGAGGGAAGGGTGTACCCAGCAGACAAGTGGAAAAGAAAGCTTGTGGGAGGCGGAGTAAGAAGCAGCCCAGGGAGAGAGTAGCAAGGTTGGGGACTGAGCAGACATTGGTGGCGTGTTGTAAACTTCCAGGGCTGGAACCCAGAGTAGTGAGCAGGCCTGAGTTTTCCTGCCAGTCACTGATGGATCCAGTGAGATTATATACCCTGCAAGGGAAAACCACATATTGAATTGGCCAGCGGGCTGCATCACAAAATGGAAACTACTGCTCTTGGAGCAAGAGAGGAGCCGGAGAGTAAGAGAGAAGACAATGCGTTGAGAGACCACAAGGGGAGGCGTCAGACCTGGAAGAAAGTTATTCCTCAAAGCAGCCATAAGGAGGCACCACCCATGGTGAGTGAGTACCCTGTGACAGGAGGGAGGAAAATCCCATAATGAAAGTGATGTTGATGAAGAACAAGTTGACATCCTTACATGTGCTGATGCCTTCAGTGCATTGTAAATTGCTTTACAATAGTTTGAAGGACAAGGGGGAAAGTGATGCGGTGTACCATACTGTGACTGGGGCACTGTACTTCCTGTAATTTTGAGATGTTAAATTTTATGAACTTTGTGGTTTTTATGAACTCAGTCCCCAATTAGTTTGTAAAAGAGGGGTTCTACTGTAAGGATAACTCAGAACCACCAGAACCAATACAAAAATATTTTATCTTGGCCTACAGGAATGATGCTAGTTTCCAGCCTGATCAACATAATTTTGGGTAACATCTTCCATTTCCCTTTGAGGCTGCATATCTACCTGATGCGTATTGTGATTTGCTTCATTATTAAAAAGTACAAAAGCATGAAGTGCTTTTCATTTAGTAGGCTGAACATTAAGCTCTGCAGGAATGATTGTTTAAAAGTCAAAAGAAAGTCAGACCTAGCTTTACAGAAAGAAAGAACTACCATTAACTTATTTTTTCGTTTGGTCTCTATATATTTGGTGCACACATCTGTGTACATCTGCCTCTTGTTCCGTTTAATGGAGGGCATACTACAGAAATTATAATTAATTTATTGTGGCTACACTACTATTTCACTTTTTAAGGCATACAATATTTAAACAAAACCCAATTAAATTTTCTTGTGCTTTTTCTGTATTTCCTTTCCTCTTATTGTTGATTACAAAGACATTTGTGCCTAAACAGAAGCTGTCTTCTTCCAATCAGCCTGTTCTTTCTGCTCAGTTCATTGACTAAATCATTTAATCACCCAAGGCCATATGTTATCATCTTGTGTAAAAGGTGTGGAAGGAGGGAAAAAAACGTAAAACTCTATGCACAAAAGTGGGCGCCAGAATTCCAACATAGCTCCCACTGTGAAGCATAAAATATAAAATGTAGTGGCTATTGTTACAAAATATATATAGACCAGGCAACAGCTGTGCAAAAGGAAAGGAAGGTACATGGCAAAGGGGAGTGAAGCCATGTGATCTGAGGGCACGGGTTATGAAGTAAAAACCATGTGTTAGTACTCTGGGTTCAATTAAACTGTCAGCAAAAGCTCCTATTCTTTGTCGTATTAGCTGCTCTCTGCTGCAATTAGGTTGAAGTACCTTAACTCATGCCCATTATACATTACTATTTTCCATATCTCATGGATGAGATGATGCCCCTAGTTCAATTCTTTGTTGCATCCTTTTCCTCCAGGCCACACAATCAGTGTTACTTGCACATATTAACACATGATGTTATGCATTTTGTCCCAGGTATATTGAATATGGCATCATATGCCTTGGTTACTCTTCTGCAGTTGCAGTTCTCTTTTGAGGTAACCCAATCTGATTTTCCTCCCCGCACATTCATTGAGTGCTGCAAATCTCATGGGAACCCGTCTCCAAAGAAATCACAGGATATTTGTGCTAGTTGGTAGACAGTGAGGTCTGGAAGAATTTGAATGCTGCAAATATATTACAGACACTCTCCAACTTACGCAAGCATTCCGTTCCGGAATGCCTTGCATAAGTCAAATTTTGCGTTAAGTTGGGATCGTATACCGGACAATTACGCAAAAAAAAATGCTTACGGAACTTTTTCTGTAAGTACGGATTTGCGTAAGTTGGGTTTGCGTAACCTGGGGAGCATATGTACTTTTAAATCAACAGTATTTTCATTCTATGAAAAGACCCATAATCCCTCTTTTCTTCATAACTCTAGAAAGTTACAACTGGCAGAGAAACACAAGTAGGGTGACCAGATAGCAAGTGTGAAAAATCAAAACACTTTTTTTTCAAGGGGAGGGTATAGTTGCATATATAAGACAAAGTCCCTAATATTGGGGCAGTCCCAATAATATTGGGACATCTGGTCACCCTAAAGATAAGTCTCTGACAAAGTTGAAGCTGAAAACTGTAGAACAATTCTCTCAGCCCATTAGAGGGTAGCTGTGTCGAGCCAAAGGAGATTGAGGGAGCCAAACAGAAGCTGCCAAAGAGGAGAAGGCTTCTCCTTCCATAGTCAAAGTCCCCTGAAGGTTGAGGCATGACAGTGCAAACTGGAAAAAAAATTGTAAAATTGCACATGGTTGTTTATCCTGAGACTATATAAGCGTAAAATATTATATTTTCATTTGCAAGGCTTTCTGGTTTTTATTTGGCAGCTACAATAACAACAGGCTACACTGAGCCCATAAAACAAAGTGAGAACAGCAGCTCATTTTTGTGGCAGAATGTAATGGCTATGGCTAAAGGGCTTACATAATTTATCTTAAACCTTTATGCCTGTATTTATTGTTGTTTAAATGGAAATTAAACTCCTAAGACCATAAGGAGGCTTCTGGTATCTGATCAGGATTTTGATTCAGATCTTTTTATTTATTTATTATTCTGATAGCTTCAATCCGTAACACTTAAAAAGAGCATGGAAAAACATTCCGTTCTGAAGTACTTCAGCTCAGTACAGCTGTGCTACGCCTCCCTTTCCTGCTTCTTAAGATAACCACAAAGCCCTTAGAGAATGATAAAGAACTGATAAAGGGACTGACTGTACAAGCCTGGACATCTAACTTTCTTCAGAAAAGAGATATTACAATTGTAAGTTATGCTTACCTAAGAGAATGATCACTTAGGAGAAATATATGAGGAAATAAATTGTTTTCGCAGGTGATTAAAAACTGAAGTAAAGCTGAGGCATTTGATTTCTGTGAAACAGTTTATTGTGAAAACATTCTATCACCATGAGCGCTATTTCTAATATGCAACAAGACCAAAGATGAACCAGCAAACCCATACCATTAAAGAAAAGAGGCACGGAAAGATTTGTTTTGTTTCTCCCTGAGATTTTCCAGGAATACCATTTTCACCTACTTTCTGCCCCTGAAACAGAGGGCAGGTTCAAGAAGTGAAGAGCTGTTCAAGGAAAAGTCCTGTCTGCAAACTGAGGCTATATCCACACTTAAACCTCTACAACGGCAAGCCAGAGCAGTACAGTCTAGCCACTCACTACAGTGACAGGAGGGGTTCTCCCATCGCTACACTTAATCCACCTTCCCGAGAAGCAGCAGCTAGGTTGACAGAAGAATTCTTCCATTGACCTAGTGCCATCTAAATCAGGGGTTAGGTCGGCTTATCTATGTCACTATGGATTTTTCACACCCCTGAGCGACCTAGTTGGGTCAATTTAACTTTTTAGTGTAGACCTGACCTGACTTACATGACAGGACACATGCTGTCAGCGTTGAATTTTAACTGACAAGAACAAGGAGAGGCTTGAATGAGAGTCCTTTATTTAAATTCACTTGTAAAATGTCACAATTCCACCATCTTGTTTTCCCTATTCTCTCCTTCCCCACTTAGCCTTCCCCACTCTCTGTTTAGATAGCTTTATATACAATAGTTAATAACAATGTCATGGTCATGAAAACAGTACTTAATTTTTTTATGCTCTGGTCAAAATCTTTTGTTGTTGTTTTTTTGTGATGGCATATGAACAGATGATAAATTAGGTCTGGAACTTGGGAGACCCAGGTTCAATTCTCATTTCTGCAACAGACTTCCTTCACTTGGTCTTTTTGTTCCTCAGTTCCATGTCTGTAAGATGGTAACAATAATTCCCTATCTCACCAGGGTTGTTTTGAGGATAAATACATTAAAGATTGGGAAGTGCTCAAATACTATGGTAATGAGGGTTATATAAGTGCCATGGCTAGCTGTTATAATGGTATTAAGGACTGTCACAATAAAGAGAGTCATTGTGATGCTGTGTCTATCTTTATGGAATACTTAAGGGAGGAAGAGTTCAGTGGTTTGAGCATTGGCCTGCTAAACCCAGGGTTGTAAATTCAATCCTTGAGGGGGCCATTTAGGGAACTGGGGTAAAAATCTCTCTGGGGATTGGTCCTTCTTTGAGCGGGGGGTTGGACTAGATGATCTCCCGAGGTCCCTTCCAGCCTTGACAGTCTGTGATTCTACAGATTTGTTTTAAAACACAGTTCCTCAAATTAAATCTTTATAACATGTTAAAGACTTTTGAGTTTTCAGAAGATAGCCAGGGTAAATGAAACCAACTGCCCAGGTTTGAGAACAGCTGTAAATGAATATGTGGCACAAAACTAACAGAAGAAAAACTGTGGAAATGAATTAACAGACACAGCTAAAACAAAGATGACCTAGAGCTGCCAGCGGTGATTCACTGTTGACGCTTCTAGCATTAGCTGGCGATCACCTTCTTGGTAAGTAAATTTGCTGCATAAGTGCATAAGCTATTTTAATTTTCAGAAGATTTTAATGATTGAAAAGACAATTAAAATTTACAGTAGCATTTCAAATCAATATGGTATATGGACTGCTGTGAATTTTCTCATCAGGCATGTTGCCCTCAGGAAGCAACATTAACTTCAACAGCAAAGTGTGGCTATGGGGTCATTAATCATCAGGTTCAGATAGTGTCTTTATGGCAGCTCCAAGTGCTCCTCATGCAGAAGATCCTTTAATAGTGGTTTAGATATTTAACGTGCTATTCAGACACTCACTAATGAACTTTCACAACCAACCACCCTTTGAGGTTGGTATTTATCATCCCTGTTTTTCAGATGGGAGATCAGAGGCAGAGAGGTGAAGGAACTTGCCCAAGCCCACACAGCAAGTCAGCGCTAGAGCTAGGTGGCTTCAAAACCCTGTGCTCATTTCTCTAGGGCAAAGAAAGAAAAAGACTAGGAACCGCAATTTTATCAAGGGAAAAAATACAAATGGAAGATGTTGGGGTGGAGAGCAAAGCTAAGGAGAAAGAAAAAGAGTGAGAGCAACAAATGAGAAAATGAGCTGGATAAGAAGAAATGTGGGAGAAAAGAAATAAAGTAGAAAGACGTCTATTTATGTATACTAATGTAACCTTCACTTTAGTAGCACTCTCAGAAGTAAGGTGCACTCTGAGTGCAGCCTGGATTCGAGTGAAGCTCTCTGCACCAGTACAAAGTGCTTAGAGACATTGTCCGTATTTGTTCTTGAAGTTTGTTGCTTTTCTCTTTTCCCAAGTCAAAGGAAGGTGGTTTTTTTTATCTCACTCAGCCCTTCCTCTCTCTCAATCAAGAGAAGAATGCAACATAACAGAGAGAGCTCTGTGGCATCACCCCATCCACATCCTACTGGCCCTTCACCCAACCCTCTGGCCCTCCCCTATGGGAAAGGAGAAAAGGAAAAGATTGTGAAGGAGGCCATAGCACAAGCTGCCTGCTATGGCTTAATCCGATCTGCTGAAATAGTCCTCAGAAGTTCTGCCACACCTACTGAGAATGAGCAGTATTTTAACTTCTGTGAGGAGTGGAGTGACCTGCCTACTTTGGATCAATCCTCCCAAATAAGGCCACTTTACCTGTGGCTGGTCGGGAAACCTTGTCCCACCCACTACTGTGGGTTCCAACCCAGGGATCCTGTACACAGCATCTACGTACTGCTTATTCTCATCTGTCGCTGCAATTTCCCATGGCCTCTTCCTACAAGGCCCCTCTTATCTCCAGCCTTCTCTCAGGGCCAGTGTCCTCAGTTCCTTCTTTCTCTGCAGTCCCAGATATGTAAATTCAGCCGGCCATAAACTCTGACTACTTCCTTTGGCCGAAGAGGTGTCCCCTTCTTCACTTCTCTAGTCCCAGCCAGGAACTAAGATCCTGCAGTTCCTTTTATATGAGCCTGCTGGATTCTAACTGGCTGCTTCCATGAGGCCTCTCTAGGCAGGCACACAGGACCAACCTTCGTTTCTTCTCTCCTATAACTTCACTGCTTCCTGGGGTTCGGTGTAGTAGGACCCTAGGGCATCATGTAGGGAGCCACAAAGGCCAGATACACCCTGTCACTAAGTACTGAGCTTTTGCTTTCCATCAGAACCATGCTATTGTGTCTGTACCTTCCAGCCCCACCCATTGGCCGTACATAGGACCCAAAGAAAAATAGAGCCCTCAGAACTATTCGTTGTAAATCTATGCTTTGGCAAGACTTCCAGGGTCACCTTTAGAGTCCTCAGGGATGAAGGAGGAATAGTCAAGTTTGAGATCTTGATGAACTGATTGCTTTAGAAAGTATTGCTTTTCCTTCTTTTTCCCTTTCACTAATAAATTTACCCCCCTAATTTCTTGCACTAAAGTTCTTATCATTCCTTAGAGCACTGTGTAAGCTATGCCGTAGCTTATTCTGGGCGGCTTTGTGACACCTTTGTAGGCACGGCCCCACAAGAGCTGGAAGCACTATGTAATAACACTTGTAATAACTGATGCTCCAGTTGCCAGTGAATAGATGAGTTCTTAAACCAGGTCAATACCACTCCAAAAACCCAGAGCCCTCTTAGACATCAGCTAGCACTGCTCTAGTGGAGTAAGGGTTACATTCATATAAATCTCCTCCCAACCAGGAGAGGAATGCACACTACAGAGCAGCGGTACAACTGCTCTTCTGCCCTGGGGCTACTGTAGCCATTGCACTTTCATCTCCACCCTTAAAGTAGCAGATTCATTGGCCCTGGCCCCCACTCTCCCCTTCCCAATGGCTCTGGGTTCCATGTCACACTGGGAGTTGCATCCCTTCTGCCCTATGCAGCTTCCTAAAGTTGTGACCTCCTGTCCTACATCCCCCTCCATGCAGCAGTTAAATACTATGATGATGGGTGCAGATTAACCCTAAAGAAGAGAGTCAGTGGAACCACAGTAGTTCTTCTGTATATGAGGCTCTCCAATCATAGGGGAAAACATTAATGGGGGCGCATAGGGTGAAGAGATTAGATTTTGAATGAAAAATATTACTTAAAATAGTATAAAGTGACAAGGGGAAATATAATTGAAGAACATTTATCCATATATTTTAAAGCACAGATATATCAAAAATGATCGTGCCTATATCAAGGCTACCCTAATGGAGCTTTAATTTACATGCCATTGGCATTGATTTTGTGTGAATATGTACTCTCCTTTTCAATTAAGAAAATCCATAACTGCCACCATATTTTAATTTTAATGTCTTTTTACACAGCTCTTTGTTTACCTTATTTTCTCTTCTATAACATTAACACTTTTTTTGTTAAAAATGTGTGAAAGATTAATTTGTAGAATGACGGGTTATGTGGGTGTGTAGTACAGGACAGATGGAAGGGGAGTAACATGACAGTTTTCTTCTGCGGCATCATTTTGTTTTTACTGTTGCAAGTGAGCAAAGTATAACTAAAATGATTATTTCTTCTCTGGGCAAAAAGAAATAAGTGGTAGATTGCCCTGTTCCTCTCCATGGCACATCTTTATTATCATGCAGCTGCATCCCTGTCCAACATAGCTGGCAGGTTGATAAACATTTGTTTAAGACTTCAGCTTGTCTGTTTGATTAAAAAAAAAGGAATTTATATGTGGGATTCCTAATTCTTGACTATGGAATAGAATGGAATGTACTTTTATTGAATGAACAGGGTAATTTGGTGATTTATTAGACTTCTTTCCCTATGTGATACTAGCTGCTTTTGCATTATGCACCTAAAACTGAGAAACCACGCAAGACTCATAGAATATCAGGGTTGGAAGGGACCTCAGGAGGTCATCTGGTCCAACCCCCTACTCAAAGCAGGTCCAATCCCCAGAGAGATTTTTACCCCAGTTTCCTAGATGGCCCCCTCAAGGATGGAATTCATAACCCTGGGTTTAGCAGGCCAATGCTCAAACCACTGAGCTATCCCTCAAAGCTTTTTGGGGTACAAAAGCTAGCTACATTCAAGGAAGAGGGTTTTTTAATTGTTAAAAGAAGACTGTCAAAGGTAGGGTTGTTCTAAGGCCAAATTTTAATTTACACATAAGTATTGTAGGAGTTTGGTATAGTAAATGTCCTTATTGAAGAATAAAGCAATTAGCACTGTAACTCACTGTCATCTGGCACATACAGGCATTCCAAGAAAAACTAAAACATTGAGGAAAGAATGAGAGAAATTCAGGACAGCATGTGGGAAAGGAATATGGAGGCTTCTTTTTATGCCTCTCTTAGGAAAGAAGAGAAAAGAGGGGAAATCTATTAAAAACTTCATTTCTTTTTCCTTTCTCACTTTAAACTGAACCAACTTGTAACATAAAGACTTGGGGGGGATTCAAATTAAGCTAACTACTAATCTTCAGTTCAGATGCCAGAAAAATGATCTTACAAATTTATATGCTTCTAGAGTTTCCATCTTCCAGTGAACTCTGTGGGCACTTTTAATGGGGCTCCATGCATCTGTGTCTCATGGCAGGAGAAAGGCCTTCTTTAATACACAGTACAACCGATGGAAGCAAGTGAAGTTGTTGCACTTTGCCTTTGCAACTGCTGACTTTTCCAGGTTCAGATTTGCAACCTTAGCACTGCATCAATAAAAGTTTTCTGCATTTAGTTTCCCTTTAAAAAAAGAAAATTAGAAGGCAAATATGTTCTTTCTTTGGCAAGATGAAGACAACTGTACTTTGGCAAATTCATAGGTTTGACACTGTACCAAGGTAGAGATCCCCAAAATCTTGTGATGGCATTATGGTATTGTGCAATTCCATAATACCACAATCAGTGACCATGCAATTAGAGCTGTGTATACTGAAAAATCAATTGTTTCCATCTCATTTGTTCTTTAAAGAGTATTTTAATTTTAAATAAAATTGAAGTACATTTCAAAACAGTCATTTTGAATCAAAACGTCAAAGCATTTCATTTTGAAAATGTCAAAATGAAGTGTTTTGATTTTTGTTGGTGGAAACAATTTGGCAAATTTGGTACAAATTCATGAAACGTTTCAATCAACTGGAATCTATATTTTTCACTGAGAAGAGTTTTGGTTAAAACGTTTTGCCCGGCTCTACATATATATACATTTTGCCTGGTTGGGTGTGTACACACACACAGAATGAGTGAAGTTATTTTTAATTACCCAACTTCGTCATTTTAATTTTTTTAATGTGGAAACAGGGAGTAGAGAATTATATTAGAAGTCTGATTGCTAATTTACCATTGCCTAATAGGGTTTTCTACCATTAGAATCATGTGAAGAGGCTTGGAAGGATTAGATTTTTATCAGTAAATGTCGATAAGCATCTAGTTCATCATATACACACAAAGCGAAGAAAACATATTTACACTGAGAATCAAAATTTATAGGCAGGCGAAGTAAGAAAAATGCTGCTTGAGAACTATGAGAGTCAAAACCCAGTGATTTCAACCTTTTGAATTAGACTCGGTACAAACGAACTAGTAAATGAACAGTAAACACAGATATGATTTGTTAATTTAATGTATATTTTGACATGTGATGTCGACAATGTATTTTAATGGTTTATAAAGCTATAACTTTTTTAATCTAAAAGTCCACTGTCAATAAATAATAGTCTGACCCCCTCCATTGTTTCCTGAAACTATGAAAATTTAAATAGGTAAAAAGCTAAAACAGGACTTAAAGCCCATAATTCTGAACAACTGGTAAAACTGAAACTGAAATCTAAAAAAAGTTTTAAAATAAACATTGATATTGTTTGTTGAAATTATAAGAAAAAATCAAATTCTACCAAGCATACATACAAATTGATGATTTAACACATCAATTCAATCTCTTTTCGATCTCTAAGTCCATGTCCATTTCACCATTGCGGCAAGATTGTCCCATACAGTACATTTTCTAGTGCTTTGTCCAGTTTAGTTTTAAAAGTCCCAAGTGATGAGGCTTCCACCAATTACCGTGGGAGACCACTGGGGACATTAAAGGCATGTCTACACTTCAATGAAAGACCTGTGGCTCTGAGCCCATCTCAGTTGACTTCAGCTCACAGGACTAAAAATAGCAGGGTAGCTGTCCAAGATTGGACTGGACCCTGGGCTCTGAAACCTTGCAAGAGAGGAGGGGTCAGACTCAGGTTTAAACCCAAACCTCATTACTGTCCGCACACAAATAAGAATATTTTTTTGGCATTCAGTTTAAATGTTTTCTCTTAGTTTCCTTTCACTAGTCCTAGTTACATCCCAGTCTATCAACTAAATAATTCCTCTCCCTTCTTGTCCTTTACATCCATCAAATGTTAGTAGTCTTACACCCCAAATTCAGTTGTCAGTTAAACATTGCCTATTTTGCTCTTTTAATCTTCCCTCCAAAATCCATTCAGACTCTGGTCATTTTTGGGCTCTTCTCCAAATTTTTTCCAGTTTATCAATATCTTGGACTCTCGGTCTTTAATGAGGCTAATGAAGGGCTAAGGAATAGTGATAGAGGGACCGATGGGAATGAAGATATGGGGGTAAACATTACGGTATCTGAGGTAGAAGCCAAACTTGAACAGCTTAACGGAAGTAAATCGGGGGGCCCGGATAATCTTCATCCTAGAATATTAAGGGAATTGGCGAGGGATATTGCTAGCCCGTTAGCGATAATCTTTAATAAATCCCTAAATTCGGGGATTGTACCGACTGACTGGAGATTAGCTAATGTAGTTCCTATATTCAAGAAGGGGAAAAAAAGTGACCCGGGGAATTATAGGCCTGTTAGTCTAACATCTGTAGTATGCAAAGTCATGGAAAAAATCTTAAAAGAGAGTGGTTCGAGCATGAGGCGATGGCAACTGGGATAGATTACAGCATGGATTTACGAAGGTAGATCGTGCCAAACCAACTTGATCTCCTTCTTTGAGAAAGTAACAGATTTTTAGACAAGGAAATGCGGTGGATCTAATATATCTGGATTTCAGTAAGGCGTTTGATACGCATGAAGAATTACTGGTTAAATTGGAAAAGATGGGGATCTAAATGAAAATCCAGAGGTGGATAAGGAGCTGGTTAAAGGGAGACTGCAGAGGGTAGTATTGAAGGGGAACTGTCCGGTTGGAGGTTACCAGTGGAGTTCCTCAAGGCTCGGTTTTGGGTCCGATTTTATTCAATCTATTTATTGCTGACCTGGGAACCAAGAGTAGGAGTGGGCTGATAAAGTTTGCGGATGACACCAAGTTGGGGGGTATTGTCAATTCGGAAGAGGATCGGGATATTCTCCAGGGAGATTTAGATGACCTTGTAAACTGGAGTATTAGTAACAGGATGAAATTCAATAGTGAGAAGTGTAAGGTTATGCATTTAGGGATGTCTAACAAGAACTTTAGTTATAAGCTGGGGGCGCACAGTTGGAAGTAACGGAGGAGGAGAAGGACCTAGGAGTCCTGGTTGATCGCAGGATGACTATGAGTAGGCAATGTGATGTGACCGTTAAAAAGCTAATGCGGTCTTGGGTTGCATTAGGCGAGGTATTTCTAGTAGGGATAAGGAGGTGCTAGTCCCGTTATATAAGGCATTGGTGAGACCTCATTTGGAGTATTGTGTGCAGTTTTGGTCTCCCATGTTTAAGAAGGATGAATTCAAACTGGAACAGGTACAAAGAAGGGCCACTAGAATGATCCGAGGAATGGAAGGCCTTTCGTATGAAAGGAGACTTGAGGAGCTCGGTTTGTTTTCCTTAACCAAAAGAAGGATAAGAGGAGATATGATTACACTCTTTAAATATATCAGAGGGATAAATACCAGGGAAGGAGAAGAATTATTTCAGCTCAGTGCTAATGTGGACACGAGGACAAACGGATATAAACTGTCAGTCAGGAAATTCAGGCTTGAAATTAGACGAAGGTTTCTAACCATCAGGGGAGTGCAATACTGGAACAGCCTACCGAGGGAAACAGTGGGGGCGAAGGACCTCCATGACTTTAAGATTAAGCTAGATAAGTTTATGGAGGGGATGGTATGATAGGATACCGGGCTTAGTCAATAGGTCAATTAAGTGCCACACTGGTAAATAGTACAATGGGTCAATGGTATGATATAACCTTTTCCAGAGGGTTTGGCTGGAGAGTCTTGCCCGCATGCTCGGGGTTCAGCTGACCGCCATATTTGGGGTCGGGAAGGAATTTTCCTCAAGGGAAGATTGGCAATGGCCCTGGAGGTTTTTCGCCTCCCGGCATGGGGCAGGGGTCGCTTGCTAAGGAGTGGGTGGATCGGCTTATGTGGCCTGCATCTTGCAGGAGGTCAGACTAGATGATCATAATGGTCCCTTCTGATCTTGAATTCTATGATTCTATGATTCTATGAATTAAATGCCCAGAACTGAACAAAATAGTCCTAGTTCAGTGACACCAGAATCATAGACAGGGATTATTAGCACTCTGCTTTATAATGTGCCTTTGTAGCCTCAAATCCCATTAGCCTTTTTTGTTGCCATGTCGCATTGCAAACTCACCTCTATGGTTTAGCAGTACCCAGAGAGGTGGTGAACTCTAACAGGAGCAGGGAAATCACCTCAACCTTTCTCCTCAGATCGATGGCAAAACTGTAACAAGGAGCTCCCTCCTAGCAGATCCCTGGAGAGCTCAAGCATACACTTCAGTAGTTGGCATTTCTGCTTTTCTCTGTGCGTGCACACATTTCTGGCACTGCTGTTTCTCTTTCTCCATTGTCAAACAATGATGCTTTTCTAAAAAGATTGGTAATCCTGTCTCAGCTATACAGGGTGTCAGTATTCTGTCCTTCATCTACTGTGTCACTGAGCAATGCTTAGTCCTAGATCAGCTCTTTGACAAAGGGGTAAACTTGCTTTGAAAAGCGGTGGGGGTTTTAAGGCCCCATCTGCAGCCCAGCTCCCTTTCAAATTTAATGGGTAAACAGGGACAGCTTGGCTTCCAGGACACCCCTTTACTGCAGAATGTGTGTCATTGTCTCCTGCACTATAACTGCACCATTCCTACTTCCTCGGAGGTTGCCAGAGGGAAGTGTGAGTTGTGTGGTTGCATGTGGCAGTCTTTTATCGAGAGCTGCCTCCTCAGTGGCAATGTAAGTTTTCCATTTTGAAAGCCAGTTGGAAAAGATTGCAGTGGTGATAGTGAAGCGAGCCTTTTGGGGAGGGAGATGAGGTGCCTCTTGCCATAGGATTGAAAGAACTGGTGCCCAGCTGGAAACTTTTGCACTTCCTCTGAAAATACATAAACCATAAAGCCATATTTTGGCTGTCCACACGGGATTAGAGTTGCATGGAGCTTGAAATGGGCAGCAAAAGTTTCTAGTTCCTTAGAGCAGCAGCACCCTAGCTCCATCACCACCCCCAGCCAGCCATACATTCCAGTTGCCAGCAGAGCCTCAAAGCTGAGTTTGACATGCCCAGGGGCTTCCTCCAGTTCTGGGGTACATGAGGTTGGGATGACTGAGCAGAAATAAACCACAGGAACAGGCAGGAAGATATGTTTGCCTGTAGAGACCCTTCATAAACATGAACCAAACAAGGTATAATGAGTAACAAACAAAAGATCCCCAGATATTATCCTCATCCTTTCTCTCTAGCAGCCTTTTTTATAGCCTCCCCTTAACACAAGCCTTCAAGATAGAAGGGAAGGGGAAGCAAGAGTTAGCCCTAGGGAGAACTAGGTTGTGCCCTTGTATGCTGTCATAAGGGAAACATTAAGTGTGGTCACCTCTCCACTCTGTATGCAAGCCTCACCCCATTTTCATGGGTATTTGTTCTGCACTCGCTATATATCCCCAATACAGCAGCAGGGAAAATCTAGCCTTTACAGTGCCTGGCATTCACCTAGGCTGTTCATAGGCTTTGGGTGGGTTTTATAACACCCATTAACCCGCATACAAACACTTTCATTTTCCAGGGGCAGAGTAACTTTCCTTTGTTATGTTTAAAGGATAAGTCAGAGCTACCTGATATGCCATTGACTTAAAAGCTGGCCCTTGTCAACATACTCTTGATGTCAGTCATTAGTGGCATAATTGGCTCTCTTGGTATAGGTGAATGGCACAATGTGTTTTCTCAGCAGAAATAGCTTTAAAAAAATCTAAACTACTTTTTCCTTTGTAGATAGTTCCAAAGGAAGGCCTCATGGCTGAGAATTAAGTGCCAGTACCATTTTCAGCTTGTAGTTAAAATAATCCTGAAATCTCTCTTCAAACCACTTTGAACATAGTCATAATATACATGTGGTAAAGGGGCAGAGGGAGTGGACAAGTGCAGTTGGAGTCTAAACAAGAAAAATAAATCTATGAATGTGTGTTATCATTAAAAGAATTAACACGATTTCTTGTAAATAGTAGGCTAGAGAACAAAGCAACTTCCTTACCAATTGTTATACCTAGAAGATACCAGAATATGGACTCTGTCAAAAGAGCAGTGAACTGGTGCACGTTCAAATAAACAAATGGCCTGCCAAAGTCAAAATATTGTGGGGGAGTGAGAAGATTGCCAAATAGCATGATAATGTTATTATGCCCATTACAATCTTCAAGAGATCCCTTCTGGTTGTGATCAATGCACATTGTTCAAATTAGTCCTCAAACTACAAACCAATATGACTATTTTCTGCTTAGTTTCTATAATGCTACTGATCTGGCTATTTGTGTTTAACTGTCTTATTCTCTCCCTCAGATATTACAGCCCAAATCCTGAGCAGTCCTTCCTGAGTGGCACAACTTTCGAGTTGTAGCCCAGGGGCTGGGGAGAAAGGTGGCTGTGTGCCATCTGGGTGTTGCAGAGATTCGAGAGGTGGTCAGCAATCAGATCAGACCCCAGCATAGGCTAGACTAGAGTATCTCTGGAGACTATTTTGACTTGTGACTGCTGCCCGTGGCTCCCCATGGAGCTGTCCAGCAGATGAGAACAGCCAGAACAGAGAATGATCCGGATACACTTCACTTCCCATTTCCACTTTATCCCCACACTAGGGGCTATGAGGGTAAGTGGCATATGGCCATTCATACCACAAAGGAAAATATGCTCCACTGATGGAGCTCCCAGCTGGTCCCATCGGCTTTAAAGGGTCTGGAACATGGCCCAGAATTGGATCCTACAGCTCCAGAAGTCTTAATTTCTATTTTTCATATTAATTTCAACAATTTCTCTTTAAAGTTGGTTTGCCTTTTCCTGTTAACAAGAATGATTTTTCCTCTTCTCTCCACAGCTGTCGCTATTAAGTTGTCTTCGTGTTTCATACTTACTGGGCTGTCTTGCAACAGCCATGAAAAGGTAAGGTTTTTTTTTAATAAGGACCCTGTTTCCTTGGGCCACTAGTAAGAGCAGCTTTGAAAAACTATTATACATTTTCCAGGCACAAAAATCTACCATCCTACCTATAACATGAAGATGAAACAAATATTTTACTTACCCATTGAAAAAGTTCCTCATCCCAACCAAGTGGGCAAACAGCATTTTTCATAGATTTCAAGGCCAGAAGAGACCATTAACACAGGCCATAGAATGTCCCCAAAATAATTCCTTATCAACTACTGATGAGCAAGTGTCACGCCCTCAGGATATGCTGAGCCAATGATTTTGTTCTGATGGCGTGAGGCTTGTAAACCAATATTGTTCATTAGAATCTGTGTGGGTGAGTAAACGCATTGTGGAACTGAACACAACCAGAATTCTTCCTCTCCATCGAGCACATGAAGTTACCTTTAAATTTCAGTTGAAACAAGTCTTATTACTTTTAATCCAATCAGGTTTTTTTTATAATTCCCCTCCATCCTGTTATTTTTACTTCAAGCACAGACTAGTTACTGAATAGTTTCCACCCCTGAAGACCTCTACTGAGTTTAAATCTGCCACTTTACGAGGTACCCATATCAACTGGGAGTGGAGACTAGTGAGGAAGAGGACAAGGAGAAGGGACCAATATTCAAATCCCAAGGGAGCAGCATGAGCACAGGTAACTGTATGGAAATCTAACATTGGACCTGTGGAGAAAGCAAAATCCCACAGCTCTTTTTCCATCTAGATGCATACATGAAAGAGTCAAATGTACACAGCACTATTAACAGCCAGTAGCTGAAAGAATATGCAGGCTTTCCCAGCCACCTGCAGAAACATCCACCATGAGTAACTAAGCTCAGATTTGTTCACTTAGTTGCTCTGAAAGGAAAGTTACTTGTATGGGGCAAAACTGGTCTGATTGGTAAAAAGATAAAATATGAGGGTAATCTTATGGTGATACAAGGATGACATGAAACCAGAGGAGCTGGAGGATCACAAAGAGGAAGTATTGTCTGGTTCAAATCACTTGAGCTCATAAATCTTCCCAAGAATGACACCTCCAATGAATCTTGCAAGTATGATATGAGTTTCATGTAAAAACAAAGCATGGCATTTACCTGACATTAATTCCAAGACCCATAGGAAGCATACAATAGAAAATGCTAGAGTTAGGTTCCTGGCCGCTAGCTCACACCTAAACCCACATTTCCTGCAATACTATAATGAACTCCTAGACTAGACAAGAATCATCACTTATAGAGGAAGGACTGTTCTTGCAGTTAATTGGATAGGGACTCAGGAGATCTGTGGTCTGTTCTCTGCTCTGTTGCAAACTTCCTGGGTGACCTCAGATAAGCCAATCTCTCTCTACCTCAATTCTGTAGCTGTAAAATGAGGATAACACTTCCCTATCTCACAGGGGTGTCGTGAGAATGTTTGCAAGGTGAGGTGCTCAAATACTGCAGTGATGAGCACCATAGAAAAACCTAAAATACATACAACTTATGAACATTTATTGTACACTGCACACTGAGATCTGCCAACATTAATCCCAAAGAATTACATACTTTAGGCCTGAACATAACATACTGTATGCAGTAACTCACATAAGAGCAACCCATATGCTAATGTTAATATGCCAACTGACATGGTAAGCCACAAACATAAGGAAGGATTGGATTTCAACTGATTTTTTTTTTTTTGTATTCCAGTTATTCCTCAGGCCCAATAGTTTTATTTACCTCCATCTTCTCCCCTTCCCTCTCTAGGCATTTTTGCTCTTCCTAATGCATCTTCTACTCCTCACAGCAGATTTCATCCTGGATACATCCTGCCCTGAAGCTAAATCTTCAAACAACTACCGTGACCAGATAGGCCAGGAGAAACAGAAATAGAAACCCATCTCCCCCTGCTGTAATCTAGGTCACTTGATGGCCTACTTTAGGGTTCTCACTGAACTCTGGGTTCACTCCTGCTGGGCAACGAAAAACACTGAGAACAAGTGGGTGAATTAAAACACACCATTCCAAGTGTCAGCTCTGACTCCTCAGGATGGCAGAATCCAGGACGTGCTGACAGAAGGTTGGTTGTATTGCATGTGATCTGGAGACCAACATTTTTATATCACTTTCAGGACATAGTAGTTGTATCCCGTACTATCTACTATCTGTCATTGTGTGATGCTAACAACTGGGTTTATTCAAGGAACCGGGGAAAACCTCCCAACATTGCTACAATAGGATTTAAGCTTGAAGGTCACTTTTGAAAATGAGACTTAGATCACTTACATACTTTTGAAAACGTTATCCATGGTCCATAAGAACAATACCAGTTTAGCTGTTCATGAGCTGGAGAGTTATCAGTGCTCATGCCTGCTCAGATATAGAAGAGAGCAGTGGGTTCTTAATGACATAAGGGAGCCATGAATGAACAGTGTTTTACTTGACCTTAAGAATACTATTTCAGTTTAAATCCTTCAAAAATGTATATTTTAATCACTAACAAGGTTGTTCTTTCTATTATTATTATTCAAATGTTTTCCTTGGATTATCTTTGTGTAAAATTAATGCTAGAAGGTGAGTTATTAATTTCAGGATTAATATTGAAAAATGCAGTGGATGGAATAGTGCTGTCATATTAAGTTAGAGATGGTCTGGGAAGACAGGGTAAGAATCTGGAGTAGATTTAGACTAGGGTTCCAGAACTATGGTTCAATGGTAATGAAGTTTTGCCCTCTGTTCTAGAGAGATTTTGCATGCATCCAAAATGAGGTTCCAGTTCTGGCCCATTTCAAGTTAGTCTTTCTGCTCTCAAGAACTTCAGTGGTTGAGTATACTGCGTCAGATTGTGGCTATTCAAACTTTCCATCAGGACCCAGTAATTTTCTTATCATACAGTGGTTGCACCACGGCAGGGTGCCCAGTGAATGCTAATACTAAGTCACAAAATTGCACCATCATACTGCAGACATCATAATGCAATTTCAAGCTATCACACTGCATTTATTTTGTGACTATTCTACAATAAAGTGACTCTCCCCAACTCTGACAGCTCGTGCCACTGAACACAATTGCAGATTGACCCAATTCCTTTTGATGTAGGAAAGAGTACAATGTCCTTGTCAGCCAATGACACAGCGTCAAACATAGTGAGATCAAAAGGAGAGTTTATTTTGTAAAATCGAGTAGCTTAATAACTGCAGGTGAGAAAGATGTCACCACATACAGTAAATCTTTAAAGTGCAGTGGTCTACTGATAGTAAGTGTATGAAAATTTTGAACACAAAGGCCAACATAGAATCATGATGTTGGTTACTACAAGAACAGGGCCAATGGCTACCTTAACAAATATCTTCAAGGCAGTGCACAGTTGGAAAACAAAGAATGAGAACAACTACTGATCTTTAGTTGAAATAGGTGCACCACCTGTCCAATTGCTCTGGTGGACCAGTTTGGAGAGGGAAGGGAATAACTCCTGCTCCATTCCTCAGAGACAGCTCCCTTGGGCTGAAGACACTCCCTCATATAGTTATCAGGAAATACAAGATGTTTTCAACTGGTCCTATTCTCCTATCACAGCTGTGTGGGTCCCATTGCAAATATGAGATCTTTCATTCCCTGGTAAGTACTTGAAGGAGTATCTTCAACCCAGAAGGCCTCACTCTTCTCCCCAATTTCATTTTGCAATGGAGTTCTGCTGCAAAGATGCCTTATGACCACAAAACTCCTTTGACATATCTTCCCAAATGTTGGTAGACTCGTTGAGCATGATCACTATGGCTTCCCCACCTCTTGGCATCATTGCCAGGATCCCTAAGAAAGGGGTGGGCTTAGGTACTATAATACCATAGCGCGTATCCTTGGACTAGATAGAAGCCAGAGTAAATTTGTAGCTTGAGAGACAAAGGAATCTTTCTGAGCAAGCACTTTTAAAAGTAAATTTGGGCTGGTTAATCGGTTTCTGCATAAACACAGGTGGGTTCCAATTATGAACTTCCTAGGCCAAATTCTGTCCTCTGTGTTCTTGCAACACCCACTGAAGTGAAATGTATTGCAAGACTGTACGCTGTAAGTCAGAATTTGTCTCCCTGACTTTTGAGGATTTAAACCTTAATGCTCTATTAACACTGTTTGGGGCATTATAGAAGGAATGCAGATCAAGGCTCTATGCTAAAATGTCTCTTCAGATGCCTGAAAACACACTATTTTCCAAATGATCCTCTAGTGCTATATAATATCTGGAAACTGAAGTAGAGTAAAGAAGTCAGTGGTTGGGTCTCCATGGTCTGAAGCAATATTTTTGAGCTGTTCACTCTCTTTCTATTTAAGTTGCAAAGCAATCTTTATAAAGCTGCTATAATTCATCTACACCCCATTTGTTCCTGTAGCCAAATGGAACATTTAGCTGCTTTACAGGATTCCTCCTTGCTAATGAAATACCAATTAGTTTTTGCACCTTATCATCATTATTATTTATTTCACTTTACAACTTTACCTAAAAGTGCCCTGTGAAATTTAAACGACTGCATTATCAATTCAATGCTATATTTTAAATAAATAGTTCGGCTAAATGTAACAAGCTGCCATTTGTACTGCATGCACCTATATTATCATCATTGTAAAGCAGATGCAGAATGTAAGACTACTGGAACAATCAGCACTGTAATTTGCACAGTAACATTGTTTTAGACCTAATTAGTGCTTATGCAGATCCCTTACAAAAATGTGAAAACTGCACCAGGATGTAATTGTTAATGAATTTAGTGCAAAGCACATCTGCATAAATTCCATTTCAGCAAAAGAGGGGCGGGGGGAGTTCAACTGCTATTTGCTGAAGAGCCAAAACATTGTGAATTGTGCCCACTATGTTTTAGCCTTGCACTGCTGGCTTTGATATTTCAAATAAATACTACAAAGTTAAAGCCTCCAGCTGCAGACCAACCCATCTGTAGATGTTTGTTATATTTGGCAGTATTGTAAAATGATTTGCCTTCCTGCTGGAAAAAAAATCAGGTTCTCTCAGCAAAAAAACAAAATTGAAATACTTATCAGCCAAAAAAAGTTTTTTAAATATTCTACAGGGGTCAGGTGACAACTTTTGGAACATCAACTGAACTGGTGCTGAACACAGTTTAGCTGCAAGCTTCAAAGAAGACCAGCTGTGCTGCTGTCTGTTTTAGAAAACAGTGGTTGAAACCTGCTCCATTCTCCCAGTGTTTTCTGTAGCGTAGACAAAACTTTAGAACTCAGCTTCGGTCAAAACCTGATCCAAATACTTCTGTAAGAAATCCTTATTGGAATTCTGTAGCTTCAGTCCACCAGTAGTTAGAATCAATATGAGTTATATTTGTATATGGAGGTCTTAAATAAAGCCATGATCCTGAAAACAGATGCCTTTGTGTGGACCCTCACACCTACAATGGCTTCAGTTAACTTCATTGTGACTCCATGAAGGCATCAGCATCTGAAATAGTACTACTTTTTGCAGACCAGGAGCCATGGCCTAAGTTTCAGGATAGGATGAACTTCCATAGTGTTTTAGTTTTAGCAAGTCTGTACAACATTATGATAGTTTTGTCTGGGTTTGTGGAGTTTGCATACAACATTGTATATAGAAGTAAACCAAAGCATTATACTGCAGAAGTGGTTACAGGGGAACATGTTGACTTGTATAGGTATAGTAACCATACACTCGACACCAAATATCCATCTTGGTCTTACTTTTGGAGTTCTTAATTCTTGTAAACCCAAAAATCCAGCCTTGACATTCCCCTCCTGTCCCTGATGTCATCTATGGTCAGGAATGGTCAGTTTGCACTTGATTGTTACTATTTAGCTCATAAAGCTGAAGACATGAGAAATTCTCCAGTATTATATGAGTTTTCTATCCAGTTCATTACAGGCATAGAGACCTATTGATCTAGTATGTCTAAAGCCCAAATAATACTTGGGCTTATTTCTCACATAATCATACACAACGATAAACGTTCTGTTGTTCCGTCACCTGATTGTAGTGTGATGGCCACCATCTTGGTTAACAAACCAGGGATTGAACTGGGGATCTTCAGATGTAAGAGCATGAATCTCTACAATGTAATCTCAAGAGTCAAACTCTCTGGTGGAGAGCTTTAACAGACTCACACCATCCATGCATCAAGCACAGAGGAAGATATTTAAAACACATCAACCAGTGGGTTTCATATTTCCTCTGGACAGAGGAAACTTCCCCTGAATGTGTGAGGCAGCAGCAGTTTGAATCCTAGACAAGCCTCCACTTGTGTGACAGCCACCAACTAAGCTGGCCCCAGGGGTTGAACCAAGGATCTCCACAGGTGAAAATATGAACCTTCACAGTTTGAGCAAAAGAGCCAGATAGTCTAATAGAGAATGTAACAGACTTGAGAACTTCTGAATTGGGAACCAAAGGAGATATGTAACATATGGCAGCCAGTGGATTACAATAGCATTGTCCTTTTACTGCCTTATTAGACGCACACTTCATTCTCCACTCATGCATCTATCTCCTCATTTATGAAGAAATGCCCTGAATCATTTGGTACAACTCATCCATGTGCATTCCAGTTTGAACCCACCAAAATGAACAAAACAACCAACTTAACCATGATCTTTTAAACTCCCTCTCTCAGTTTGGTGGTACTCAAAGTTTTAGGAATTTGCTCATTTTTGTAATGGGTTACTTAGTCTTTCAGGATCACAAGGTAGGTTTGGGTGGGTTTGTCTGATATAGAAAGGCTGTGGAGAAAAAGTCTGGACTTTTGGTGATGGGGGAACAAATGGAAAATAATTGAAGGAGGAGGAGAGATGAGGTGGCCAGAATAGAGAAGAATGAAAGGGCGGGAGGCCAGAGAGAAAGTGAGGGATGACAAAAGTGAATAAGAGAACAACGAACAAAATGCACACATGATCTGTGGGAGAAGCCTCCCTTCCCAAGAACTTCCTTTCTGGGAGTATATTCAGTGAACATGTTTTCACATTCATAGCAGGAAGACCAAGTTTTGGTTCCATGTCTAGTTGGCAGCCGGTATCAAGTGGAGTGCCCCAAGGGTCGGTGCTGGGGCCGGTTTTGTTCAATATCTTCATTAACGATCTGGAGGATGGTGTGGACTGCACCCTTAGCAAGTTTGCAGATGACACTAAACTGGGAGGAGTGGTTGATACGCTGGAGGGTAGGGATAGGATACAGAGGGACCTAGACAAATTAGAGGATTGGGCCAAAAGAAATATGATGAGGTTCAACAAGGACAAGTGCAGAGTCCTGCACTTAGGACGGAAGAATCCCATGCACTGCTACAGACTAGGGACCGAATGGCTGGGTAGCAGTTCTGCAGAAAAGGACCTAGGGGTTACGGTGGACGAAAAGCTGAATATGAGTCAACAGTGTGCCCTTGTTGCCAAGAAGGCTAATGGCATTTTGGGTTGTATAAGTAGGGGCATTTCCAGCAGATCGAGGGATGTGATCATTCCCCTCTACTCAGCACTGGTGAGGCCTCATTTGGAGTACTGTGTCCAGTTTTGGGCCCCACACTACAAGAAGGATGTGGATAAATTGGAGGGAGTCCAGCGGAGGGCAATAAAAATGATTAGGGGGCTGGAGCACATGACTTGTGAGGAGAGGCTGAGAGAACTGGGATTGTTTAGTCTGCAGAAGAGAAGAATGAGGGGGGATTTGATAGCTGCTTTCAACTACCTGAAAGGGGGTTCCAAAGAGGATGGATCTAGACTGTTCTCAGTGTTAGAAGATGACAGAACAAGGAGTAATGGTCTCAAGTTGCAGAGGGGGAGGTTTAGGTTGGATATTAGGAAAAACTTTTTCACTAGTAGGGTGGTGAAGAACTGGAATGGGTTACCTAGGGAGGTAGTGGAATCTCCTTCCTTAGAGGTTTTTAAGGTCAGGCTTGACAAAGCCCTGGCTGGGATGATTTAGTTGGGTTTGGTCCTGCTTTGAGCAGGGGGTTGGACTAGATGACCTCCTGAGGTCCCTTCCAACCCTGAGATTCTATGATTCTATGAAGTTCAACACTGGGTTAAATGGGCACAACTTCACTGAAGGCAACTGAATTGTGCCCACTTGTGCCAGTGGTGAATCTGGCCCAGCATGCTATAGAGGTTACAAGCAAATTTCCTTTAGGCAGGTGGCAAGTGCGAGCTTGGAGCTGTGCAGTAGAAGCTGTGATAGTTGCCTTTCCTCTTCTTTCCCGAGCTTTCATATAATTGTAGTTAGCACTTTTCATCCACAGATCTCAAAAGTGGGTATCCATCTCCTCATTTTACAGATTGAGAAACTGAAGCACAGAGAGAATAAATGAGTTATCCAAGGAAAGACAGCAGCAGAGCCAGCAATAGTACCAACGTCTCCTAGCTCCCAGGCCTGTTTCCAAGTCACTGGGGGCCATATACTGACAATAGCACTGAAAAATTTCTCATGCTGTTAGAGCAATAAATAACATTTCCACCTTTCTTTTCTAAGTTCTGGGGTCTCCTTTAGTGCTCAGCTCCTCAATCTTGCCTTTGTCTCTCATTGAACATATTCATATATCACACACACGTAATCTTCTTCACAAGACTAGTTAACTTTGTTCTTGACCCCCTTGAAGCAGCTCCTCATGCAACTTGAGAAGGTAGGTGAAAGTCAGGTAAATTCATGGCATCAGCTTGAAAGGATTCAAGATAGATGTTCTAAAGAATTACACAATAAATCTTTTAGAGTGACTTTTAGTCAAAAATGTGGCTGAAATTTTGCATACATTGCCCCAAACAAGCTATTTTCTCTTCCGTCTTATTTTAAGAGTACTGCTAAAATAAATTTTGCAATATAGAAAATTGTGTTTCTCTGCTCTCACAAGCCAGCACAAATGATAAAGAAAAAAGCTTCACTCATCACTTTCACATATTTTTCAAAACAGTTTGGATTTTAAAACATTTTACTAATAAAGTAATTTGCTACCTCCCCCGCTACCTCCCTCCTCCCCTCCCCCACAGCAAAAACTTGGTCTCATATCTCACACTTGATTTTTTTGGCATATATTTGCATACATTAGCAAACAGCAAGAGGATTAAAGTTTAAGAGGAAATTGTGGCTAGTGTGAAAGGGGAACAAAAGGACATCTGTGAAGTAGTCCACAACTGGCAAAGAAAGCTATTCCACCTCCAGTGCCAGCTGCAGGGGAAGTGGTGCCCACCACACCTGACAAGGACTTCTTTGTTTTGCTGAAAAAATTGGGAGTGCCGTTCTTTAAAGTGATATCATTTGAGATATAGAACTTTGCTTTTTTCTGTTCTAATCCAATTTTATACCATAATGCAGACATTTGGTAAGGAATTGGTTCCCCCTTTGATAAGAGGCAACGTAGAAAGAAAACCTTCAGAATGTGAACTGAGTGCAAATTGGTACAGCACTATCTTCCTGAACCTTCAGAGAAACTTTTGGGGGTTGAGTACATTTTTAAGAGCTTTTACTTTGTATGTACCTAGCTCCTTCCAAATGAGGATCTCAGGCAGTCCACAATTAATAAGCTTCACAACTCACCATAGCTCATCTGTAGGGCTCCACCATGTGGATGCAGGATCCACTCACACATCAAAACTTGTGGGATCATTGCAGATCTATTATTATCTCTATTCTGCAAGTGGGGAAACTGAGGCCCAGAGCAATCAAGTATTTGATCTTACTCCCATTAAAATCATTGATGGAAACAGGTTCAGGTGCAATGTGACTTACCCTAGGTCACACAGCAAGTCAGCATCAGAACTGCAAATGGAATCCAGATCTATTGACAGTCAGCAATATGCTCTAACACTAAGTGCACTGACTTCCACTGAATGCCCCATCTATTCTCCCTGAATAGCTGAGAAATGCAAGCAGAAGTGCCTCTTCTTTCACCACCACCTAGCCCCAGAGCAAGAGAGTGAGAGATGGGAGAGATGGTTAGATGTGTGCAGGGAGAAAGAAGAGACAGAGATTGAGAAAGGGGGAACAAAGAGATTGAAGGGAGAGATAGGAGGCCGAAAGCTGGGGATGTGAATAGAGATTGACAAGAACAGGTGGTGGGCCCAAACATGGATACAGGTAGGAGCAAGAAATAAAGTGGGATTTGAAGCAAGTTGGGCGTGATAAAATAAAGAGGAGCTGGGCCTGCTTGAATAGGGAAGAGAAAGAGTCAGGGGTTGGGGAGAACACAGTGAAGGGTATGCAAAGGAATAAATAGTGCTTTCTCTCATCCTGTCCCTTCCAATAACAGGACCCAGTTTTCAAGTTCTGAAATGGTTGATAGTGGGTTATATACACAGACACCTTTTCTGCTACCTGCCCTAACCCTCCCAGGCACTCTCAACATGCCTCGCAGAACAAGTATTGTTTATAAAAACAAATACTTTAAAAGTTTGATCACCTGACGTTTGCAGATCCCATAAAGAATGTCAGATGCATTTTCCTCTTCCTTTTATGGTCCCTGAAGAAAGCAGTGTCTGAAGATAGGCAGGTAAAATCTTTCTTTCCCCACGCCTTTGCTTTTCCCACATCCCCTACACTGTAGTGCTGTGCCATGATTCTTTAAGGAGGGAAATCTAAAGCTTAGTTCCAGCCTTGAATAGTATATGAATAATTTCAATGAGTAGGATTTATTGTACTCCTCCTCCCTTGGCTAACTAACTGCTCTAAAGTTCTCTTTACCTTTCTTGGCACATAGACTAACTTCCCTCTTTTAGACTTTGTTACAGATCACAAGACCAAAAGCAGTCCTGTGGGCTCCCCATCTAACATCAATGAACACATAATGGAGAAAAATAGCTGAATATTTTTAAGCTGCCTTTTCTATGTGGTTTGTTTGTGGCTCAAGCCCTTTCCAAACAGACCAAAAGCAGTATTTTTATTAAACCTGTTAGAACCTCTCTCCAGCCACTAAAAAACAAGACAAAAAAAAGTCAATCATCAATATCAAAAGACTCTCTCATAAAAAAGTTCCTAGGCTTTCATATGAAAACATACAACTAAAAGTCAAGACAAATTCCATGACTCAAGGCCCTTACTTGTTAGTTTGGGTTATTTTTAAAGTACTCTCTGACTAACCGACTAATTCCCATGTATTGGAGGTGCAAGGGGACATGTAAGTTCGGGGCATGCTTACTATAGCTAGAGGGTTCTTTTTTTCTTTTTGGTGAACAGTAAATTGGGAAGGGAAAGGATTCCCTTTTAAAAAATGAAAAATATGTGTAAAATTGTTGGCTTATAAAAATGCAAAATGTTCACTGGCAGCCTGAGTTCATTCAGTTTAAATGTGTAAGGGCACAGAGACTTTATGCAATAGGGACAATTGGTAGAGTTTTAGAAGTGGTAGAATTTTATTTATGCAACTAATTTAGTAGAAACGAGATTTAATTCTTGAAATTATAACCTGGATTTCTTTTGTTAATTTATCTCGTTTATGCCGGTATATTTCCAATTAGCATGTGACCCGAATCCAGAACTGTGAGGACGAAATAAGGTTGTGATCCTGCAATGAGCTCCATAAAAGTTGTACTTGGGGAGGTAGGGGGAAAGAGTTCTTTATCCATTAGTTAGTATTCTAACAAGCCATCAGAGGTGCTCCGACTATGAAAATTGACTGTAAAAATGGAATTGTGGGATTCTATATTTGTTTCTCCAGATAAAATGTACTTGGTTCACACACAAAAAGATGTTTTTTCTATCTGCCAATCTTGCAGACTGAGCCTGGGATCTGAAAGAGAAGCTGGATTCTTTCTGGCTGCCATAGAATCACAAATAATAAAGATCACATGGACCAAGTTCTTCACTCACTTTTCCCTGTGCTACCCCATCGTATTCAGTGGAGTGGTACAGGTATAAATATAGAAAGAATTAGGCCCTGGAAATGGAATTTAGCAGTTAATACTTCTGTGAATGATGCATGAAAAGGAATAAAATCCAGCTCCCTCTTCCATAATTGTTCTAAGTCTGCAGCACTGATCCACATGACAAGTAGTAAACACTTATTTTTAATTCACTAAAATAGGTAATATGGCTGAATATATGCAAGGAACAGATCTCATGAGTGAGGAGTGAGATGGTGCCATTTTACTGGAGGCACTTCAGAGCAGAAGTGCATTTTCATGAAGTTTATAAATGAAGGTACATATTTACTACACAGTTACAGAGGAAAGGGCTCTGTAAAAATGTACTAGCCTTTGCTGGACGATACTGAAAGTATATAGTCAGACAGAGCAAAATCATGTCAATATTCAGTGGGAGGGAGATGATTAGCCAGACACTGAATGATGATAATAAGCAGAGGTGATAAGGAAAGAACTGAACCTGAGGATAATGGGCCATTTTAGTGGCTTAATAATAAATAGGTGCATCTACTTTTAATTTTTCATTTTTAACTACCCTGTGTAGTCATTAGTTATTATTGCCATATTCTAGGTCCTACTGTGGGCTGATTCTGCATTTATACTTTAATAAATGCCAGCTGAAAAAGAAAACAGTACAAAAGAATCTATAACTTTCAACGTTTTAAAAATATTACAAGTTTTCCTTTATTTTTGCAAGTGCATGCTCTGTGGCAAACATGATTGCTGGAGGCTGCTCACCGTTCCAAGACTGTACTACACAGTGACCTTTCTTGAAGTGTACACAATCTAGTGCTGATTCCATCAAATGCTTCATGCCATGGCAGCCTTTCACTGACAGTGGAAGAAAAAGAAAGAATCCAGTCCAGATGTTCATCAAGTAAATGCAAGACTTCAATGTCATGAACCAAAATAGAAAGAAAGCAAGAAAAAGTTTACAGTGGAATAGTTAGCCATAAAGAGAAGAGATAATCATTTAAATGCCTTTATATACCCAACTAGTTCTTTATCTTTAAAGAGTCATTTGAGCTGCTAAATGAAGTGTAGCCACTTGTAGCTGGAAAGGCTGCCAGAATTAAATTAGTAAGAAACTGTTTATTCAGCCTGTTCAGACAAAAAATGAATTGTTTGATGAATGAGAATTTTTTAATGAATTAGCATGTCATGCCAGTAGTTTTTCAGTATAAAGACTGAACATTTATATTTTTCTTTTGTTTTGACATGGCTGCCCTACAATAATTGAAGTATCTGGGGTACTGCAACAACACATTTGATTATATGTTTGGAGGGACATAGTTGCAACTGTGGGTGGACAAACAGTATATGAAAAAACCTGTTTATTTACTATGTATTTCTGTAGTAGCTTTGATAATATTGTCTTTATTTTCAGCAACAAAAGCCCAATGTTTCAGCTAATGATAGATACTGTGGTAATGAAAATCATATAAGTGCCTCAAAAATAGGGTTAGTCTCCTTGGCCAAAGTCTTCACAATGGGTTTTGACAGAGATTTTAATAACAATGATAAGCAGCAATTAGGACCTGCTCTTGCAACCCTTACTCACGCAAGTAGTACCATTAACCTCAACTACTTTACTCAGATGAGTAAGAACTACCAGCATAAATAAGGACTGTAGGATCAGGCCCTTAGTGAGATAACTAATCGTTCACTTCTGGAAAGTTGTGTCACTCAATGTGCACTCAGTTCACTCAGTGTGCAGCGGCAGTCAAAAAAACTAACAGAATGTTAGAAACCATTAGGAAAGGGATAGATAATAAGACATAAAATATCATAATACCTATAAATCCATGGTACGCCTACATGTTGAATATTGGGTGCAGATCTGGTCACCCCATCTCAAAAAAGATGTCTTAGAATTGAAAACGTAGGAAAAGGGCAACAAATATGATTAGGTGTATGGAACAGCTTCCATAAAAGGAGAGATTAAAAAAATGGGAACTTTTCAGTTTGGAAAAGAGATAACTAAGAGGAGATATGATAGAGGTCTATAAAATCTTGACTTGTGTGGAGAAAGTGAATAAAGAAGTGCTATTTACTCCTTCACATAACTCAAGAACCAGGGCTCACCCAATGAAATTAATAGGCAGGTGGCTTAAAACAAACAAAAGGAAGTTCTTCTTCACACAACACACAGTCAACCGAACTCATTGCCAGGGGACGTTGTGAAGGCCAAAACTATAACAGGGTTAAAAAAAACAACTAGATAAGTTCCTGGAGGATAGGTCCATCAATGGCTATAAGCCAGGATGGTCAGTGATGCAACACCATGCTCTGAGTGTCCCTGGTCTCTGTTTGCCAGAAGCTGGGAGTGGATGACAGGGGAAGGATCAGTTGAGGATTGCCTGTTCTGTTCAATCCCTCTGAAGCACCTGGCATTGGTCGCTGTCAGAAGACAGGATATTGGGCTAGATGGGCCATTGGTCTGACCCATGCACAGCAGGTATAATGGGCCAGGGCAGGCTAAGCCTCCCCTGGCGCAGCTGCCACTGCACCTGCCACTGGATGACTGGGCCGTGGTGGCCCCACCTTTTCCCCTTCCTGCTGGGAGAGGGCTTCCGCCAGAAGTTATTGCTTATTTATTATGTGCCATGCAGGTTCCTGAGCAGCTGAGGAGACGGTATCTGCTACTCAGCTTCCCAGGTCCCTTGGACTCCCCAGAGAGATTACTGATGAACCCGGGAAGCTGAATAGCAGATACCGCCTCCTCAGCCGCCCGGGAACCTGCATGGTGCACATAAAAGCTCAGCATTCTCTGCCTGCCGCTGCCTGAGTGGTCCTCCCCAGCACTCCGCCCCCTCTCCGGAAGTCCCCACTGCTGCTCGCCGGTTCCTACTCTCCTCTTCACTCAGCACCCCTACCGCTGCTTGCTGCATCCCTCCCAAACAGGGAGTGGGGAGGAGAGGAGGGATGCATGCAGCGAGCAGCAGTGGGGGGTAGGGGACAAGCGGGGAGGTGGGGGGAAGGAGAGGAAAGATGCACGTGGAGATTGGGGAGGGAGCCGAGCAGGGGAAGGGGCGGGGCCTGGGGCAGTGCAGGGGCAGGGCCTGGAGCGGAACAGAGGTGAAGTGTGGGTGGGGTTACAGGCAGAAGAGGCGGGATGGGGAGCTAGCCTCCCCGATAGGAAGCTTCACCCACTGCCCATGGTCTGACCCAGTATGGTCATTCTTATGTACAAGTTCAAATGGGGCCTCCTCTGAACCCTTATTTGTGTATAGCACAAAATAACCACACAATTTAGTACAATGGCCAAGAGAGATCCCAGACTGGAATAGTAGCGGGTTTGCAGGTCAGGACTGAGGAGCATTGGCAGAGTTGTGTATGAAAGGCTGCACAGGTTCAAGCCAGTGCTATTAACCCTTCATTTTCACTAGGGCTAAATTCACTGATATGATTTTCTTTAAAAATGTAGATTATGCATAGATTTGCCAGAGCAAAATTAAGAAACCTTTTCAATATCTTGGCTGTTATTTTAAGTGACTGAATAAGCAAATCCATTTTCTATTCAGAAGTAAGGGGAACAGGCTTGAGTTATTACAATATTGTAAGCGTCACCTTTTGGTCTTTTCCCTCTAGTACATTTTGAAGATACAGGAAGGAGGGAGCAACAGAGCACATTTAGGAGACTGGTATCCAAAATCTGAATTACAATACAGAATCCACGCCACCAAATCATTTTATATTAGTGGGATATCAACTTCTTGCTCTAAAATAGTCATAATAAATATTCTATAGAAAAACAACTAGTGTCTATACCACTTACCTGTGCCGATTGCTAAGGATTCTGATGTTATCTTGCAATTCATAACAGTCCTGACCTTCTCAGGGGAATCAGCAGCATCAGCAGGAAGTATGTAGGGCAGCCTTTCTTCGTCTGATGCCAAGCAGTAACAAGACCTTCGGTAGCTGTGGAGTAATCAGTATGGCATTCGAAGCATGACTTCCAGTACTTGGTAGCCCAATATAACAGAATAAAATGGAGTGAAGTGGGAATGAATAGAGTTAACTGGGAACCAAGGGCCACACTTCCGCCATAATAAAAAAAATTGTGGAAAAGAATATCTACCTTTTTTGTCTCTGTTAATACCTGGGTTAATGTTTGTAAGCAATAAGAATAATACCAGACATGGGCCTTTCATCTGAGGGTCTTGAGTAACACACATTTAGTGTATTTATTTATACTACTTTTCATGCCTACTAGCACTGCAAAGGGTAAGGATCATTCTCCCTATTTTACAGATGGTGAAATGGAGACGTGGAAGGGTTAAGTGACTTGACCAAAGTCCCACAGCCTGTCATTGGCAATGATGTTAAGAGAAACCAGGTTACCTGACTCCCATCCCTGTCCCCCAACCAAAGGGCCCTCAAGACAAACAGCATTGTTTAAGTGCTAAATAGAATGGGAAAAAATAAAAATAACTCTTCCTTACAAGTACATATGGAAACATGGCTTTTGGTGCAGGTTTACATGAATAGTAACACGTGTGCTACATGTATCTCGTGGATCAGACTCTGATACTCTGAATACTACCTTATTCCAGGAGTGGGCTCATTGAAATCAGGGGAACTAGCTGTGGAGAAAGGTGCTGGCCAATGTGAGTAAGGGTATCAGAATCTGGCCTTGTGTGCTTAGATTGATACTTTTCTATCTAGTTATCACCTCTTTTTCAGTTTTCTTAATGCACTCCCCTCCAGTTTCTTACTGTGGCAGCAGCAGAGCTCATGGGCCTTGCAGGGAATAAGCCCCTTTCCTGAAAAATCTAATGGGTTTGGTCTGCCTCCTTTGTAAGTAGCTGATACTGAGCCCGGCTCCTTCTCTTGCTGTCACTTGTATTTATGGAAACAGATAGGCATCAACCTAACTTTATATAAATATATATTACGATCTTCCAACCTCAGAGCTTCTGACTGTGCTACTAGAGTTCCATGGACCATTCCTGTAAGATACCATTGTGTTTTATAAAGAGAGAAGAGAGACTGAGAGCCATATTTACAGACAAGTAGAAAGTGGACTTTGCAGTGGAAAATTTAAGGCTCAAAAGCCATCATTAGCCACCTCCCCTGAGCACGGAGAAGGACAAAGGAGGGGAAACCAGAGGGAGTTTTAAGGACAGGGGTAAAGAACAAAGCAAAAGAAGAAAGCAGAGGAGAAATAAGGGTAAACCTTTGGATCCCTTTCTCCTTAATTATTTAATCCCTCCTCCCCTGGTGAGCATGTACAGTACAAACCCATGAAACCAAATTCCAGCTAATCAAAACTTCCAGTTAACTGAAGCTAGGCTATGTCCTCCAGGCTTGGATGGTATCTTCACAGTACTTCAAGTCCCCCATGCTCGGAGTGCAGGGGAAAAAAGGCTACTGCTCTAGACCTTACTCTTTTTAAAATTTTCATTTCTGTGCTCCAGCTAATAACTGAACAGCCCAGGTGAAAGAGATTCTGCCATTTAAAACACATCTATAACCCTTCCACTAACTGACCTGCCTGTATGTGACTTGAATGGCTATGTTTTCCAATAGATGTTCCTGTGTTGCATATGTAGAGCTGACCAGTAGCCTGGCCATTCTGCGGGAGCTGAGTGCCAGTGAAGCTAAATGCTCCTGTTGAGCAGGTCCAACTAAGGTTGCCAGTTTTGGTTGGACGTATTCCTGGAGTTATCACATGACATAATCTTTAATTCCTGGAGACTCCAGGACAATCCTGAAGGGGTGGCAACCCTAGGTCCAGCCCTCTCTCCGTGTGCGCCATTGCTATAGCAGCTGCTGCTGCTGAGCCCCTGGCTGGGTGGCAGAGTGGGAAACAGAGTCTCAAGGTACTTCCCTCCACCAGAACCTCTAGGCAGCCTATTGGCTAAAGAGCTGAAGTGGGAGAGAGCAAAACTCCCCAGTTTAACATGGACTCAGCTGGCCTACTTGTAAAGCAGGACGATTTTGCTTGGGACAGAATGAAAACTCAGGGACAGCTCTAAAAGTGTGAATTTGTGCATTGAATTTAAACCCCTGCTAATGACCTTTAGTGCATAGGTTTAATATTATGTCTGGAGAGGAATTCTTATTCTGTATTCACAAGGGTTTGGGCAATGTTTCAGCTCTCACATTGTTGTGATTACACTGACGTGAATAGACTTACACTAGTGAAAAACCTGAGTACAAGGGAGGAGAATCGAGCCTATAGGCCAGTGGTAGCCAAACTTACTCACCCTCTGAGCCACGTACAACAATCTTCAGAAGTTTGAGAGCCAGGTGCACTTGGCGGGACTTGGGACTTCTGCCCTGCAGTAGGGTGGTGGGGCTAGGAACTTCTGCCCTTCAGGGAGGGGGGTCTTGAGGTTTTAGCCCCGTGGGAGGTGCCTGCCGGGGCTCGGGGCTTCAGCCCTGCACCTGCTGAAGGAGAAGCCCTGAGCTCCCCACCTCCCAGTCTTGTAGGTGGAGAATGGGGGGGGGGGGCTCCATGAGCCTCACTGAAACTGTAAAAGAGCTGCATGCGGCTTGCGAGCCATGATTTGGCCACCCGTGCTTTAGGGCCTAATTCTGCCCCAGGTTACAGGGATGCAGCTGCCACTGAAGTCAGTGGGAGCTACGTTCCCATAACTGAGGGCATGGGGTGTATAGATCACAAAATAGCATAGATAGAGAGACCCATATATGGGTAGAGGTTAGGGATAAATTGAGAGGGGATCCAAATTCTGCTCTCATTTCCACCAGGTATATTGATATCAATAGGATTGCTCCAGATTTACACCAGTGTAACCAAAACAAGAGTCTGGCCCTATATTTGGCAGGAGCACAAATTTAGAAACACCAGCCACAGCCAGATCTGCAAATAAAGATCTGCAAGATTCAATACAGATTCAAAGGGCAGATATACAGTCCATGTTTTGCTTTCCTGGTAGCCTGGAGAGAACCACCCAGATTTTCAACTTATGTACTTTACTTTCAAAAGGGCAAAATTTGGCTTTTGTAAATAATTTCACATACTTTACTGGGATAAAAATAATCAAATGTGACATTTTATTCATCCCCTTTTTTCCTGCGTGCAAGCAGCCAATTCTCCATTACTTACAACCCTACATTTTTCAGTTTGATTTCTAAAGAGACAAACACAACGATGGGATTTCTAATTGGTTAGAGTTCAAAATGTTTGCACAGAAAGCAATATTTCATCTTCTAGCCAATATGCCATATGCACAAGCCAACGCGAGCCCCTTGTAGTATATATTGTCCACCAACCAGCAGGTACTGTATATTAATGTTTGAGAACTATGTACTCTGATTTTCTATAAAGAGTATTTGTTGTAGCAACATATGGTAACATTTGAACTGATGTAGGTGTGAAGTCCAGTAGATACATATATGTCAATGAAAAACTGACTACAAATGGTATGTTGAGTTCTATATTAACTTTTCATCAGTAACAACCTGGGAACAGGTTCCCAGTTCAGCACTGAGAAGCCCTGGCTGCAAAGCCCTCTTTATGAATTAAATGAGAGTCACATGGGTGGGGCCAAGGGGTTCAGAGTGTGATAGGTGGCCCAGGGTAGGGTGCGGGGTTCGGGCTCTGGCTTGGGGTGAGGGCTCTAGGGTGGAGCTGGGGATGAAGGGTTTGGGTGTGGAGGGATGAGGGCTACGGGGTGGGGCCAGAATGAGGGGCTCTGGGTACAGGAGGGTGCTCAGGACTGGGGCAGAGGGTTGGGATGCAGGGGATGGGTGAGGGCTCTGGCTGGTGGTGCAGGCTCTGGGGTGGGGCCGGGGATGAGGAGTTTGGGCTGAAGGCAGGCTGCCCCAGGGCTGGGGCCAGAGGATTCCCCCCAGCCCACTTCCTGCTGGCAGCAGCTAGCTCGGGGAAGGGGCCCTCTCTCCCATTCTGGCAGGCAGCACAGGAGCTCTGAGGGAAGGGGCCCTCTCTCCCCCTGCTGACAGCACAGGAGCTCCGGGGGGAAGGGACCCTCTCTCCCCCCGCTGACAGCACAGGAGCTCTGGGGCTGGAGGAGAGGCCCACAGCAGCCCTGCAAGCCCCAACTTGTTCCTCTCCCCAGTTCCCGCCCACCCCTGACCTCTCTCCTCTCCAGGTCTCTGCTGCGTGGCCCTTTAGAGCTGCTGCACAGCTATTTATAGCTTGCTGTGCGGCCACTCAGCTTAGAGGGAACTCAAGGAAACATATTTAGGATCGATGGGAGCCACCACTGAAGAACACTGAATTAGACCATACTTTGTAAACGCTGGCTTTTTTCATTAATTTGTCCCCTATTCCCACAGTCCTGTTCCTGCCTCTGGATGCTGATCTCCGTGATGAGATCCCAAACCTACCTACTCAACCTCAGGAACCAACATGGATACTGATTAGCAAGTGCTTATGATAAAAGTAAATTGGTTTGTCTGATTACACAATTACCAATCGGTATGGTAAGCCCAACCTGCAATCCTTACTTGCATGGGTCAGGTTTTCAGGATCAGTCTTTTATGTATGACCGCTGGGGAGAGTAACAAGTTCTTTTTAAATTCAGCTAGGTTTCAGTACCAGAAAGCTTTGACCTTAAACAAGACTCTTACTCATTTTCATTCCTATGTGAAAGACATTACATGAGTGAGCACTGGCCAGCTGGTGAATGGGATTAGAAAGATCTTCCTCTGTCAGTTGCTGGTGTTGGGTCCCTTTGTGAAACTTTTTTTCCACTTAAGAGACAGCTGTTTTTTTCTTCTTACTCAAATGCTTGCTAGAATTCCTTGTGTAACCTTTGGTTTCATAAAGCTCCAACTTTTGGGTTTGATCCTGTGAAACTCTGAGTGCTCTCAGCTCCCACTGATTGGAGAGGAGAATCAGACTCCCTTTTTTGCACCCATTCCTGGTAGGAAACCCATAAAGGTTAGTGGAAAACATTCACTGTTTCATGCCTTGCTTTTTATATTATGGAACTTTTCTTGCTGGAAAAGTCGTTTTTTTTTTCATTGTCCTCCATAAAATAAAGAAGTTGATTTGCAGGCACCAAGGTCCACAACACACACATTTTCTTTCGGGTGTGAGGGAAAGAGCTCCAGAACCCTTGCTACTGATTTCACTAGATTCCATCAGTGCTACACAGATTTCCCCCCCTGTATTTTCCATCAAACCTAATATTTTATGCTGGTTACAGTTACAAAACAATTTCAGTTGAAAGACAACAGGGTAATTTTGAATATTTTTCTAATGATGAAAGAATATTGAATTCATGTGCTAAGGACACACCAATGTCAGCAATATGCAATTATTATTACTACTAATAATTGTGTAACAGGTATTACAGAAGGGCCCCATTTTAAGCTGGATGTTGCATAAATCCATGTGAACAGGGGCTCCCTGACCTTAAAGAGCTTATCGGCTAAGAAATAATACTTCAGTGTACAGGACGATGGACCACAGAGAGATTTCCCTAAAGTCTTTCAGAAAACCAGTGTCAGAGTAGGAATAGAACCCAAGAGTCCCAATTCCCAGTATTCTACTTTTATCACTAGACCATACTCCCTCTGATGCAAAAGTCTAGCTATTCAAACTAAAACAGTAAAAAAAAAAACCCTAACCTTTTAATTTAAGGCACACCTCAATTGTTAGTTCTGAGCGTAGGCATTCTAATTAAAACACATCTTTACTCTGATGTTGAAACACAATTCCATCTTTTATTTATTATTGTTATTGTTTTTACCATAGTATCATCTAGAGACACGTCCCGAACAAGATTGTGACCCCCATTATGCTAGGCACCATACAAACATATAGTAAGACAGTTCCTGTCCCCGAGAGTTCATTTCCATCGTTTACGTAGTATCCAAACTTTCCCTGCTTTTATGAGAATGTTGAAATTAACAAACAAAAGAATATAGAAACCTGTTGGAAGGTGGTGACACCTAACGTGCAAAGGGAGCAGACCTACAAGTGTAGATTGCTGACTATGGAGCTGAATTAAACATATTTCACCAATATTAATGCCCGAAATCCCCATAAATTGTGCTCCATCCAAGAGTCTGATGTACTGGGAATCAGAAAGAAAAGTAAAGACTAAGATGATGAGAGGAAACAAGCATCATAGGCTTTTTTCGCGCTACGCACTACCCCTTTCAGTGTTGGATACTTATGTGGTACCATCTTTTCCCTCTCAAGGGAGAAGGTCTCTCTATTGAGTGTGATGAGGAAAGACCTTGTAAGTTTTTTTCCAAAGCTGGAAAGTAAATACAATGCAACCTTTCATATCTGATAGAAAGAGCAAACACAGGAACTTTGCTGCTCACCTAGCCAGTTTAGATTCTGTGTCAGTCATGCAGTAAAAAGGGCAGAGAGCAATGACCATAAAAGATGTGGAAAGTAACACATTCTTAAAAGGAGTTCAAAAAGCCAAAATTGAAACCAAAATTTTTGTAACCTACGAAAAGTGATTCGGGCTGTTAGGAAACAAAAGTAATGCTTCAAGTAGTCAGGGCATGAGGAGTGAGACCCCCTTTGTGTATGTAGACAGGCTAGTTTCTGAAGTTTTAGATTTGAATCTGAAAGAAGATCCAGTCTAGAATGAAAAAAATCTTACAGCATTCCACTACATAAAACAGGGTAAATCACAAAGGAGGAGTGGCAATGATACACATGTTCTCAGCCACCCTATGTCATGCCAGGAGTCCCCTAAGTAGCAAGAAAAAAACAGACAATACAGTCAGATGACTCTTACCTGGGTCTATATATCATCCCTTTTTTTTTTTACTCTCCAAGGCAAATGTACAGGTGTTAGGCCCTGGTCCAGGACAGCACTTAGTAGCCAGATTCTCATACTAGATTTAACAAGTACCTTACTCCACGAATAGTGTCACTGAAGCCAATGGGGCTATTTATGGAAGAAAATATTACTTGCTGGAAAGGCATCAGAATTAGCATTAGCATTTGTGTAACTTTAAACACTGATTTCAGTGGAACTACTCTGGTGCTTAAAACTACACACATGCATGAGTGCTTTGCTGGAGGTCCACACTGGTTACCTAGGACATGCATATAGGAACAAATCCCCTCACATCTCAACCCTATGGGTACTGCCTACATTGAAAGAGCTGGGGTTCTTCAACAAAGGGAGTTGCAGAATGTGGGAATTCTCTGTCAGGGTGCACGCCCCTGGTGTTCCATGGAGCTCGGATCTATGGGGGCTTCCTGCATAGCATGGTTCTGCATAGAGTTGGGATCGGGCCAAAGGTGGGTAATTCATAACTACATTGGCCCCTCTCCCTATTTCTGAGGAGGGGAAGCACAGGTATCACAGAAATGACTCCAGCTCTGAGCTTAGAATAACAATCACAGAGCTGCTTCCCTTTCCCGCTCCCCAGTCCCTAAGGAGATTCCCAGTGCACTGTCTAAGCAGCCAGGCTGAGTACTGGAGAGAGGATTTGGGGATTAAATAATCTTGACAAATGAATAATGGCCTGATTGAAAGCCCATTGAACTCAACGGAGAGAGTTCCACTGATTACAAAGAGCTTTGGATCAGGCCCTAAATGCCTTAAATCATCTCTTTACAAAATTCAATTGATTTTAAGGCCTACACAACATACACAAAAGTTAAGTAATTATCTGATACAGCAAGTAACACAGGCTGCTAAATGAAGCAGAAAATTCCATCCTAAACAATATGCTGTGCAGTAAATTTAATGCTCATCATTTTAAATAATAGAAATCTATTTAAAAATTCACTCAGGTAGCTAGACACATTCCATACTTATGGGGACAGAGTTTCAGACAAGTTACGTTTATAGTTGCACAAACAATTTCTGTGACTCTGGTTGTGTATTATTAATTAATGGAAGTAGTATAGAATACTTACATTGTGACTCACAATGGTGGATGTTTTACAGACTGTATCCAGAGACTTTCCCAAAGAATTTACATCATAATTTTAGGCATGATGTAAACAGTGAGAGTCACCAAATAGGGGGCATTGAGGAAAGGCACGGACTACAGTAATAAGCTTACACAAATGTAGGCACAGAGCCATCTTAATGGTTTCATTCAAGTTTTATGGGTGGGGTTTTATTGGAAATAACTCATTTCTAGTAGGAAACAGAAGAAATGGGAGAAACTGAGTGAGTGAAGTTGAGTGACATGGCAATTACCTATGTACCTATCTTTCTGTCTTATGTAATTAAATGGTCCCTATTATTGTAGTATCTGAGCGCTTCTCAGTCTTCAATGTATTTTACTCACCACACCCCTATGGAGTAGGAAAGTACTATTATCCCCATTTTACTGACTGAGAACTGAAGCACAGAAAGACTAAGTAACTTGACCAAGGTCACACAGGCAGGGCCGGCTCCAGGCACCAGCATTCCAAGCTGGTGCTTGGGGCAGCAATCTGCAAGGGGCGGCAGTCCCTGTTGTTCTGCCCCCAAGCAGCGCGCCAAATTGCCACCGTGGATGGCGGGGGCAGTCCGTGTGCCCTTAGGGCGGCATGCGCGTTTCCGCGGTGGCAGCAATTCAGCAGCAGCTTCTATGTTTAGCTGTCAGCGGGGGCTTCAGCTAAACATAGAAGCTGCCGCAGAATTGCCACAGCCGCGGAAACGCACCTGCTGCCCTAAGGGCACACGGACTGCCCCCGCCGTCCACGACGGCAATTCGGCGCGCTGCTTGGGGCAGCGAAAACTGTAGAGCCGGCCCTGCACACAGGATGTCTGTGGTAAAGCAGGAAGTGGTATGCAAGTTTCTTAATCCTAGGTTAGTGCCCTAACCACAGGAACTAAACAGGTATTGGGATGGCATTGCATGCATAGGAGGCAGTGGGCAGCATGGAAATGGGAGTGGGAAAAGGAAATGAAAGGGGCATCAAGGCTGGTGGCATGGCATGAATGAGCATACAAATGACTTTTACAGGCACGAAGAACCAACTTGTGCCTGCTGTCATAGTAGCTGTGTGCTTAATCTGCTGCATCATGGTGCTCACATCTGGGAAGGTGCTGCATATGCTTCCAAATCATAATTTGATGGAGATGGCATGTCCACGTATGGGGCCAGATCTCAGTAGATGGAAATCGGCATAGCTACATCGATTTTAATTGAGCTCTGACAATTTATACCAGCCAAAGAACTGATCCTTAGTTTCAGAATACTGATGTAAGAGCAAATATTATCCTTAAATTTCTACATGCCAACATTTGAAAATTCTTAATAGGGCTCATTTATGAGGCAATGGGAGAAACTCATCGTTGCACAGAGAGCCAGCACCAGTCACAGGCACTACTTACATTCCATTTAACCCATATTTTGAGGGTTTAAGTGTGATATAAATGGCACATAGGCCTTGTGCTGTTTTTCTGCACAGGGCTGAATTCTACCCATGCATTCAACCTCTATTGAAATGTCTTGAGCTCAATCAACATTTTGGAAAAACAGTACAAATATGGCAAACTTTTTAAAATAAAATGATAGGTGCTGTCTTCCCTAAGTAGGCTTGCAGTGTACACTACATTCCTATGGTCACTGAACACAAGGGAGAGAAAAGTAAATTTTCACTGGATCCTAATTTCATCTCATTTTAAAGCGTGAACTGGTGTATTTTGTTGAACATGTATGGAGTAGCAAGCTCATCTCAAGGCCTACAGAATTTTTACTCAGGGGTGTGACTGTGGAGATATGTCTGAGGGATTAGTTGCCAACCCCCAGTTGCCAGCCAGATGAAATATCACATACAATTCAATAGTTCTCCAGGGACAGCAGTGAGTCAGAATGTACAGCAACTGTTTGAAGGGTGGGATTAAAGCACATCGTAAAATCTTGATGCTAAGAGAGTGAAAGGAATATTTGCATGAGACACCAGTAAATTAGAGAGTGCTGTGTGCCTGGATAGATATTAAATAAGAGATAAATCTCAAATCATTCATAAAATGCAGTAAATTATTCTAGCACTAGAAAAGGTTCAGAAAAGGGCAACTAAAATGATTAGGGGTTTAGAGAGGGTCCCATATGAGGAAAGATTAAAGAGGCTAGGACTCTTCAGCTTGGAAAAGAGAAGACTAAGGGGGGACATGATAGAGGTATATAAAATCATGAGTGATGTTGAGAAAGTGGATAAGGAAAAGTTATTTACTTATTCCCATAATTCAAGAACTAGGGGTCACCAAATAAAATTAATAGGCAGCAGGTTTAAAACAAATAAAAGGAAGTTCTTCTTCATGCAGCGCACAGTCAACTTGTGGAACTCCTTACCTGAGGAGGTTGTGAAGGCTAGGACTATAACAATGTTTAAAAGGGGACTGGATAAATTCATGGTGGCTAAGTCCATAAATGGCTATTAGCTAGGATGGGTAAGAATGGTGTCCCTAGCCTCTGTTCGTCAGAGGATGGAGATGGATGGCAGGAGAGATATCACTTGATCATTGCCTGTTAGGTTCACTCCCTCTGGGGCACCTGGCATTGGCCACTGTCGGTAGACAGATACTGGGCTAGATGGGCCTTTGGTCTGACCCAGTACGGCCTTTCTTATGTTCTTATGTTCTTAGTGATTAAACTAAAAAAAAGAATAAAAAGAAGAAGAAAAGAAATCTTGCAGTACTTGGGAGCAAAGAGGGCAGTGAGTCAATTAATATCCCGGGCTAATTCTTTGCCCCTTTCCTGTAATGCTAAATTCTATAATGCCACTAGTTATTTTGTCTCATGGATTAATCATTTACGTGGATTAGGTACTGACTGGAGAGTGATGACTAATGTCTTTGAATTGATAGTTGTCCAACCCAATATGAAGGAGAATGATCAGATGTAGGGAAGGTTTGTAATGTTTAGCCCACTCACCCAAACAAAGGACATCTGCCATTGGCACTGTAGCCTGGAGGAATAATGCTCTCCCTTGTTCTGCCCAGGCTTTCTGTGGTTTGTGGCTACTGACAGCATATTAAGGTATTTATGAAAATTAAAGCATATGACTATTTTGTTATTAAGGAGCTAGCTGAAGTAAGTTATAAAACAGACTGAGATGTGAAGTGCAATTCCTGTGACCAATCAGAGATCAATTCTGTGAGGTGCTGAGTACCCCACAGAAGACTTTCAGCCCTTTACTGAGTCAGGCTCTAAATTAGGTTGCATATCAGATTGCAGGAAACAGGAAAGATGCAGTCATTGTTGACAATTCAATTTTAAAAATACATTGTTCTAAAACAATTCCCACATTCAGCTGGGAAAAACTCGAATACTGAAATTAATGGAGCTGTGTAAGTTTACACCAGCTAAGGGACTGGCCCTTGATTTTTAATTGAACATGTAGTTAAAATTCAAATAAATTAACTATATTTGTTCAGTCAAACTGAAATTCTTCCTTGTTGCACTTCTGTGGGGTCATCTCAAGCAATTGACAAACATTCATTAATTAAGCTTCCCAGGAATCCTCTAGGGTGGGTATATATTATCCCCGTTTTACAGCTTAAAGAAACTGAGGCACGGAACTGTTGGGATTTGCACAGCTAGGACTTAACTCCAGAGGCCAGGCTTCCAGTTCTCTGCCCCAATCACTAGACACATTGCTTGCATTGTGAGGAACTAGACTGAAATGAAATATGGTGACTAACTAATAGTTTGGTAGGACTGTGTATGGGTGACTCTGCCGAGGAAGAAGCCAAGAGAAACTGCTTGATGTTGCTGAGTAACCAAGACATTCCTCTAGCAGCAACATATTATGCAGTGGTTGCTGCTTTTCAGAATTGTTAAATATTTTTCAATTCAGAGTTATTGTTGCTAGCGTGTCCTGGTATTTCCCCTTTTCCTTCATCCTCTTTTCAATTCCTTTACTTTACTAAAAATTACTAGCCAAGGGTTCTATTGTACAATGAAATGAGGTTGGTGAGCTATGTAAGCTTTTATGTAAGCTAGATGACAAAAGCTGCATCAGAAAAGTATACAAGAGGTAAGCTCTCTGTAGTGTGTATGTCTGCTCAGAATAGGACCCCCATCTTGCAAGCCCTAATTCATACAAATAATCGCTATTCATGCATATCATTCCATTGAAGACAACTGGGACACTCCTGTGAGATAGGTTACAGGCCAGGAACAGACCTTTGAGCTCAGTATTGCTCTCTGACTAATCAGTTTACTAACCACACACATTTAATATCCTAAATAAAAGCAGGTACTAATTTCTATTCTAAATCTTTAGCAAGCAAGTTGATTTCTTTGCTCATCTCTTCAGAGGGCTCAAGGAATCTTACCTTATTATAGCCACTTACACAGCAGGGGCTCTAAGGAGAGAGAAGCATTTGCTTTCTCTGATCAAAATCAGATTCTGAATGGTGATATTTTCCATAACATTTAACAAAGCCACATTGCTAAGGAAAGGGGACATAGTGGTCTCTCCATTGTTTAGTCTTGCTTTAAGACAGTTCCTTTTTGGCCAAACAGTTAACCATTTCTGTACGAGCTCATCCAGTGCTGTTCTGTACATGGTTTACAGCAAACTCATTTTGTTGTGAAGCATTGCACTTTAGGAAAATATAGCCCACCAATCTGGTGGTAAACAAGCTTTGGCTTTAAGACAAAGCATGTTTTAATCTCCACGATCAGGCTACAGATCTGACCATGTTTTTTTTAAAAACCTCTTATGAAGAAATCCTATTCATGATTATTGTCTGTATTAGAATAAAAATGTCTAATTACCTTCTTATTAAATCTGTAGTTATCAATTGTGGCTTTCTCTGGGAAATTATAATTTGCAAAAATGTTCTACATTCCAAGCTTTAACAGTTGGAGGTGGATGTCCTTAAGGAGGGGGGGGAAAGTTCTTTTTTAAATGGCACATTTACTAATTATAAAATGCTCTTATCTCTCTGCAGCCAAAGCCAAAATGAACATGTGCCTTGCACTAAGAAATCCCAGGATTGTCACAACTTGTGCCAGCTGTTGAGGTTATGACACCTGTGCCAGCATCGCCAGCTCTGCCCACTGTCATCTGTTCCAACTGTTCCATCTGCACTGTTTGTACCAATTCTCCCATTTCTGCATCTGTACCTTCTGCAGAAACGGTTCCAACAATGCCAGCTGTGTCATTGGTGCCAAATATGCCAGATGTTCTATTTGTCCACCCTGGGCCAAATCAATGTAGTTTTGTGCTCATTAGTTTTAGCTGGTAGATTCTATTTCACAATTTTTTGAGACAGAATCAATGCTAAATCACTACAATCGCTTTACATCTATCCATCCATCTATCTGTAAACACAACTTTGTCAATGTACATTCAGTCAAAATTATTTTGATCAGATTAAATCATGCATCATGATAGCAAGTTCAGTATTAATGAGAAGATATTTTTTCCCGTAGATTATGTAGCTGCAGAGAAATGAACAGGAAGAAAAAAAGTCAGGCTATGCAGGCTGCAAATAGTCTTAATGGCTACAAATAAAATTGTCCAAATATTGCTATGTTGAACTGGTTAAAGAACTGTGGGCCTGATTCTGATCTCATTTATACCAATGTAAATCAGAACTAACTGTATGGAAGTCAGTGGAGTTACATTGGTGTAAAATGAGGTAAATCAGAGGAGAATCAGGCCTTATGTAAGTATTATGTTATTTGCTATTAATTTATCTAATGATTGGTCTACTGATTAGTAGGTTTAACTTCCTAAATTAATAGGGAGGACATATGGGATCTTGTTCTATGTGCTGCTAAAGATGTTAACTAAAAAAAATCACAGCACCGAATCCTCAGGTTATTTACTCAGTTTTTATTCACTGCATGGCAAGAGAATTCTCCCATTTAATTCAGTGGGCCACATTATGAGAGGTGCTGAGCCTCTGCAATGTTCGCTGAATTCAGTGGGAGGTTTGGGTTCACATTGGCTCACTGACTTAAATAAGAGTTTTGCCTCAGTAAGAATTATATGCCAATTTCTGCTACCCTTACTCCTCTTGGGTAAATTCATCCCCGTGGGGAGGACCAGCACAAGGTATATGCACAACTCAGATACCACTTAAGCCCACAAAATAGAACGTAAGTAAGATTTAAATAGTGCATAGTGCTGGCCCCTTGCGTAGGGATGATCTTCACCCATTTAGATGGAACTTACTTAGTCAGCGGTCACAGTAAAATCAATAGGAATATTCACAGAGTGAGTGAAGGGGACAGAATCTGGCCCTTAAATCGTACCCTTTCAATCTGTGATGTCTCATCATATCATTGGTGTTCAAGCCTCACTTCAACTCTAACTGACCTAAGTGCGAGTTATATGCACTTGGCACCTCACATGAGGTACTTGGTATCTTGCAGTAGTGGGCCCATTATGTTGGAGGTGTTGTCTGTGTATTTATCTGAGCTCCCCGCTGCCATGTTGGAATTACTCATGCCTACAATAGACAGCAGTGTGTCACTGTAGAGACATTGTGCTGTGCAGGGAGCCAGCAAATGGTTTGCATAAACCCAATCTGCAACTATTGGAATCAACAGAACTGACAGCTCATAATCAAAGGAAGGTACAAGTTAAAAAAAACGAGTCAGTTAATCGGGAGGAGGTGGAGGGAGCGAGAGAGGCAGTTAATAGAGAGGGAAATAGAACACACAAAATGAAAAACTGTAGACCCAATCGTGCCTCCTAATTTGCATGACAAGGAGTCCCTCCTACAAGAAAGTGGGGCTCAGCTGTTAAGTGAGATGGACTAGCAGAGAACTTTGAGATGTGAAACTTTGCAGACCCCTTCAATCTTTTTCTTTGGCTGTCATGATAAACAAATATTATTTTAAAAGTTTCATAAGTTCTACATGGTTTACAGTGAATCAAAAGCTGAATCTCTCTCTGTTCTGTATGGTCATTTCTTTGAGATGGTTAAAAATATAATGAAAAGATGGAGAAATGTTTTATATAAATATTTTAGGTAACTTTGAATTGACAGGCAGATAGACAGTTCTCTAATGAGAAACTAGTCTGTTCTATTCTATATAGGTTTTTATGCCATGCTCATCACTGTAGAGTCTGAGCACCTTCCTGTAGTACGTGACTACACACCTGGCACATGTTGTTTGTTCTCTCACCTTTCCCTAGAGGGAGAAGCGCATGGAGTAGAGTGTCTTGTTTTGATAGGTAGTTGGTGGTGGTGTTTCGTTAAACATACCTGTTGCAATATGTTTGTATTAGGGAAGGCAAAGTCAAAGAAATGCACCTTGCTCTTGGAGCAGGTTTACGATAGTCCTTAGTTCCTGGGGAGTCCATTACATCAGTGGCTCTCAACCTTTCCAGACTACTGTACCCCTTTCAGGAGTCTGATTTGTCTTGAGTTCCTCCAAGTTTCACCTCACTTAAATTCTACTTGTTTACAAAATCAGACATAAAAATACAGAAGTGTCACAGCACACTAGTACTGAAAAATTGCTTATGTTCTCATTTCTACCATATAATTATAAAATAAGTCAATTGGAAAATACTTACATTTCAGTTTACAGTATATAGAGCAGTAGAAACAAGTCATTGTATGAAATTTTAGTTTGTACTGACTTTGCTAGTGCTTTTTATGTAGCCTGTTGTAAAACTGGGCAAATATCTAGATGAGTTATGTACACCCGGGAAGACCTCTCCGTACCCCCAAGGGTTCACGTACCCCTGGTTGAGAACCACTGCATTACACAGTCTTGGACAACCCCTCGAGAAGGACCTGTCTCCTGCACAAAACAGCTTTATTTTTATTGTTGAGAGTTCCAATGTACCAGAGAAGTGATGCTATCAACCACAGTCTTCATCCCAGAGCTTTAAATAATCTTTCAGGTATCCTGGCCCTCACCATGGGGCACTTTGAAGAGGAGGACTGAGTACTTAAACTTGATTCAAAATTTTATGGGTAGCCAGTGTAGCAAGCAAAGACTGGTGTGATGTGCCTTATGGTAGCCTGTGTTGCTGAGGAGATGTGCTGCAGTGTTTTGTATTAGCTGGAGTTTCCTAAGTGCTGCAGGTCTGATATCCAGCTATATCGTGTAGCTGTAGTCCAGCTGAGAGGTGGCATGAATAAATGAGGCCAGATCTTCAATTGCCAGAATGGGATGGAGTCTCTTAGCCACCCAGAGATGGTAGAAATCTTTACTCAAGACCATTGTGATCTGAGAGCTCAGCCAGGGCCGCCCAGAGGGGGGGGCAAGTGGGGCAATTTCCCCCAGGCCCCGCAGGGGCCCCCACGAGAGTTTTTCAGGGACCCTGGAGCGGGGTCCTTCACTCACTCTGGAGGCCCCAGAAAACTCTCGTGGAGCCCAGGCCCCCCCGGAGCTTCTTCCGCTCTGGGTCTTTGGCAGCAATTTGGCGGCGGGGGGGCCCTGCCGCCGAAGACCCCAGGCCCCCTGAATCCTCTGGGTGGCCCTGAGCTCAGCATCAGTGAGGAACCCAAGAGTACTCCTAAACTACACACTGAATTGACGGATTGTAGTCCTGCAGTAGTTACCCAGACAAAATTCCCATTGACGTCAATGATTCATTATTTAAAAATAAATCCTTAAAGCTACAAATTATGCACATACCAAGTCTACATAATCTTACGTTTCTCTTGATGATATCCTTTTCTTCCCCCTCTGCCAACCCCTCTAGCACATACTATAGAAACTTGCTATGCCTTGTCTGTATTTACACTGTAAATTCTGTGAGGCAGGCAGTTTCTGTTATGCCGTACTGTGCCTAGCACATTGAGGTCTTGACCTTGATTGAAGCTCCTGGATAGAACCGTACAAATAAATAAATAATAATAAAAGATCAGACTGTAAAACAATAGTAAAAATAAGGGACCCAATTCTGCAAGTCTCACTCATGCCAGCTGACCTACCGACTTCAGTGAAACCACTTATGGGAAGAAGGCTTGCAGGATTGGACCAAAGCCTAGGTTGGCATCTCCATTTAAATCTCTATTTTCAGGGAAGCTTTTTCATTTTAGCCCATTTCAAACTGCATGGAACAGGACTTAGAAGAACAAGTTGTCAGTCTCCAAAAGCATTTTTTAAATTGTTGTTACTATCTTTATTATGTTGTCCTTTTACCACGTGTCATTAGCAGCAGTAAAGGTCAGGTTCAAATATTGTCTCGGCGTGCTGATTATAAAATTATAGTCTTGAGCTCCCACCTAAAACCTTACTCTCTCCCTGGTTTTAGGCACTTTACACTTAAATCCCCTCATCACTTTTACAGGTGTTTCTCCCTACTGACAGGTGCCTAGCAGTCCTCGGGAATATGAAACCAGAAATAACATTTGTTTGAGAAAAAACAGGTAAATATTTATTTACATAATAAAACAAAATTAGCAAGACCCAAACAGTGTGGAATGGGAGTGGCTGTCCCCCCAGTCCCAGTTAAGTTTGTTGGGGCCAGAAGTCTTAGTCACAAAACAATCTCCACCCACCTTAAATTCTCTCATAAATCTAGTTATATTCAGGGGTGCTCATGTGTGTATTACACTCACAGAGCAGGGAGCTGTTCTAAGATGGAGCATTTTACTAAATCTTTTGTTAGAATCCAACATGCACACATGCATATGCATGGCTTGCACAAGCCCCATTGGTGGAGAATCTCCCAGGAGCACCATATCCTGCTCACTAGAGCTAAGTCCATCTGACCCTTTCAGCAGAGTTCCACCCCTTTTAGGGACAGGGTGCTAGAAAAAATAGCCCTCGCATCCAATCCAATTCTTACACCAAAAATATTATATTTACACTACCATACACAGCTCTCTGCATGCTACATGGGTGCCAGGAGGTTGTTCTCTTCAGCCTATCTGCTGCAGTCCAGTGAAGTCCACCCTCCCATATTCCACTCAAGTCTTCTACTGCCAGGTCGCAGTTCAGTGAAATCAACACGACCAGGTTGGCTGATACCAAGTCTGAACCCATGAAGTAAGTTCCAGTGCTATCAGGTCCAATCCCACAAAGTCAGCTCTGCTGATATCAGGTGCAGTCCTGCTAAATGGGAACCACACCGGTTCAGAGTCTCTGGGCAAGAATTCCAAAGCATACCAAGAGCCCTGGAACAGGTGTCTCATCTCTCTGACAAAGTCTCCCATCCTATTGTTGAATTTGGACTTACTACCCAATTAGAGTCCATCACCTGTCAATTCAGGGTGACCTTTGGCAATTTCTTCTCGTTTGCATCAGTATATTTATATGCACCATTTTGTAGCATTTCCAAAAACAGAACACAAACCAATTTCAAACAATACAATATAAAGCACAGTGCAGAAGTGAACTGGGGTGAAATAATAATATATGTGATTTAAGCCTGGTAGAGCTAACTTTTCCTCTTTATTATAAATGTAATATCATATTCATCTTAGGATATTGCATTATTTTTGTTTAGTTTTATACAATGTGGTGTAAATGTAATACAGCAATAAGCCATGACTGGATACACATTTGTAGGTTATTGGTTCTTGCTTCAAGTGCATTGCCCAGGTGCCTTCAATCAGCTGAGAAGTATACCCATAACCTACTAATGCACACCCCGGGCAAGAGGCTGTGCTGCAACACTTAAAGGCACAGCAAGAACTCCCAACCCAGGGGGAGTGTGGAGTTAAGGTGGCTATAAACCATCTTTGAGCCCTCCCAATCCTGGTTGCTCTAGGCACTAAAGAGGTCCCTGGCATAACTTAGATAGCCCTGAGGCCTATCTAAGTTATGGTAGCCTGCCTGGGCTGCCCTGTGGGTAACAGTGCTGCCCAGTGTCTCCCCAGCATGGAATGCTGAGCCCCTACCCACAAACCTGCCCCTCCAATTCCCTATGCCAGGGCTTGTAAGGAGGTCCTTGCAGGGCAGCTTTATGGCTGTCTTCCTCAGTTTCGGCACTCAAGGAGAGTGCTACTTGGATGATGTGGCACCAGCAAGACACAGAGCTTCTAGAGCCCCATTACACCACTTGGTGTGAAAGGGCCAGAATGGGGGTGAAAATTTCACCTCCTGTCATATCATATTGCTAGCGTATGGGTCATTCATTTTACATTTCATTTTAAAAAATGAAAAGCAGTTTTGGAGGAAAAGGGTAAAGCAATGGCTTCTTCCACTGTAAAAAGTAGCTCCTAAAATGATGAGAAAATAATTGGACAAATGTTATAACATTTTCCTTCTATTCTGAATAAAGTTGTTTGTTCATTTTTTCCTAAGCCATGCCCCTCTCTTCTTTAAGGTTTCTTGCATTCTTGGCACCCTCTCCTTATCCCCAGAAACACGGCTGTCCTTTCATCACCCATTTTGATCCTCAGCAGATAATTTTAACGCACTTTCTTTTATAAAAATGAAATGTGCAATATTGAACCACTCCCAGTTTAACTTTTAGAAGACGAAATCAAAATGCCAGAAAAAGCCATGCCTTGCAGCTGCCACTTTAGGGGAAGGACCGGGCTAATACAAACACTTTTTCTTCTTCAACTCCTGACTCCCCACCACACACATTTTATCTCTTTATTGCCATCCTCACAGGAGGTTCAATCCAATGCCCAGTGAAGTCAATGGGAGGCTTTCCACTGACTTCACTGGGCCATAGATTAGGCCCAGCATGCCTTATTAAAAATGCTAGTCTGGAGAATTAAGAATTTTTATCAAGCCTTTTCCATAGAGAATTAAAATATCCAAGGTGATTTGTGGGAAACGATCCAATTTTGGCTACAATGAGTTTGATTCTCAGTTGCCCCTCACTCTACCTTTCTATTTATCCTAACTCTGTGGTGAGTCTGGAGTGAAAATGGCCCGCACACAGGTTACTGCACTCACAGGTCTGCTCTAACTAAAGTGGGCGGAATTGTTCCACGGGGTCCTTCCACTTGCCTAGGATTGCTGGAACACAGCACACATTGGCCCTGCCCTCACCCCATCCCTGGACTCCCCAGATTAGAGGAGTACCAAGTTTTATACCATCAGGGGATTCTCCTACTCCAGCTTCAGCAGCTTTAAATTGCTAATGGAGTAGTGCAAATGGGACTTAATATGGCCAATTGTGTTTGAGAACTGTAAGGTGTTCCTATTCCTTCAAAGTGACTTTGTATCTTTCTGGTTTTGCCTGGTAAGGTAGCAACCAGGAGCTGTATAATGCCACTTCTAGGCCCCTGAATGACCAGGCAGGGAATGCCTCCTTCTAAAATTGCAGTAGGAAGGGGAACTCAAACAGCCCTCAGGATTGATTGAAAAGCATTTTTCCTGTAGAGAAATAAAACCTTTAGAAAGAACACACCTTTTCAGGCAAAAGTGAAGGGCTGTTTGAGCTCCCTTTCACAGCTGTTTTTTGTGAGGGGAACTTCCTGTTTAGTCACCAGGAAATGAAGTGCTCTTTTAACCCTTCGCTTTTGCTTTAAATGTTTTAATTAATTCAATTTCTTCCATCCAAAAATTACAGTGAGTTGTTAAGAGTTTTCATGGCACTTTTGTTCCTGAGACTGTTGGACAGTAGAAGAGGGGAGAAAAACAGCTGTTAGGAAAGGCAGAGAGAGAGAGAGAGGAGGAGTGGAAAACTGGCTAACTGCCTTTGTCGCAAACAGCCACCTGTATGAATTTCTTTTTAAATTACATGTACTTTTAAAAAAAAACAGTGGAAGTGGGAGGAAATTTATATATATATATTCCTCCCACTTCCTGTTTTCTTAACATTGTTAAAACATGTTACATACATCATATACATGCTTTTACATATACTGTATACTTTTTGTGCCCTCACAGATTAAACCTGAAGTGGTTGGGCATAGACATAAACTTTGAGTGATGAGGTCCCAGCTGCATAACTTTGTGAGGTGACTAAAAAACTAAAAACATCAAACGGAAACTTTTTTTTCATAAGAACGTGACTAATTTGTGGATATTTTTGAAAAAAAATTCTGAGATGCACAAGGGACTGATATGAAATGATAGACATTTTCTAAACAAATAAAATAAAAGTATACAGCTCTAGTTGGGAAAGAAGCTTTGCAGCAGATTTGTCTTCCAAAATCTCCATAGCGTAGACAGAAATTCACCTACTTATTTACTGATTATATAGCAGCATCCCTTTCCTGCTATCAGATGACTATTCAAAAGCTACTGTAAAATGTGCTGGCGATTGTACTGCATTTCCTATTGGACAAGTGTCCACATTAAAAATGCATCACTACAATTTGGAATCCTTTTGTTGGTACTCTTAGCTGTGAACTATCCTTTCACCCATAGAGATGGTGCAACCAAAAATAACTGAGGCACATGGATGGAGCAGTGAGGGCCAGCATATACTACCTTATCCTTTGTGGTACATCTTTTCTGTGACTATCCTTAGCAACATGAATACTTACCATTATACTATGTCCTGTTATAGACAAAATAGGAGAACTTCAGGGGGTTTCAGTCATTGCAAATAAAAGCAACATTGCAAGCATGAGTAAGCTCAGTGATGGTACTTGGTATTTTATATCAGTTACAGCTAAAGTGCAAAATTGCAAGAGTTGGGAATTGATTTCAAGCAGAACTGTTGTTGGAAGGTCACTGAAAAGAACTAATGCCTTGAGCCATCAGTGCTCTGTTGTTCAGGCCAAGGTTCAAAAGGCTAGTTCATGATTTCTGTCTATCCACTTGGGTATTATTAATTCCAACTGAATCTCTCATTTCACTAAAGTGGTAAAGAGTAACAGATGAGGGTCAGATCTTTCCTTCCTCCCAGAACACACCTGTAGTTTTCACCAGTAGTTCATATGTTCAGACATTATAGATACTAATCCAGAAAGCTTTTTCACACTGCTAAATATCCAATGGAATTACAAAAACAGAAGACCATATGCTGAGGGTGCAGAGGGAAGAGATTGTCCTAAGAAACAATGTACCTGAATATTATACTTTATAATTGAAACCAATGGGAGAAAGATCACACCTGTGTGAAAGAAGCACATAGATTGTGTCAGCAAATCAGAGGAAAGGTTACCTTTCTCCTCTAGGTGTGTTCTGCCATCCTGCATGGAACAAAAAACTATTTCTAATCATATTAATTGACATACTGCTGCTATTGTCTATATAAGAAAATGTATGTGAATAGTAGTGAGCAATATGGTTTGCATTAATCCATATGTTACAAATAGTTGAATTAGAAACATTACATTAAAGATATTCATTACAGTAATTAATTTGCAATGCATATTATATACCTACAAAGTGAAATTCCCCTCAGTAGAGAGGAACCATGCAAAGTCTTACATAAAACCTTAACGTGGTGCTTCAGTTGCACTTTATAGTCTTTACTCTAGAAGCAGTGATTCAGATTTATCATGATTAAGCTCTTTGGGAGATGAAAACCTACAAAAGACTGTGAAGAACAGACATTGTTCCATTGACAGACTAAATAGATATTCCTGAACCTATGACCATGCCCCCAAAAGAGGTGCCACAGCCTGGTAGGAGGACACCTGGGAGGAGCATAACTTGGGGGGTGAACCCGTCCAGATATTATAATGCCCCTCTAGGGACCTGAATTGGGACCTGGTGGAATGGGAGACTTGGGTCCTCCTACCTTGCTCCCCCATCCTCTGCCATCACAGAACCCTACACATGGAAGAGACCCTCAGGGGGGATTGGGGCCTGCTACCTATGACCCAGCTGGGGTCCCCCTCAAGAATGATCAGGCCAGAAAGAATGGCATAGCAACTGCCTGACCACTAGGCCAGCTGGCTATCAGACTGACCTGCTACATATAGTTAAATATTTACAGTATATATATATATATATATATACTTTATATATATATAAAATAAAGCAAAGTAAACAAATGAAAACAGCCAATTTCATTTTAGAGTAAATGTTCTTTTTTATTCACAATTGGTCCAGCGTGAACTCCTCCCTCAACCATAAGTCAGTGATCAGTGGATGTGCTATGGTTGACTGTAACTTATGTCCTTAACAAAAACAATGGTTTAGTTTGAACTTCCCAAATACGTTATAGTCTGTTGGGTGCCCCTGTGCGGCTTTTCCAGCATTCCACAGTTTTACATGAGTTATTCAATTTCAGATCATGGGGAGTCAGGCTGCCTGCATAAAGACTGCAAATGATTCTTCTTTTGCAGGAAGTAGCACCACAATGAGAGCACTGTGGTATAGGTACCACACTTTCTAATCCTATTTCCATTTATTTAGGCCCAGATTCTGCAACCCTTACTCTCAATGAGTAGTACCTTACTGGTTTACTTTGACTTAAATTGAACTACTCATAGAATAATGTACCACTTGACATGAGCAAGGATGGCAAAATCAAGTCCTCAGCAAAGAAGGAGCAGAGAAAAGAGAAACACATTTTCCAGTACTTATGATTTCCAGTGAGAGAGGTTGCACTACAGAGAGCACTTGGGAAACCCCTCAGATAACAGGCTGAAAATGGTAAGCAATACAAGTGCAGAGTTCACAATTGCTCTATTTTAACTCAAGCCTGTATCAGACAATGGTACAAGTGCACAAGCTCAGCCATAAAGGAACCAATCATTGGCAATTTCCCTAAAACATTTAGAAATGTATCTGCAGGAGACATAAAATATACAAAAATCAAGGCATAGAGCTGTGACTGACATGGCAATTTCCTACAATATCCTCGAAAAACCTTATTGTATTAAGTTTATCAATTATTGTGGGCCATGATTATATGTAACCTCTCTAGGTGGGAAATGTGATAGATATGAGACCTGAGAGTTCAAATGACCATACTGAAAATGTGCTAGACGAGTATGGACCTTTGGGACAATGAGTGCTAAGTGGATTGCCTGAGGATTCCCTAGGGAGACGTGAATGCAAATTACCCAAGTCCGGTTATGCAGAAAGCAAGCCTTTTGAAGCAACATGCTGAGCAGAGGGTCTTTGTCTGCTGATTACCTGTTACTGAAGGCCAAGAGCAAAGGCCTGAGCTGTATAAAGGAATGACTGATCTGCCCAGTGTTTGTTCTCATTCTGGATCTAAGATGGATACAAATTTGTAGCCACGGGGAAAATCCAGTTGTGGGTTTTGAAGGACTGAAACCTAGTATAGTCCTAGGCTGGCATTGGGGTGACCCCTGGGAAGGTGTTTAGCATGTGTTTAGGTTCTTTTATTGTTTTAATATGTTTACTCTGCAATGAATTTACCTTAAGAATAAGTGTGCTTGCTTAGAGGGAACTGTATGATAACTTAAAACTGCAGGCAAAGCCTTTGGAGGGAAAGCAAAGTGCATGTGCTGGCCTGTTTAGGCTGTCTGGCTTGCTGGGGATATCACAGTGCAATCCAGGGATCTGGGCAGACTTAAAACCCATGGTCAGGAGGGAGAGAGATGAGGTTCTCTGCTCAGAAGAGGTGATATCTGGGAGCCAGAAACCTTTAAATGCAGGTGTGATGCGTGGGGAGGGGCATGCAGAGTCACATGACCCCCCAATATCTGCTGCTCACACAGACTGAGCATGCTCAGTAACACTGCGGAAGCTGGCTGCTCTCACTCTGTCCCCCCACCATCAGCAGGCACATGTCATCTCTGTTTAAGCAGGTGCCCTCCAGGTAGTACAGAGGGGGACTACAGGTACAGTTGCCCTGAAACTCTGATGAGCTCCTGCTGCTACTAATATATAACTCACTTTTCTGTCCCTGCTTGCGACTACAAATACTTGGTGTCTTTATTCCTAGCCCAGCAAGTTCTCATATCTACATTAAGGGCAGATCCTAACTGGAGTAAATCAGTGTAGCTACACTGAATTATACCAGCAGAAGATGTGACCCCATAATGCCTTACCTCTGTCCTATTTGATTTTTCTTTATTGTTGCAGCCATTTTTGAGACTCACAAATGTGCTCAGCACCATGTGTCTAAAAAAATGAGGTAGCTGAATTGCAATGAACTAGTGGATTCATATAGTCATGTGTTTCAGAATTATAGGGAAATGCTTAAGATATAGCTATCAAAGAAGAAGAGTGAAGATTTATGAAGAACAGGATTTTTTTAATACTATTTTGTAACCATCTACAGATCCCTCTTTCTAAATAATTATTCTGAATGGGCATCTCTAAAGCTGCTAACCCTAAAAGAGCTCAAGATATACAGTGTGCATTCACCTCAGTAATTCAGCAACTAATCAAAGATGCATGACATCATCTGATCAACAATATTTGCTACATATCCTTTGTGGCACAAAGGCAAGAATTTTTGTACGTGTTGGCTCTGAATGAAAAACACTCTAAACTGTAAGAGGAATAGGTGATGGTAGAAGCACAGCGCTGTTGGGTTCTACCTGTAGTCATTCATGGACAACAATAGAACTAGCTGTGAGAAAGCAGTCATAGCTAGAATCTAGTACTTCTTGTCACATGGCCAGCTGGCCAATCCAAGCAAGAGATGGGCAAATTTCTGCATAAATATTGACAGGCTGTGTAGTGAGGTGGCCTGGCTCCCAGCCACCCCAGAGAGGGATGAGCTCCTGTGGATGCCAAAGTGGGCGGAGTCGCTGGAGCCTGCGCCACCCCTCAGAGGTCAAGGCGCAGGGCAGGAAGTATAAAAGCCCAACCCCAGGGCTCAGAAGCTGCCTGGCCCCCGGAGAGGCCAGACGCTGATGCCCTAGCTCCCGCTGGGAAGACTCCTGCCACCTGTGACCGACCCGAGGACTGGCCATACCTGCGGAGGCTGGATGCTGACCAGACGCCGAAAGAGCCAGTAAGCCGACCGGTACAAAGGGACCCAGAGGAGCTGCCCAGTTTACCCCTCGCTCAGTATCCTGAGGAGCCCATGGTATTGGACACCGTGGAAGATGCCGCTGAGACGCAGGTACTGGTGGAGGGGGAGGTCGGAAGTAGCCCAGGGGTAGCCAACCCTAGTCTGGCTGCAGCACACCCAGAGCCAATGTCAGTGTGTTGCAGGATCCCCACTGACACAGCAGCAGGCTGCCTGCCGCGGTTAGGGCCCCGGGCTGGGACGCAGAGGAGTGGGCGGGCCTGCATCCCCCCTGCCACCCCACTCACGGGTGACAGTCTCCCCCTCACCCTGACTCTCAGGACCTAGAGCCTGGGCTTAAAATACTGAACTGTTTGCTCAACCCTCCCCGGAAGGCCTGAGCCCCTGACTGTTTCCTACATCACCAGGCTAATCCGCCCACTCACCGGACTCGTGCAGTGAGGCAGCCTGGCTCCCAGCCGCCCCAGAGAGGGGCAACCCCAACAGCGGACGCTTACAGGCTGTCATTTAGCCTTGGAGTACAGTTACCTATTCCACCTATTCTTTCTATCTACCATCAGTTTAATTAAGCAGAGAAGCAAAGATGAGAGCCAATTTCTATATAATGGCAAAAAGACAAGAGTTTGCCTATGTCCAGTATCCTATTCTATGTGAATTGCTGAACCAACTAAAATCCAAGCTTCCCAGATACAATGAGGGGAAATATTTTATCTCCTAAATGAAACATATGCTGTGAGACAACTGAGCCCATGAAAGACCACAAAAATTCTGCCATCAAAACTGTTCAATTCCAAATAACTTTCTAAAGACAGGCCTAAATTATTAGTGCCTTTCCAAATGGTATATAATTATGCATTGTGGATAAATTTATCCCTATGCAGAGGGCTGGCAAAAGCCATATTTTACTTCTTCTTTTCATGGCATCAATTGTGTTTAAGTGGTATGTAGGACTTGTGCTGTTCCTCTATACGGGGATGAATTTCAACCTCAGAGAAAGAAGGAAAAGCTCTGATATGATTTTTTAAAACACTCTAATTCTGGTAATTGTCCTATTAATTGTAAATAATTTCAATATTTTGTCCTTTGCAACAGGTACTAAACATTTTTATACTAAAGCACCAAATTCAAAAACAATAATGTAAACAATTAAAAGCAAAAGGAAAAAAATACTTGCAAACCCTATAATCTGGTGCATGAGGCTTTTGCCATTATTTTTACAGCTTGTAGTTACCTTAATGTGTCTCAACATATACTACTGTGTTTTCCATTTAAAAAAATCAATCATGTCATTTGCCAAGAATTAGTACACTGTTGGTAGCTCAACATAGACAATGGCTTTCCGCAGAATAGGAAATAACTATAATATTTCAGGTACTGTGATGTGGTCACGCTTGGTGAATGCAAATTCTTTAATGGTGACCCCTGTACAGTGGTTTGCTTTGTTCAAAATCATTGCACTTAATAACCATAGTTTGAGATCCTCTCTCAGAACGGTATGTCATTAAGAAAAAGAGCACGTATGACCAAGCCAGAATGGTTTAGTCTATGGCTCGAAGCTGTCAGAAGAGGTACTCTCTAGAAAGAAAGGAAAGCACTGTCAAGGCCGAAATCTTTACAACTCCAGATTCTGGCCAATAAATGCTCTGGGAGATCAGTGACAAGCAGACAGGAAGACACCAAAGGCTAGAGTTCATGGGAAGAACCTGAGAGATTGGAATTGGGAGTAGTGAATGTACCAAACCAGGTCAGTAGGAAAGGCTCATTTTCTCACAAAGATGCTGTTAGAACACAAACGCAGGTAGCTCTTTTGCTGTTTACAAGCCAAGTTGCTAAGGAGTCATTTGGTTTTATTTTAGTGAAATACTGGTTGAACACCTGTTGTTACAGTGGAGTTTTTATGTATTTTCCGCATATGTTTCTGTAGGTCTCTGTTGAAAGGGGCAGGCGGGCTACAACAGGAAATGTTGTTGTGATGCAGGTGCAGAGAAAAGGGTAATGATGCAGTGAAAGCAATTTTTTAGATGTTTCAACTTCAGAATCAATTTGCAAGAAATTAATGCAGGCCAAACAAATGTCTTCTTTACAGCCTAAATTTGCATAGCTCTACTACAGGAAAAATAATAGCACAGTTATATTCATGAAAACAATAGCTTTTCGGGGAGTGGAGCAACTCCTTAATCTTCAGTGAGTCTTTCCTTTAGTATCAATGCCATTCTATTTTGAAGGAGCTTTACAGGCACACAGAACATACTGTCTTATGGCCAGATCCTGAGCCACTCTGCAGACAAGCTAGGCCAGAAATTGATTTGAAATGTCAGGTTTCTCCATATGGTTGGTGCTGGCAAGGCTGCACAGACCTTGTGCAGGGGGAAGCTCATAACTCCTTGCATTGCTATATAGCAGCTCTCTGGGGGATTAGAGGGAAGTTTGCAGATTGGCAACACCCATGCCACACTCTCAGCCAATAAGTCACACTGTACTACCCACTGACCAGAAACCCTACTTAACGATCAGTGAGGCACAGTGTTTTGATTGCTGCATAAATAATACAGCCTATAGGTTCATAACATGTGATAGTCGTCACAAATCAGGTATACAGGTAGGGCTGGATTTCCAATTAGGCACAGTAGGCATGTGCCATGGGGTGCCAGCATTCTAGGGGCACCTTACCTCTCTAAAACTGTGTGCAAAATGAAAGTCAGCTGTAGGCATGGGGGCACTGAAGATGCTGTGCTTAGGGGCACATAAGGTGTAAAACCGTCCCTGTGTACAGGATCCCTGTGCAGATGCCCTTTTGTGTTGTGGGTAAAAATTCCACACACACACCGAGTCATTGCCTAGGTCCCCTGGGCAAAATCTTCTTACATATACGTCACTTATGTGACCAGAATTTCATCTTTGCTGCTGAATTCTGCCCATAGAGGTACAACTATGATGCTCCCATTAAATGCAAAAGACCATCCAAGGGCAGACTATGGCCCTTTGTGGTTTTGCATTGGCTCAATCATGCTAGCATCTTATATTGAACTCGTTTTACTTAAATAACCTATTTATGGAGAGACATTATAACCAAAATATAGGGAAATTCTTCATTGTCTACTTTTTTCTGAATGAAGAAATGAAATACAAGAAGCCCCTTTTTCAAAACAGAGGCCTTACTTCAAATCCTGTCATTGGAAATTAGTATATAAAAGGGTAAGAACCTCCTTCAGACTCAGAGCTCTCATAAAAGGTTTACAAGCACCAGCAGGGAGTCAAGTTAACCCTATTCTCTCTTGCTCCACTTGATCACTCTGACAGGTCGCACCTTTTCTAAAATGTCTGTTTGTCAAATATGACAGACCAAGTCCTCAGCAGGTGTAAATTGGCATAACTTGATTGACTCCAATGGGGCTATGCAAATTTATGCCTGCTGAGGACCTGGCCTGTGATATCTTTTTTAACTGAAACTATTTAGTAGCATGCAGCAAAACAAAAGTAGACAAAACACAGCAGAAAGATTTATGTTTTAAGTGACAATCAAGCCAAAAGAGCCATGCGCCAAGAGAAGTCCTTTCAGGCAAACCTGAGGCAAATCCTAGGGCTTGGTGCCAGTTCTCAAGCTGCTGCATTTCAGTGTTGAGGGAATATATGCTGTGAAAAGGTATACCCTCCTCCATCTAGCTACAAACCTTGAAGCGTGTGCAATCTTGCTTTAGGAGACACACTCCACCACCAATGTGCAACTTTCAGTTCCAGGCTACAATGTCATGGCTCCTCACTATCACAAGCAGCATTTTATGTTAGAGAAGAGCTGTTCACTGTCACCATATCAACATCTGGCCCACATGACATCATAGATTGGCAGGCAATAAAGGTGAATGAGCTTATGCTGATTGAGGCTTGTAGACATCAATCAGTTAACAGGCTAACCTCTGCTCTGCCCACTTTCCCAGGCCTTTCCAATGACTGTGGCAACTTAAATTGCTGTCTTATCAATTGGCGATACCTGGAAAACAATGCAGATGGAGAGATTCTAATGGAGTGCCCATCATTTGTTGACCTACAACTCCTCTATGAACCAAAGCAAATACCAAGGTTCCATAGTAGCAGATGGGCAACAGGATCCTCACCTGACATCACTTTTTCACCTTCTGGACAACTGCAGCCAGTGGTCATAGAGCATAAGGTGCTTGAAGCTTTCCCAAAGTCTCAGCGTTGGTCATCTTTGATCACCACAGGCATGTGGATATCAATAACAAACAGCTTACGGAAGGCCTGGTGGAATTTTCAGAAGGCTCAGTGGGACGTCTTTCAATCAGAACTAGATACGTCTGTCAACGAACTGGCTGAGTTGGGCTTAATATGTCCAGCTAATATAAATGATCCCTCCCAAATTTTCTGCAAATTAGTTCAGGCAGCTGCTAAGAAATAAATCCCTAGAGGCTATCACCAACAGTATATCCCTGGGTGGTAGTCAGAGACAATTAAGCTCTACCAGAAATTCAGATCTGCTGATAACAAACAGAAAACCGTTAATAAGAGCAAGGAACTCATTCAGTGCTAGATCAGACCAGACCCAATCAACGGAGAGTGACAGTTACAAAGATAGACTTCACTCGTTCTAGCCAGAAAGCCTGGCAGATCATCAAGAGACTTTCTGGAGATTCCAGCGTTGGCAAAATGGAGTTTCCAGTCACTGCAAATGATCTTGCATCCCAGCTAGTGGTTAAAGACCATATACAGACTTGGATAAGTCTTTTAGCTGGGCAGTGAAAACTGAGGTTACAGAGGGGTAGCAGTCTCCTAGTGTGGATTTAAACCTGATGTTTCCTTTTTCAGACAAAGAGCTGGACCAGGCCATAAAGCTTATGAAAACAGGAAAGTCTCCAGGCCTGGATTATATCCATATGGAGTTCCTATTTTTATCTAGGCCCAAAAGCCAAATGCTGGCTGCTTCAGTTCCTTAACTAATGTTTCCAGGACAACTGCATCCCAAAAATCTGGCACAGGGCAAAAGTCATAGCCATTCCAAAACCAGGAAAACTGCTGGACAATTCTAAGAGCTATCAACCGATCTCTTTTCTTTGTGTCATGTAGATGCTTATGGAGAGACTGATTCTAATGTGCATCAATGAGGTTACTGAACCACAACTGCACTTTGTTCAGGCTGACTTCATATATGGACAGTGTACCTAAGATTAAGTCTTTCACCTAACACAAGACATCAAAGAAGCCATTTGATGGGGTCAATAAAGTTGGCGCCATTCTGATGGATCTGTCAGCTGCACATGACACTGTTTGGCACGTGCGACTGACTGCCATGTAGTTGCACACTATTCCCTGTACGCCCATGGTGTAGTTCATCACGGAAATGACAACAAATCAGAACTTCTTCTTACAAGTTGGAGACAAAGTCAGCTGGCTTAGGTGTCTCCGTAACGGACTCCCTCAAGGATCTATTTTAGCACTTGTCCTTTTCAACATATATACTTACAGACTACCAACAACTAATGCCATTAAGTATGTACATGTAAGATGACATCTGTCTCATTGATGTGGGTAATGATCTACTCAATATTGAAGGGTCACTCAGCCAGGACACGAATGCTCTGGTCAGTTACCTTTGTCAGCTGAGACTTTACATTAAGGGAGTCTAAGACAGTGGCCACAGACTTTCACCTGAACAACAGCCAGGCCAAACAACCCCATCCAGTAAGTGTTGAGGATCACCCATTGTCTTTCTAGACAATTGTCACTTATTTAGGAGTCAAATTAGACCATAGTCTAACATACCAATCCCATCAAGAACACGTAAAGAACAACACCTCCCACACAGTTTTGATTCAGAAGCTAGAGGGTACTTGCTGGGGAGCAGAGACAAATATTCTATAAACCTCTGTCCTGAGACTTGTGTTCACTCCAGTGGAATATTGGGTAGCAATTTGGGGCAGAAGTTGGCATATGCATCTCATTGATTTGGAGCTGAATGCAGTCATTCATATCAGCCACACATTAACATCTAATTTATATGTGTTGGCTCATATAGTGCCCCCAAAAGTTTGGCGAGATGCCATCGCCTTTAAAACTGCATGGAGAGCTACGATGGATGAAAACAACCTGGTGCACACAAGGTTGACTATTGTTCCAGTAGATACAAATAAGCAAATCACACTTCCCCAAGATGATCTGCCTGCCTCCAGAAGAAAACACCTACACCTGCAGTTTCTGTTGATTTGGCATGACAGAATTTATGACATCCTTGGAGGCCATTCATGCATTCATATCCAGTGCTGCTGATCCACTGCCAATCTCAAATGAACAACAGCATACCAGGGCTGACAAGTGGTCCTCACAGAGTGGTAACAACTCTGGGATAGAGAGACAGGCATGCTGATGAACCTCAGATGCCCTAATTTACACCCACCTGTTTGCAACCTGGGATGTGGACCCTGAACGAGGCTTAACAGGCTGCTGACAGAAAGAGTCAGAGTGGCTACCACAATAAAGAAGTTCGGCTAAGCCCAATCTTCACAATGTGACTGTGGGTTACCCCTGCAGATGTAAATGTGTGATGGAGGAGTGCACAGTTAGAAAATTGGAGGGTGAACTGCAATACCTTGCTGCCCTCAATGATAGAGCAGTTAACTGAATAATCTAGATATCAACTTGTGACACATACAAAAGAAGATTTAGAACAGATACATTTTAGTCTATAATCCATGTTCTAACACAATCTTTTCCATAGTGGGATCTCCTTTTCCATACTGGCCCCCCATATCCAGAAATTCCTTTCCATCTAGCTGGTGTCTAGTCAGGGACGGGGAGGGATGGATGGATGTGCAAACACACACAAACACAGTGGGAAGGACACAGTGAACATGACATTTTAACACTTGTTTGTAATCCCCGGTAACCCTGTTCTCATATATAAAGTGTATCTCTCTCATTCTGTCTAGATTATAAACAACTACCTGCACCACCAATAGTTGATTGTTCAGTATTTTCTATTACAAGACCATGTTCTCAGTTGCTTATAACTTTGCCAGACTTTAACCTCTTGGGCTGAAGTTTTCCATGATGGATGTTGGCCTCAGGCTGATTTTCTTTTTAACGTTTCAGCAGCATCAGTTCAGCCACAGCAAAGAACAAGATTAGATAAAAATAGTTTTGCCCATGTTAAATGAGTTGTAAGAATATTTTTAGAAGCTCTAGCACCCCCACCCTTTGGAGTACCGACTTGAGACTTGGCAGGGGGTTCACCCTGGTGTCAGGGATTTGCCTTTTGCTGTTGCTGTGAAAAAAAACACTCAAGTTTGGCCAAGTTATGAGCCTTTCAAAAAATATCTCTGCACATGCTCAGTGGAGACTTGATAGAGTTTGGCAGCCAAATTATGTGAAGATTCTGTCTGCACTGAGCATGTTTCATGCTTTGCTCACAGCTCCTACCTGCAACTGGACTGCATATGTGCCATCCCCACAGAGCAATTGAGCATGCTTCTGCCCAGGGATGCAGGAGCTGAGCGGGACTATGTTTGCAATTGCTGCTCCAGGCTGCTGTGGTTCTGGACAGCAGAACTGAGAACAAAGAACCTGTCTCTTCTGTGCTCCAATGCTCCACCTGCTGGGCCCAGGCAGCCTGTGGAGGAGGCGGCCTGATGTAGAATTCAAACAGGTGAGGAATGGAGTGGGGCTGTGGGTAACATGGAGAAAGGGAGTTGCAGGAACCATAGATGGTGAAAAGCAGTGGGAGAGGCAGGTCAGTAGCCAGAAAGGGGGAGAAGTAGAGGGAGGCAGGAGCCATTGAGGGGGCAGCAGAGTGTGTAGGGGACAGGAACCAGGAGGAGTGGCTGGATAGAAGCAGAGGAGTGGGATTGGGGGCTATATAGGCATGGATATAGGGGAGGAGGGCAGGACATGAGGGATGTGGGTGAGGACAGGTGCAGAGGGGGGAGAGGAAAATAGGGAGAGAGGGGGATGGGAGCAGATAGGCTATGGGGACAGAGGCAGAAATATCTATAACCACTAGATTACACGCCCCTCCAGAAGGTGGAATTGAACCCAGGAGTTCCGTGTCTTTAAATATATTTGCTGTCAGCAAATAGCTGTGAAACCCTCTTGCATTTCATCACCCTCTAGTGGCTGGTCCTTCTAGAGCATAACAGCTTATTACTGCTACCAGATACACCTCTACCCTGATATAACGCTGTCCTCGGGAGCCAAAAAATCTTACCGCATTATAGGTGAAACCGCGTTATATCGAACTTGCTTTGATCCACCGGAGTGCGCAGCCCCATTCCCCTCCCCCCGGAGCACTGCTTTACCGCGTTATATCCGAATTCGTGTTATATCAGGTCACGTTATATCGGAGTAGAGGTGTACTCCAATAGTTCAAGTGATAAGAGGTCTGTACTTCAGATTTGAAGGTTCAAATGCAGCTGATGCCCCAATATTGATAGATTTTAAGGCCAGGAGAGTGATCTGTGATCATCTATTCTGACCTGAATATGGTTCCATGTGATGGAATTACTTTTTATTCAGCTTTTTAATGAAGAAATTACATAAACATTACATTAAGACTGTTAAGGTTGCAAAGTCAAGCACTCCCTCATATATAGGCATTATAATACAGTCTTTAATTACATGATCATCTGCTATTTTTCCCCCCAGGACGGCTTAATTAGTTCACAGGATGGATGGTACTCTGAGAATGTATCAGCAATGTGTAGTGAAGGAGACTCTTCTATTTAGGACCCCTGCATAATTTTATGCAAAAGTTGGAAGGTGAGTCCTATTTATAGGACTGGAACAGATGGGTCTAGGCCTGCCCAAGACTAAAGGCCCACTCCCTTAACTAAGATGAAGGAACCACTAAGACCAGGCCACAATTGAGTACTGGGGACAACAAAGAAGAAAGCAGGAGCAGGGGAGAGATCAAAGGTTAAATATGAGGGAGCCAGAGGAGGACACTGAGCAGAGAACTCTGACAGTACCCACCACTCCTCAAAGGCATCTAAGAAGTCAATGGACTCAGCTCAGAGGTATGATTGGATGAGGGACCAGAAATAAGCTCCACAGCTTCACAGTACCCCCTGTCCAACTTCTTCCTCCTGGTATGACAGATGGCCATCTTGGCTGGTGCCAGAAGGAGGTTGACAAGGAGTTCCCACGTCTCTGTGGGGCCACGGGTGTGGAGTGCATTTGGAAGCTGACTAATGAATGAGACAAAGGATTTCAGGAAGAAAAGGGAGGATCTCTTGGTTAAGGCAGTTGAATGCTGCCCTGGAGAACTGGAATGTGTCCCTGCCTTTGCCACAAAGTTCCTGTGTGATGCTGGGCAACTCACTTAAATAAAAATTTCATGGTTGTTCCCTAATTGTGTGTTTCTTGTTTTCTTGGTGGGACTGCTGGGTTGAAATTTGCAGCAGTAAGTTGTGAGCTCTCACCACTGTAACTGAAGTCTATTGGAGTTGTGCTTTGAACATATATAGTGCTGTAAAAATTATCTGTACTCTAAAAATCAAGGCCTAGAAGTTTCAAGTAGGGCACCCAAATTTAATGGACACCTGACAATTTTAGCTGGTACTCGCTCTGTGCCTCAGTTTCCAATCTGTAAAATGGGAATAATAAAGCTACCTATTCTCAGAGCTGTCTTGTAAAGATACATTCATCAGTGTTTGTGAAGCATTCAGATATTGTGGTGAGAGCACCATAAGAACCCCCCGGGTGGAAATCAATTATTTTGTATTCAGTGCAAGGTTTGGAAAGTATGCAGTAAACATATTGACTGAAGATAAAAGAAACATTCAGTAACTATTTATGCACTGGGGGCCTGTAGGAAAAATAGTATATGCTCACATTATTAAAGATGTATCATAATTCATACCAAATTAAGGTTGTACAGACAGCCTTAAGTCTGGCATTTCCCAATTTTGAGTGCTTGACTTTGCAACTTTAACACTCATTTAATCTATTTACATAGCACCACTGATTTCAACAGAACTACACTAACTTGTACTAGGTGAGGATGTGGACCATTATAGTTACATTGGACAAGTATGCTCTAATTACATGAGCTTACCTACCATGGTTGTCTTTACAAATCAGTTGTGTATTCTAGCTAAGAACTAAGGAACAAATCCTAAAGGCAACACCAACATTGACATCAATGGGAATTTTGTCTGAGTCATAACTGAGTGAAGACTTCAAGATCTGTGCATAAAGAATGTAGAAGAATTTAGTTTGATATCAAGCTGTACTGAGACATTCATTATATGTAAAGCTAAAGCCCTATCCAGGAAATAAATGTTTCAAAAAACAAACAGTGAGACTAATTCTCTTCTCACGCTATGAAGTAATTAGATGTCATTGTGAGAGAATTCATCCCTAAAATATCCCATTTCAAATAGATGTACCATAGCTTCAGAGAGATAAATTTTGCTTACTTAATCTATAAAATTCAATATTGTAGAGTTTACTATTTTGGCATGAATTATAAAATCTAGAAAAATCAAATTGTAGAAACCTCAGCACAACAGTACACCAAGGACTCTCCATTAAGTGACAGTAGTGTCTTAAATGGATAAAATGGAAAAAGATTTGGTGTGCTTCCTGGTCATGGTTAAGCCAGGAAAAGGATTGTCTGAGCCTTTGCTTATAAGGGCCATTCAGTGCTGCTGATCAGTGAAAGACTTAGTGGGCAGCAGGTGTGGGATGCCTGTGGCTGTTACAGTCTCTCTCTTGGCATGGGATGTTAAAGTGCATGGCCATATTTTGAGCTTCTTCAAAGGAATGAAAGGAATGAACAGAGGTTACTGTAGTGCATTATCAACAGAATAACCCCCATTCTCTACTTCAAGTAATAATCCTCTCTTTGTGAGTACCAGTAATCTGCACCCAGCATACACAAAGTCATTTGTAATTTTCTTTTACATTTGTACAACCTGCAATAGAAAGACACACATGAAACCCAAAACAATTTGGCAAGTCATTTTTATGTGCATATTAAAGGTAAATTAACAGTGATAGACTGTTAAATTAAAAATAACATTTTAACAGCCACTTTTGAAAATTTCTGCGTAGGCTCATGGTTCTCATATATACATTATTTCATGGAAGATTCTATTTCTTAACTGTACCTTAATTATTTCTCCCTTAATTCCTTTTAATTTATTAATTTTTTTCATTTTTGAAATTATAATTTTTCCCCTTTCCTATGTTTTTGTCACTGAAAAGTATGTGTGTGTGTGAGTGGGGGGGAATAAGGAAGAAGTAAAAATAAATAAAACAAACTGAAAAAGAAAAAAAAACCCTTAAACATAAAAATGTTCTAAATTATTCATGCTCCACTTTCATTGGAGAACTGCAACATTTAAAAAAACAACCATTTTTCACAACATTTCTGATTTTGAAAAGAAGCCATTTTGGATGAAAGTTTTTCATCTGACATTTTTTTTACCACCTCCAGTATTTTCTTTATTCCACAGATTTTGAACAGAGTGTTTTGCAATTGTGTATTAAACAGTATTTTGGAATTCTCAATTCAGCACTCTATTATTATTCTTAGTTCTATTTATAAGGCATCCATCATTGTAATATCTACCTGTTCAATTATTACTGTTTGGGAAACCAGAGTAAATACCATCAGATCATTCTTGAAAAGAAAGTTGTATTTTCATAGCTCAAACATTGTAAAGTTTATACATTAGCAGTCAATAGTAGACAACACCGCCTATTATATGTATACTCAGGTAGCAGAAGGCAAGAAAACATCATAGTTGGTAGTCCCTGAAGCTAGGTGCCCATATGGCTATGCTTACTGACAAAAGCTTAGGTGTCATGGGGACTTTAGGCACTCCAGAGTTAGGCAACAGATGAACAGTGGTTTTGAGGATCTCAGTGGCTGCTAAATGTTGGCCTTAGGCATTTGGGAGTTTTCTCAACTGCGTTTTAAAACTGTAGCAGTGAGTCTCAGAGCCCCGGGTCTACAGACTCAGGCTAATACTAAGGTGCTAAAAACATCTGTATAGATATTAAGGCTGGAGACCAGGCTCTGAAACCCAGAGAGGAGGGTGAGCTTCAGAGCCTAAGCAACAAAACCTACACAGCTGTTTTTAGTGCCATTGCATGAACCCAAGTCTGCAGAATCCAAGCCATTGCATGAACCCAAGTCTGGGCTCTGAGACTCGCTGCCCTGGGCAATTACAATGCAGTATAGACATACCTTAAGTCCTTTTGTGAATTTATCCTCTAGTAGTTAAAGAGCACCTTTCATTCATCAATTTCAAAGTGCTTTACAAAGGTGGATAAGCATCATTATCTCCAATTTGCAGGTGGAGAAATTAGGTCACACAGAGAGAGAGAGAGAGAGAGAGCAATTATATTGGTAGTCTTCCCTTGGAGCTTCTATCTCCCACAGATACTTGGGTGGGGAAAGAAGATCCTTAGGGTATACCTACACTGCAGCTGGGAGCATAATTCCCAGTGTGGGTAGACAGACATGCAGTAGCTCTGCTAGAGCTAGCATGCTAAAAATGGGAAGTGTGGCCACAGTGACATGGGCAGTGGCTAGGCTAGAGTACAAACCCACCCAACCCGATGCTCAGGTGGCTAGCTTGAGCTGTTTCTTGTGCCTATGCAGCTACACTGCTATCTTTAGCATGCGCCTGTCTGTCGACATGCACTTTCCCCTGTTGATTCCCTTCCCTTCTATTCTCAAGTGAAAGGTGAGAATATCCCTGTAATGAATTCTGGAGCTCCACTTACCTATGCATTATGGGAGGGGAGAGAAAAATATCAATAAATTATTACACACACACACACCCCAATAACTCCCTCTCACCAATGTGGAGAAGACTAGGTAAAGAGGTAAGGCGGGAAGAGACCAATTACAGAAACAGGGAAGGGGAAAAGAGGGAGTGGAGAAATCAATTTCTTAGTCAACAGTTTTTCTCCTTTAACGTATCCCATCATGTCTACTTGCTTTAATGTCAAAAGTTATTCTTTACTGCTCCTGTTCAAACTGCAGAGCCAATGCAGCTCATTAATAGATCTGTTTATTCGGCCATAATCATTTACACCTGTGCAGTTCTATTATTCTGAGAACTTTACATGGGGCCTGTTCCAAAGCCCATTGTTGTCAGTAGGATCTTTCCATTCATGTAGTGGGATTGGATCAGGCCCATGAAGACTATTGGATTGTGCAGGTGTAACTGAAGGCCTAAATTTTATCTGCAGAACCTTTATTCCTGGTGATGATATGAGATATGGAAAGAACTCAACTTGACTCTAAGATCCCAAGTAGCCTTTATATGGGAGGATAGCTCAGTGGTTTGAGCATTGGCTTACTAAACTGAGGATTGTGAGTTCAGTGCTTGAGGGGGTCACTTAGGAATGTGGAGCAAAATCAGTACTTGGTCCTGCTAGTGAAGGCAGGGGGCTGGACTCAATGACCTTTCAGGGTCCCTTCCATTTCTATGAGATAGGTATATCTCCATATATTTTATTTTATAGCTAGCAGTTAGAAAAGATATTTTTAAACTTCTAAATGGAATACACTTGATATGAAGTTATAGAGAGACAATAAACAGAGGAGTCCATCATATTTTTACAGCATCCCTCTTCAGAGTAAAACTGCACTTTGTGTGCGCTACTGGCAGTGAATAATAGTTATATTATGATTCACTAGTTATAACTGGATGCATTAGTTATACTTGAAAAATAATAATAAAATATACTTTTAGAGAGCCTAACCACGCACACTAAATATTCAGCAAATAACCTGAAAATGTTGGGTTTTTTTAAAAGATAGAATGTTCAAAAGAAACAATAACTATGCAGAAGGGAACAAACTTCATTTTTATTTTTATGTTTTGGTGGGATTTAAGATGTACTGTGACTTTAAAAGTGGGAGAAAAAACTGCAGTACGAATAATTAAAATAGGAAAGAAAAGCATGGAAATTTGTACTATGGAGTTTTAAATCTAAAATCTTTTGTAGGGAAAAGCTCACTGCTGGAGAGAAACCACTGAATATGTGCATACCGCACTGCTGCAAGTTAGCTGCTTGTTATAGAACTGAATAGATGACCCAAAACAACACTCATTTCTTTTTTTCCCAACCTGTAGAATGTAGCTGTTTGGGAATGCCTGCATAGTAATGCATGTTTGCTATTACAGAGATTAAGCTTCACTGCATGTGCATTCACAACATAAACAGGAAGGATTAGAATGACCACATGTCTCAAAAGACTGGAACAGTCCCAGAATAGGTTCTGGGTATCTTGTGTCCTGAGTAGACCCCATCCTGGATGACAAATGTCCCAGATTTCAAGCTTTCTTTTGTAGTTCATGGGAAAGCGTAGTTAATCCATGAAATAGTGAATACACACATCAGCTCAATTCAGCTCACTCTGATAATGTGTAGACTGTAGCTATTGTGCCACTTTGTACCCACTGGGAGGCAGTTTTCTTCACACAGCTGAACTTCAACGATATTGCAATTTCTGCTAAATCCTTGCTTCTTCTGGATTAGGCTGTTTAGTCTAGTTTCTTTACATCAATCACGTTTTCTCATTTTAAAATTTTAATTTATAACGAATAAATAATAGATTTAAAAGAACTCTACATTTCAACATTGACAGTGCTGTATTAATCAAAATAAAGCATGCTTTTTACTCATCTGTTTGGATAGTTGTGCTTACATCATTGGTGAAGATTAGTGTTCTTATTTTAAAGGAGCATTTCAACATCTCCTCTAGTAGCAGCAGGGATGACATCATATAAGTGATTGTTTAAGATGAGAGGGGATCACTAGCTCAGCAGTGCGGTAATCCTTCTTGTGATCTCATCTGTATCTTTGCTGGTAGAAAACATTGTGAAAGAACTGTTTGCCAAGCTATTTGTCAATGTATTTCAGTGTGTCCACTAAAACAAGTAACACACCTGTGTGATAGATCTTTTCAAAGATGCTTTTTAATGCAGGTAGTATTAAAAAATATGGAATTCACATTTCTTTCTGATACATGGTTATGGATATGAATGGAAAAATAAAAGGGTTTGCAATGAGAATTAAATGCATTTTATGTATATTCACGGAAACTATTTAAATAAGTGTATTTGAGTAAAGCAACATTATAAATTCTCTGTTCTACTAACAGAAATCTGAAATCCACTAAAATAAAATATGTACTCATTGAGGAGTTTGTACTGAAATATTCAGTTAAACTAAAAGATTCACAGTTACACCCTGTAACTGGCTGGCTAATGTAAATGTAACACAGACTACCCTAAAATGAAAAACATTTCTGTTTCTCCCTGTCCCAACAATCCCAATTCCACTATCATCATGTCTGAATTTATCCTTTCCTCTACCATTTTTTGTTCCATCTTAGTGACAATATTTTTTTGGGCCAGGATGTAATCTAATAGCATCCCTCCCCTTAATGCATGTCAGTGCTGTTTTGTAGAAGGGTTTGATGTCCACAAATGCTGTTTCCTGGCCCCCCCTTCCCTTCTCTCCTACCCCCTGAAAAATGCATGAACCACACCTAAACATGCAACACTTTCAACCCTAGAAATTATTCCTAAAGGTAATTTTTTCATCAATAATCACAAATCATGAAGCTGTTCTAATTAACAAATGGTCTGGATAAGGCATGCCAGCCTGAAAAAAGAAATTTTAAATATAATTTGTAAAAAGAAGTAGGGCACATTTAAAATGTAAATTTTAGAAATGCTCATCTAAAAAATAAAAGAAATTAAGTGCAAAAGAAACTTATAAGAAAGGAGACCAAAAGTATAAAAGGAAAGCAAGAGACATTACACTACATATTGAAGGGAAATGGGCATCTAAACATTAATAGAAACATGAAGCAAAATCTGCCTGCTTATCCACTTGGGGGAATATTACATCACATTAAATGTCATCCTTCTTATTTTTTTATAATGTAAAAACATTGGCTACTGAGTAGGTGAACAGTCTCATTACTTGGGATTGCTAGATAATGAGACAGAAGAGGAATAATTAACATAGACTGAGCATTTTTCTGTAGATGTCTTTGCTTATTGTTTCCAGAACACTTTTAGTGGAGAAATTATCACAGGAAAACTATCCCTGACAATGGATTCAAAACCATTTTAAGACTTCCAGTAATGGTAAATTTCAATAGCCCAACAAATGTATTTTTTATTTCCCTTTCATAAGTTATAAATGTTTAATAGCTGAATAAAGTGGTATGCTTTTTTTTGAAGAATGGCACTAACACTGACATGCTCACTTGATTTTATCAGCTTGCCCCTGGAAACCTATTTTTTATTTAATTTAAAAAGGAATCCGTTTTAATTGGAAATTATTATTGTGGAATTCCTTCTTTAAAAAAGAAGTGGATGCAAGCCAACAAACTTTTTCCCATGACTCTGTCCTTCAACAATCTTTTCATTTTAATGTTGCTGTGCCAATTCCTTCTATTCTAGACCACCCACTGATTTTAATGAAAGTTACATGGAAATTACATAAAAAACATTTGACATATTTCTTATAATTCATGGAGCTTTTCTACACAGTGTCAACATGCTACTTACAAATATCTAGTTTTAAGTGTTCAAGGGCTAGCATCACTCAAGCTGGTCCAGGAAAGTCTAAGGGCTTGTCTACATGGGAAGGTTTTACCAGTATAATTATACCAGTATAGTTAAACCACTATGTTTATACCACTATAACGCCCTATGTGGACACCCTTATTCCAGAACACACGTGGCTTTTTTGTTGTTGTTTGTTTAACTTAAACCCCTTCTAAAGCATCATAAATTAAACTGGAAAAAGATTATCTTAGTGTCCACATGGGGATTATACTGGTATAACTATGGTGGTTGAATTTCACATCTCAGTTTATAGAACTTTAACCTTCCTGTGTAGGCAAACCTTAAGTTACATCTCCTTGCACCAGGCTGGATCTCAGAACCTTAGGTAAAACTTGTATTTGGATTCCATAGGAGCCATAAAGATGGCTCAAAAGATGCTCTAAGCAAGAATATCTTCCACCTACTATGGAGATTCACTCTCCTTAGTCAGATAACACCCACTTTTGAGATTGCATTAACTCCCTGAGATGGAGGGAGTGTGACACCTTTTTGCTTCTGCAAGTGCCATATCCTGTGGGCAAAATTTCCATTTCTGGTGCCTTCAACCAGTTTTACAACTGCAGAAGCCCAGCATAGATCCTGGATTGCATCTAGAATTCTCTGGAAAGAATCCTGTTGTTCACATGAGGAACCCACACTGGCTTACAATAGGATCAAAACACACCCACGTACCCCAATTCCATACCAAAAAGTAGCAATGTACATTTATCATTAGAGTACTATTTCAGGCACATATGACTGAAAAGGTTGCAGTCACTGGATTATCCTTCAGTTTTAAAGACTGATGATATCATGCATAATGCTTCCACTGTAATTTTTTTATGCTTTTTAGTGATGGATCTCAAAATATGTTCCAAAATTATTATGCTTATTGAACCCCCTAAAATATAAAAAAGCAAGATCAATGTCAGATTAATGTACTCTACTGTGAATTTAAGGCAGAATAGAATTAGATGCTCTCCAAGGTACTGAAACAGGAAACCTTGAAATATAGAAATAGTTATTAAATAAACCAAAATTTTACATAAGCTTCTTCAGTTCAACCATGCATGAGAGAACTATTCTTGAAAGGGTAAAATATTTAAAAGCCAATGGAAAAAATTCAATTCTGAATTTGGGAAAGAAGCAGAGTTTGAATAATATTCAATACATTTCAATATCTAGGTCACAGAAGTTAAAGACTGTGTGATTTATGAATGAGATGCCAAGAAAAATGCAAGTTAAACATGTCAAAAATCATTATAGTAACTAACTGAGTGCTGCTCCCCAGATATACATAACACCAGCATAGGACTGTAGTATAAATTAACTTTAGCCTCAGGAAGATAGTTAGGTTACAGCAGCAGGAATAAGAGCAATGGGATGGGAACTAGTGAATGGGGGATCTCTGGAGAATAGGTCTTTGAAGGTTATCAGATGAGTAGAATAATATCTACTTCTGCTTCTTGCAGAGCTCTGAGCAATCTGGAAGACTCTTAGAAATATACATTGCTGATCTTGCTCCTCTCATCCAACCTTTCTTCCTCTTGGCAACAGCTTTTGTACTCTGACAGGAAAGCTTTTGGTCATTAGTCCTGAAAATTCACACATTGCACTCGCTTTGGTGTTAGCTTCCTCATTTGAGAGAGTGGTGTTCTTTCTATCCTTTAGGAGACACTGTCTATAGTTAATTTACTCAGGCACAAACATAGGTTAAAGGGCACTAGATAGCTTAGTTCAGGTAATTGGTCTTGGATTGCAGGGGCTTTGACTTTTAAGCATCAAACCCTGGTTGTTAGTAATCAAAAGTTATTTTCATAATATGGTTGCTTATTGACCTTTGTAAAATGATTTAGTGGTCTCGTTACAAAAAATATCACCATGACTGGTAGCAATTGGCATCCTTGTTGGCGATCTTGGCAAAGAGGCCAACAAATGAAAGGACAGGGAGACAGGGCTACCCTCTTGTGATTAGATGTCAACCCTCCATATCAGGGCTCAGGCATACTGGTGGAGCAGTATGGAAAAGCTTGTTCTGCTGGATCAAGGATATTCCTATTCTGTGGATAAATTACTTTTCACAGGTGTCAATGCAGCACCTTTCAATCTACTAACATAACTAAAAAGTTAACATCCATTTATAAGTTAAACTTGAGCAATCACTCTAATATTCTAAAATTTCAAAATGAAAGCATTCCATTCCTGTGGGAGGATTTGTTAGCTCGGCCTTTCTACCATAATCCCAGAGAACTAATCTAATAAGGGATGGAAATTTTAGAGAAATAAATTCTTCCCTCCTCACATATATTGTTTTTCTTAGTTATTTTACATCAAATGTAAACATAAAGGGGCTGATTCTGATCTCACACCGGTGTTCATTGAGGTAAGTCCTGATTTAGTCAATGGAAATACACGGATGTAACATTAGAATTAGCAAGTATAATGAGTATAATTCTTAAATTGTATGAAGATCCTCAACAGAATTGTGGTCTAAATTAGGTTATTGTGCTCATAAAAACCGACATTGTGGGCCCTTCTGAAAACAGAAAAATATACAAATTATTATAATAATTAAAGGGAAACAAATCAGTGGTAGAGATGTCACCAGAGGAAATTAATCTGCACCTGAGGAACTGAGAACAAACAGCATTACTAAAAATATTTCTTCAGTGTAATAACTGTTTTGGGCACCTGATCTGGGAAATTGGAAAGGAAGAGTGAATTTAATCAACAAGAAATTCTCTAGGTACTTCATCACCAGGAACCGTTAACAAGGTACAAGGACATATTTCTGGCCTAGAAGACACAAAAGTTTAGTATAAGATAAGCATAATCAGGCCAAAATGCAATTAAAAAGAACTTTCATTATAACTGGACAACACAAAAAAACAACAACTGAATGCTGCAAAAAGAGGAGAATTATAAGATTTTCTGACGGAAATGAGACGAATATACATCAGCTTCTTTGACAAATGGCTCCTTAAAAATAGAATAAAAACTACACATTGAGAGAACATATCAAAGAGCTAGTGCAAGTATGCCTAAATGAAGACTCTGACAGCAGCCCTGGGTTACTGCTATATTCTTCCTCTTGGCCTTAGAAGGGTCACAGAATTTTCTCCCTATTAAGAGTGGCTTGGAGACCCCCTCATTTGTTGAGTTTTTGACACTTTTTGATATTTCAATGACATTGTTGTGAAGGACTGTGATGGGGAACCAATGGTTAGCGAGCTACTCTGGGATCCAGAGGCCCACCCAGCCACACCTGGTGGGCATGCTCACAATGGAACCAGCGCTCAAAAGGAAGTGGTCCAGGTCAGTCAAAACAAGGGAGAAGTCCTGTGCTTTTAGCTCCTGCAGAGAGGCTACTGGAGCTCCATGCTGACCAGACCAGACCCTGCTACCGAACCACTGCAGGCCCCTATGGAGACAGGGGACGGCGGACCACAACTGATGGAGAAGAGCTTCCAGGCCACTGCCAAGGAGACTCCTCCCCCCGTATTTGGTGAGTCCATAAGCAGATGCTGAGGTGACTTTGGAGGGGCAGAGGCCATGCTAGCAAGTGACCCAGGGAGCAGGCTTGGAGCCACCCCAGGCCACATATCCAACCTGCCAGTCACAGGGCCAGGGAGCAGGGAGAGACCAAGTTCCCCTATCACTTGCCCTTCAGCCTCTTGCTATTAGGCGACACTACCGACCACAGATGCTTAACCACCCAACAAGGACTTGGAGTTTTTTGCCACAAAAATAAAGTACTTTTGGAACATTATGTACAAACTGTTTTGGGATTTTCTGGAGAAATCTCTCAAGACAATAATATCCTTTCTAGTTTATAAAATAGTCCAGATTTCCATTGGAACTGGAAAAGGTTTCAGAAGCTTCCCAGAAAACTATTATTGCTCCCAGGAAATTAGGAAAATCAATAACAAATCCTTGTGATCCTGATCCTGCAAAGACTTACACATATGCTTAACTTGACACACTAAGAATCTCACTTCAAAGAGACTTCTCACAGCGCATAAAATTATGCATGTACGTAGGTGATTACAGGGTCAGTTTGTGAGTCTCTAGGAGAGGAACTCCAGACAGACAGCTGAACAGGAGTTTCTCCATTTCATTATGTTCAGAGTATGAGGATAGACATTTGAGCCTAACCTGTGTGTTAGCCATTCAGGTCTGGTGGTTTCTGTTATCCTAACTCACAGTTATGGGAAGTGGGGCTATCTGATTTCAGAAAAGGGAGATGGCTTGTACATCAAAAGCAAGATATAGACAATATAAGAATTAGATCCTTTTTAGTAGTTTAACTTAGAAGCACTGATCTTTCTAGAGGTTAACAGAGGTGCTAGTAGGGTTTGTGTGAAGTAAATCATAGGTTGGATTCCATATCATTAGTGGTAAAATTAAGAAAAAAATTCTTGAGTTACGGGGTATAAATATCTCCAAATAATAGATATCCTCTCTGGTTTGGGGAAAATAAGTTTGGAACCTTAGATTTACTTAGGTGGCCCCAGACCAACTGCTCGGGGTTTCCTGGTACATCCCATTACAAGAATGTTAATAAAATTCATGGAAGATATGATGAGAGAGAGAAACATGAAAGTAGTGTCACTGAAAGAAACTTCATGGTAATAATGGACAACAACTTGTGAGTCCAACATAATTTGTAATGGAATTGACAACAAAAAAGCAAATGTCATTTTGTGTTGCATAGACATAATGTCACTGAGCCAAGAGGTAATAGTCTTTTTCTATTTGACCACATATGGAATGCTGAATTCATTTCTCTCAACCTAAGTACTAGACCTATTGAACTAACAAGAGTCTAAAAAGGACAACAGAAAGGATTAGGAGGCCAGAGGGACTGAAGGATAACTAACATGCAAGGGGACGGGATACAGTCTACAAATATATGAAGGTTGTAAATAGCAAGAGAGAAACTTTTGGGTGCTGTAGAGAGTATAACTAAGAGCAATGGAATGAAATTCAGAAAAGGAAAATGTAGGGTGAACATCAGGAAGAATTTCTAGACAGAGATCAATTAAAACATGGAGTAATCAACAAAGGAGTAATCAACCAAGGGCAGCAATTTAAACCCCATAGAGCTAGGTGGCTGAACAAGAAATAAGACTGGGTGGACTCGTAGGCTCTCAAGTTTTACATTGTTTTGTTTTTTAAAACAGTTTTTTTTACATAATTCTACATTTGCAAGTTCAACTTTCATGATAAAGAGATCGCGCTACAGTACTTGTATTAGGTGAATTGAAAAATGCTATTTCTTTTGTTTTTTACAGTGCAAATATCTGTAATAAAAAATAAAGTGAGCAGTGTACACTTTGTATTCTGTATTGAAATTGAAATCAATATATTTGAAAATGTAAAAAACAACATCCAAAACTATTTAAATAAATGGTATTCTATTATTGTTTAACAATGCGATTAATCATGCAATTTTTTAAATCACTTGACAGCCTAAAAATATTGCAAGTGACCTCAGAAGTGGATTCTTTAAGGGTATATTAAGGATTTTGTTATTTCATAATTTTTTCCATTTATTTTGGATCAGAAAATTACATTTTATAATTAACTTAAGACTGGTGCAAAAAAATACTGAAGGTTTACTAAAAAGTCCACTCTTTCACTGTGCAGTAATAGCATCTTCTTGGTTTACCAGATGGATAGCCTAAATAATGATAAGGTATAAATTATCTACAAATTTTTGGTTTTTTTAAACAAAAACAAACAACTCAATAATATTTGTGATGAAATCAACAATTATGGAGATGCAATGGAACTCTTAATTCAGACATGTTGGTCAAATGAAAGAAGATATAACTAATCATCCAGCGGTAGACTTGGCTATAACTAAGAAAACAATTTCGTAAACAAAACTAGAGGGGGGAAAAAACAACAAAAACAACTTGTATCACTCCACAGCAACCTCTGTTTGCAACAAGGCCAAGTAGTGAGGACTAACTGAATCCATCCAGCCCTCCTCAACAAAATGGAGAGAGATACTCAGATAGGACCTAATTCAAAGTCCATTGAAATCAATGGGAAATTTTTCCACCAAATTCAATGAGCATCAGATCAGGCCATTAGTATAATAATGGGGATCATGTAAGCACTTAGAAAAAATGGACCTTTGTCTTCAGAATTCATAACTTTTTGTTTTGGTGAGTAAAGACCTTGTTTTCACAGAAAATGTTGTTTTTAAAATATGTTTTTTCATAATATTTTCTCCATAATATTTCCATTTTGGTGTAATATAATATAAACCATTATATGAAAATTGCAAAAATAAGCATATAACAAGCAATCTTAGAACAACTGAAGAGAGAGAGGTCGGGGGAAAGTAAAATTTGAAAACATAGGACTACATTTTTCCCTTGGCTATGCATACGGCACTCCCACTGAATTCAAGGGGATAATCTTGACCCAACAGTATCAACAAGAAGTTAGAGGATTAATTAACTAGGAAAACAAAACAGAATTCTTCTTCGAAGAAAATCTGAAACACATGAGGATAGCAGGTAAGACAGGTCAACTGATTAATGTCATTTCTAAAAGATGACACACAAATGCTTCTTATAATCATTATAATCTCCACTATCATTTTCCAACATTTACCTAAAGTTTATTTTAAGAGAAGCCTTGTTTTTAACAATCATCTTAAATCCTAGTAAACTGAAGAATTAATTAGCAAGCACAGAGGATCAGCAAACTAATGCTTTAGTCTGTTAAACCATCTGCTCAGGAGCACCGTGTTCAAATCTTGGCATTACTGGAGGATGGGTGAATATTATACTTTTGTCTCTTGTACTGAGTTACAAGTTGCTAGTCTTTGCTGATACTCTTTCCCTTCCCCTCAACTCCCCAAGCACAGGGTAAAGAAAGATATAAGAGGTTCATAATTGATCAAATTTCTGTTATCAAAAAAGTTTGGACTGGACAGCTCAGTACTCAATTTGGCAGAAAATCTCATTTTAAATATTTCTCGTGTTTCACATTGGATTATTCTGCAAAACATATGTATATAAAAGGCCAGATTCACCAGTATTCTCTGGATGCTTTGCATTGCCCAGATGAAGCAAAGCAGCTGTAAATCCATCTTAGTCAGCAAAACTGGTGCAAATGAACTGAAGCCTTCAAGTGAATCTAGCCCATAGTTTTGAAAATTGTTAATGCAATGTTATTGTTAAGATTTTAATGTGTGGTTATACCAGATTATTAACCAAACTACATTTATCAGACCTGCACAAGTCCTTGCTGGTATAAACCCAATCTGTGGTAGTAGTCTAAATGTTACTTTTCTTTAATTTCAGTTCACATTTTAGTTCTCAGGAAATGCAGGCACTTTCTGACATAAGGCAGGTCAGAGGCAAAATTAGGGAAGCAGCATAGAGAGCATTCCAGGAGCAGCTACTCAACCACTTTTATGGCTAAGCCTAAAAGATCTTTCCCACACCTCTAAGGGTCCAGAATAATGAGGGCTATAATCCAAGTGACTGATGCAAGCAAGTTACATAAAGGAGACTGTATGGCTGCTGGGAGGAAAAGAGAGTACTGATAGGGCAGTCATGTGCTGAAGTAAGGGCTATTCAAAGGATAAGGTTCACTCACGTTCAGATTCTCTAATTATTTGCTAAAGAAGATGGGAAAGATTATCTATATATGCCAAGGGGACGGTCTGGCCTACAGTTGGCAGGAGCTGGCTTCTTTTATCTTCAGCAGCAGCCGCCTCTCTCTTCATATGCTACTTTCCTTCTCTCTGGATACCTATGCCTTTCTCAGAACTGGGGACACGTAACCAACAAAGCCTCTAAGCATAGAACATTCAGTAAGAGTCCCACCTGTTCCCCCTGCCTCGTAACCTAATCTCCTTGCTTGTGCTTATGCATTATGGGCTAGATCCTTTCCCATTTAAATCAGTTGGCATTTTCCCCACCACCTTCAGGGGAGAAAGAGCAGGCCCTCTTATGAGGTGCTTAATTAGAAATCACTTTATGCTGGTTGTTGTGCTATTATATTCCACAACAAAGATATTGTTGCCAATTGCTTTGCATTTAATTCCTTAAAGAGAGAGAGAGAGAGAGAGAGTTAGGGTATGTCTACACTACGGGATTATTCCAATTTTACATAAACCGGTTTAGTAAAACAGATTGTATAAAATCGAGTGCACGCGGCCACACTAAGCACATTAATTCGGTGGTGTGCGTCCACGGTCCGAGGCTAGCATCAATTTCTGGAGCGTTGCACTGTGGGTAGCTATTCCGTAGCTATCCCATAGTTCCCGCAGTCTCCCCTGCCCCTTGGAATTCTGGGTTGAGATCCCATTGCCTGATGGGGCAAAAATCATTGTCGCGAGTGGTTCTGGGTAAATGTCGTCACTCATTCCTTCCTCCGGGAAAGCAACGGCAGACAATCATTTCGTGCAAGTGTACTAGAGAAGCAGTGTATCAGAGAACCAGAGAGCACAGCCCCTCCATGTCAGATCCCGCTGAAATGATGAGCTGCATGCCAGTCACAGGGGGTGCCCCTGCAACAACCCCACCTGTTGATTCCCTCCTCCCCCAGTCTTCCTGGGCTACCATTGCAGTGTCCCCCCATTTGTGTGATGAAGTAATAAAGAATGCAGGAATAAGAAACAGTGACTTGTTAGTGAGATAAAATGAGGGGAAGGCAGCCTCCAGCTGCTATGATAGTCCAGACAGGAAATTAAGCAGTGTGGGGGAGAGGAGCCCAGCATCCCGCTGCTATGATAGTCCAGGCAGTACAGAATCTTTTCTTTACACATGAAGGGCGGGGGCTGATGGAGCTCAGCCCCCTATTGCTACGATGAAGATGGTTACCAGCCATTCTGTACCATCTACTAGGAATGACCAGGAGTTTTTTACCCAGGCGCCCCCGGCCGACCTCACCTGAGGCCAGCCAGGAGCACTCACGGGCTGATGATGAGGACAGGTACCAGTCCTATTGTGCAGCACCATCTGCCACAAGGCTGATGATGAGGACGGTTACCAGTCATATTGCACCATCTACCACCAGTGAGGGGGAAAGAGGATACTGCAATTGAGTGCCGCAGCATCGTGTGTACTAGCAGCATTCAGTAGACATAGGGTGACATTTAGAAGAGTCAAGAGACAATTTTTTTCCCTTTTACTTCTGGAGGTGGGTGGGGGCTGTAAATTGACGAGCTATGCCCTGAACCACCGCGGACAATGTGTTTGACCCTACAGGCATTTGGAGCTCAGCCAAGAATGCAAATGCTTTTCAGAGACTGCAGGAACTGTGGGATAGCTTGAGTCCTCAGTCCCCCCTCCCTCCATGAGAGTCCATTTGATTCTTTGGCTTTCCGTTACGCTTGTCACGCAGCAGTGCGCTGAGTCCCTGCTATGGCGTCTGTCTGGAGATTTTTTTTCAATGCTTTGGAATTTCGTCTTCTGTAACGGAGCTCTGATAGAACAGATTTGCCTGCCCATACAGCGATCACATCTGTACGGTCCATGCTGGAGCGCTTTTTGGATTTTGATTTTGGACTGCATCGCCACCCAGGCTGATCGGAGCTCCACGCTGGGCAAACAGGAAATGATATTCAAAAGTTCGCGGGGCTTTTCCTGTCTACCTGGCCACTGCATCTGAGTTCAGATTGCTGTCCAGAGCGGTCAGTGGTGCACTGTGGGATACCGCCTGGAGGCCAATACCGTCGATTTGCGGCCACACTAACCCTAAACCGATATGGTAATACCGATATTACCGCTACTCCTCTCGTTAGGGAGGAGTACAGAAACCGGTTTAAAGAGCCCTTTATATCGATATAAAGGGCCTCTTAGTGTGGACGGGTGTGGCGTTAAATTGGTTTAACGCTCCTAAAACCGGTTTAAACACTTAGTGTAGTCCAGGCCTTAGAGAGAGAGAGAGAGGGACGGAGGGGGAACATTAAAGGTGGATAGAGAACACAAGAAAAAATACTGTTATTGGATTGGATTGGGGGGTTGCTTCTGTAGTAGACTGACCTTCCTCAGAAAAATCTGTTGACCGTGGAGCCAATTTATGTGCTCACTTTGAGGAAAAATTTTCAAGAACTTTAGAGGATGTTTACATCAAGTTACGGATATAGCTAACCTATATAACTGTGTGATCATATTGTCATTACTCTTTTCCTCCCTCTCCTCCCATTGTTTGTCACACACAATTGTTTTGTCTTGTTTCAAATTAGACTAAATTTATCTGGGCAGGTAACATGTCTTTCTATGTGTTTGTTCAGCATTAGCATACAATTAGTACAAAAGGCCCCAACTTTTATTGAGGGCTTTGAGTAATACTGAAATAATAATAAATAAGCCGTTACATATATAAATGATAAAACACCAAATAATATAAGTGCTGTAAAAATAACTGACGTTAATCCACGAATCCTATGGTGCTCAGCATAGCTAAACTAATTACAGTAACAAGGTACACAAAATAACATTAGTTCCTCTACTGTTTTTCTGTAACAAATTTGGGGCAGGGACCTCACCTTTCTACATGTTTGTAGAGTGCTTACATGTTGTTGGTCTAAAATAAATAAATGCTTATTATGTGTGCTGTGGTTGTTACTGCCAACATGCAGAACACGATGGATAATGCCCCCTTTTAAGAGGAGAAGGAGGAGGATGTTGGCATTGAAAGGTTCCATTGCAGTTGTGAGTAGTCATTTGAATGGGTAGCTGTGGGAGAGGGAGGAGAAAGCTGAGGAAAGCATAGTAACTGCAGTGGGAACACATTGCCCCGTGACACAGGGAACAGGCACTGAGGTTAATGAGAAGCAGAGATGGAAGGGGTGAAGGAAAGAAAGACAGAACCAGATAGAAATCAAAGTGACAGAGAGAGACTGTAAAATCCACCTGAACACACCAACCCACCTGTTATCTCTCAATGCATGGTGGGTGTCTGATGAGGTGAAATCGGTACCCACTCTATGTTCCTTCACCCTACAAATAAGCTCATTCTTATCCCTAAGAATCTAGTTATCATGAGGAGAAGAATTTGTGTGTATGTAACAAGAAAGGGGATTCAGAGTCACAGCCCAATGGAAGTTGAGGACATTTAACACCTCACAGGATCAGACTCACTATATCTATGGTGCCATCTAATTACACAAACAAATCATGTTTGTCTAAAAAAGTTTAAGCATTGTTTTTGCAAGTAGCCCCTATAATTGAAAGTGATTTGATTTTTTTTTCAGTGTATGCATTTGGCAGCACTTAGTGTATCGTGAATATCACTACTTCACTTGCCAGTCATTTCCCCCTGTTACCGGTGTGGGTCTTTCATATCACAATAGGGAAACTAGTCATATGTGATTGTTAAACCACATAACCTGGCATGGGGAACTCAAGGGTAAGTATAGTAATTTGAGCTACTATGTATTCATTTTTTAAATGACTACATTTTAAGTTAACCCTGTCCTTTTTAAATGTGTTCATGCATGAAAATATTGAGTTATTCTTATTTATTTCCCCAAGCTGCTAATAATAGCGTAGAGCTATTTTAGATGTATTTTCCTAACTTTCCTTTTTAATACCTTGTCAACATTTCCTGATTAGGCACATTGCCCCTTTACCTTTTTTACAATCCTCACTATTTTAGTTTAAAATCCTCCTAACTGACATCATTAGTCTCCCAGCAATGAAAGGGAATGAGGCTGAAGTGGAGTCCATGCAATCTGCACAGCCCCTTCTTGCTACAACAAGAGAACCAATGCTCTGCAGACACAACCCTCTCCTCTCTATACCACATTCTAAGCCACCTGTTTACTGTCAGGATTAATGTATATATATAGCCTGTCACTGTGGGATCTCAGTACTCCACAAATGTATTAAATTGAACAGAAAGAGACCTTCCATCTTTGTCTCTCAGTACAGGCAAAATTTCCAAAGATTACCTGCCACAGTTTTTTCCTTTAGCTTCTGGTCCAGGTTCCTGAAGTTATAAATGATCATTTTTATCTTTGTCTCAGACATATTGGTGTTTCCAATATGGATGACAATGAATGGGTTCTCTTCAGATACTTCCATGTCCCTATTTGTGTAATGTGTAACATCACAGCTTCCCACTCTTAGGGAGTTAGCATATAGACCTATTGTCCTTATCCCACTTGCAAAAAATTTGATCAGCTATAGCAATTTGTTCACCAACAAGATCTGTAATTTCCATACAGTTATGCTATCCTCATACAATTAATCTTTTGATTAATATCATGCTTCTCTTCCCCATATATCATTAATATGTACACTAAGTTTGAGTAGCTAATCTGAAAATAATGTTACTTCAGAAGCTATGTCATCGTTATTAAATTTTCACAGTAGGCACACTACAGCCATATTATTTCTAAAGTAGATATATCACTAAAATAGTTATTAATCAAGGGGCTTATTTCTACAAAACATATATTGAGTAATACCTTACTACATGAGAAATCCCACTTAAATAATGGAGCAGGGTAATACCAATCAAAATAATGGTGGCATAATCTGGCCCCAAATGACATTTTTTTATTAATTAATGAGAAATACAGTTTCTGTAAACTATTGCATAGTAAATCTTTGCTGAACTACACACTTCACAATCCACACAAAAAAAAAATAGATTACAATCAGGCCCACTGAGTTCAGTGAGACTACTTGTAGAACAATTATTCATGCAAATAAGGCTTACTTATGTATGTAAAGCTTTGCATAGTCAGACCCTTAGCAAGACTTATGAACTTTGCTATTTCCAAATGAAGTATTCAAACATGCCAAGGGTACTTGTTGTTGGGGATTAAGTGTGAGATCCAAAAAATGACTTAGGTTTTACAATGTTCAGCAGTGTAGCACATTTTAGGCACCCTGTCATCCGGATCAATCCACAGTGTTGAGTTTGGTGCCCTGGTTCCCTCTGTATGAGCAGAGTTGGGTGTCTAAGAATGGGATCCAGAAATGCCAGCATACTGAGCAGGGAGTCCCTAAACTAGCCTGAAAGAAATGTCAAGGACAGGGGTATGGTCTAGGTCCAGGCCAGAGGCAGGTACCTATCTCTGCTTAGGAGTCCCATCTGTGAACCCTCTCCTGGAGTTAGGTGCCTCAATTATTTTTTGCAAGAAATGCCAGGAGGAGCAGCCCTCCTTATAACTCTTAGCCCACTGTTTGGGGGGCACTCACCCACAATGTGGGATACCCACGATTCAATTCCCCCATCCCTTCTGTCTGATGTAGAAAAGGAATTTTAACGTTGGTCTCCTACAGGGGTGGCTCTAGGCATTTTGCCGCCCCAAGCACGGCAGGCAGGCTGCCTTCGGCGGCTTGCCTGCAGAGGGTCCACTGGTCCCGCGGCTTCGGCGGACCTCTTGCGGGACCAGCGGACCCTCCGCAGGCATGCCGCCGAAGGCAGCCTGCCTGCCGCCCTTGCGGTGACCGGCAGAGCGCTCCCAGTGGCTTGCCGCCACAAGCACGCGCTTGGCGTGCTGGTGCCTGGAGCCGCCTCTGGTCTCCTACCTTGCCAGAGTGCCTTAACCATTGGGCTATGGGGTATTCAAGGGCAAGTCTCACTCAATCTCTCCTGTTGAAGCTGTTCCACTGTACATAAATATGCATTGGGTCAGAGAAAGACCCTGGTTCCAGTCCCCTGTGAGCCCATGTCCCAGGTGAGTGCTCTAGCCATGGAGCTAAAAGGCCGGGGGGGAGGGGGCACAAGCTCCACATTCTCCTCTGGCTGTTTTGTGTGGGGTTACATGTTTTGAGATTGTCTACTGGGCTGGGCCCCACAGGTGAAACAGATGGAGCAGCATCTCTAAGGATCCCACTGGGGCTTATGGGTGAAATAGGCACCCAAAAACGCAAATTGAGGCAGCTGTGTGTATGTTAACTGGCAGAAACATGGATATCTAGGGGACTCTAATAGTGGAAAATCAGATGCCTAGGGACTTCAGGCACAGAGTCAGGCAGCAGTTGAGTAAGGATTTAGAAGATCTCACAGATGCCAAAAGTAGCAATTAGGCAACTAAGTTATTTTGTAGATCTAGCCCTAAATCCATGATGAATCTGAATTTTTTAAAGATAGTTATGAAATACAAAATGGTACATTTTTCAGAAGGTGTTAACTCATGAACAACCCCTTTCCCTCCTTGGGATAGAGCAAGAATATTCTAATGGAATCTTACCAAACAAATTCACATTTAGGCTCAACGTAAATACAAGCAATTTTAGCCCATGGTCATTTTTTCAGAAATGTGTAAGTTAATGTAATTAAATATAATAAAGTACTTCTCATTAAAGAAGAAAAATGTTTTCCTCATCAATAATGAAAGTGTCATTACTGCAGCATTTTTGGTTTTTCATTTTAAAATATAAAGTAAATGTGGTTTCATGTTGGATCTTCTAGGTTATTTATACAAAGTAGCCATTAACAAAATTAAAGAAAGTAATGAAAATAGACAGCTTTTAAAAAATAAGAGAAATAAACTAAGATACAATGTATCTATTTTACTAGTGTGGCATTTTTCATTGCAAGTGGCAGAGATTAGTATTTGAAAGTAAGGCATACCTACTTAGTAGAAACATAAGGTGACTTTCTGACTCTATTGATATCAAATGCCATTAACTTAAATGGGACAAGGATTTCACTCAAAAAGTTTGGCCTTTGAATACTTGCCACTGTGCAGAAGGGTCCTTATTACCTTGAAATTGTATGATATGAGATAATTTATTTTAACACTATTTGATGGAGTTTGTCTTGGGACAAAGACCAAAAAGAACATACTGGATGCACTGAGACACAAAGGCTTGAATTCCAAGATAGAAGCTCCACACATATTGCTTATTTGAAACTTCAGGTGTTTTGAAGGGCTGCTGACTGGCTCTCCAAGAGAGAAGGATCAAAATCAGAGAACAGTTTGGGGAGCCAGATTGTAATCAGGAAGGGAAGCAGTGCTCCGGTATCATAAAATTAGCCTTTCCCTGTGAAAAAAATAAGTAGAAGCAATACTGAAAGCTATTGTTAATGTTTATGGTATATTTACTCTGGTTAAATACAAATTTAGTAGTTTTTCAAAGCAAGAAATTGTAGTTATGGTCAATCAGTAGGTTGTGAAGACATCTGTACAGCCCTCAAAATCAAATTAGGTAAAGCAGAAAAGATTGCTGAATATTCCCAAGCAAGGGTTATAGCACGGTGGCTGCTTGTTGAGTACCCCTTTATGTCCAGGAGTGATTTAGAGGCACTCTGTCCCTATTAGCCCCTACTCATAGACTTTTTACTTAAGTACTTTAGATAGTCACTATTGTGACTCTTAGCACCCATTTCTCAGGCTAATTTAATGTCATATAAAGTTCACACTACCTTAATCACAAAATAATCCAAACTGTTCTCAACAAAGTCCGAAAATCATAAACTCTGCCTGAAACCATCCCCAGCCCTCTCTTGCTAAAGCTCAGCCCTCTTACCCTATACTCACACCCTAACATCATACTCACCACCTTCCTGCTATCTTTTATATTGGAGTCCCTGATTCCTCTCAGGTGGTACTCATCTTGTAATTGGGGCTGCCTTAGTCCCAGGCTTTCCAGCTCTGGGCAAGCCACCCTGCTACATAAGTGTCCTAAGAGGAAGATTAGAGGAATAAAAGGGCTATATTAGTGAGCCAGTGACACTAGTATCAAACAAAGCATGCATCTAGGAAGGTGCAGGGTGACAGCTAGTCTACTAGTTATTGCCTATGCCCAGGAGTGAAAGTAACTTACAGGATTTACCAGTACTGCCGGAGTCCTGAGGGGGGCGTGGCCTCATCCGGAAGAGGTGTGGCCTCTCAAGACGTAAAGGCCCTGGGGCACCAGCTGTGGCTGGGAGACCCAGGGCCTTTAAATCAATCAGGGCCTCCCAGCTGCAGAGGTGGCTGGGAGCCCCCCCCCCGGGGATCAGAGGCAAATTAAAGGGCCTGGGGCTCTGGCTGCCAGGGGGAACCCCGAGCTTTGCGGGGCTGGGATTTAAAGGGCCCAGAGCTCTTCTACTAAGGAGAGCCCAGAGCCCTTTAAATCCTGGCCCCAGCCCAGCCGCCAGAGCTGCGGCCAGAATTCAAAGGGCTCTGGGCTGCCCGCAGCCCCGGGGAGCTCTGAGCCCTTTAAATCCCAGCCGCAGCCAGGATTCAAAGGGCTCTGGGCTGCCTGCAGTGGCAGGGAGCTCTCAGCTCTTTAAATCTCAGCCGTGGCTGGGATGGAAAGGGCTCTGGGCTGCCCACCACGGGCAGCCCAGAGCCCTTTCCATCCCGGCCGTGGAAGCTGGTGCAGTCCAGGACGGTGTACTGGCTCTTGCCGGTACTCCATATCAGACCGGACCGGCTTGCTTTCACCTCTGCCTATGCTCAAGGTTTGGGTTCTTTTGCAGTTACTCTACAACAAACAGAATAGCAGTGTGCCACAGAAATAGTGACTGATGACACAGTCTACTCATCTCATTGAGGAGCTACTGAAAAAGGGGAAGTCCCTCACTGTAGGAACTGAAGAAGGTAGCAATATATGGTGTATGCTTTTCTAGAACAGTATCTATTAATTAATGTAGGGAGTAATTTTTGCTTTTCTCCTTCACAACTGAAGAGACAGAGAGCTGAATCTTGGTTACAGCCCCATGTGATTATTTAAGTCTTTCAGAGATCTCACCAGGTCCTCCAGCAAATGAAGGAAACAAGGACCTGCAATTTCAATTATTTTTTTAAAGGCAGTGGAGTAGCAAGGAAAAGAAACAACATAACTACTCTGAAACATAACCCACTGTTTCCCATAAATAAATATTGTCTTTGCAGGTCACTTTTAGAACAAATGTTTGGGTAAAGAAACACTGAAAAGTTTTAGTTTGATCAATCAACATCTTTTTCCTTTTGGAGTGATAATAGATCCTTATACATGTCACTGTACATGGATGTACTTCAGCACAAATAAAACTGCGTACATATTATGCAAAACATTAAACTGATAAAAATCAAAAGATAGCAGTATATTGCCAAAAAATGTATTTTAATGAAGCAGCAGTCTGCTGACATATAGTCTTTTAGTCAATGGGACTAGATACATAAGAATCACTCGTTCAAGTTAGTATTGCAGGATCAAGATCTGAGAAGCAAAAGTTTATAGTTTTTTCAGTCAACGATCAAGGAGAACTTTAAGTGGAAAAAATTCTTGATCTTTCTTAGACATCTATGAGGATAAAATATATATGTGAACACTGGAGAAATTAAGCAAGGAGCTAAAAATGATTTTTTTAAAAGGTACAGATTTGAGATATTCTATAGATATCTCAGCTAGAATGAGTTTTAACATTTTCCCTTGTGGTATTACTGCTCCATTCTTCGAAGTTTGTACAGAGCAAACTGTGCCATCAGTTTTCAGGGGAAGACAAGTGTTTAAAGAAAATGAAATAAAATTGAAAACATGTCCAGATTAGATAGCTCTTGTGCACTATAAACTACACAATTTTTATAGAAGAATTTTCATTTAAATTACAATATAGAGAGAAAACGGGCAAATAACACTATTGGAAAAAGTAGAGCTGTTATTAAAGAGGGATATAAATGTACTCCGTATTTTACAGATCATAAACAAAGTCCCTGTTCCAAAGAGCTCACATTCCACCTCAGAGGGGTGGTAGTACAGGGAACAGTTACTATACCCTAACAAAGGCCCTTTGTTTTCAGTTTTTACCATTTTTTTTAAACCAGCTGCCATTACAGAAGCCATTATTTGGTTTTCACCTGAATTTCAGAAATGCCAGAACTCCCCAGATCTGGCTTCATGCTCTTGCAGGCGAGAGGGCAGTTTGATCATCTGGGCCACCTAGGTTACTGAGCAACCACCTCTTCTTCTGGAGTGGGCCCTGAAGCAGAAGAGATGGAGATGAGGGTGCCACCTCCTCACTCTGCTTCTTCCATCTCTTCCACTTCTAGGCCTGCTCCAGGAGAGATGGCAGCTCCACAACCTCTTCCTGAGTTGCTATTTCCTTCACAGGAGTGGGGAGCAAGGGCAAAAGTAACGGAATGACTTGAGCACTGATATATTACTATTATCAATCCCACACCCAGTACACACACACATTATCAGCTTTACAGATATGCTGATAACTATCTGTACATCAAAGCAAATAAAGACTGGTGAATTACTTTTCAGGCTAAAATGGGTTGAAAATGAAAAACTATCTGCTTTCCTTTCAGAACATAAGGAAAATAAACAAAACTTTATTTTGAAAGTTTAAAAGGCAAAAACAAGATCTGGAGAAAAGAGAGATAGTTACCTTGATATTTACCCAGAAAAGTGTGAGGTTAATTATTTTTTTTCAAAATTTTTGTAATAAACCTGAACAAATAGCTGAGAACTTGTAAACAAAATAAAATCTGAAAACAAAAGGGCTTAACCATAAAGTGTAGAGATAGCAGCAGGGGGATGGTTATTATCCTTACATAGGGCGTGTTGGTACAAAAATCCAAGAGCTACGGAAACGTTCACCACTTTCCGGCTGGGTAACCTTAGCCACACGTGCCTTTATGCCTGAAAAGGAAAACTGAAACCTAGGTGAACTTCTTCCAGCCCTAGAACCCTTCCCAGGTGATGAGTTTCCATCCCTCTTCCCTCCGCCTGCCTCTCCTCATCCCCTCCATCTCCCTCTCTGCCTAGCTCCTTTCCTCTCCAGCCCTCCCGGCCTCTGGCCCTTCCTTCCCCTCAGCCAGCCTCTCCGGGCTGTCTGTCTGTCTGTCAGGCCGGGTGGCTGGGTCGGTCGGGCTGTCTCCGTCAACCCCCCCCCCCCCGCCGCTCTGTCTGGCTCCCCCTCCTTCTCCTCCCCCCTCTGTCTGGCAGACCCCCCCGTGCAGCGCTTCTCGCGAGAGCGGGGGGATGCCGCCGCTGCCACCGCCGCCGCGGACGGAGGGGGAGACACTCGGGGGGAGCCAGTGACGTCGGGAGTTTTCCCGAAAGTCAATAACGAGCCCGGCGGAGGCGGCGGGCGGAGCCGCGAGCGGGGGCTCCGGGGCGAGCGAGCCGGAGCGAGGAGCCGCCGCCCTGACCCCGCGGATGCTGCGGCCGCGCTGCCCGGCCGGGCGCCTTCCTGTGTAGCGGGGACGCTCGCTCCATGTAGCCGGGGCCGGAGCCGCCTCCCTCCCCCCGCGGAGACACCGGCCGCGCGGGACCGAGCCTGGCGGGGGGACCGGGCAGGGGGAGCGGGGATCCCACTACCGAAGCCGCCGCCGCCCGCCCCGCAGCGCCGCCGCCGCAGGTAACAGCCGGGTCTGGGGGCAGCTGGGGTGACGGGGCCGCAGCCGGGCGCGCAGGCAGCCCGCGGGGAGCCGGGGAGGGGGCGCCTGTGGCCTAGCCAGACCGTCCCTGTCTGGGTGGGGAGGAGGCTGCATCAGCGCCCAGCTCCTCCCCCTCAGCCCCAGACACCCCCGAGACTGGTCCCAGCGGCGCCGGCCCGGGGGGGCTCGGACCGGCCGCCGCCCCGAGCCGGGCAGGGGACGCCGTCGCGGGCGGGGGCGGCCTGTCCTGGCACCGCAGGTAACTGCATCGCTGAGGTGATGGCGGGGCGGGGGGAGGTGCACGGGGCTAGTTCCCACGCCGAAACCCCTCCCCCGACCCACCCCATCGCCTTCCTTGGCCCCCCCTCCCCCTCGCCTGGCAGTGGATTTGAGGTAATTGCAACGTAGAAGTCTGTGTTGTTAGTAGTAAATTTTTTATTAGCTTGGAAGTTGCGCTTGTGCTAAGAATAGAAATGTGGAAGGATGGTCTGTTCGTGGCATTGCATTGCTCAAGTGGTGCTGCTGCTGCTGGCGGCTCTGGCAAGCAAGTAAACAAACCAACCTCCTCCTGCGCATCAGTCCTGCTGGATCAGCCATTATGGTGGCTGTCTTGCACATCCAAAAGTTGATGTTGAAGTGAACTGTTGTTAGTTGGTGCATTGCTCTCGGTTGTGGTTTCGAGGACTTGCACAGAATTATAGGCAGCACAGTTGAATAAAAAGGCCTGACCTAGTAATGTGAGGGTTTATTGTCTGCAGGGTTAGTTATTAGCTTCTGTAAACAAAGTGTAATTTATTCTGACAATACAAACTGCAGTGTATATAGGTATATGATACTTTGGCTATTTGAGGGTTAATTGCTTTTGAATGAAAGTTTTTGGATCACAGAAGTATCATATATTTAGATTACATTGTCATGAAGTAACTAGTGGTGACAGACAGGGGGTTTATAGAGTGTTTAATTGCTATATGTGAATTGCAATTCTCAGTTTACTTCTGGGCAATAAACAGACATTTTACATCACTTCTAACAGTTTTTTTCTTCCTTGTACCTTAATTAAAATGAGTGGTTTTAAAACAGGACTTTTGTTATCTTAAAATTTAAATGTAAAGCTAAGTGGATGATAAATGGTTTTAACACTTCTGGATAACATAACATTCCTAAATATAATTACTAGTTGAGTGGCTATTTTAATTTATTCTGCAAAAATAAATCTTTAAGATCTACTTTAGTTAAAGTAAATTTCTTATGACAAAGACCTTTATTGTCGAAGTTCAGATGTAGATATCCCGTAAACTATTAGCCAGTATTGATACTTATATAATACTGCTTATAGCAGTTTGTTCTGCAGGTACTTGCTTCTGACTTACTGTAACTTTGTTTATAGGGCTGCTTGAATTTAGCAACCATAGTTGGTGCATATTTTGTATATATTAAAAAAAACTCTTACCTGCCTACAAACAAGTAGCATAAAAATGAACAAGCTAAACTTTTAACAAAGTGCTTTGCTTTTTACTTTGTATAGCTCCACATGCATTGTATTTTACTTTTGTATGGCTCCACATGCATAACACAGTTTAGGGCAGTCAGGATTGAAGTAAGAAAGTGTGCATACAAAAGAAGAAAGTTGCTTTTGATTTTTTGAAAGTATATTCATTAAGGATATTCTGTTTGTAGGTCTTCTTGTTTTCCTGCTGGGAGTTTTAAATTGACCCCAATATCTTTAATTGGATTGGGCTGTTAATTATAGAATGTGTGTGTGTGTGAGCTGGTTGGAGGAGACAAACATGGAAATTCAAAGGAAAACTTTACAGAGCTAAATGATTTTCTTTGAGAGAGAGAGAGAGTGTGTGTGTAAGTAAGTAAGTAAAAAATTTGGTTAGTCCAAATTCTCTCTCTCATATCAGTGCGTAACATTTGTAGATTTTTACACAGACTAGTAATAATCTTTTGTTGTAGGTGTTTTCTTCCCTGGTTCATCTCTGTTTGTTATAACTAGGTTGGTATTAATGTTACCTTGAGAAGATTCTACTAACTTTTATATAGCTGTATGGAAAGATAGTATCTCAGTGTTTTAGTATATACTTTTGTTTGACACAAAACCAAATTAAGAAATCAGGAATGTTTTGTTGCAGTTGTTACATGTCTGTAGGAAGCTGGTAGTCTCTCAGCAGGTTTTGATTTATTTTGTTTGGATTGGAACTATGATACAAACTCTAGTTCCTCTTAGAAAAGTTATATTGCTTTTGAAACTAAAACAAATTTTATTGTGAAAAGGGACTGTATTAAGATGAACATGAAAACGTCTCTAGAGTTGAACTGTTTATAATTTAAGCTTCTGTGAGCAGGTTTATAAGAAACTATATATTGATTTACGAAAGCAATTTCAAACTGAGTGCTTCTGTAGTTGTTACTCTTAAAAAACAAAACAAAACACGCCCCCATCCTCAGACAAATAGTGTCTTCAAAATGCCTAGAAAACGTGTATCAGGAAACAGTTTGCAAAGTTCTCTCTCATTTCTTGGGTACAAGTCTTAATGATTTAAATGGGTAAATAGCTAATAATCCCTCCTGTTCCCAATAAAAATTATAAATAGTTTTTTAAATAACTTTTTTAAATGTTTCATTTTTAGAAGCTATTGTTATGATACCAGTACACTAATGCAGTGATTCCCATTAAAAGTAACTTGGAAACCTTGTTTACTTTGTGCCATGATTAACATAACAAAAATATCTGTTGCTTTAATCCAGTTTGACTGTTCCCATCCATGATACAAATCCAAAGTACACAGTTAAAGTACAGTTCTGTTTTGCAATACAGAAGGGACCTAACATCTCTTGCAATCATCCAAGGCTTTAACGTGCTTCTAAAAACTATTACTAAACTTAAAACCAAAACAAAGCAACTCACTAAAAACATGGGACAATGGAAACATCCTGTAACTGTGTTGGAAGAGAACTGTGTTGTAACAAAGTCTTGAAACATATTTCCGTTTCTAGTATAGATAGATTCTAAATTAGCTGATATTCTGTGAAAGTGTAATGAATGATACTGCAGTTGCACTTTTGAGGATGTTAGTGTGTATTAAAACTCAAGATTAGTTTTTCCTCAGACTAAATTAAACATTCTGTCTAAAACAATTGGGTTTTTGGTTTTTGTTATAAGACGACTTGTAAAGGGAAATAATAGAACATGTAGATTCCTAAGATGACTGAGCAGGCTTAAATATTAAAAATTCATATAGTTAAAATCTCCATATGAAATATACATACCCTTCATTGTTTTAGATATTCCATTATGTTTTATTTTGGAACATTCCTGTCTTAATTTTGTTTACTGTTTACAATTCTTTTAAAATGTTTGGATTACTTTTTGTTATCACCGGAGAATGTGTTAATTCATGGAGAGTATGTATTTTAAATAAAAAAGGGGGATTTATGTTGTTCAGCTAATCTCACTAATTATGAAGTGTGTTTAACAAAACTTTTGTCTCAACTAACACATTTTCCTTTTGATCTGTACTAAACACATTCACAGCATCACAAGTTTTCATTGATAAAGTTTTGATATCAGTCACTTCTTTTGTAACAGATTGATGTGATACATGAAGATTGGGACTGCACTTAAAGTAATAGACAAAAAGATAAGTTAGGTGGGGGGGAGTTATTTTAGGTGTCAAAATCTAATGAAAGCAAGAAAACAGAAAACTGCAGGCAAAATGTTATAACTTCTTATACTGTGAAAACCTTTTAAGTGCTGGCTTACTGCATTCTGTGGAACAGTTTTAAGGAGGTGACTAAAGGAATCTGTTTATTCTGAAGAGAAAATGTATGAGAGTAGTTTAAACTTGAGGAAACCCTAAATATATAACAGGAAAGAAAACAAAAATACTACATAATTATGACAGCATACTGACTCAGCATGACAGCCTGATTTCATGGACCTCATAGACTCAATTTCAGTATTTTCGCTATAGTTGAATTTTTGAGGTATGGAAATGGATTTCAAGCAGGTTTTGTTGAGCAAATTCATCAGTCCCTGTAGTTAATAATTAGTAGGTGCACCACAAAGCTGAGGAGAAGTTAAAAATCTTAAGAACAGGGGTTGGATATTGTTAAAAAGAAATTACAGTGAGAAAAGAGTATACCAGTTTCCAGTGATGGATTTAGAGTTAGTGGGGCCCTGTGCTCAGATTCATTTTTGGGGGCCCCCTCAAGACCCAGCCAAGAAGAATATTGTTTCTTATCTCCCTCATCCCTGTACTACATTCTTTTTTTCTTCATCCTCTGCCTATATTATAAGTAATAGGAAGTAAATGAAAATAAAGTGAGGGATCTTGATTGTTTTTGTAGTCAACTTTTTTTTTCACAGAACACGTGAAAATTGCTAAGGGTCTCGGCAGACCACTTAATGATCTTACCAAATATTGTTTGTACTGTTAGCTAACTATTGTAAAGTGCTTTGGATAAGAGTGCTTTATTAAAAAAAAAAAAGTAAAAAAAATTGGGGTGCGGGGTCTGGCCACAAGTTAGGGTGTTGGAAGGGCTCAGGGCTGGGGCAGGGGGTTGGGGTGTTGAGCGCTTACCTGGGGCAGCTTCTGTTTGGTGCGAGGGGTGCAGGTGGGGGTGGGAAAGTGCAGGAGCTCCCGTTTGCTGCTCAGGGCAGGGGTGGGGATGGGGGGGGTGCAGGAGTGAGGGCTGAGGATGTGGGCCGGGTGTGTGTGTGGGGGGTGGGGGTGGGGGATACTGCGCGGGGGAGATCGAGGCTGAGGCAGTTCCAGTTGCGGCTGCTGGGTTACCTTACCTGGCTGGCTGGTGAATGCGTACTTGCCGCTGCCAAAGGGAGCTGTGACGGCGGCGGCAGCATGTGAGAGCGGAGACCCCCTGGCCTGCCACTCCCTTCCCTTGGCTTTTTTCCAGGGGGCCGCCAGCAGCAGTGCACGCCAGGGACTGCACCTGCTCTGCCTGGTGTCCAGAGGAGCAGGGCAGCAGGACAGACGGACGCCCAATTAGGGGAGCACGCACGCCTTCCCTATAGCATGCCCCCAGCCTTCCCCTTGCCTGCCTGCTGTGGCACACAGGGCTGCCAGCGCCAGCCTGCAGCAGGAGTCCTGGGAGCCAGCAGGAGCCTGGCTCGCCAGCTGGGAAAACTCACCGCACCTCCAGCACACTTTTAAATGGCTCCCTCCCTGCTCTTCTCCACATTTTCTGCCCCCACAGCGGCCCCCTCCCCCCCCGCAGGGGGTGCTGGATGGTGCTTGGCTGGTGGCCCCAGGCCAGGGCACTGTGTGTTTCATTGTAAATCTGCCCCTGCTAGTTTCAGCACTTAAGATACTCAAAATTTGTGTAGGCTCAATTTCTTTTCCATTTCTTAGTACCATTAACACACTTTTCTGTTTAGAATAGATAGTGGTTCATTTTATTTAAGTACAGTCCCCCCTATTTATTTTTCATGTATCCCCTTTTATTTTAATGGTCAGGTACTGATCTTCAGTGGTGTGCTCAGGAATTTATATTTTATCACTTTTGGGAAGGCACATTAAACACACACATTATAGACATTAAACCATATCAACACACTCACATAGATCATATGCAAATAAATAACAGTATATTCACCATTTCAACAAAATGTACCTTTAATCCACCTTGGATACAAGCTCCTTAACATTATGGGGGGGGAACGTGTGCAAATCAAATAGACACAGGTACATCCATAACCACACATTATGGGGATATGTGTGTAACCTCACTGAGTTTGCACACTGCATGTTAGGAGGAAATACCATAGTAGAAAAAGGGGGGGGGGGGTGCAGAGAGCTCCTCCAGGGCCTAGGCAGGGGGGTCCAGAACCCCTCTCACCCTGGGGCTGCAGCAGGGAAAGTGAGCTCCACCTGCACCAGGGCCCTAGTGGGGGACGCAGAACTTCTCTGTCCCTGGGGCTGTGGGGGGAGGAGGAGAGCAAACTCCTCCAGTTCCGGGTCCCCAGCAAGGGGCACAGAACTCTTCCTGCTCCTGGGCTGTGGTGGGGAGAGTGAGTGAGCTCTTCTCCCCTAGGGCTGGCGAAGGTCTGCGCTCCCCGCTGCAGCCCCAGGGCCAGAGGAGTTCTTGGGTCCCCCGCCGATCATAGAGGAGGCCTGTGCCACTGCTTCTTCCCAACCCTTGTGCACGCGCCTGTTCAGGGTTAGAAACTGTGGTTGAAAACAAGTAGTAACAGTCCTATGTTTTTTGAGTTGGTGACCATAGTAACTAGATTTACAGAGAAGTATGGGAATTTGAAAACTTACACACTCAATATGCAGCAGCAGTCAAAAAAGCAAACAGAATGTTGGGAATCATTAAGAAAAGGATAGATAATAAAAGAGAAAATATCATATTGCCTCTACATAAATCCATGGTATGCTCACAACGGTTTCCATATGAGGAAAACTTAATAAGACTGGGACTTTTCATGTTGGAAAAGAGACAACTGAGGGTATGGCTATACTTGCAGCCATACAGCGCTGCCGCGGGAGCGCTCCCGCAGCAGCGCTTTGAAGTGTGAGTGTGGTCGTGGCGCTAGCGCTGGGAGAGAGCTCTCCCAGCGCTGCAGGTACTCCACCTCCCTGTGGGGATTAGCTTACAGCGCTGGGAGCCATGTTTACACTGGCGCTTTGCAGCGCTGTAACTTGCTGCGCTCAGGGGTGTGTTTTTTCACACCCCGAGCGAGAAAGTTGCAGCTCTGTAAAGTGCCAGTGTAGCCAAGGCCTCAGTGGGGATATGATTGAGGTCTATAAAAGCATGCCTCGTATAGAGAAAGTAAATAAGGAAGTGCTATTTATTCCTCATAACACAAGAACTAGGGGCCACCAAATGAAATTAATAGGCAGTAGGTTTAAAACAAACAAAATGAAGTATTTACACAACACACAGTCAACTGCGGAACTTTTTGCCCGAGGATATTGTGAAGACCAAAACTATAGCAGGGTTCAAAAAAGAACTAGATAAGTTCATGGAGAGTAGGTCTATCAATTGCTATTAGGCTGGGCAGGGATGGTGTCCCTAGCCTCTGTTTGCCAGAAGCTGGGAATGAGCGACAGGGGATGGATCACTTGATGATTACCTGTTCTGTTCATTCCCTCTGGGGCACCTGGCATTGGCCACTGTCAGAAGACAGGATACTGGGCTAGATAGACCTTTGGTCTGACCCAGCATGGCTGTTCTTACGTACTGAGGCCCCATTCCTGTAGGCCCATGTATCAGCATAATTTTACTCACTTTATATATTTTAACTTTAATTGGACTATGTACTTATGTAGGTGAAGTTACTTGTATGCGCCATTATTTGTAGCACTGAGGCAAACCGCCTGATCCAGGTCCACTGAAATTAATAAAGGTCTTTCCATTAACTTTGGTTGGTGTTGAATGTTTAATGAATAAGTGTGCCAAATTTCCTTTCAGGGCTAGTTTAATACCATAACTCAGTATTCCTCAAATTGAAAGTCTAAATTTCTGAACACTGTAGACTAACAATTTTTGAGAAGGCAGAGTTTCACTTTACCAACAAGCAAAATGTCTATTGAATTCTAATTCTTTTTTCTTTGAAAAGTATAATTTTTTAATATATAATTTTTTGGTTTTTGAGGGGAAAAATTGGAGGTTAAAGTATGAATATTAGAATGAGTTGATGGTTAAATGTTGGACAAATTTAAAATCTGTAAACAAAAGTATAACCAAAATTAAGACAAATGCCATTAAAAAGCAGTTAATAATAAATAGGGTATAAGGACATCAATAGATTTAAAGGCCAGAAGAGACCCTGATGATCATTTAAATCTGACCTCTTGTGGAACACAAGCCAAAGATCCTTACCCTCAAGCCCCTAACTTATTTGAGCTCTAGCATACTTTTTAGAAAGATATACAGTGTTGATTTAGAGACTTTCAAGTGATTAGAGAATCCACCAAATCCTTGGGAAATATGCAAGTTGAGTGTAGCTCTTTAAAAGGATCCCCGATTTTTGAAGAAAATTATAATAAATAGGAGCTATTAGGTGGATTTAGCTGAGAAGTTAGAGCATGGTTCAAGGTTACCAAATTAAAGTTCTGGCAATTTTTGGATGCTGTGAGGGATGGGACCTCTAAGTTATATTTCCAGAATTGTATACTCTTATTAAGTATCATTGCACCATATCCCCCAAATTAATAAATACAACTTTGAGAATGCAGAATGTAATCTCTTGGTGAAAGTTTTATTGTACTTTTCAGTCTGAAATAAAGTATTTTGAAAAAAAATTAAATTTGATCTGAATATTTTCCTGTACTTAATTTTGTTATTCATAATGGCTCACAGACCCTTGGATTTTACTTTTTAATCTGTATAGCGGCAACAGGATAGTAGGTTCTTTATGCCTGGTTAGATAATCAAGTTCCAGAAAAGTAAAATGCACATGTATGAACTTTCGTATGAGAGTTCAGTTGGACTACTCACTCACACACACGTTTACATATGCGTGTGTGCAGGATCAGAGCCTAAGTAGACAGCATACAAGCAGAAGGCTTGGGAGAAGAGAAAGGGGTGAAGCAGAATGGTGAGGTCAAGTGTGCTTCTTGTGTGCTTGATAACTTATTAAAATCCAGATTAATGGGAATTTCTGGATGCATTTAAAATCAGTCCACTTAAGTGCCTAAATATGGATTTAGATTCCTGATTTTTAGGCATCCAATCTTAAAAATGCTAAATCTTTGCCTTAAAATTTATTTTGCTTTGCTATTATGAGTCATTACTAGGCCTTTTTAAAACAAAACTTTATCTGTATTAAAAATGACAAATTGGTGTTCCAATTTTAATTTATAGTATGCTAACTATATTACATGCAATTTAAAATTCTCAGTAGAGAAGGCTGAGCATAGTTCTGATACTTATCACTAGTAAAATGAATGAAATGACTCACTTTATTTAAATAAACGTAATACCACTACTAGGTTTAATCTCCTGGTGCTTTTTCTTCTTTGACATCTAGTTTTAAATTTTGTTAATTTAAGGATATTTGTTTAGTTTCAGTTAAAAAGAGAAACGACTTAATGTTTTCCCTTTGTTACATTTCCAAGACTCTGTTTTATTTTGTATTTTTTTTGGTAAACTGGCAGTTTAAAATTTAAAATAGCATTTGTCAGTAAATGTTTGACATTGTATTGAGAGGGGGACGAACTTGAAAAAATGGAGGCATGTTAAAGCTATTTCACCTGGGAAAAGAGAAGGTAAAAGAGACATCCTTAAGATTCTTAAAAGCCGGTAGAAGGATCCACTAATTTTTAAAGGTTTCCATGTCTTCATGTATGTAATGAGTTTTTGTTTCTTTGGTAAATAAGAACAGAGTTGGTCAGTTCAAATTACTTTAGCTATAGCCCTGTGTGTTAATCAGTCAGTAGGAACAACTTGTTTTTTTCATTATTAATATGGACCAGAAATGCAGATTTATAGTTACCAGTAAAATTTTCAAACAAAAACTAAATAAAAAAGAGCATTCATGTAGAGTATATTTTGCTAATATTACATTGTTACATATTTTCTTAATTGCCGCATTCTTGATGCATTTCTTGGTTTAGTTTTGCAAATTTAATGAAGCTAGAATTATTTTTTGTTAATACGAGACACACATCAGACATCTGGGTGCATTTGGAGCAATCCGGGAATCACAATAACCCATTTATCTTTCTCAGTGTACCTCTTTCCCCAGTGTAAGAGGGAGACACTGCTGCCTTTCCATGTACCACATAGCTTCAAGTAAATCCTTTTTTTAACCATGAGATAAAGCTTTTAAAAATAGATTAATACTAATATTCTGAAATATTTTATGGCTTTTGCTGCAAATTTTAAATGAAAATAAAAATATATATATTATGCTTATTACAAAAGAGTATAAATTTGTTAGGTTAATTTTATAAACTACAGAGGATAGAAGACTAATGGGAAGGAATTTAAAGATTAATTTAAGTGTCTTAAGTTATACATACTAAAAGATCGGTATTTTATAGTGATATGTGCTAGCTTATATTACTCATATTACCTTTGTCCTGTGTAATCAATTTTTTATTAGCTTCAGAAATGAATTAATCAGTAATACCCCTCTTCCTGGTCCCTTTTGTTGAGTAATGGTGGTGTTTAAACCATTTAACCCCATGGAGACTGTACAGATCACAACAAAAGATGTAATCTATTCTGCAAATGTTTAGTTATAAGCAAAGTTCTGGATTACTTTTACTTTTTTTTTTTTTTAAGAGCTTATCTACTCAGTCCTATACTTTAATATAAAAATATATGGAGATATACCTGTCTCATAGAACTGGAAGGGACCCCTAAAGGTCATCGAGTCCAGCCTCTGTCTTCACTATCAGGACCAAGTACTGATTTTGCCCCAGATTGCTAAGTGGGCCCCTCAAGGATTGAACTCACAGGCCTGAGTTTAGCAGGCCAATGCTCAAACCAGTGAGCTATCCCTCCCCCCAAACAACTTGTGGAACAGGTGGTGGTGCCCTTCTTCCCCATTTCTTATGGGATATAGCCTGGGTGGGAGACCCAGGTTCAAATTTACCCTGTACAAATAATCATTGGAGTAGGGACTTGAACTTGGTTCCTCCATCTCCCAGGTAAGTGCCCTAACCAGTGGGCTATTGGCTGTTCCATCCAAGTGAGGGCAAGACAGAGCCTTGCATCTGGTTCCTTAGAGCAGTGGTCTCCAAAGTGGGATGTGCGCGGGGGTGCACAAGAGGATCCTTCGGGGTGCGCAACAGGAGGAGCAGCGCCGGAGCAGCACCGCTTTTTTTCCCTCCTCCCTCGACAGTTTGGCTGGGAGCAGGGGGTGCATGCTCAACAATTTTTTACTGATGGGGTGCGCGATCAAAAAAGTTTGGAGACCACTGCCTTAGAGCACTCGGCCACCCAGAATCTCTCTCGATATTGTATCATTTGAGTTGCTTTCATTAGACATGTATACTAAATTAAATAGTTACATCCTGTGCCACTGTGTACCCTGCATCATGGCCTTTCTTGTCCTAGCTAATTATGATGGACAACATCTCTAGTTGTTTTGATTAGAATTCTAAATGATAGTGGATGCACACAACTTATAATTTAATATTTTTGATATGAAGAAGATATAGATATGGACCTTTGTCTGGTTTTGGTATCTCTCTCTTTCTGGGTTAGTTGAATGATAGAAGAATTTGGAGATTTTGAGGGCGTCATTAAACTCATATAAACGAGGCAATTATTACAGGGCCACATTCATTACTATAGTGAGGCTGCCTGGCTCTGGAGCCTTAGTTCCTTTCATAATTTGTCTCCATTTCTATAGGAGGTACCATCACCTTTCTAGATTTGCAGGGTTTTGCTGCTATACTTTAGTTACTGTAGAGTTTGAATTGAAAAAAAAATTGTTCATAATTATTTGAGCTTAGTAACTGATGATTTCTTTCATTTTTAATGATATTGAAAACTTATTTATGAGCACATTAAACAGTATTTCTTAAAATGTATTCCCCAAGTCACATGTAATATTTGAGCATTTTGTGGTGCCAGTTAAGATTTTACAGACGTGTTAGATTTTTTCGTGTTTTTTTCTCTTCATTATATAACTACAGGCCAGAGTTAAGGTTGTCTAAGTTGCTTAATGGTGCATTTATTACCTTAACGTGTTAGGATTTCTTTTAATTGTAACCTAAGCTCTGAATTTCGTGGATTTGTATTACTTGGTTTTGGAAGAATTAGTACATCCTTATAATATTTTTTTACACTGGTATTACTTATAAGTACTCTCAACCTTAACTCAATATTAGCACAGTTTTCATGTGTGAATTTTTTTAGTTTTTAAAAATAATTAAAAATATCATGCACAAACACTGAACTAGAAACTCCATGCTACAATGCAATATTTCTAAAGATGGGAAAATATGTAGTATCAACTTTAAATAATAAAAAAAAAAGACTAAAGGTTTTTAAGACTTTAAACAACAAAACAACCAGAGCAGTCAGATCATAGCAGCCGGATTAACTGGCTTTACAGATATTTTGCGTCATCAGAGAAGAACAGAGCAACGGAAGTGTACTGCTGAATCTAGTCTTTAGTTTGCAATTAACTTACTGGTTTAGAGGGCTGTGTTAGATTAGTGCTATGTGAAGGGAAAGTAGGGGAACTCAATATCTCTATGCTTTGAGAGCGCCTCCTATATTTCTGCCACAGTTCCCCCAGCAGCATAGTCTCAATGTGCGTTGGCGCTGAGGCCACAGCTAGCATGGAGCCACTGGTGAGCTCCCAGGTGCACTATTGTGTCCAGATTTGGGCACCACATTTTAAGAAATATGAGGCAAATTGGAGAGAGTCCAGAAGAGAGCAACACAAATGATAAAATATTTAGAAAACCTGACTTCTGAAGAAACCCAGTTTTTTTAAAATCTATGTTTAGTCTTGAGAAAAGAAGATCGAAGGGGAGACCTGATAAGTCTTCAGATACATTGATCACTGTCTTCTTGATAAGTCATTCTCCATGTTCACTGAAGATAAGACAAGAAGTAATTGGTTTAATCTGAAGTAAGGGAGATTTAGGTTGGATATTGGGAAGAACTTTCCAACTAACAGGGTAGTTAAGTGCTGGAATAGGAATTCCACCACCTTGCCTTGTTAAAAACCTTCACTGATAGGTTACCAACAGATTAGACACCTGTCAGGGATGGTCTAGAGCAGGGGTCCCGAATGTGGTACCCGCGAGCACCATGGCACCCGCCGGGGCATCCATGTGCGCCCGCCTAGTGGCCGCCGGACAAGCAGCCGCCGAAATGCTGCTGAGAAGTGGCAACGTCAAGAAGCGCTACTGCCGAAATCCCGCCGAAGTTCGGCGGCATTTCGGTGGCTGCTTGTCCGGCGGCCATGGTCCTCGGCAGCTAGTCATCCGGTGCCCACTCCACAGAAAAGCTTGGGGACCACTGGTCTAGAGATACTTGGTCCTGCCTCAGCATGGGGAGATGGGCTAGATGATCTTTCAAGGTCCCTTCTAGGCCTACATTTCTATGATTAATCATCCAGCAAGCTTCTTGGCCAACTCTGTTAAAACTCTTGGATGCACGTTATCCAGACTTGCTTATTTCTGATGTTTAACCTTCTCCTGAGTTACTATTGGAATGGAAAATGTTTTTCATCATCAGATATAATTAAGTCATCTTTCCTCCCCTCAAATACAGAACAGAAATATTTATTGAACACTTGCATCTCTTCTGCATTAGTATTGACAGTTCTACCATTTTCACTTAGTTATGGATCAGTATCTGTGTTAGGATCCTTTTTGTGTCTGTTATACATTTTAAAAAAATCTCAAAACCAAAACTTCTTATTGTCCTAATCTCTGTTGGCCATAGATTGTTTCTTTTATCAATTTTGTACAATTCCTGGCTTCATTCTCACTCTTATCTGGTCAGATAAATATGTATACAAACTGCAATTGCTTCAACATGAGAGATTGTAAGAGATGTTCCCCAGAATCAGGGCATTCTCCTGAAAGGCGTGGGTTAAAATTCCTGCTCTAAACCAGGCAGAGGGGAGGATTTAATCTGTCTCCCCCACATCCTGCTTGATGCTGTAACCACTAGGCTGAAGTTTATAAGGGGAGCACCACCACCGTTTTTATTGTTCGTTTGTGAGAAAGGGTATAGGGCAAAGGGCATAGGCACCTTAAGTGTCTAACTCACTGTTCATTGTACAGGGAGCCTGGGTGCCTAGCGTTGGGCTGTGGATTCTATTATGCAGTAGAGTGCCTAAAATTAGGTTCAGCATTGTAATGTCTAAGTCCCTTTTGTGAGTCTCGCCTTGAATCTCTGTGTCTCTGCTCAAAATTGTTTGAGGATAGGACCTTATGTTTTTGTGGCCTGGTCTGCACTGGGGGGGGGGGCGGGGGGAGAATCGACCTAAGATACGTCGACTTCAACTACGCTATTCTTGTAGCTGAAGTTGCGTAAGTCGACGTATCTTAGTTTGACTTACCTCGCGTCCTCAGAACGTGGGGTCGATTGCTGCGGCTCCCCCGTCGACTTTGTTTCCGCCTCTCGCCGAGCTGGAGTTCAGCAGTCGACGGGAGAGCGATCGGGGATCGATTTATTGTGTATAAGTTGCACGTGATAAATCAATCCCTGATAGATCGATTGCTACCCGCCGATCCGGCGGGTAGTGTAGATGTACCCTGTGAGAGTACCTGCAGAAGGGGCGAAAATTGTTTTGTTTGCGCTGGCAACATTGTTTCCCTTTTCTTCTCCAGCTATCCCTTCCTGTTGGGAAAGGGGAGGATGCTGGGATTCCTACCAGGATGCTGTCCCTTTCCTGGGATCTTGTTTGGTACTTCCATGTTTTGTAGCGGTCTGCTTATTAGGTGTCTGATAAATTTGAAGCTCCCTAACCTCTCTTATTTCTAGAAGGGAGAAAGAGCACACTCCATCATAACTTTTAGAGGTACCAGACTGCTACAGTGGCCCATGGAAGCTTCTTTGCTCTTCCCAGACTCTATTTTTAAGTTCTCTTTTTGGTGAATAGTTTCAGTGCTTATGTTTGTAGCTGCTCTTATCTTTCCTATGCAGCAGCAAAGTATAATTGACCTGATTTTTGTCAGTTTCACTGTTCTGAGAGTTGAGAATAGTAGTAATGAAAACTAAAAAGACACTGGTCAGTTTTCATTCATCTTCAGCTTGAGAAAGCTCTGTCACCAGAGGCTCTAGTACTGTCTGTGTGGTTCATTCTTAAGACAGCACTGCATCAGTTGACACTTAATTCATGTATGGGAAGTATGTCTTTGCAGTTATAAGGGCTAGAAACTTAATTTAAAAAAATGAAATGTTAGTTTTCGTTGTATGTGGAATAGCTGAATGTAACCCCTTAATACTGGTTTCATAGCATCCCAAAGCAGAGAGGGGAAATGTTATCATAATTGGTTCCAAAGTAGAATCCTTTTTTATATGATTTAAAAATTACTTACCTGGCTGGGGTTAAATGTTGGACTTGTATTTTCAAATGTATCAAAGAATAGGTTCCTGAGTGTGCATATGATACATCATGTGCATGATTTGCTAGTACAGCACCGGATAAGGTTGTCTGTAAAAGTTCTTGCTGTTGCAGGGAGAAACAACCCAATCCATTCTGATACATTTTCCAGCAGTAGAAGAATACAAGGTAAATTCTTCCTTTTTAGGGGGCAGTTGGCCTGCAAGAGATCTTTAACTCTAGTTCCTTCATGCACTGAGTTTGCTTGCTTTGTTAGATAAACTTACTTTCTAGGATGCTAGCTACTATGGTACTGTCATTGCAATTTAAAATTCCCAGTATTTGTTATGTTTTGAGTATCATTGACAATATATACAAAGAAATGTTTGGGTTATATCGGTTATGGCTAAAAGTTAATATTTGTCCTTTAAGTTTCTTCTTGCTGCAAGCCATCTTACCTTCATGAGCAGTAAAGCGTCCTGTGGCACCTTATAGACTAACAGATGTATTGGAGCATGAGCTTTCATGGGTGAATACCCACTTCGTCGGATTCATCCGACGAAGTGGGTATTCACCCACGAAAGCTCATGCTCCAATACGTCTGTTAGTCTATAAGGTGCCACAGGACGCTTTGCTGCTTTTACAGATCCAGACTAACACGGCTACCCCTCTGATACTTACCTTCATGACTTTCAAGTATTTTTGTCTGCCATTGCAACTTTTTGTGAATAAGAGGAAATTGTATTTTAAAACATGCCCCTAGATCAGCAAGCACCTGCCCTATCGTCTCTTTCATTTAAAATAGTACTTCTAGGAAAGATGCATTTCCTTAAGAAATATGATAAAAATATAGTACTTTGTTTTTTTCTAACTGTAAATTAAAATAAGCAAAAAATCATAGTTTAATGGGGCTTGGGAAAACTTTAATATCCTAGGAAGAAAATATTTTTTTACCTAAATTTTGCCCTGTTATACTTATTATTTTGTATATACTGTATTTTAGCTCCTATTTTCTTGTATTATTTTATATTCAGTATACTCCCTAATATATTGTCTTGTTGCCAGCACCACACTCCTTTTCAAGCTTTTATCACTTTCCCTCATCCCACTCAGAATATTTAAAATTGAAGTTTAGTCAACCCTCAGTCTCTGTCAGTGTTGGTAAAATTAAGGTTTCCTGTCCCAAACACCGTAAAAAGCTTTTTTCTCATCTCTTGCTGTAAGACAGACCTACAAAAATGGGAAAATTAATGTACTGGGAACAGTGAAAGTGACTACAGGTGACTATGCACATTTGATCCTCTCAGTATCACTACTCTGGAACTTCAAATGTGTCGGGGAACATCAGTGTTGTTGACTGACCAAATTACAGTGTTGTTTGGGAACAAAGTTAAGGTCCTGTCTATGCTACAAAATGGAACATTATTATTGGGTCTCTTGAAATAGGTGAAGTTCTAGTATAGATGAGGCTCTTACTTGTAAATAACACATTGCATCCTACTTGTCTCTAATGAAATCTGTGTTGTCCTAAAAGCCCCTCATTGCATATTAGAGAGAGAGTGTGTTTCTGAACAGGTACATTTTAAATGAAGTTTCACAATAAGATCAATTTTGATATCCCTGGTACCGAGTAACTCTTGAAAATCTAATCAGTGTTTTACAGACTTAATTTTAGAGTGAAGTAAAATGTTTTCACAAAGTTTCAACAAAATTTAATAAATAGGGTTTAACGTTACAAATCTTAAAATAGCCCCTTTGAAATTTGATCTGACTGTACGTTTATTTTAATTTCTGTAGCTCAATATTAACTTATTTACTATCTCCTCTAACTTCACATATTATGATTTGTTTGAAGAGTTTACTTTTGGTAAGCAAAGTTATTAACAATTGTTGTATCCAGGACTAAAGATTATAGTCAGGGTGGATAAAAATCAATTATTTAAAAAAATAAAAAGAAATCGGATTATTTTGATAAAATGCTTTTTGAGGAAAAAAGCTATCTAAAGATACACTATAGCTCAAAGATATCTTATCATGGACTAGGGATTATAAATTCTAATTCTATAGTATGAGATAATATATTCATGTAATGTTTCAGAAAAGTTTTGTAAATGAGTTCCAATAGTTCATGGATTAGGGACCCAATCTTATGGGGTTCCAGGGTCTTCTGTATAGATTATTTAGGTTAACCTTTCTACCTACCCAATGGGACTCAGTGCTCAGTCTAGAAGATACCATCAAAGATGCTGTTTTGCAGTTCTTAAACTGTGGATTTGTGTCTCCAGAGATAACATGCTTTTTAACAGCAAAAATGTTTTTAAATAAATAATACGTAGCAGTGAGAAATAACAGACCTCAGCCCTATTGTCCCTCTGCAAATTTGTGTACACAGAGTCAATCCCTTACCTCTCTCTAAAAGTGCAAAGTTTCAAAAAGTTCAGTGAATAGAAGATTTTTGGGGGTGGAATAGATCTGGACAAGGAGAAGAAGTCTGGAGATATATGTGAGAAGGGAGGGACAGGCAGTAGAAACAAAAGACTATTCTTGAATTCTCATGTTTGAGCAAAAAATATAGTTGTTACTCTATGGTACTATCATTTTTGATGCATTTGTGATAAAAAATAAATAGCTGAAAAAGGCAGATGTTCCTTTTACAATTTCACCTTTAATGTAGTACTGAGTGTCAGTGAATGCAATGAGTAGTGCTAAATGAGCTGTATGGTAGTAATAAATAACGGCATTGACTTATTTTGTTTAGGAGAATCCATCCTCAACATACAGGATTCTGAAGACTATTCACCTTTTAAAAAAGGGCTCCAGAGGTGACCCTGGTAACTACAGGCCAGTAAGCCTCACTTCAGTACCAGGAAAATTGGTTGAAACTATTGTAAAGAACAAAATGGTCAGACACATAAATGAACATAATTTGTTGGGAAATAGTTAACATGGTTTTCGTAAAGGGAAATCACGCCTCCCCAGTCTACTAGAATTCTCTGAGGGGGTAAACAAGCATGCGGACAAAGGAGATCCAGTGTATATAGTGTATTTAGATTTTCAGAAAGACTCTTAAGCAAAGTACGCTGCCATGGGATAAGAGGGAAGGTCCTCTCATGGATTGATAACTGGTAAAAGGATAGGAAACAAAGGGTAGGAATAAATGGTCATTTTTCAGAATGGAGAGCGGTAAATAGTGGTGTCGCCCAGGGATCTGTGCTGGGCCCAGTCCTATTTAACATATTAATAAACGATCTGGAAAAAGGGGCAAACGGGTTGCAAAATTTGCAGATGATACAAAACTACTCAAGATAGTTAAGTCACCGGCAGACTGCAAAGAGCTACATAAGGATCTCATAAAACTGGGTGAGTGTGCAACAAAATGGCAGATGAAATTTAATGTTGATAAATGCAAAGTAATGCACATTGGAAAACATAATCCTAACTATACATATACAATGATGGAGTCTAAATTAGCTGTTACCACTCAAGAAAGATCTTGGAGTCTTTGTGGTTAGTTCTCTGAAATCATCCACTCAATGTGCAGCGGCAGTCAAAAAAGCGAACAGAATGTTGGGAATCATCAAGAAAGGGATAGGTAATAAGAAAATATCATATTGCCTGTATATAAATCCATGATACGCCCACACCTTGAATACTGCGTGCAGATGTGGTCTCCCCATCTCAAAAAAGATGTATTGGAATTGGAAAAGGTTCAGAAAAAGGCAACAAAAATGATTAGGGGTATAGAATAGCTTCCGTATGAGGCGAGAGTAATAAGACTGGGACTTTTCAGCTTGGAAAAGAGGCTACTAGGGGGATATGATAGTGGTCTATAAAATCATGAGTGGATAGAGAAAGTAAATAAGGAAGTATTTACTCCTTCTCATAATACAAGAACAAGGGGCCACCAAATGAAATTAATAGGTAGCAGGTTTAAAACAAACACGAGAAAGTATTTTTTCACACAACACATTGTCAACTTCTGGTACTCCTTGCCAGACAGAGGGTGTTGTGAAGGCCAGTACTATAACGGGGTTCAAAAGGGAGCTAGATAGCCATTGATGGACCTATCTTCCATGAATCTATTAGCCAGGATGGGCAGGAAGGTGCCCTAGCCTCTGTTTGCCAGAAGCTGGGATTGGGTGACAGGGCATTTGCTTGTCTGACAACAGAAAAAGGGAATGTCTTCTTTACAGAAACAATTGATACATCAGGAAATGCACAGAATATTTTCAAGAAGTAGCAGTAAAAGCTATAACCAACTGTGAAAAAAAATTCAAATATCTAGTATGCAGCTTCGTCACAGAAAATGCTGCAATAGTGTCCAAGATGAGAAGAAATGATTTAGAAGAGAGTCCCAAGCTAATAACATATGGTTGCAGTGCACATTTGATGCACCTCCTAGCCAAAGACTCCAGAAATAAATAATTACGTTGCTGAAATTGCAAAATACTTCTGTAACAACCACTTTGCAGCAGCTGCTTTGAAAAAAGTGGGAGGAACCAAGCTAACTCTCCCACAAGACGTGCGATGGAACTCAGTAGTGGACTGTTTTGAGCACTATATCAAGAACTGGCCTAATCTGATCACAGTTTTTGAACAAAATTGTGAAAAAAATAGATGGCACTATCACAGCCAAAGTTCTCAACATTGGACTTAAGAGAAATGTTGAACACATGCTGAGTACCCTGAAGCCTATTTCTGTACCCTTGAACAAAATGCAGGGAAATAGCTGTTTTATTGCTGATGCTGTTGAAATTTGAAAGGAATTGAGTGAGATCTTAAAAAGAGAAATATGCAATGACAGAATTAAATTACAAGTATTAAAAAAATAAAAAAAAAACCCAAAAAACAAATGGGAAAAGCACTATCTCCAGCTCATTTTCTTGCAAATATTCTCAATTCTTGGTACCAAGGTCAAACTTTAACTGCTGAAGAAGAGGAGTTGGCTATGACATGGACATCCAGCAATCATCCCTCTATAATGCCAACTATAATAAACTTCAGAGCGTAGGGTGAACCATTCAAGATATAGATGTTTGCTGATGTTTTAAAGAAAGTCACACCAGTGAACTGGTGAAAGTCACTTAGGCACTTGTATTCAGAGACTGTTGAAGTGATAATCTCACTTTTAACAGCAGTAGCTTCTTCTGCCAGTGTAGAAAGAATATTATCTTCCTTTGGACTAATTCATTTCAAATTGAGAAATTGTTTGGGACCTGAAAAAGCAGGAAAGCTTGTTTTTCTTTTCCAGATGAAGGTGAAGGTGACAGAGTTAGCTGCAGAAGCCAATATTTTTTATTTCTCATGTTGACCTGGCTGACGTAGTCGATTTAATTTTTAAAAAATATTTCATTTACCTATTTTAATAAAAAAAACAATTTTAATAAAAACAAACCTGATTTAAAAAAACTTGACTGTTTAAATTTAAAAATTCATATGCTTGTTTTGTTAAAATATTATATGTTTGCTGTCGAAGGAAAAAAAAATCTAGAGTACATAACACTGTTGTTTTAGTTAAATAAACAATTTAAATGTCTGTCTAGTGATGTTCTCCTCCTAATACAGCATGGCAAGAAAATCCTCCAAATATTAATGATTAACCTGTTGAACTGGAGATGGTTCACCTCCCAATGACTTCATAATTATCTGCTTCAATTACCTTTGGTAAATGAAATAACCAAACAATCATTCATTTTCTGATATAGCTGTAAAACTAATCTGAAAAGTTTTCAATAAATCATTTAAAAATGTGTAGTGTGTACCTTCAAAATATGAAACCTACATCTATCTTTGAGTTGTGAAGAATATGTATTAAGGTTATAACAGCCAACAAGAATTCACTTTTATGTAGCAATCCATGATTAAATTGAGTCTTCCTGACTAGTGATTTAAATCAAATCCACCATGGTCAGGGTCCCATAAACAGTCCAGGTAATTCTTAAGTAATATTGTGATGCTGGAGATAATTCAGTCACTTATCTTCTCATCCAGTTCATTTTGTATATTTCAGTTCTGTTGGTTGAAGTACTGTAAGGTACTTAGGTGGAGGAGATCCCACAGGCATACACTTTGAGGAAGTTAATAGGTAAGAAAAACCCATGGATAGCAGATGAAATCATTTTTCTGATGGATGAAAGAAGGAAAGTAAAAGCACAAAGATGGATAACAGAAAAAGGGGAATATGGAAGACTAAATAAAATGACGAAGAATAAATGCTAATTAGTAATGTCTGAATGAGAAATAGAAATAGTCTGAATAATTGGATAAAGAGAACGAAGTGATATGTATCAAAGTACTCCATTTAGGAAGGAACAATCAATTGCACCCATACAAAATGAAAAATGACTGCCCAGGAAGGAGTAGCGCAGAAAGGGATCTGGTGGTCATAGTGGATCACAAGCTAAGTATAAGTCAACAGTGTAACACTGTTGCAAAAAGTCAAACATCATTCTGAGATGTATTAGCAGGAGTGTTGTAAGCAAGACATGAGAACTAATTCTTCCACTCTACTCCGTACTGCTTAGGCCTCAAATGGAGTATTATGTTCAGTTCTGGGTGGCACATTTCAGGAAAGATGTGGACAAATTGGAGAAAGTTCAGAGAAGACTAACAAAAATGGTCTAGAAAAGATTGGAAAAAAATTGGGTTTGTTTAGTCTGGAGAAGAGAAGACTGGGGGGTACATACGTTTTCAAGTACCTAAGAGGCCTTTACAAGGAGAAGGGAAAATAATTGTTATTCTTAACCTCTGAGGATAGGACAAGAAGCAATGGTCTTAAATTGTAGCAAGAATGGTTTAGGTTGGACATTAGGAAAACCTTGCTGACTATCAGGATGGCTAAGCACTGGAATAAATTGTCTAGAGAGATTGTGGAATCTCTGTCATTGGAGATTTTAAAGAGCAGGTTAGACAAACACCTGTATAGAATACTTAATTCTGCCATGAGTTCAGGGGACTGAACTAGATGACCTATCATGGTCTCTTTCAGTCCTATGATTCTATGATATTTGTGTTTTATTGACCTCAAAAGGTATTTGAAAGAATCTGCCACTACAGAGTGCTCAACATATTAGAGCTGTTGGGACTGATGGATACGAACTCTGAGTAATAAACAATTATATTGGAATCAAGGCAATTATAATGGGAGATGCAAATGAAAATTGAGTAGAGATCAAAAGGAGTGAGAGACAGCGTTGTGTAATGTCAGTGACTTTATTCAATGTTTATAGTGTGTGTTTGATTAAATTAATAGAAGAAATAGAGGAAGGTTTAAGATGAATGGAAAATAGGTTAATAACATTTGCTGTGCAAATGACACAGCGCTGTTGGCTGATTCAGAAGGTAGTCAGTTGAAATTCATAGAGATTACAGATGAATATTGCGAAGAATATGGTCTAGAGTTGAATATGGACAAGACAAAAACTATGGTGGTATGCAAGGATCCTGGGAAGAGATGCAAGATTCCAATAAATGACACAGCCATACAGCAAGTAAGAAATTATTGCTACTGAGGAAGCATCATTACAGAAGATGGGAGATTGGATCCTGAAGTCAGCACCGAATAGCAAGAGCGAAAGAGATATTCTGGAAGAATAAACGTTTGAGAAGGGACACATATCTCACAACTAAATTCTGACTGTTAAAAACTTTCATATGGTCTGTGTTAAATTACGGCTATGAAGTGTGAACATTCAAACAATCAATAAACTACAGTCCTTCAAATTATGTGGTTATAAAAGAATTCTGAAAATATTGATAAACCATGGAACAGATGAAAAAAGTATTGGAGATAGGAACTCAGCAAATACTAGTTGGAGATCTTAAGAAAAGAAAGGTTTGATTTGCAGGGCACATTTTTTTAAGTAGGTCAGCGGGTGATGCATGTTTGCAGGCGAAAGTTTATGGCTGAACAAAAAGAGGAAGGAAAAAAAAATCTTGGATGGACAGTATGGTATCTTGGGTGGATCAAAAGGACTTTTGGCTCACAAAGAGATGAGCAGAGGGGTTTACAGAATAGGCTGCCATGGTTGCAAACCTCCAATAATGGAGATGTCGTATGAGAAGATATACTACTGTGACTATTATTTATTGTAGTAATAATAATGGCTTCTCAGTCTTCTTAAAGAATAGATGGAAGTCTCCTGTGAGAGTGAAACTGGAGGCAGAGTTTTCCTGAAAAATATTTTTTGTATGTACAATGTTATGTCTTAATAGTTTTTTCACTTCTCTCAGACAGTAGTTTAAAACTCTAATCTGAATTGCACAAATTAAAACTCTCATGAGCCATGTACAAAATCATAAAATAACCTAGGAAAATCACTAATAAACTTTGTGTACTAAGGTTAATGCTGCAGAAATGCAAAACTATATATCCCCTTCATCACCCTAAATAATACCTAAAATGAAACCTAAATGCTTAAAGATATGAACATTTAAGAACAGCATCTAAAAGCCTTGAGTCAGCTGATGAGAATCTGTTGTTTTGACCTTAAAGAAAGTTCTTACAGTTAAATAAAGCCATCCGCAAGAGTGCAAACAAACCAAACAAAATCTTTCTGTTTTAGGTGTTTTTCTAGAGTATATGGGATTCAGTGCTTTTGTATAGATGGTTAGATTTAAGCACAATTGTAAGAGTTTGCAGGATTTGGGCCTTATAGTGTGTAGCAATGATTGTAGTATCTGAACGAAAGAAAATTAAAAAACAAAAATCCACCTGTATATTTCTGAAAAACAATATATGAAAAACATAAAATATTAAACTAAATACACTTGATATTTATATATTATCATGTCATAAATTAATATGTAAGGAAAATATATTTGTCATTATGACAGAGGGATAGCTCTGATATATTTGTCGTTATGGGGGGAGGGATAGCTCAGTGGTTTGAACATTGGCCTGCTAAACCCAGGGTTGTGAGTTCAATCCTTGAGGGGGCTTAGGGATCTGGGGCAAAAATTGGTCCTGCTAGTGAAGGCAGGGGGCTGGACTCAACTCAACTCAGTGACCTTTCAAGGTCCCTTCCAGTTCTAGGAGATTGGTATATCTCCAATTATTACCTAGAATTTATTTTTTTTACAGCACAATATCGAGTCAAACATAACCTTTCCTCCAGCATCTATACAAAGGAAATAAAAATCAAATAATAAATAACATGAAACTGTATATGTAAGTTATTTACAGTGGTATAATTTTGAACCAAACATTGGAAGGGACACATTGCTGGTTGCACAGAAAATATTGTCCCCCTTCCCTTTCCCAACTGGCTCTGAGCAGCAGTGCTATGCACGGGTCTATCACACATTTACATTCACTTAGTTTCTATACTAAGTGTGAATGATAGTAATGTTTTATAAAACAAAAATATATAAATAAGTGTCTCTATCCCCACCTGCTCCCCCCAATGCCAGAGCCTTTGTCTCCTGTGTGTGCAGGGTATGCGCATGCATGTCTCTCTACTATCAGAGAAGTTGATATTCTATGCAATCCTCCTCTTCTCCCCCCTCCTTGATTTAGTCTCTCTCTTGTAATGTGGTGCAGGCTTGTGGAGGGAGGTGTTTAGGAGGAAACAGTGTGGCTTCTGACAGTGACACTTATGTATATAAGGCTCAGTTCTACTCTACCATCTAAAAACTGGGTTGACAGTTGTGGGAAGATATGTACTTCTGCATGCCCTAAAATTATACCTTTTTTGGGGGGGGGAGCGCTAACGACAACTCTTAAGAGGCTTTTTATATGTTTTTTTTTTAACAGAAGAGGTGTTTTGTAGACAATATGATTCTGCTAATTACTTCAATTTCGAAGTGTTTAGGGGTTTGGATTGGGTAAGGTATGGAAATATTTCTATAACCTTATATTTGTTAAAATTACAAATCAGTTAAAAACACTTCAGCAATCATGGAAAAGTAACTTCTCATTTATAATCCCTAATTGGCTTCAGACTGAAATATTTCTTTAAATAAGTTTTCTTCTAATGTATATGTGTGGTCTTGCCGTTTTTCATGAGTGCTGTGCATTTGGCACTGTATTTTAAATAAATAAAAAACAGAACATAAGAGCACTGAAAGTTTAAAAATAGAACCACTTATGAATTACATGGACACTGATAACATCTGAAAACAGGGAAAGGTGCTGTAGGTCCAACCATTGACAGTGTCCTTTAATTGCTTTCCAAACATGGGCAGAACTCTATATTCTACAGTTGGTGTAGGTGATAATAGTTTATTTAACATTGTTTGCGACAGCTGTATTTTAGTTAAGTTCTGTTTGCTGTTGAAACCTGCCATAAGACCAGAGAAGTACTTTCTTTATAGTGCTATTCAAAAATTGTTTTAACAGGCCCTTTTTTTTAATATGCGTCAATCAATGAGAGACATTTGTAAAGACTTAGCTGTTAGAATTTAACTCTTTTCATTCCTTCTCTAATACTTCCTTCCAGGCTGACTCCTCAGTAGAGATTGGGAAAGGCAGCAGAAGAGAAGCCAAACGTTCAAGCTGATAATTCAACAGAACTTTTCTTTGAATTGAGGGCTCAGAGTGGAGCCATCATGAGCGATGTTACCATTGTGAAAGAAGGCTGGGTTCAGAAGAGGGGTAAGTTCCAAATATAAACAGAAAATTCTTCTAAAGTCTAGCATGCTCTCAATAACCATATTTTGCAGCTGGGAATATGAAAAGACTAATACTTTGCTGTAATGTTCTTTCCCAGTTAATAGCAAGTATCCTCTCTTTCTGTTAATGCGACAATCCAGACTACATGGGCACTGACACCTTGATCATGCAAACAGTTAGGCACGTGCTTAGTAGTATATATGTGAGGAGTCCTGCAAAATTCAGTGGGACTATTTGAATGATCAAGCATGTGCTGAACTGGGGCCCATGGGGAATAAAGTTACAAATGTTTTCCAAAATAAAGAGCAATTTTGTATTAATTGAATTAAATTTAGCTTTTGGGTTGACTGTTTATAATGTCATTGAGTGATGTAACAGATTGAGGACTGTTAGTGTGCTTGATCTTTGATTTAGAGCTGTGCCATTTGCATTTTTAAGAAACTTTTTTTTATAAAGTTTACTTTTTAACTTTTGCTAATCTGGGAAGAAATATCTCTGTCATGGAGGTCAATTTAAAATTATTTTCTTAGTATTAAAATGTGCCCATAGCAAGATTAGGCATTTAGTTGATTGGTAGTGCATGTGAAAACAATGCCTTTAAAAATGTTTAGATGTGCTTCTGTTTAATTTAATCTCACTAATTTTTTTGTTTTATAAATTAAATTCAGCACACATATTAGTTAAAGTATAACTGACCATTTAAAGCTGATACTTAGTTTTTTTTTGTCTGATCCTTTTTTAAGTAGTTATAACTTAATTGGTAGCTGTTAGCAGTTACAAATTTCATTTTGTAACTAACCCAAAGGAGTCACTTTAGGAGAGGATGGACTGATTTGTCCAAAGCTTAACTTTTCCATCACAAAAATGCTTTTCTGCTCCCATGCTGAATATGTTGTTAAAGATCTTTACTGTGTTGTGTACATGGGTACTAGTGTATGTATGTACGTAACCAGGTTGAGTAGGGTGGGAACTAATTCATGCTTGGGGATATTTAGATCACTCCCAAGTTTTTAGTTATTTGTAGTATCAAAGTGTGTAGTTTTAAAAACGTTTCCTAAGCTTGACTTTGGCGTCTTTGCTCTCTGCCACAGTTTACACAAATCTGTGGCAGCTTCCAGTTAAAATCAAAGCTTACAGCCCATAAGTTCTTTTATCTCACTTGGAAGAAAATACACATTAGAGTAGGGGTTCTCAGACTTCATTGTACCACACCCCCTTCTAACAACCACAATTATTACAAGACCCAGGAGGGGTGACGGAAGCCTGAGTCTGCTCAGGCCCCTGTATCCCAGGTGGTAGGGCCAAAGCCCGAGCCCATCTGCCCATGTGGGAGGGGAGGGCAAAGTTAAAGCCCAATGGCTTTAGCCCCAGGCAGGGGGCCTGTAACCTGAGCCCTGCTGCCCAGGGTTGAAGCCCAGGGCCCAAGCAAGTTTAAGCCACTTTGGAGTCCTGACCCACAGTTTGAGACCCACTGCATTCGAGTCAAGTGATAGTAAAGAAGACACATAAGTAGTATTGCTCCATGACTTCCTTTTTAATGACTATAGTAAGGTTTCTTAAAAACATTTTTCCTATTTTATATTGTGAGTATTTTCTTATTTACAACAAATTTAATGACTGTTTATCTGGCAAAACTACAGCACAGATAAAGCACAACTGAAAAAAGTAGCAAGAAGAAAAAACTGAAGAACAGTAAAATAATTTGCTGATAACAGAAACAGTTTTGGCTTCTAATTGTTTAAATACCTTTAGGTTATCCTAGCAGTGATTTTTCAAGAACAAGACCATTTGGAAACTCTTAAGATAAAAGAACATCCTTTTGTTTAAATTGTCTTAAGGAATCAAATTAAGACTTTGTTTATCCAGTATGAATATGAAACTCAACAGCTTATGCTCTCAGTCCTCCAGTTTGTATAAGTAGGGGAGACTACAAAATAAGAATATCTGAATTGGTGCTGAAAGAACTCGGGGAGCTGATATTGGTATAATCAGAAAGAGATCTCTTTCTGTCTGGTTAGGAATACTAGCTTGCTTGGGCTCTTTTGTATTTCAGTATCTGCTTCTTTATAGCATAATTATATGTAAATCAGAGGAGTAACTTCCCTTTATTGGTGGTGTCTCACTTTTGTGTATATATTTTGACCAAGCGGCAACAATGGACTTAAGTATATAGCTAGGCTAATTAAAAAGTTGTAAACTGAATGAGTATTTTTGTATCTGACTCCTTCATTTAGTTCCGTTTCAGAATAAGAGGACTTGCTTTTTACCTGAAGTGGGAAACTAGAAATGTTGGATAGCTGTATCATATGTTATCACCTTTGTAATACTTTGCAACAAGATTTCCCCATGATATATACTGCTATATTTTGGGCATGCCCTTAACTAGACACAGTTCCAAATGAGACTCATCTCTTCTTACTGCAAGAAGGTTGTCTGGATCATGGCTCCATAATCTAGTTAAATCCAAGAATATTGTGTGCTGAATAACCTTTTAATTTTAGCAATGAGATGGGTTGTCTAAATAGCATGGCGTGCAGAGAGAAAGACTGTCATTTGGCATAGTGACCTCATATTTTCATTAAATGTCACTGAAACCAGGAAAAGCTGAAAAAAAAATCCTAAACCTCCTCCTATACAGTGGTTCTCAAACTCTTTTTTTCGTGGACCACTTGAAAACTGTGGAGGGTCTCGGCGCACCATTTAATCTTTCCAAATGTTTTTGTACCATTAGCTAGCTATTGTAAAGCGCATTGGATAAAAGCGCTATATAAAAAAAGCTTAATGTTGTTTTCTACAGATAAAAGCACACAACTCGTACTTTAATATCAGCAGTCTTACCTTTCTAATGCGATGGATGTGCCCTCTCTCCCCCACCACAGCGGCCACAGAGCTGAGGCTGGGAAGGAGGGCCGTCTCTCCCCGGCAGCCGCAGCCCTGGAGGTGGGGAAAGTTGCCTTTGTCTCTGGCCGCTGCAGTCCTGCATGTCCCAAATTCCCCCCACCCCCTCTTCTCACCCCACCGCCCCCTATTTCCCCTCAAGGCCGCCGTCTCACCTTACATGTGCGTCTTCTCCAGGATCCAGACACCTAATTAGTGGAGCCACACCTACATGGCTCCACTAATTAGGTGGGTGGCCCTTCATTCTCTTGTGTGCGGCTGCCCAGGTGTGCACCTTAGAGGGAACTATCCGCAGACCACCTGAATGGAGCTTGGACCACAGTTTGAGAACCTCTGATCTTATAGAAATGTATAATTCTGGAATGTATAATATGTACTACGGGTAAAGATGTGGTAAACTGAATCTTGTCTAACATGGCATATTTTCAGGTCTGGAACACACAAGATAATTTGTTTGGTTCTCACAGTAATTAATACTTTAAATTCTGAATTTCCCTCAGAAATTGGTTGCTTAATGTAGATATTTGCCTTTTTGTTTTGAGAATTTTATTCGTAATATGACTTTAAAGGTAAGTTACTATACGCTTAGGAGGAATGAATTTGACAAGCTGATTGACTGTTCATTACACAGCAGGAAGCCTCCACCATAATTTTTGCAGTCTCATGAACTATGGCATTGAATCTGTAAATGCATGGTATGTTTCTTATTGACTGTTGGGGTCAGAAAGGGACTGGGATATGAAAAATGAAATTTAATATTTTATTGAGTATTTAAGAATCTGAAATCAGCAAAAAAAATTATTTCTGGTGATTATTTTTTGAAGCAAGGCCTCTTTAATTGGCATTTTTCTGATAATTTGGTTAATATTTCTTTCCTCTTTTGTAAATAAAGACATTTTGATGGCCTATTTTTTTCCCTTCATTTTAATTTATTTTGGAACAATGTGAGACTTTTTATGTTCTTGTTTAGAGACAGCATAGATAGCGATGCCTATAGTTAGGTGGCCCAGTGCTCTCGACTCTGCTTTCAGTTGCTTGTAACTTCAGCAAACTTCAACCATTTGGACTGAAGTTTTCCATGCTGAGTGTTTGTCTCACTTAAATTTTTTTTGAATATTCCAGTAAAAATGGTTTCTCTCTTCTCAGAACATGTTAGAGAAAAATATGTTTTAGGCCTTGCTTGACATGAGTAATTAGACATGGGTGAGGCCTCATTTCTTGGGAGACAACGTTAGCGAGGTAAATGGATCAGCCAGGCTGGAAGCAGAATGTCTGTGCTAATTAAGAGAGGTATATAGCGAATAAGCTAACACAGAATGTTTGCCTAAGGGGGAATATCCAGGGAATCATTTACAATGGACAAGATAAGCCTGAAATGAAAGATGAAGTAAAGATTAAGTCATACATGGACAGTGCATAGACAGAGTATGCTATATAGGGTTTGATTCCTACGAAGTAACCACGCTACCCCCAAATCGTGTAATGCAATGGATAGAAAATGTAATTTGTAAATGTATGTAAAGGAGGTTTCTGTGTAACTTTGGATGTGTGGTATGCCCTGTACCCATCCAGTACTCCTTGAGTCTGATCAACTCAACATAGCTTTGCTGTATGCCAAATAAAAATCTGAGTGACAAAATCTGGAGTTGAACTGAGTTCTCAGGAAGTTCAGGGAAAAGAAGCCTTGGAGGGCATCTCAACATAGTGCTGCTGTGAATGTGTAGCTTTACTGTCAAAGATCACACCCAGCAGTTTAGCATTGGCATTGGAAGGGTTTAAATGTGAGAAGGTTTCCAGGCACTGAAAGAGTGAGTTAAATCTAAAAAAAGTGGAAGAGGTCTCAGGGAAACCTCAACATAATTTTTTTTTATAGCCATTGAATTGAGAATCTGTACTGACTACATTTTCTGGAGCAGGGTCTCAGAAGTTGGGAAGAGGTCACCCTTGTGTCAGGGATGTGCCTTTTGCCGTTTCTGTGATAATTCACCCAAATTAAGCGAACAAAATTGCTGAGCACGCGTAAACTGCAGATACTTTGAGTTTTGAGAGTTATATTCTCCAAAGATTTCTTTTGTACTGAGAATGCTTCATCCCAGGTTTTCAGGGGCTGAGCAGGACTTTTCCTGTATTGCTTGTCCAGTTGCCAAAAACTGGAACTGTGAGTAGGGAGAGACTCTCTCCTCTGCCGTTAATGCTTCCTGTGCCATTGCCCATGCAATGAAGAGGAGAAAGAGGAAACTTTCTGAAAATGAGGAGCTGTGATGAGGAGCTAGGTGGTAATGGGGAGACTGGGATGTGGAAAACTGGGACTGAGGGTGGCTGACGAGCTAGGGCATATGGGGCCTGGGCATGGAGCTGAGGTAGGGAATGTTACAACTGTGGACATGAAGCAGGAGGAGGGGGAGGAACTGGGACAGGAACAGTGATAGGATGGGCGGGTTGGGGCAGAAAGGTCTGTGTAACCACTAGATATACTCCCCTCAGAAATTGGAAATTCTCCGCATTTTTCTGCAGCCAGCAAACAGCTGTGAAACCCAGTGACAAAGTGTGTGCCTTATCTTCCTGTAATGATTGCATGTCACAGGATTTCAGCCTGGACAGGAGCCAGTCTTGCAAAGATGAGAGAACTTTCATATCCCTGATGGATTTCAGCCCTGCCTGGAGAAAATCCCTTCTAATGTGGGGGCAGAATTGATGAGTGCCTGAGGGGACAGAATTGATTTGGGGCAGCATTAATTGCTGTGCAGAGATATTGGCAGGTGCGGGAGTGAGAGCTCCGGAAGTAGGTTATTCTGTTTATTCAAGTGGCAGAGGTCTGTGTTGTGGATCTAGAAGGTCGTCTTCAAGTAGTGTCACTGTGGGTGCTCCACGTCATGTGCACATGCACCTCTTGAGCCTTTGATAGGAGATTTTCTGTTATCTGTGTCCATTCAGCCTGCGAGCACACACTATACAACCTCGTGCTGTGCCTCAAGGTGTAGAGGGCTTCACAGGTAAACCGCCCTCAATTCCTTCTCTACTTCCTTGGCCTGAGACAAAGCTGTAGTTTTTCTGCCTTGTGCATGTCTCAGCATATTTTGTAGTTGTTTACTCTGCTTAGTGTTTATAGTTAAGGCTGTGAGTTTGTCATAGGAGGCACTGATTCTGTAACTTTACTTGACTTCTGCAGTGGCTGGTGCGCCTGGCTCAGGGGAAGCTCAGGCAGACCCTGTGCCAGGTGCACCGGCTGCTGCTGGGGCAGTCTCGGACCCCTGCACCCCCCACCCCCACGCAGCAGAGTTTGGGTGTGAGAGGGGGCAGGAGGTTGGGATATGGGACAGGGTGAGGCGGGCTCTGGATGGTGCTTACCTGGGGGGGCTCCCCAGAAGTGTCAGCATCCCCCTCACTCAGCTCCTAGGTGGAGGCATGGCCAGGCAGCTCTGTGTGCTGCTTCTACCTGCAGGAACCACCCCTGCAGCTCCCACTGGTCGCAGTTCCCAAAGAGGCTGCCCATCAAACCTCTGTTTCGTCTTTGTCTCCAGACGAGGTAATCATGCCTCCACAGTTGAAGGCTGACAATTTTTGTCAATTCCAGGACCTTGAAAAGATGTCCGACACCCTCCAGATATTGTTTGAGCAGGTTAGACTCGTCTCACAAGCTCCTGGACATTTTTCACTTGGCAACACACACTCAGGTTGCTCTACCCATTAATGAAGCATTCCTGGATCTAGCAAAGACTGTGTAGCCAATTCTTGCCATCGTATTGCCAACTTGTAAATAGGCTGTCAAGAAATATGTCCCCACCAGGGACTTAGAATTATTGTGTTCTAATAATTGGAGATATACCAATCTCCTAGAACTGGAAGGGACCTTGAAAGGTCATCTAGTCCAGCCCCCTGCCTTCACTAGCAGGACCATTTTTTGCCCCAGATCCCTAAGTGGCCTCCTCAAGGATTGAACTCACAGCCCTGGGTTTAGCAGGCCAATGCTCAAACCACTGAGCTATCCCTCCCCTCCATCTAATTTCCTGGTGGCGGATGCTGTAAACATGTAGACCAGAAAAGGTTGGACCTTTTTGGACGAAACACCTACTTATCCATGTCCCTTCAATTTTGGATAAAAACCTATGAGGTGATCATGGCCAAGTAGGACTACACGAATTACCTATATTGAATATCTTCCATAGGAACATAGAGAAAACTTCCAGGCCATCATTAAATAGAGTCAGTTATTATCCAGAACCTCTCTCCTAGTGTCCTTGGTTGCCACAGACACTGCTGTTAGATCCATCCTCACAGCATTTGTCATATGCAGGGCATTGTGGCCCCAATTGTCAGGATTCCCAAGAGAGGTTCAAAATACAGTTGAGGACTTCCCATTTGATGGTCAGAAGCTCTTCCGAGAACTATGGATGAGTCCCTGCACATGCTGAAGGACATCCAGGGCTATACAGAGGTCTTTGGGTATACACACCCCACAAACAAGTTTAGATTTAGTAAGTCTCAGATTGCTCAGAGATCATGCCTGGCTCAGTTATCTGGTTTTGACAAAATCACTGAATCTGCTAGAAAAAGAAAGAGATCCCAGAGGAAAAGAGGTTCCCATCCTCCTTCAGCCAGTACCCAGTCATAATCAAAACAGCAATTTTGGCACATTGGTCGAGGGCTTGATGACTTCCTCACTCTAGTTTGCAAATTGCAACCCTTTGCCCACCTCCCCACTTTTAGAGACTGCCTTTCCCATTTCCAACAGGTCTGGCAGTGTATAACAGACAAGTGGGTAATGGAGGTTATAACATAGGGCTACATCTTGCACTTTATGCCTCTCATTCCTTTTCAAGGACCCCTCTCAGAAGACTATACTGAGTGAAGAAGTACGAGCCCTCCTTTGTTTAGTAGGAATAGAACCAGTCTCATTTCCTCACGGGAGGAAAGTTTTACTCAAAGTATTTTCTCATGCCAAAGAACAAAGGGTGGAGGCTGATCTTAGATCTAAGACAACTGAACAACTTTGTAAATGCACAGAAGTTCTGGATGGTGACTCTAGCAGCGGTAATGCCTTCTCTAGCGATATGAGATTGTTTGTTTTTTGGCCCTCGATCTACAGGATGCCTGTTTCCATGTAGTGATACATCCTGCACACAAGAGATATCTGCACGTCACCGTTGGCCAGCATCATTTTTAATACCGGGTACTTCCCTTCGGCCTCTCTTTGACCCCATGGTATATTCTAAGGTTTTAGTGGTAGTAACTGCTTACTTTCTGGAAGCAATCTTAGTATCTCAATGACTGGCTACTCAAGGGCCAATCCTACAAAGAAGTACTAACTTCCATCTAGACAGTTCTCTCCTTCTTTCCAGAGTTGGGTCTACAGCTGAACATAAAGCAGTCCAAGTTAGCCCCTGTACAGAGAATACAATTTATAGGGGGGATATTTGGATTTTTTTGGCAGCCAGGGCCTGCCTTCCCTGATTCATAGACAGATTCATAACTTTGTTGAATCTGGTCAGGACAATTCAAGGAAGCCCCTGTAGTACAGTAAGGAACTGTTTGCAGCTCCTGGATTATATGGGAGCTTGCACCTTTGTGACTGAGCATGCAAGATTACACCTCTGCCACTTTTCAGGGCTGGTTCAGGAGGACCTGTTTCTTAACCGGAGGTGGCTTGGACAAACAGGTTATAGTTCCCCTCTAGGTGAAGAAGTCCCTGGGTTGGTGAAAATATCAACACAATTTCTGCCTAGGTGTTCCTTTCATCTGCCCAGCTCCAAAAATAACTGGGACAATGGATGCATCACTGTTAAGGTGGGAAGCACACCTGTACACACTCACACAACTCAGGCAGATGCTCACCTCAGAAAAGTAGTCTCCTTATCAACTTGCTGGAACTCAGGGTAGTCAAAAATGCTTGCCTTCAGTTCCTGCCCCTTATCAAGGGCAAATCAGTTAGAATCATTACTGACAATGTGGCTTGCATGTTCTAGATCAACAAACAGGGAGGAGCAAGTGCACTGAAGATAAAAATTTATGGAACTGGTGTATAGACCATCAGATTCAGACCTCAGCTCTTTACCTTACTGGAGTCTAGAATGTCACAGCCAATAGGCTCAGCAGGCGCTTCTCCCAGGACTCTGAATGGGTGTTGGACTCTCAGTTCCTTCATGAGATATGCCAGAGGTGAGGACTTCTATAGGTGGACCTATTTGTCACTTCTAGCATCAGAAAATGCTCCTTACTCTGCTTAAGAGGATATGTAGGTTATCTCTTTGAGAGACACCTTTCTACTTCCTGTTCTATGCATTCCCTCCCACACCTCTTGTTCATCACTCTTAGAATTAGATAAGGCAAGACAGGACCAGGATTATCCTCATAGTACTGACCTGGCCAAGGCAAGCATATTATCCTTACCTGCTTTACTTATTTGTCCAATTGGTGCTCAAGCTTTCGAGAGTTCCTCTTCTTCTCTCAGAGGATGTGGATCATGTTCTTCACCCCAACATGGGATCCTCCAAGCATGGTTCCTAGGTGGTTCATGGGATTAGAATCCACCTGCTGAACAGAAGTACAAGTATTACTAAACACTATAAGGGAGTTAATTCAAATTACTTACCTTAGAGATGGAAGGGATTCAACCACTAGTGTCACCATCACCACCTTGTGCATGAACCTTTTCTGCCCTCGGCCATCTTGGATTATCTGATGGATTAAAAAAATGGGTTTATCAATTAGCTTGATTAAGGTTCATCTTGCTGTGATATCAGCTTTTCATTCCTCTTCTGTTTTTGTGCATTCTATCTCCTTGAGATTTATTAAGAGTCTGGGGACTCTCTACCCCAGGTTAAGGATCCTATTCTGCCTTGGGAATCTCAGCTTGGTACTTAGATACCTTATGGGACTCTATTTGAATTTGTGGCTTCCTGCTCCTAGCTTCACTTTTCTATGAAGACAGCCTTTCTAGTAGCTATCACATCAGCCTGCAGGGTTGGAGAAGTTGGAGACTTGATGGCAGACACCTCCCCCCCTTTAAAATATTTTCAAGAACATGGTCTCCCTACGACCAGGTGCTGTCAGATTTCCTTCTTAATCAGACTATTCATCTATGGATATTTTTTCCTAAACCACATCAATCTCATTGGAAGACTTCCCTTCATATATTAGATATATAATTGGCATTGGCCTTTTATCTGGATAGGACCCAGCAGTTTTGGAAATTATCTAGACTTTTGCCTCCATCTCAGAAATATAGAGTTCACAGTCTCTTCACAGGGACTGCTGAGATGGCTCTCTGGGGGTATTACTGTTTGCTATGGTTCAGTTGATGTGTTGCCTCCCCAGCCGATTATAGCACACTCTATCAGATCTTAAGCAACTTTCACAGCATTACTCAAAAACATTCCAGTGCCTGAGATATGCTACATGGGCTTCAGTGCATACCTTTTCTAAACACTGTGCGACTTGATTCGCAGCGTCAGATCTGATGCTGCACTTGTTTTTTCTGTACTGTCTTCAGTCTTGGACTTGATTTAGAAGTTCCCTTCTCCCTTTGAGGATACTGCTCAGAAATGGAGCACAGTAGGAACGCTATTTGAAGAACAAAAGGTTATTCAGGTTGTAACTGGTTCTTTGAAATGTATGTCCCTCTGGGTGCTCCACTACCTACCTTTTCCCTGTACTTCGGACTATTCTTGTTGAACATTGGATAAAGAAGGTACTGAGGGAGGTTCACCCATGCAGCCTTATATATGCTCGGAGTGTGGCACTACGTGGCATAGAGCACATGTGTGGGCCGAAAAGACACTAATGGAAAATCTCTGATTGGGGGCTCAAGAGGCACATTTGCACCTGAACTGGAGCACCTATAGGGACAGACATCTTGAAGAATCAGTTATTGCACAAGGCTAGTAACCTTTTTATTAACTCTACTGATGTGAGTATATCTAGTTCCACAGGATCAAATTTTTGTTCTTTTCAGTTTGATTTTTTTTTAAATCTAGGAAATTGCATATAAAAAAACTATGTTAAGTCTGTAAAATCAAGCAGTCAAAAATTAGAAATGCCAGAATTAAGGTTACTAAATTATAGACTAGCCCAGGGATCGGCAATCTTTGGCACACGGCCCATCAGGGAAATCTGCTGGCGGGCCGGGACGGTTTGTTTACATGCAGCGACTGTAGGTTCAGCTGATTGCAGCTCCCACTGGCTGCGGTTCTCCGTTCCAGGCTAATGGGGGCTGCGGGAAGCGGCGGCCATCCCGACCCACCAGCAGATTTTCCTGACGGGCAGTGTGCCAAATGTTGCCGATCCCTGGACTAGTCTGTTAGTGTAGATCTGCACTGTTTACTGTAAATGAACTCTCATTTTGGCACTGCGAGTAGATGATGCTTATGAAAATATAATCACTTATTTTTTCCCTGATCAGAGACATGGAGACAACAAGCAAGAGGGGAGAAAACCAAGGGGTAGCCAAGCCTGAGAAGCTCCACAGAGCCCAGTGGAGCATCTGAGTCCCACAAAGTGGGAGCAGAGCCTAAGGAGCTCTGTGAGGCATCCAAGATCCTCCAAAAGAGGAGCCAACCCAAGCAGAGCATGCATGATTCTATTTTGAACATTTGGAGAATCTAGTGTGAGTGGCATTTCGCTTTTGCAACTTAAGTATTCTTTCTGATCAGCCAAGAGGGTGATTGGAAAGATACTCCATTTTATTTAGACTTCCCTGCCTGAAACTTTATCATGAATGAGTCAAAATAGTACTGCACTTATTACCAAAGTTAGTTACCAAATTCCATTTGAATCAGACCCCCCTTAATTTTAATTTGGCTATAGTGCCCAGAGAACAAAAAGGAAAACCTGTCAATTCTGTGTGTGAAGGAGAGCACTAACAATATACCCTTGAATTATGTTTGAGGATAAGAGGTCCTATATTTTGGTTGCTCTTTTTGAAGGCTCCGAGAAGAGATTGGTTACATCTAATGAGTCTGTTTCTCTTGGCTCAGGAGATTATAGCTTTTATCTGTTTTTGTTCCTCAATAGCTCTCTATATATTTTGCGACTGTGAGAGCATATGCTTGTTCTCTGAAATTGTGTAACACGGTCAGACTGGAATAGCTACTTACTTTCTCCAGACATTGTGGAATTCATCTCAGATGGAAAATTTTGAAAATTTCAGTCAAATTAAAGAAGTTTCCTAAACTTTTCAAAGATCAGTCCCCATTCAAGAAAGCAAAATGAGTTGTGCCTTCTCTCCCTCCCCAGTTCTGCCATGTGTTGCTAAAGGTTTATCCATCTTCATTTATACGACTTCTGTGGTGGTAGGTACTGCAGTTGAATTCTGAGTAACTCTGGTTGGTTCAAAGGGATTTATGGAGAATTGAAACTGTTCTCTAAGCACTCCAGATCTAACCCAGATACTCAACACACTGAGTAACTTATAGTTTAAGTGCAGCATATCCTCTCTATCCTATTATGAGGTTTATCCTCTCTCTCAAAGTAGTGTCACTTCACAAATAAACCCAATGTTGCAAACTGTTGGAAACTTATTGCAAATGATGTTGCCTTTGCTGTGGGAAGTTACTTGATGGAAAAACTTCACTCTTCCCAGGACTTGGGGAAAGCCAAATGAGTGAGAGACTTTCCCCTCTGCCCCACAATGCCCTGTAATTTAGGGAAAGAGCACTAAACTGGAAGCACAGAAACTTGAGTTCTAGTCTTTCCTCTTCTGTTGACTGCTGTTAATATTTCTGTGTTCCTCATAACTCTTATTATGAGTCAAGGCCACATACTGGTACCTTGGGAAGTAACTTGTGTCCATCCATTCCAAGATAAGATAATGAGACCTGTCAGAAGGTCACTTTAGTCAGAGCTGGGAATAGAAACAGGCTTATAATATGGCTCTTACCTGCTTTACCCCCACAGCTTTTCAGAAGGAACTTGCTAAATTAGGTACTTTTGTAATTCATACTAACAGTGTGGCTCTGTCACTCTCTAGTGGCTAAACCACAACCAGAAGTTTATTATTGAACTGCTGCCTCCATGCTGTGATTTCTGGTCCTACAGCTCAATGGGTCCCAGGTTCATTTCCTGCAGACTATGCAATCAGGGTGTGTTACATTTCCCAGCAGTGTCTGTAACTCAGAGACAGTTTAATCACAGAGCCAGGAATAGAAACCAATAATCCTTCATGCCTTATGTTCCAGTGCTGTTTGACAACTACCTGTGCAAGCCTTTGGTAATGTGTGTTGTCTCCCTGCATGGGTGATCTGGACACAGGATAACAGCTTTCTTTCCCTCCATCATTTACTCCTGTACCTGAAATGGAAGAGGTTTGGACTAGATATGAAGTTTCTGGATCCAAGCCCTGATCCTGGAATAATTTTTTTAATGATTTTATATTGCAAAATACTTCAGAAGTGATTTGGATAATGTGTTAATATTTGATTTCAATTTTTTAGTGTTTGTGTTTTGGTTACGCTGAACTGTCCTTTTAAGTGGCAGACTGAGGGCTTGCCCTACTCAGAGGTTTTTTACACCAAATTAACTGTATCAGCTAAAAAAACAGCACATTTAACAGGCACAATCAATAGTGTGGGTGCAATTATATCAGTATAGAAGTGTGTGGTGGTATATAGTCTGTTCAGATAAATTTACCTGAAAGTTAGTTAGCTGAAGTATTAACTTGACCCTGTCTGTACCCTCCAATAGTCATAATAACTGGTTAATTGCAACTTAATTTCTTCAGGTATAACTCATTCACAAGCTTTTATTTAATTTAAGTATATGGAAAGTTTTAAGAGTCTCTATTATCCCATTATTAAAACATATTTGGGACAAAAACAACAAAAAAAACCCTATCACAGATGCTAAATTTCCATTTTTTAAGAATCCGTTTTAAATTAATTTTAACCCATAAGGTAAATTTGTTAGCTAGTTTAAGTTCTCAGAAAATTCATTCTGTCTCCAAGGAGTAAAGTGTGTAGAGTTTGAGGAGGATGCACTGTATTTTTTCATACATAACAAGGAGGTTGAATTCATGCTTTAAGTGCAAAATAGAACATAGCTATGAAGTGTCAGTATAGTATTTAATCAATTAATAAACCTCGTTAGTGCCACTAGATTCCAGTGTGTTGAATTTTCTTAAATAGAAAAGGTTTTTTATTTTAAATTTCTGAAACTAGTAACTTTACCTGAGAGGATCAATAAAATTCAAACTTTAAAATAAATTTCATGAATTTTTAAAAAATTCTATCCATCCCAATGAGACAACTCACAAACTAGATTTGAAAGTGTGCGTATGTATGTATTTAGTTTGAAACTGTGATATTAGGTCGTCCTGTTTCCCAAGCGTGTAAGGTCAACATTTCTTTGACTTTGAGCCTTAGTGTTAATCTTTCAAGAGGCATGTTGGCAATAAGAGCCAAGTCGACTTTTTTCCATTCAAAATAATATGCCAGGCAGTTCTGTATTTTTGATATGGCATTCTCTCCATGTTTTTACTATGCATTTTTTACTACTTCTGTCTTCTGTTTGTATGGGTCATATTATGCCATAGTATCTGAGCACCTCATGATACTCAGTGTATTTTTCCGCACAACACCCTGGTGAGGTAGGAAAGTACTGTTATGCCCATTTCGTAGATGGTCTCCCTATGCGTCAGTTTATTGTGATTTACCCAAGATGTCACAGGCAGTCTGTGATGGCGCTTGAATCTAGGTTTTCTAAGTTTTAGGTTAGTGCCCTAACCACTGGATCATCCTTCCTTTGATTCAAAATGAAGAGACCAAGTAAAGTGTGCTTACTCTTTTGAGTTAAGTGGCCCAGTCCTTTGCACTCCTTGCTTTATCTTGATTATGTGTTTGTGGTTTCATTATTGGAGGGTACCTAATTTCTCACAATTTTTTAAATATAATTATGATTAATTGCACGATTAAAATAATTAATCATGATTAATCGCATGAGTAATTGCACTGTTAAACAATAATAGAATACCATTTAGTTAAATATTTTGGATGTTTTCTACATTTTCAAATATATTGATTTCAATTACAACACAGAATACAAAATTTACAGTGCTCACTTTATATTTATTTTTGATTACAGGTATTTGCACTGTAAAAAAACAAAAGAAATAGTATTTTTCGTTTCACCTAATACAAGTACTGTAGTGCAATCTCTTGATCATGAAAGTTGAACTTACAAATGTAGAATTATGTAAAAAATAAATAAATAAAAAACTGCATTAAAAAACAAAACAATGTAAAATTTTAGAGCCTGCAAGCCCACTCAGTCCTACTTCTTGTTCAGCCAGTCACTCAGACAAACAAGTTTGTTTACATTTATGGGAGATAATGCTGCCCTCTTCTTATTTACAATGTCACCCGAAAGCGAGAACAGGCGTTTAATGGCACTGTTGTAGCTGGCGCAAGATATTTATATGCCATATGCGTTAAAGACTCATATGTCCCTTCATGCTTCAGCCACCATTCCAGAGGACATGCATCCTTGCTGATGATGGGTTCTGCTTGATAACAGTCCAAAGCAGTGTGGACTGACGCATGTTCATTTTCATTATCTGAGTCAGATGTCACCAGCAGAAGGTTGATTTTCTTTTTTGGTGGTTCGAGTTCTGTAGCTTCCACATCGGAGTGTTGCTCTTTCAAGACTTCTGAAAGCATCTTTGTCCCTCTTAGATTTTGGAAGGCACTTCAGATTCTTAAACCTTGGGTCGAGTGCTGTAGCTATCTTTAGAAATCTCACGTTAGTACCTTCTTTGCATTTTGTGAAATCTGCAGTGAAAGTGTTCTTAAAATGAACAACATTTGCTGGGTCATCATCCGAGACTGCTATAACTTGAAATATATGGCAGAATGTGGATAAAACAGAGCAGGGGGACATACAATTCTCCCCCAAGGAGTTCAGTCACAAATTTCATTATTTTTAACGAGCGTTATCAGCATGGAATCATGTCCTTTGGGATGGTGGTTGAAGCATGAAAGGGCATATGAATGTTTAGCATATCTGGCACGTAAATACCTTGCAATGCTGGCTACAAAAGTCCCATGCAAATGCCTGTTCTCACTTTCTGGTGACATTGTAAATAAGAAGTGGGCAGCATTATCTCCTGTAAATGTAAACAAACTTGTTTGTCTGAGTGATTGGCTGAACAAAAAGTAGAACTGAGTGGACTTGTAAGCTCTGAAGTTTTGCATTGTTTTGTTTTTGAGTGTAGTTATATAACACAAAAAAAATCTACATTTGTAAATTGCACTTTCACGACAGAGATTGCACTACAGACAGATTGCATTGTATGAGGTGAATTGAAAAATACTATTTCTTTTGTTTACCATTTTTACAGTGCAAATATTTGTAATAAAAATAATATACACTTTGACTTCAATTACAACACAGAATACAATATATATGAAAATGTAGAAAAAATAAAAAATATTTAATAAATTGCAGTTGGAATTCTACTGTTTAACAGTGCGATTAAAACTGCAATATTTAACTAAAAAAAATTCATCATGTGAGTTAACTGAAATTAATTGACAGCCGTAATAATGTCTTTCCTTGAAGTGTGTGCGATCTTGAGGGCATCAGTGCCTTTGTGTTTTGGTTAGCAGAATTAATTCTTTTGTATATTCCTATCACTAGAGAAATCCTTAAGCTTTTCTCTCACTAGGAGTGAGGATTTACCTTGATTGTTTTCATGCATTTTTTATTTTTTTTCTGAAGGCAGTATTTCAATATATATCCATGCTTATAATTTAACAAAACCAACATGGGATGAATGATAGATACTCCTTCATACTTCCTTGGAGCCTGGAGAAGTTTTCTGGTAATGAGAGAGTTGTTTTGTAATGTGTGTATTGTAATGATACTGGTTTTTTTCCCCCTCTTTTTCTTCCTTTACATAAAAAAAATCTGTCACGATGCCATAGCACTACAATGCTAGATATTCTTAAATAATGGTCTTCTGGAAGACAGTGTGTTTAATATTTCTAACAATGGGAGCTTATGGGATAGAAATTAATATTGAATAACTTAATTTATCCAGTGATCGATTCAGTATTGCAAAGATCACTAATTCTGAGATTAATACTAATGCTGTGCAGTTTTAAAAATTTAAATGAGCAGTTTACATGCCATCAGATTTTAAGTTTATAGCTGTGTGGAAAAACTTCCTGCTGTATCTACTGTCAAAGACGAATTATTGGAATAAACCCATTGATTCAAAATATTAATTGAATTTGTTATTTCAGATACAGCTGGTTTACTGCCTTCTCAGTGTTCTGTACTTTCACTATGAAACCTGAAAAAGTATTGAAGAATTTGTTAGGCAAGGCTTTGAAATTATGCAAAGGCCAAAGAGATTTTAATTTTGGAAATGTACGTTAAAGACCTAGTTTGGTATTTTTTGGGGGGAGGAGGATGTCTTTGAAAAAATAGTTTCAGAAGTTATGCTACTAATTGACTGTTGTTCACAACCTGTCAGATATCTTGTTTGCAGATTGTCTGAATTATTTGAGTAGATTAACACACCTCTAACAAAGAGAAATTTAAATAGACTATCTTGAACATCTGTTACACAAAGTAGAAACAAAATTCTTTTTTCTAATTGTCTCAGCTAATAGTACTTAATTCTGAGTGTCTCCTGATAAGTTTGTTTTGTTTCAGCTGGTTTAATTTTTTATTCTAATCCGTATTGAATAGCAAAAATTATTAAATAGTGGTAGAGTTGCCATATGTTAATGAGGACGATGAGTAAAGAGAGAAGAAATACAGTAAGATAATAGCAGCAAAGCCTAACTCTTATAGTGTTTTTCATCTCTAAATCTCAAAGTGCTTTACAATGGAGGTATCATCCCCAATTTACAGAGGGGGAAATGAAGGCATGGAGAGGAGGAAATTGACTTGACAAATGTCATAAAACAAGTCAAGGGGAGAGCCTGGAATAGAACCCAGGTCTCTTGATTTCCAGTCATAGAATCCTAGAATATCAGGGTTGGAAGGGACCTCAGGTCATCTAGTCCAACCCCCTGCTCAAAGCAGGACCAATCCCCAGACAGATTTTTACCCCAGATCCCTAAATGGTCCCTTCAAGGATTGAACTCACAACCCAGGCCAATGCTCAAACCACTGAGCTATCCCTCCCCCTCACACCTCTTCCCCTTCTATCATAGTCCCACCATCAATACTTGATGAATACTGCAGAAACACTGCACACACTACTATTCTGAATAAAATCCACCTCTTTGCTTTGTTGGAGTTTGAACTGCCTTTTGTTTGTTTATGAATATTCAGGTAAGCAAGGGTTTTGTTTTTTTTACAAAAGTGTTTGTGGAAGGTAAAACCATTATAACTAATTCCATGAATAAGTATTTGTGAGAGTATGCACAACAGAGGTGCTCCTATAACTATTTTTGAAGGTTGAGGGGTTGGAAATGGAGGGGACTGAACCTTGGAACAATTGCCTCCAGAGTTGTAAGGGGCTTCCAGAGGCATATGCTGTGCTGTATACTACTGGTTTGTCTACAGTAGAGATGTATCTTGAGTTGGAAATTGATTGTTCCCTCTAGTTCACCTTCATTTCAAACACAAAAGTCCCTTATATGTTTGTTTGCTTGTAGCAGAAGTTGGAATAGCTACCCAAGTAGTGCGTGGTATACACATGCCCCAGTAACTTGTTTTTATTCATTAACCCAGCTGGATTTACCAAGGCCTACATCCCAGTGGAGTGAGTAATATACTTCTGTGTTGATTCAGAAAGTATCAATGATTGTGAGTCAGATTATGGGCACAAATGTGCCCAATCTCTGGCTCTATCACAGTTTTGGTCCCCAGCTGCTCAGAGCCTGCAGTAACATGGTCATCGGCTATTTAAACCTCATGTGGGTGCAGCAGTGTATTTATTGCCTGACCAACATCCATCATCACAGTGGACCTGCCAACCACAGACTGGTTGCTCAGAGATCTTTAATGCTTGGGAGATGGCCATCCTCTAAAGGGTAGTAGCCGCATGCTTCTGGACTGGTACTGCCATTCCCCCTGTCCTGTGTTTTAGCACAGCTACAAGAATGTGGTTTTCCTCACCATGGAAATGAGTGCACTTCATCCACAGTGAGACAGACATCCCCTAAGGATTCATGCCATGACATCACACCAGTAGAGAGTACACTTCTCTCCGAAACTTGAATAGAACCAGGGATTTTTGAGTCTCATCATTCCTCTGCTGTCAGCAAATTTGTGTATGCAGAATGTATATCTTGTCTCCCTCTAGTGACTGGCCCAGATAGGAGCTGACAACCTACTACTTCGTTCATCAATGATCTGAAAGTACCGTATGTACTCGTTCATAAGCCACATTTTTTTAGTAAAAAAGGGAAGCATGAGAGAAGGGGGTCAGCTTATGAACATGTATAGAGAGGGAGAGGTGGGACACAACTTCCCCCTCCCCCCAACAGAGGGAGCAAGGAGAGGCAGCACAGCCAGCAGAGCCAGAAGGGAAGAGGCAGGGCCAGAGTCTCTCCGCTTCTGCCATGCTACTTCCCCCCAGCCTCTGAAGCAGCTGCAGCTCCAGGGCTGGCAGGCTGTAGCTGTGCCGCTCAGCCCCGCCCCCCAGAGCAGGCTGTGGCTGCGCCTCCCAGCCCGCCAGAGCACGCTGCTTGCTGGAACATGCTGCAGCCGCGCCGCCCGGTCTGGTCTGCCGGAGCAGGCTGTGGCCGCGCTGCCCAGCCTGCCGGAGCAGCTCCAGCCAGGCCAGAGACATCTTCCCCTGGCCCTCCCCAGATAAGGTGAGAAGGGATGGGATGGGGAGTGTGTTGGGGGTCCTGGGCTAGGGGTGGGGTCATGTGGGGGGTGGCCACAGGGGTTACTCCCCTGACTCCTAGCTTCTCCCTACCCCCCCAAAAAAATTCCCCACCAGTTGCTGTCCTGGCCCATCAGGGTAAGCAGCTGGCACATCGGGACACTTTGTTTACTTAGGTTTACCTCCGTGCCTGCAGACACTCGAGCTAAGCAAACCATCTCGGCCTGCAAGTGGCTTATCCTGGTGGCCCAGGAGCCAAAGTTTGCTGACCCCTGAATTATGACCGTGTCATAAAAAATTTCCATTTTTACTTATCCATCTTGGGGCGGGTGGGGGAGGTTGGCTTATAAACGAACCGGCTTATGATCGAGTATATACGGTGTATATATAAAATGACTACTGATAAAATTTGTGCACACAAAGATTAGTAGAATAGTAAATAACTGAGGACCGGGAAATCATACAGAGCAATCTGGATTACTTGGTGAGCGGAGCATCTGGAAACAAAACAGATTTTAACACAGCCAAATGCAACATGGGGAACAAGAATTTGCTAATGGGCTCTTCAGTCTAGGAGAGGAAGGTATAATGTGATCTAATGCATGGAAGTTAAAGTGGAACAAATTTCAGACTGGAAAAAAGGCATACATTTTTAGCAGTGAGAGTAATTAACCATTGTAACAGTTTACCAAGAGTAAATGGTGAATTCTCTGTCACTGACCGTTTTTAAATCAATATTGGATGTTTTTCGGAAAGATATGCTCTAGGAATTATTTTGGGGGAGTTCTGTGGCCAGTGTTGTACAAGAGGTCATACTGGACCCTCTGAGTCCCCAGAAGAGGTGGTCAAAGAGGAGGAGGAGATTTTGGACTAGGAGATGACATCGGTAGCCAATTTCTCATCCTCTCCACCTGATGAAACCATCGGGCCCTCACCTCCCAGCACGGAGGATGACTTGAAGCAATTTCAGGACTTTTTAAGAGGGCGGAGGACTCATTGGACATTTTACTGGAGGAAGTGCCAGAATCACAACGTAAACTATTTGATGTCTTATAGACCTCAGCCTCCTCCAAAATCGCTCTACCAATGAATGCTGCAATCATGGAACTGGCAAAATCAATTTGCCAGACCCTAGGAACAATTCCACCTATGTGCAAAAGGTCTGACCGAAACATACTACAGTTGAACCCTGTTATGTCGCCGGCCTAGGGGTTTGCCAAAAAGCGTCGAGATAACCGATGATCGAGATAAAGCTGGGGAGCGGGCGGCCGGGGAAGCGGGGCGGGCGGGCGGCAGGCGAAGCGGGGACCGGATATGCGGGCCGGGCGGGCGGGCGGCAAGCGGCGGGACCGGTATGCGGGCCGGGCGGGCGGGACCGGGAAGCGGGCCGGGCGGGCGGCGGCGGGACTGGCGGCGGGCCGGGCGGACGGGCGAAGGGGGACGCGGGAGCTGGGCGGCTGGGGACGCGGGAGCGGGCGGCTGGGGACACGGTGGGTCGGGATGCGGGAGCCGGGCCGGGGCCGGGCGGCTGGGGACGCAGGGCTGGGCGGCCGTGAGTGGGCGGCTGGGGACGCGGGAGCTGGGCGGCTGGGGCTGGGGAGCCGGGGTCGGGACGCGGGAGCCGGGCGGCCGGGATGCGGGCGGAGCCGGGCCGGCGCGGGCCAGGGCAGGAGTCGCGCGGCTGGGGACACGGGGCCAGGGCAGGAGTCGCGTGGCCGGGGAGGGATGCGGCAGGAGCCGGGCAGGGCCGCCGTCGGAGTTAGTAGTTTACCAGTAAGTGGCAAATTCGGCGCTCTTCTGTGCTCGAGATATTAGGGTTCGACGAGATTAAAGAATCGACATAACCGATGAGAAACCGATAAGACAAAGAGGGAGTTTGGCGGTTCCACTTCTAAAACGTCGACTTTATACGATTGGCAAGTTAACCGAGGTCGAGATAAATGGGTTCGACTGTATATGCCTGCCAGGGGAATGGCGTTCCTTTTCTCATACCCTGCACCAAACTCCTTGGTCGTGGATGCAGTAAATGAACAGGTAGGCAACAACATCCCAAAACCACACCATATGATAGAGTTCAGAAGAGGCTAAATTTCTTTGGTCATAAGACCTACTCCTCGGTGACGTTACACCTCAGAATCGCCAACTATGAGGTATTTGCCAAATACAACCACACAAACTATTCAAAATTGTCAAATTTTATTAAACTCACACCGGAAGAGAAGAGAAGAGTTTAGGGCCATCATCTCTGAAGGACATCTTCTCGACAGAACAACATTGCCGGCTGCACTAGACTCTGCGGACACCGCAGCGTGGTCTATAACCACAGCACTAGTTATGAGGTATCCATCCTGGCTACATCTCTCTGGGTTCAACAGTGATAATCATGATGGACGCTTCACTACTAGATTGGGGAGCACATCTGAACTCTCCCAACTATCCAGGGCTGTTGGTTCCCATCAGAATCCCTCCTACATATGAACTTACTGGAACTATGTGCCGTTCACAATGCATGCTCCTATGTCCTGCCTACAATCAAGGACAAGACCATAAAGATCCTCACCGAAAATATTATATGCATGTTCTATATCAACAGGCAAGGGGGCGGGGGGGCATGTTCACACTGCCTGTGGACAGAAGCCATGCTATTCTGGAACTGGAGCATCAGTCACAATATCAACATCTCAGCCTCCTAACTGCCAGGATGCCAAAACACCACGGCAGATGCATTAAGCAGAAAATATTCCCAGGATTATGAGTGGGAATTAGACCTACGAGTATTACAAAACGTATTCAAACACTGGGGGTTCCCAACTATAGACTTCTTTGCAACAACACAGAATGGCAACTGTTCTCAGTTCTGATCCAGAGCATGATTGGGTCCTTGCTCCCTGGGTAATGCTTTAATCATGAAATGGGACACACCTCTCCTATACGCCTTCACTGACAGACATGTTCCAGTCCATAGTCTCTGTCTGAGAGCCTCAGGTCCAAGCCACGGACAACAGCTGCAGTGGTACAGAAGCTAGCAAACAGAGCTGTAAACAGGGGAGTTTCAGTGGGAGTTCTGTTGGAGGAGAAGTTTTTAGGTGGGAAGGCTATGACTGATACAGAGGCAGCAGTGACAGACACAATGAGGATGACTGGATGTGGAAGCTGCGGCATGTACATGATCCTGGAGGGAGTATCTGAAAAGTTTCGTCTGCATGAAGTGCCGCCTAATAGAGCTGATGGAAGAAAAGATCCGAGGACTGGAGATGCAGGTGGACACTCTGGTCGAGTTTAGAAGGGGGTTTGAGCGGATGATGGAGCAAAGATATCAGGAGGCTGAAGGGAAAAGCTCAGACTTGCAGATGGAAGCAGGACCAAAGAATTCTGAGGGGAGACTGCTGACTGAGGAAAGTGGACGGTGAAAGAATGTAACTAAGAGAACCAGGCAGAAGAAAAGACGGGCCAGTGAAGAAGAAATAGAACTCAGGAACAGGTTTGCAGAGTTGGAAAATGAAGAAGGGGCACAGCAGGTGGTCGCTGAAGGTGAGAGGGCAGGGAAGAAGAGAAGATCAGCTAGTCCTATAGGAAGAGGCGAAGAGTCAATGGAGACAACACCAAATATGAGTTCTGGGAGGATACGGGATGGGTTGCGGAGGATTGCAAGGGACAATAGAAATCGAGAGGACTTGAAGCCAGAGGGAACAGGGGATAGACCGGAGAATCGCACTGTCACCAGGAAAAGGCAGGTCTACATGATTGGGGACTCCTTACTTAGAAGAATAGACAGGCCTGTAACTAGAGCTGATCCGGAGAACAGAAGGGTGTGCTGTCTGCCAGGTGCTAAGATAGAGCTTGGCTTGTTTAGCCTAACCAAAAGAAGGCTATGGGGAGATATGACTGCTCTTTATAAATATATCAGAGGGATAAATATCAGGGAGGGAGAGGAATTATTTAAGCTTAGTACCAATGTGGCCACAAGAACAAATGGATATAAACTGGACACTAGGAAGTTTAGACTTGAAATTAGACGAAGGTTTCTAGCCCTTAGAGGAGTGAAGTTCTGGAACAGCCTTCTAAGGGGACTAGTGGGGGCAAAAGACATATCTGGCTTCAAGACTAAGCTTGATAAGTTTATGGAGGGGATGGTACGATGGGATAGCCTAATTTTGGCAATTAATTGATCTTTGATTATTAGCAGGTAAATAGGCCCAATGGTCTATGATGGGTTGTTAGATGGAGTGGGATCTGAGTTACTACAGAGAATTCTTTCCTGGGTGCTGGCTGGTGAGTCTTGCCCACATGCTCAGGGTTTAACTGATCGCCATATTTGGGGTCGAGAAGGAATTTTCCTCCAGGGAAGACTGGCAGAGGCCCTGGAGGTTTTTCACCTTCCTCTGCAGCATGGGGCATGGTCACTTGCTGGTGGATTCTCTGCACCTTGAGGTCTTTAAACCATGATTTGAGGACTTCAATAACTCAGACATAGGTTAGGGGTTTGTTACAGGAGGGGGTGGGTAAGATTCTGTGGCCTGAGTTGTGCAGGAGGTCAGACTAGATGACCATAATGGTCCCTTCTGACCTTAAGTCTATGAATCTATAAACAGTATGTTCATATGTACAGCCATTGGGGTACATGGCCTTGTATATGTATGTGACTCAGCCTTCTAGATTTTACCTCAGAGGTCTGCAGGCTTGGCTTCACTTGATATATTGCCCAAGCAGGTATTTGCTAGACATGCTGATTTTTGTGTGCCTGCACAATTGCTTCAGTCTGTGAATTGGTGATTAGACCCTCAGATTGTATGCAGAGGGGTTCCTTACTACCAGAACCAACTACAACTCTTGTAACAAATGTGTCCACCAGAGATTAGCAGGAGTGTGAAGTTGACCCAGACACACAAGGACTGTAGATGCCTCATGGAGTTGTCTCATATAAATGTGCTGGAACTTTGAGCTGTTTGCCAGGCAAGTGAAACTTTGGTTTCCACTATTGGGGCAGGTGGTTCAAGTTCTCATCGACAACAACACTGCTGTGTTTTATCTGAGCAAGCAAGTGGGGGCTGTGTCATCTCAGCCACATGAAGAAGTGATCTACTTGTGGAATTTTTGTATAAAGAACAGTGTCTTGCCAAATGCTTTTCACCTTCCACAAGTGAGGAACAATAATATAGATCCCCTCAGCAGGGAACGTCATTGATCATCTATGGGATGATTCTACATCACATTCTACATTCTACAGCAAATCTTCCATCAGTGGTGATATACTTGATGATAAATCTCTTTGTAACCAACCTGAGCAACAAATGTAGGAGAATCTGTTCCGGGGAGGTCACAGCCAGGGTTCCCTGACAGATGCCTTTCTTCTTCCTTGGCTGAATAATTTCCTCCAGTCCCTCTGATTCCAAGGATGATCAGGTAGATACAAAAAGATAGGGCCGCCTGAATTACTGCATTGTAGCTGCCTGGCCGATGCCGTGTTGATACATGGACCTGCATCACTTCTCAATTTGACCACTCATTACTCTACCTGTGGATGAGGATCTCTTGTCTCAAAACCAAGACAAATCATTGCATCCCATTATTCCTGGGGGAATGCTGTGCCAAAAAATTAAAAATTCTGTACACAATATTTTAAAATGCTGCATATTTTATTTGTCAAAATAACACTACATGATCACACCAGTTTCAATTATTTTGGCTATACAGAAAACAACAAAATTCCCTCAGGAATAGAGAGTTAAAGAAACCCCTACAACAATCCAGTTCCTGTTTCTCTGCACCCTCCCCCCCCCACCCAAAGCCCATCTGGGGGGCCAGATACTCACATCCCTCCCCCTCCAGAGCCCAGCCATGGGCATCCTCTGGTTCAGACACCTGCATCCCTTGTCCCCCAGAGCCCAGGGATCCAGAGGGAGGAATAGCCTGATGATGGGTCCTGGGCTTGTATGGAATTTCCTGCACGCTGTCTCCTTCCTTCAGGGCATGTGGGGAACTGCAGCTGCTGGGAACCCTCCAGCTCCTCCTCCTCCTCCCCCTTCTCCTGGTAGTGTCTTCTATTTGTGAGCTGGGAAGCTGCTGGATCCAGTAGCCCCTAGTAGTGACCAGCAGCTTTGCAGTTCATTTCTGTGAGGAGGGGTGTAGAGGAGTAGACTCACCCCTGTGGCGCCTCCTGCTGGTGATTTCAGGGAATTAGCTCATTCCAGCTCCAGAGCGCCCTCTGCTGGATCCGCCTGTCCTCTGGCCCCCGTGTTCCTCCCTGGACCCGGTGCCCATTTACATGGGGTGCTGCCCCCTGGCAGTAACTCCTTTCTCTCAGGGTCTCCCCTCCCTGGGAAACCGCCACCCTCTATTCCCACCTCACCTCAGTGTATGGCTACTGCCAGTCATCGTCTAGCCCCACACTCTGGGGCAGACTGCAGTATCAGCCTACTCATCACTGGCAAGGAGGGTTTGGACCTGCTGCCTTGGCCTACCTCTAGGTTGCCCTCTGCAGCCCCTAGTACTCCTTGGCCTTCTGCTAGGTCGCAGCCTAGGGCTTTCCAGGCTAAAGCTCCCCAGCTCCTCAGCCTGTCCCCAGCCCTGCTTCACTCAGGTACTCTGTCTTTAGCTCCCTGCAGTCAGGCCCTTCTCCCTCTACTGGCAGAGGAAGACATTTTTCTCCTGGCTTCTCTGGCCTTCTTATAAGGCCCTGTTGCTCAGTTTGGGGCATGGCCCCAGCTGCAGCCACTTCTCCCAATCAGCCAGGGTTTTATCTTGCCCAGCCCAGCCCTCTTCTGGGCTGTTTTAAGCCCTTCAGGACAGGAGCAGGGGACCATCCTGCTACAAGGGGAAAAAAATTCAGCACAGAACATTAATTCTATGCAGATTTTCCATTGCGCAGTGGTGCAGAATTCCCCCAGGAGTAACCCCATCCTACAATCTCTTCACCTCATGGCATGAGTGATTTTAGGTTGAGCAATGAGGAGTCTGCTCCTGAGGTATCCAAACTAGTTTGGTGAACAGCTGAAAGGATTCCACTAAAGCCATGTACAAAGCAAAATGGAAAAAGGTTTTCAATCTGAGTATAATCACACCAGTAATCACCAGATAGCACAGACATTAGCCACATGCTGGACAACCTACTGCATCTGCAATACTGTCAGTTCAGTGAGAGTCCATTTAATATCCATTTAGTCATTTGTAAAGCAGTGACATAGTCCAGACTTGATGCTATTACTCAAGCTTTCCGAGACACTGCTATCTTTGTCAAGTCATTGTTGCAGTCTCACTTTAAGTTTGAAGTCCCACCACCTGAAAAAGGAAACTGTTAGTGAGTCACATATAGAGGAATTGTATGTGCAATCACTCCAAGGAGAGAGAAACTGTTGCTTACCTGTTCTTTGATATGTTTTGTGCACATATACCTTCCATGACTCTTCCACCTTCCCTGCTACTTTGGGTTTTAGCTAACTGATGGTGCAAAGGACCAAAGAGGGAGGGAGCAGACATGCCCCTTTATACCTTTAGCTCTGTGTGTGCGGATGAATGGTGGTGCATGTGCTGCTTGTTGGAATGGCTGGCAAAGTCTCTGACTCACGTGCATTGGCTGCACATACACCTACAGAGGAATTGTATGTATGCACAGTGTATCCTGAAGAATAACAGTTACTGTACTGGTAAGAAACTGCCTTTTCTTGCAGTAAAAACTGGATGATCTTCACTTCTCTTTCCCATTCAGTTCTTTTATGTTATGAGTAATTATCATTCCTCTGGATTTAGTGCAGTGTGGAATAGATTTACTTTGGGCCTGGAAATAGTGTGTGTTTGAAATACATTAAAAAAGTCTCCCTTGAAATCAAGGACACAAATTGTAAACTATGTAAATTCAAGTAAGTGAAGTGGAAACCCATTTTTGTGGTACACTTCTTTTTCAGGTTAGATATTAACTAGTAGTTTTTTACTTTTAATAAACTATGGTCTCACATCCACTACTAGATATTTTTTCTGAATAAATGCTTTTGTTTTTGATGTGCACTGATTAAATGCTAAAAATACATAATTCACATGATCTGAGTTGCACTCAGCAACTTGGACGGAGTAGTCATGTATTGTTACAATGTGCTCAGAGAAAACAATGATAGGATGATAATTAAAAATATTGGCTTATTTCAAATGGGTGGAAAAGTAAAAGCACACTTTCAAGAAGCAGGATTTTAAGAGCTCAGCTTGATTGTTTTAGACAAAATTTGAATGTAAGGAAAACTTAACATACAGAGATTCACCTGAAAAATACTGGATTCTGGTCATAAAATTGGTGATTGCGCTTTAAATTAATTTTATATTTGGTATACTTCTTCTTTGTGTCTTTCAGTATTTTGACTAAAAGCCCACAGAAGACTCTCGCTAGTCAGTCTCCTACCTAAAAGTGCTGACCGCCCCCAGGTGGGTTCATTTTACCAAACATTAACTGAAGATTATTACACAGTTGAACGAATGTCCCCAGTAAATTAGGTTTAATGGGTTGACCAAAGAGAGTGGAATCAACCAGGATCCTTGATTTGTTGGTTATAGATGTCCAACTCCCATGAACCAGGTTGTGTAGGTCAACATACTGCAGTTATGTTGAGTTTTTGCCAGATCTTTAACTGAATTATTCCTGCACTAAAATGGGAGTGCTGCTAGCTTCACTTTTCTGTTCTGCAATACTGCTTTTTGTCCATTCTGGTTTGTCCTTGCCTTTGACCTGATTTTCCTCATTTTTACCTAGTATGAGGTAGGGGTTGAGAATTGGCAGTGTGGTTAAAATAATCATTTCTGTTTAGCCCTTCCTCTTGGGCATGTTACTCAGTTTCTATTCTACTCAGAACTATTGCCTGTATTTTCCCTGGAATTATTGCAATCTATCATATGGAATAATCATTTGGAATGCAATGTCCAACCAGACAACCTTCTTTGTACTCTCCTTTAATGGCTTGTCCAGTGTTAGCACAAACAAATATTGAATTTACCACTTAAGCTCAGCTTTGGATGACTTTCCAAAACATTGAGATAGAAGATAGCTTGGAAGCAGTTGAACTAACTGTGAATTGATTTGATCGTCAGTTGTCCATCTCTTCATTTGATGGATTTTGATAACCTGGATGACATACGTTTTCCTAATATAGTGAATTTTGTTTGGCAGAAAATACTATCATAGTGGTTAGTTTTTTGACATCAAAATCCTACTATGTTGCGACAATTTCTTTTCTCCTGACTTGTGTAACTGGGCTCAGGTTTTTGGAAGAAAAAGATTCTAGTTGCTATGATCTTTGTCCCTCTTGGCTCTTGTTGTCTTTAAAATTTTAAGAATTGTATAGCTCAGTGGTTTGAGCATTGGCCTGCCAAATGCAGGGTTGAGGGGCCACTCTAGGGATCTGGGGCAAAAATCAGTACTTGGTTCTGCTAGTGAAGGCAGGGGGCTGGACTCGATGACCTTTCGGGGTCCCTTCCAGTTCTATGAGATAGGTATAGGTATGTATTTCCTTTACCTTACCAACCTAAAGGAATCTAGTATCTCTCCCTTTGTTGGATTGTACATGGTATTAATTTTTAGTAGTGTAGGTATGAGATTTACCATTGAACTTCAAAATAAGTCTCATCCACAGGCATCCATAAGGTACTTATCTTCTTGCTGAAATCTTGGTTCTTTAAATCCTACCTTCTTCTCACTCAGCCTAGGCTTGTCTTAGGTATCTCTCATAGAAACTGTAGAGATTTCCCATCAACAGTTTCAGAATTTGAAGCAGTAGTTTGCAGATTGCGCTTTGTAGCCATTCAATTATATAAGCTGTGAAAGTAAATTAAAACTTTTCCAGAATTCAGTTTATGTTCTTGCTTGAACTGAGATTAAATGGGAACCTGTAGTTTCTAGTGCCTGAAAAACCCACTGAGATTTTATTTCTGAAGGGAGGAAAAAAAATGGAAAAGGGTGAGGGGCTGAAGAGGGAGAACTGCTGCCAAAATGACAGCCTGCTGCCTGCTCCTAGGCAGAGGAAAAACTGGAAAAGTCAGTAACTTGTGTTGATCTTCAATTATTTATCAAATAATTACCAAACACTACCAAATCTTTTAAGTGTTTTTTTTTTTTTTTTTTGCTGTCAGGACTGGTCTCTGCTTTATATCAGGTGTTATCTTTCAAAGGAAGACCTATTAAGAAGGACTTATATTAGCCTTTAAAGGTATTAATTCTAGTACTGGTGCAGATATTCCTAATTTTGTCTAGGTCCCTGAAAAATATATTAATGATAAACATCTGTGTTTTTAATATTCTATATGTTTTCCTTTTAAAAAAAAATATAAGATCAACAAGAAACCGCCTTTTTTCCAGAGAGATTTAAGTTATTGGGTGAAATCCCTTGAACGTTCTAAGGGATAAGTTCAACTTTCTTTTTCTTCTTTCTGGGATGAAATACTGCAAGAGGTATAGGAGGTAGATAGTCCTCTTTGTTTTGTCAGGGTAGTTCTATCCTGCATTTCTTTTAGCTGCTTAGTTTATCTGGAACCATGGAATTCTGGCAAGAAATAGATCAATTCATATCCTCCTTTAACATCTCAAACACACATGGTGAATCTGCTGGTCCAGAATTCCATAAAACAAGAGGTGAATGTTTATTTTATCCTCATTTCTTCTTGGCTGTTACCACTTCAAACAGGTGGTTTAGAAATATACCTCCTGTACCTAAAGCATTTAGAAAGTGTTTCCCTTCTCACCTTCTTGGCAGAGAGGACAGAAATGTATAATTTCAGAGTCAAGGGCATCAGTCATGTCATCTCCTCTAAGTTTATTCATGGTACATGCTTTTTTATCACATCATGTATTTTAAAGAAGGAGAGAGAGAGAAAAATCATCCACCGGAGACTCTTAAACTATGTTAGAGATCTAGTCTCTGAAAATTATTTACCTCTGCCCTCAAGAGACTGTTATTATGAGTAACATTTTTGGAATGGAAGAGTGCAGGTGCAAAACAGGCAACCAAACCTTTTTGGCTGTTTTCTTCACTTTGTATAAAGCACCAGAATATTTTTAGATTAAAATTATAAAAAGAAAGGTATCTATTACTTTGATGATAAATACTACACCCAAAAATGATCATCATTTAAAATATTCATAACACTATCTGAAGAATTTTAATTAAGTATAAACTTTTTATATTAACTCTGGCAAGATCTAATACAGTTGTTTTTCTGTCTCTGATTGAATGCAGTACAGCTGCTTTTTGATGTCATTAGCTATTTAAATGGAATAGAAAGTGGGAGAGGAAGAGGGCTAAAAAGACAGTTTTTTTTAAAGAAAAAAGCTGATAGTGTCTTCAGTAAGCAAATTATTTTGTTTTTTTCCCTTTTGATTAGGATATGAAATAACAAGTGAAGTCTGATTGCCACAAAAGAAATTACATCTGGAGAATTTAACTGGGGCAGTTTGGGAACTTTTAGTAAAGTGTTTCATATTGCTCCACTATTTAGGAGAACACATGGATGACTCTAGCAAAACTTTCCTCTATATGCTTGTGGAAACATCACTATATACCTTTTCTTCAAATAGAATAATACAACTTCTGGATAGTTTATTTATGTTCCCTAGGAGCATAATGTTGTAGACCACAAACGCTACATCAAATGCACCTGACAACCTAGATCCAATAGTAACAGCAGTATGTCTGATGAAGCATGAGAATGATGAGACTCCCTGTTTGCCTGTGAAGGATGGCAGTACATGCACAAACAGATACAATGCTCGGTGTTCACCGAACAAATTGGAATTTTTTTACCAACCCTAGTTGGCCCACGCTAAAGAGAATGTAATCTGTATGTTTGCGGAAAGTAAGCAGTTTTTACCAAAAACAGAGATTTTAACTTGTCACCCTGATATTACCGTGGTAATATCCATGATATTATGAACTATTGTTTTTACTTAATAATGAGGCAGTCTGTTTCTGTAACCTGGGTGATGAACCAAAGAGCCTGATTTTGGTTTTAATTTAATTTTAAAGCGAACTAATTTGAGAACACTTTTTTAGTGTTTAGTAAAGTCAAATTGCAGAGAACAGATAGTCTGAGTGAGAGGTGATCTGCTGAAATACAGCACCATACTATTGGAACATGTATACATTATGAAGAAAACTCATTGAGCTAGAAGGTTAACAAATACCAGGGGGGTAAAAGGTCTTGTTAAATCTCTTTCAGTCAGAGGTGCATCAGCAGTTGTAGACAGCATTAGATTAGTTCCCATACTGGTGATATGCAGAGCAGCCATATGGAGTTCTTTATATATGTAAATTTATGAACAACTATTATATGGATTATGTGTGGACTATAAATATGGCTTACTGGCATTAGAGGGCTTGATTTGATGCTCAATATTTTCTAAGTTTTTCTCATGGTGAGGTTTTTTTCATATCTGAATTATGGCCGTATTTTTCCTCATGGATTGTGTTTCTTATGTTTGAAATGTTTTTTGTATTTAGTTTTTCAAAATGAACATTTCTTAGATCTACTTTGTTCCTTTACATTTGGGAATAAGAATATAATACAAAACATTACGAAGTGATTGCTTCACGTTTTGCAGTAATTGGCATGTAATATTTTGTATGATCAACTGTATAATGAGAAACATGATCTAAGAAATGAATATATTTTTAAAACGAATTGTTGAAAACATTAAAATTACCAGGAAGTATTATGTACTTGAGCATATAGTTTAAGAGGTGGCAATAAAAGTGTGGATCACAAAGACCGTATTCTTTACTCACATTACCTGTGTGAAGTCTCATTGATTGCAGAAATGGAAACTAGATTGTGGTTTTGGTTTTTATTTTTGGTGACCATATGAATGGCAGAAGGGGACTTGAAATGATTTTTACATGAAGTTAGAACTCCCATGGAAAAACATTATAAGTATGCAAACCAACTGTCCAGTTGTCCTGTAAATCTTCCCTCCAGGTCCTCCTACAGAAATCAGACTATTAATAATTACTGGAAGGGCAGGTGGAAATAGCTGGCACTTAATATATTTATAATTATCAGAAAAATTTGCAGTTGTATATATGTGTACACATTGTACATATGTGATTGTATCCATAAACCTCATTCTTCATGTCACTTGTCTTTGTACTCTTAGACTGTGTCTGCACTTGTGACTGTACATGGTTACACGTGCATTGTTCTGCCATAACCTCCCTGTTGGCCACATCTGAAGCAAATTCCTGAAGGAGAGTCCACAGCATGAAAGCTAGCACTCAGAAATGGTGTGGATATGTACATGCCTCCTCTATTTCATGGCCCCATAACTGTTCTGCAGTGCAGCGTGGATGGGGTAAAGGGTCTGTACCAGGTCACAGGTATCTATAGTCCTCCAAGGCTATTTCCACAATGCATTGACCCTTTGCTGCCTGATTCTTATCCAAAGGTATAAAGGTCCCTGGCCCCCCGTTGCCAGTGGTAGTAATGACCTTTGCTGAGCACTTCATATCAGTTCTTCTGTAAATGCTGTTGATCAGCACAGCGATCATGGATCATGTTCCAAGGGCTGCTGCCCCATCTCTGGAGCACGCTTGGGTGCTGATCAAGCTATGATTCAAAGTACACTGTCCTCCATGACTTCGTCTGCAGCAGCAAGAATATGCACCCATGCCAGGAAGTTTCATGGAAGTTGGAGGAGGTGGGCATTCACTGGACTTAGTCCTAGAGCTGGGAGCATATGAAGTATCTCAGGCTTCTGTACTGGAGGGTAAAGGATGCCAATAATCTCTCTGGGAGGGTACCTAGCACATGCCCATGCTATGAGGAGGTGGACTGAGCACTCCTCAGGGCTGTGAGTATGGAGCCTGAAAAGCCTCTCGATCCCCTCCTCAACCCTGCTGGCCTCGTTGTGTGACTAGATGCCAATCGGGCAGGGCAAGGAGGCTACACGGACCTCAAAGGGAGCCCCAGGAGAACCAGAGGGTAAGCATATGTGATTCTACATCTCTACTGGACAGACCCAGTTGACGAATTTTCCCCCTCTCTCACTCCCCCCCCCCCCCCCCCCGAGCCTGAGGAGGACACCGAGCTGCTGCAGAAACTAGAATCTGAGGCTGGTAAATCATAATAGCTTCCCCCCACTTTACTGGAGCAAGAGATGACATTAATACATGCCTGAAGTTGGTGCCCCTCTGTGCCTCCCATTCCCCCACTCTATCCTGACATGGTCCCCAAGCAGGACATTGCTGTAAATCAGTGATTTTACTGAAATCCCATGAACTCTGTAAAGCATTTAGAGGAAGCTATACCTCATTGCAAATGACCTGTCAGTATTCCCTGGTGTCTGGGCATTTCTTGGCTAGCACTCTGGCAGTGATGGTCCTTGGGTGTGTAGATGGAGGGAGGGGGGAGGGCAGGATTGGTTCTGAAAAGGGCCTCGTTGGCGAAAGAACCATTTTTGACACTTACGGTTATACAAAGATCCAACAGCCTCCCTTCTTATCTCCTTTGCTTTTCCTTCCCTATATGAATGAGAGCCACATGGACGTGGGGCAGGGGTGGTTGCTTTCTTGTGTGCAGGCCTGCCTAGGTCCGGGAAAGGGAATCGTTTGGTTGTTCGCTGGACACGGGCTGGACTTTTTGGTAATGCAGTGGAATTTAGGGGGTGGGTGGAAGTTTTCTGTGATTCTTCCCTGGGAAGTCCATCTGCTAGCTAGGAATACAGTCAGCTTCCTCTTGAATTGCCTCCCAAGCCTGTACACAAAATTCAGCACATTCTTCGTCTAGCAGAAATTCAAGCTTGTTCTTCAGGCTTAACGGCAAGGCAAATGTGTTTGGTCCAGCTGCGTAGCTCACTAAATCCTCCACCCAGCAGTATATGGAGGGGTGACCATTAGCAGAAACATCTCTCTGTCATAGGTGGCTGGGTGTTCTCCAGAGGACTGGAAAAGCCTCTTCTCATTTCAATTCCAGTACCTTGAACATAGCTGTGTTATCCAAATGACGGCCTGCTGTTAAAGAAGAAATACGTAACTACTAACTTACGTCATCCTGGAAAGGAACTGAACTCCACCCCAAACTGGTCCTTCGATGCACTGTAAACCAGGGGTCTCAAACTCAAATGACCCCGAGGGCCGCATGAGGACTAGTGCATTGGCCCGAGGGCCGCATCACTGACACGCCCCCTTGCTGCCCCTGGCCCCACCCCCAATCCACCCCTTCCATGAGGCCCCGCCCCTGCCCTGTCTCTTCTCCACCTCCTCCCCTAAGCGCGCGGCTCCCCGCTCCTCCCCCCTCCCTCCTGGAAAGTGCTAAGCGCCACCAACAGCTGTTTGGCGGCTTGGTGGCGGGAAGCGCCTGGAGGTAGGCAGAAAAAATAATGAAGAGTAATATAGTAGTATAGTATTAAAATATAGTATGCTATTAAAAGTCAATTTATTAACTTTTTTATTAACTTCTTTAACTGTAATGTGAAACGTCAGTGCTAATTTTGACAGTCATTTCATTTTTGGCCACTTAGCTGGCAGCGTTTTGCATCAACCAGAGCATCAATATTAGGTTTGATATCCTGAGACGAAACCAATCTCAGTGTTGCTTGCAAATGTTCATCAGTGAGCCTTGACCTTAACACAGATTTGTTAATCTTCATGGAAGAGAAAAACTGTTCGCATATATATGTACTTCCAAACATTGCCATTATCCTTGCAGAAGCAGAGAATAACATGGGAAATCTTTCTTGTGAAAGAAACCTGTAGAATTCTGGAATTCCAACATCTGTATACTTCTGCTTCAAAATTGTGTCACACTGAAGTCCACTAACTCCATCTGCATTTCCTCTGCAACATTGTCAATTTCAACAGCAAATGGTGTGGAAAAAAGTTGAAAATGTGGTTCAAGTGCCTTGAAATCTTTAAACCGCACATCAAACTGTTTGTGTAAGTTAGAAATGATCTCTGCATATTCTTTCAAGGATTTGGGTTCAACTTTTCCTAAGGAATTCAGAGTTGAGAAATGGACCAAATTGCCAGCAGTCAGCTGTTTCCCCCATAAAGTAAGCTTGACTTTGAATGACTTAATACTGTCATACATCTGTGTTATCACCTGTTTTCTACCCTGAAGTTTCAAGTTCAGTGCATTCAGGTGATCAGTTACATCTGTTAGAAAAGCAAGGTTGCAGATAAAAGTGGAATCAGCAAGCTGTGGAACCTCCTTGTTTTTCATTTTCATGAAGGAATCAATCTCCTCTTTAAGTGCAAAAAAACGCTTCAAAACATTTCCACGACTCAGCCATCTAACTTGAGTGTGATACAGAAGTTCCCCATATTCACTGTCCATACTTGCTAGAAAAGAAGTTAACTGTCTGTGATTCAGCCCTCATGCACGTATAAAATTAACAGTTTTAACAACTACATCCATAACTTCTTTCATTTGTAGACTTTTACTACACAGGGCTTCTTGGTGCAAAATACAATGTATACTGGTGAAGCTAATTCCTGGTATATTGAGGCTGTTCAGTTTGGTCTTCAATAATCCAACCACACCAATGTTTTCAGAGCACATTGATGGCGCGCCGTCCGTAGCCAAAGATACGAGTTTGTTCCATGGCAGCGCAGCTTTTTCAATGCACTCTTCCAATCCTTGAAATATGTCACGTCCCGTTGTGGTACCCTTCAGTGGCATTAAGTCTAGCAATTCTTCAGTTATATTCAAATTGCAGTCCACACCTCTAATGAACACTGCACACTGTGCGGTATCTGATACATCTGTACTCTCATCAAGAACAATTGAAAATACTTCAAAGTCTTTTGCCATTTGAATCAATTGTTTTTGCACATTATCAGCTAAATCCGTTATCCTGCAGGCAACTGTATTTGCAGACAAGCTTATGCCTTCAAAAACTTTCTTCCTATCAGGACATAAAATTTCACTGGCCTTCATAAGACATTCTTTTATGAATAAGCCTTCTGTAAAAGGTCGCGATGATTTAGCTATCATTTCGCTTTATCACAAAACTTGCTCTTACTGAATCTTCGCTAGACTTGTTAATCCCTGAAAATAAATTTCTTTGCTTGGCAAATGCTGCTTTAAGTTGCTGAACTTTTTCCTCTCGGATTTTTCCGGTGAATGCATCATATTTTTCACGGTGCATCGTGTCATAGTGCCGACGACGTTATACTCCTTAGGAACAGCAATCGTTTGCTGACAAATAAGGCATTGAATTTTATCTTTTACCTCTGTGAAAAATATAAATTCTCCCATTTGTCTTGGAAAACTCTCTTTTCTTCCATGAGTGTTCTTTTTTTGACAAGTCATTTCAAGCAGTTTTAATAAATATATACACTAATTAATGCACCTAACTAAAAGGACAAAACACGCATTTAGATTTAGTGCCTAAGGCTATGGGAGGTAGTTTGGGTGGGGGAGGGGGTCTGGAGTACAGGCCCGGGGCGGGCGGGGGGGTGGGCGAGGGAGTCTGGCGTGCAGGCGCGGTGCTCGGTGCGGGCTCCAGGCTGCGGCAGGGGGTGGGGGTGCAGGCTTTGGGACGGAGTTTGGGGATAGGAGGGGGTGCAGGGGTGAGGGCTGTGGGGCTGAGGGTGAGGGGTTTGAGGCATTGGAGAGGCTCGGGGCATTGGAGAGGCTCAGGACTAGGGCAGAAGGGCAGGGGAAGGGCAGCCTGCCCTGGCCCTAGTGCAGGGGGGCGCTAGGACCCTGCGGCAGCAGGTGATGCCGGAAGCCGGCATAGCGGAGGAGTGGAGTCAGCGTGAGCTCCCGGGCAGGCTCCCGGGCGGTGAGGGGGCAGCAAGTGGGGGCCGGGAGACACTGGGGGGAGGCGCGTGGGGGCGGCAGGTGGGGCCAGGGGAGAGACCCGGCCCCAAACATTGGGGAGCAGCGCGCGGGGAGTTTAGGCACAGAAAATAACTTGGGGAGGGGGACGGGGGTGAGGGGAGTTTGGCGGCGACAGGAAGTAACTGGGGGAGCTCCGCGGGCCGCAGGGAAGAGCTCCGAGGGCCGCATGTTTGAGACCCCTGCTGTAAACAGTGCAACATTTTAATAACAGTACTGCAGGTATCTTAACATTTTTTACTCTTAGCTCCTTCCTCGTAAGTCTTAAGTTTTCTGAAGGAAGGGGGCTGTAATAGTAACATTCCAGAGATGGTTAAAAAGTATCAATATTGTGGCCTTCAGCAGCACAGTTGTTATGTGGGAGGGACTTCCTAGGCTCCTTCAAAGGATAAGTGAAATATAATGCTAGCCTTGCCTTTGACTTGCCAAGACATTCCAGTACTCACAGGGAAACCATTTTGCTGGTAGGGCAGGAGTGGCACTGCGGACATAGCAGAGACAGACAAAGAAGGGCCCTGGAGAGCTTTCAAGTTGCCATAGATTGAAAGAATCAGGAGCAGTTCTAGTTCCTTTAGGGCAAGGGACAATCCAGCCCGGGAGCGGGGTTGGGGACCGCTCCGCGCACATGTGCCGCAGCTCTGCACAGATCCCGGAAGTAGCGGCATGTCCCCCCTCTGGTTCCTACACATAGGGGCAGCCAGTGGGCTCTGCACGTTGCCCCTGCCCCAAGCGCCGCCCCCACAGCTCCCATTGGCCGGGAAGTGCAGGGGAAGTGCCTGTGGACGGGGCAGCACACAGCTGCCTGGCCACGCCTCTGTGTAGGAGCCAGAGTGGGGACATGCCGCTGCTTCTGGGAGCCGCTTCAGGTAAACGCCATCCGGAGCCTGCACCGCTGAGCCCCTCCCATTCCCCAAGCCCTGCCCCAGCCCTGATCCCCCTCCCACCCTCCAAACCCCTCAATCCCAGCCCAGAGCACCCTCCTTCACCCCAGAGCCCACACCTCCAGCCAGAGCCCTCACCCCCCTCCACACCCCTATCCCCTGATCTAGGGATAGCCCTCAGGCAAAAGTATTTTCAAAAGGTGACTGAATTATAAAAGTGAGGGGCAAAACACCCCAAAGTTTTCTCTCCCTATCCATCACTCTCTCTTTCACCTAAAAAAATAAAAGAAACAGCCTTTGGACTTTGGGAGCAGATCCTGTCTTAAGGACTTGATCAGCAGTGTCACTGAAACATATGATAAGGGATTTCATCTTGAACCAAGTCTAGTTTTAATACTAGGAAGCATTTTATCTTTACAGTATTTCTCTTGTGACTTTAATGCCTTATACTTGTACTCACTTAAAACCTATCTGCTTGTAGTTAAATAAACTTATTTTATTCTTTAATCAAAACTAATTCGGTATTGTCAACTCTAGTTAGGATAGTGAACTGTTGTATATTGATCCCCTTAGCAGGGCAACTGACCTAATATATCTGGACTGTCTGAATATTTTGGGGTGAAATCTAATATGGGGAGTGTGTTGGGATCACCCTGCAAGTGGTAACCAATGCTAGTAGAAGTCAGAGTGTAACTGATGTGTGGCTGGCAGGCTGCAGCTATACACACATGTTCAGGGTGTGAGCTGCATGCTGGAAGGTTGTTTGTGAGTGGCCCACGTGGGAGCTACAGCAGCAAATCTTTGTGAGGCACCCAGGTTTTCATGGCAGGGGTGATAGCCCCTCATTGGTCCGGATTGCATCGTGGAATGTCATACCCACATTGTTGTTGTTGGGGCATTTAGTGCACTGAATGAGGTACACCACATGTTGCGATAACAGATGCAAAACCTTTATAGGTATCTCCACTGCTACAATGACCAACATACCTTTTCAGGATCCATGGGTGCTACACCTGCCTATCACAACATATGGTATACATTCCAATAACAGCTATGTGGGTGAAACCAGACAATCACTATGTGCTTGAATGAACTCACACTGGATATCAAAACACCTTCACAAGATAAATCTGAGAGCATAAATTCACAACTTTGCTGAATACTAAAAATTATGGACTGAATAGAGACACTGGATTTATGGCTTTTTACAACAGTCTATAGCCCACTAACCCCTTCCTGCCCAGCTGCCCTTATTTTAATTTTTCCGCTTCTTTCCATTTCCCCCTATGACTGGAGAGGTGTTAACAGGCCACTTCACCTTGGTTATTCCTTGAAATATGTGTTAATTACTTATGCTAAACAATCTGTTCCACCTTGAGACTCTTGAGTATGGACTGGTGTATACTAGGAGCTTACAGCAGTATAGCTATGTCTCTCAGGAGTGTGAAAAATCCATGTGTTCAACATTTCTCTTAAGCCCAGTGTTGAGAACTTTGGCTGTGACAGTGCCATCTATTTTTTCACGATATAGTGCTCAAAACAGTCCACTACTGAGTTCCATTGCACATCTTGTGGGAGAGAGAGCTTGGTTCCTCCTACTTTTTTCAGAGCAGCTACTACAAAGTGGTTGTTATGGAAGTAATTTGCAATTTCAACAACATTAGCCTTTACTTCTGGAACACTGAAGTCTTTGGCTAGGAGGTGCATCAAGTGAGCACAGCAACTGTATGTTATTAGCTTGGGACTCTCTCCTAAATAATTTCTTCTCATCTTGGATACATTTGCAGCATTGTCTGTGACCAAGCTGCCTACTAGACATTTGAATATTTTTTTCACAGTTTGTTATAGCTTTTACTGCTACTTCTTGTAAGTATTCTGCTGTGTGCACATTTCCTGATGTATTAATTGTTTCTGTAAGGAAGACATTCCCTTCTTCTGTTGTCACACAAGCACATACAACAGCATCATTGTGGACATTGCTCCACCCATCAAGACACAGGTCAACAATTTTACCCTCTAGACCTTTTTGCACACTGCTCAATTTCTCTTTCATACACTTTATCCAGCAATTTGCCTGCGACATCTGCTCTGTTGGGTGGACTGTATCCTGGTCTTAATGACTGAACCATGTTAATGAAGTGTGGGTTCTCAATCCTACAGAAAGAAGAGTTTGTTGCATAAGCAAACCGGGCAATTTTTTCATCAATTACCCCTTTTTGTAATCTGCTGGTTCTTATCACAAACTTATTTATGGTTGTTTCTGGATGATAGAGATTTTTTTTTCTTGCTACAGGTGATCTACTGTGGCTATGTGATATACATGATGTGACTGAAACACTGTCATTGGCAGATAACTCTGAAACTATAGAAAATGATGGTGATCTTGAAGGTGGATAGTCTTCAGAATCCTGTGTTGAGGATGGATTTTCCTAAACGAAATAAGTCAATGCAGTTATTTCTCATTTAGTATTACTCATTGCATTCACTGACACTAGTACTACTTCGAAGGTGAAATTGTAAAAGGAAGATCTGCCTATTTCTGCATCTAAAATGATAGTACCATAGAGTAACAACTATATTCTTTGCTCAAACATGAGAATGCAAGAATAGTCCAGAAGGAAGACAGGCAGTCTTTAAGAAAGAAGTAGGAAATAAAAAAGTTTACCAACCTGAAGATCCTGAATGTTCAAACATGTTCCTTTCATCATCTTCAGCGCAGCTTCTTCCTGAGAAGGAACACTTCTCATGATGTTGTTTCATTCGGGCAATCAGGTCTTGCGTTTCTTTGTTGCACTGTTTGCATTTTGCACACATGCCTGTCTTACCCACAGGTAGAGGAACTTCATTAAAATATTCCCAAGCTGGGTCTCTTTTACAGCCTGCTGCCATTATAGGTTTTTCATTCTAGTGAGAGAATGGTATGGTAGATCTCAAATCAATGAAGGCTACACTCAGAAACTCAGAAGGCTACACTCAAGACTTCTGGAATATGCTGCTCAGTTTCACTTTTGTTTCTATTGCCTGTCCTTCCCTTCTCACATTTATCTCCAGACTTCTTCTCCTTGTCCAGATATAGTCCGCCCCCAACAATCTTTTATTCATTGAACTTTTTGAAACTTTGCACTTTTAGAGAGAAATAAGGGATTGACTCTGTGTACACAATTTTGCAGAGGGACAATAGGGTTGAAGTCTGTTGTTTCTCACCTCCATATATTATTTGTTTGTTTATTTTAAACCCCCTTTTTCCTGTTAATAAGGAGGGATAGCTCAGTGGTTTGCGCATTGGCCTGCTAAAGCCTGGGTTGTGAGTTCAATCCTTGAGGGGACCATTTAGGGCCTGGGGCAAAAATTGGCAATTGATCCTGCTTTGAGCAGGGGTTGGACTAGATGACCTCCTGAGGTCCCTTCCAACCCTGATATTCTATGATTCTATCTCTGGAGAGACAAATCCACAGTTTGAGAATTGCAAAACTCAGCATCTCTTATAGTGCTCAGTCTAGAAGTCCATTGGGAAGATAGAAAGGTTAACCTAAATAATCTATACAGAAGTTCCTGGAACCCCATAAGACTGGGTCCCTAATCCACTGGAACTCATTTACAAAACTTTTTTCTTAAATATTACATGAATATATTGTCTCATACAATAGAATTAGAATTTATAATCTCTATTCCATGAGGAGATATCTTTAAGCTATAATGTATTTTAATTAAAACTATCTTTAGATAGGTTTTTTCCTCAAAAAGCATTTTATCAAAAAAATTGGATTTAAATTAAAAAAAAAAATCTGAATTTATTTATTTATTTATTTATTTATTTATAATCATTGTTTTTTATCCACCCTGGAGCTGAGAAATGTTTTGGACTACATTTTTTTCAGGTTTATTACAAATAGCATAATGGAAAATATAATGGCGTGCACACGACTGATATTTAATAGGTCGGACAGTACTGTGCTACCATTGCTGGATAAATCAACATTTTTCATTTCCCACTTAACTTATGTTTTTTTGGCATGCTGTTCTGACTTTTTTTGTTGCATTTTATTGGTTCCAAAATATTGTAGGTAGTATATCCATATACCACCCCATTTACTACCCTGGAGAGGTGGAATTACATTCTTTTCTGTTCCTTGTCTGAAAAGAAACTGGCAGTTAGAAGTTGACATTGTTGGGACTCTTTAAGATCAAATGATTCACTGGAGGATCCTATATTGCTATTCAGCTTCTGAATCTTGTGTGTGATCACACTGTGTGATCATATTAGAATTCATTCCTTTGAGAGAGAATTCCAGGTAAGGCACTTTTCTTTTTGTCATGTATAAAATGATCGCTCTTTCTTTTTTAAGTTTTTTGTATTTGAAAAATATAATATAAATCTAATTTTTATTTATATAAAAAATAAAATATACTTGTGCAAAAAAGGGAACATCTGCCTTCTAAATGTTATTCAATGATAGTAGTTAAAAGGTTAACTAAAAGCTTAAGAAAGCTTTGAATTTTGAAATGTTTGTAACAGCTAGTAATCTGACTTACTGCAGACATTTTTGTCAAAGTTGAAAAAGTTAGAGCTAATTAATTTCTTGGGAGACATATGATGAAATTGTAGGTGTGATAACATATTTGAGTAACATATGGTCGTTATGGGGCACCTTTCTAATGACTGAGCACCAAGTTAAATATAGACTTCCCATTTTTTACTTCTTCTAATAGCAGTTCTTTGTTACTACACTTTTAACTACTCTTATTTTTGATTGTATGTGGAATTTAATTCCTTGTATTTTAATGGAAATATGAAAAAGTAAATATTAGTATGCTGTAATATTGCCATGCCTAGATAAGATTTGCCATGATTTTTCTGAAACACGTAGTTCAGCTTTCTTTGTCATACATCTGATTCTACTCTGAGTCGACTAGAACATTAATTAAAATCAATTGCATTTTGACCTTTTAAGTAAAACTTGATATTTGCTACTGAGTGTTTAGCTGTATCTTCTCTATAATAGTAATGACGATTCCTTTGGGAGATAGGGGGAAAATGCACATTGCTCCCCTCAATTTAAACAATATATTAAACCTTAATAAATGACTTTTATAAGAATATGTACTTAATAAAAACTAGATTAGAAATAATATTCGACTAAATTCTTATTCAGTCCCCAAAATTGTAGTAAATTGTATTTGTACAGAGATCTGCTTTGAGGTGGTAGGTTGGTGTGATATTCTTTTTACTTCAATCAGGAGCCAGTATGCAGATAGGCTGCTCATCCATCCATTCTGTAGTTGCTGTTGCAGCCCGTGTGTTAGTGGCCAGGCTGATTCTAGGAGCAGACAATCTGGGTGTTTGGGCATCAACTCCCAGGCGGCAGTGTAATGTTATGCTACTTGGCTTGAGTTGTTTTGCTCTGTTATTGTCTGGCTTCTTGTTTGTAGTTTAGTTGTTTCAGGGTAAGTGCAGGGACACCAAAAATGTCTTCTGCTCTGCTGGCAAAATATTTAAGGTCATGCCTGCTGTGGTCTCTGCAGAATCTTATGCAGCAGTTATGTGGGGAGTTAGGACAGTTAATCTGTGTAGTCCGCAGACATGCTGATTATGCTGCAGGCCCAGGCAGCCACAGATCCCACCTCTGCACTGCCACAGAGAGTTGCTCAAAAGTAGTGTTCTGAATGTGTAAGGAGTATAGATAAGGCTACGTTTATCTCACGGAGGTCATGGAAGTCACAGAATCTGTGACTTCCAGGGACCCCTGTGACATTCTCTGCTTCATCCTCAAGGGCTGCAGGACTCTGGACCTTGCAGCCAGCAGGGCCCTGGCAGGGTTCCAGTGACAGGTGATGACAGGGAAAGGGGGCCCCCTGCAAGGTTCCAGCAACAGATGACAGACTTCTGAGGGAGCCCTCCTCAGGGTTCCAGCAATGGGTGATAGCCTTGCGCGGAGGGAGGTGGATGCCTCAGGTAAGTGGCTGGGGGTGTCCCGTTTTCTCTTCGGGAAATGTGGTCACCCTGCAGCTTCCAGCTGCTGTGGGTGGAGGGGGAACCCCACAGCTCCCAGCCACCACAGTGGTGGGGGAAACCATAGAGCTGCAGCATCACAGACAGGTCATGGCTTCCGTGAATTTTTGTTTATCACCTGTGACTTTTGCTAAAAATAACCATGATGAAATCTTAGCTTTAAGTATAGAATTACCCCTGCTTGAATTTCAGTAGCTTGCTTCCCTGGCTCCAGAATTGTAATGATTCTGCTGTACTTCAGGAATTGTGAAACAAGGCTAGGAGTTATAGAAAGGTGATATTTGAACAGAGGGAACTGTTTTCTCTCATAATGAAAGGGAAACTGTTAAATGTCTGACCTAATTTTAAATTGTTGAAATTTGGAGTTAATGTCAAAAATTAAATGAAACAAAAAAGCCCATTCTTTCAATTTTTCTAAAAAAACTGGCTGTATTGCTGCAGGGCGAGTGACTAAAGGTCAGTGACAATGAGTGCCAACTTGATACATTGGTACATAAACATAAACAAGGAAGCAAACAATGTGTTTTACACAATAATGAGAAAAGGAAAAGTGGGAGAAAGTACTTAATACCATTGCTTCCTTTTCAGAGGAAAAGGACGGTGAAGGTCTTGCGGTAAATAGGACAAGGAGTAATTAGGGCATTGGATTCTGTGGTCAGCTGGATCTAAATTTTGCTGCAAATTGACTTATCAATTAAATTTCAGTGTCATAAATGGAGAAGTATTAAACAAGATTTTTATTAATTATAAAAATGAGCAATTAACTTCATTTTAATTTTAAAGAAGAGACCACTTTTTTAATGATTTCTTATTGATTTCATATATGAATGCTAGGATATCACAGAACTTAACATTGACAGTACTTTAAAATTGCACTGTAGAAGTCTGGGTCCAGTGCGGTAGGCCAAGGGCTAAGAGCTGAAGGGTTTGTATGCTGTGAGTAGAAGGAGTAATGACTGTTTTCTCACTTGAGTGATGGGAATGAGTTCAGGCTTTTCGTACATGGGAAAGAGAATCTGTCTGAGGTGCTAGAGAGAGAAAAGACAGTCTTACTACTGCCTGGGAGGGGGAAGTGGACTATTTGACAGGTAGAAGGGAATTACGAAGTTTTGTAACTGCAGGATTAGTGGAGATATAAAATATGATGATAAAACAGATGTTGGGAGTGCTGGTTTTATCAAGACAGGGGTGTTAGTATATTCTCTGCCCTCATTGGTTTGCTTTCTTACATAGTTAAATCTTTTATTTCCTTTGTTCTTCTCCCCTTAACATGTCTTAATAAGTCTTAACATGTTCCTTGCTTTGTGTGTGTGTAGTTCCCCGTATGACACTTCCTTTTTCTTCCTGCGATTCCTGTCAGACTCCTTGATCCAAGAAAGTATTCAAATCTTCACCAATGAAATACTAATGTACTACACTGTTTATTTTGCTCCTTTTAGAAGCTTTTGGGAATGCCCAGTTTTTTATGACTTATTCTGAGGAATGAATAGCAACAAGTGGTTTTTTTTTTTTTTAAATGAGTGCTAAGTTTACCATAGCCCTGTTTCCCAGACAAAAAAAACCCAACAGTGCAGAGTGTTGATCTGAGTGTTCCATTACCTTTTGGGAGTGTCGTTGAAGTGTTAAGCGCATAAGCATGGACAAAAGTATAAAGAATTTAAAATCCAGAATCACTTTGGCTTTTTAATTAAACCATTCTAAATTTTGTTTTATCTAGATACAAACAAATCATACAGAGTTAGCATAATCATAGACAAGGGAAGTAGGTTTTGCGGAAATGGATACTAATTTTGATCCAACAAGGAGATTTGTTATTACAGCTATGTAATTATTTTGCGCTATAATACTATTGATCGTTTATCTGCATTCTTGGGTTAAGGCCAAAAATCTTTTATCTCATTTTCTGTTTAGATTATTTTGTCTTTCCATATCATAAAGTAATTAAGTACCTGTTGACACTACATGTGGCGAGATGGGGGGGACGGTAAACATAGCTATTTAAAATCTAATACACTTGATAGAATGCACATATGAACCATTTGTCTGATTTCTTTTAGCTTTGTTGCTTAGAACTAGGTGTGTATAATTTTCGGAGGATTTGCATCTGAAATATCAGCAATAGTACACTTATCTTACTATGCATAAATAGTAGTGGCAGATGTGATGAGGTCAGTACTCTGATTATTCACATATATCTGCTTATTTATTCTCAAAAATCCCTTAAGCCCCGAAGGGACTGGTGATCAGGGAGGAGGGTGTGAGAGTGTGTGTATGTTAAAAGTCTAATTAAAAAAAAATAAGGGGGAAAAAAAAGCATTTTATGGCACATGATGAACTCTCGCATCTAAGCATTTTTGGATGCTTTCATAGCCATCTGTGGAGGGTGGATCATTGATTATGCATCAGCCAGATAAGAGACCATTTTGACACATTCCTTCCTTCCCCAAATATCTTACTGCTCCAAAACTGCCTGTTAAATTGATCAAACGATGAAAACAATAGTTTGAGGGGGCAATAGAAAGTGTATATTATATAGAAAACACACAGTATAAACATTGTTTCTGGTGACTATGTACATTATTATTTGTTGACCATATAAATCACAGAAGGGAACCATGAGTGATTCATACATCTAATAAAAAAAATCACGTAAAAAGTAGGATACTGTATGTAAAGTTTTGCTTCAGCTTCTAAAGTTTTAAAAATAATTTCAACATAACATTTTTAAGGTTTGATGTTCAGTGTACGTAATTTAGTCTTCATATATTGGGAAAGTCTAGTAAAAATTGCCATATACCCAAATTATTCATTTACTAAGCACATTTACTCAGTTAAAGTATAGGAGTAACAGAAAATTGTAAGTAAGTTCACTAAGAGTGCATGTAACCCATTTATTCATGTAATAAATGTGCAAAGACAGCGACAGATTATTTAAAAAAAACAAACAAACCTGCAAAACAAAGCAAACTCACAGCTCTCCTATAATTAGGAATGATAATAAAGCTTAAGGTAGTCAATTCTAAATTTATTTTCAATTGCTCATAATTTTGTCAGAAATGTTAATTTTATAGCTGAAACTCCGTTTGTCTCGTCCCAGTTCAACAATAAATTTTAATTTTTTTTAAAAATAAAAACAGGTTAGCTATCTTTAAGTTAATAGAAAATAAAAAATACCCCAAAGCCCAATTTTTTTTACTTTGTTTTATTTTCTAAACAAGATCTTGCAATTTGCAGTATTGAAATAATTCCAAACATCCAAATGTTAAAACATGAAACTTGGCATATGGTTGTTTTTATTGATGAATAATCGATTTCCTATGTTTGAAAAAAAATGATTAATGTGTTTGCAAGTTCTGTATAGCACATGTCCAGAACATAAATTAGCTTTTATATTCTACTGTTGTGTGTGCTGCATTCTACAGCAGCAGATGCAGTCTTGGAAAAAATGTAGAATTGTAGTAAATCAGTAAATATTGATTTACCTGAATATTTCCACATTGTGCAAGATAATCTGATGTATTACAGATGGTGCATGTGCTGTTACAATAACTGTTGGGTCTGCAAAATGCTTGGTTACTGATTCTAGTAGTGAGCAGTTGCACTTGCATTATAGTTGCCGTTGTGATTTCTGTCGTGGGAGTGACTTAAAAATAAATAAATAAAACATTTTAATATGACACTTCTCCAACAATTAGTGAATATTCAAAACCAGAAACACAAACTAAAAACAGTGTAAATAGTTATACAAAATGGGAAATTCAATATCAGAGATGTCATTTTGTAAAAGTAAAGTCCTAACTGCTTCTAGGGCATGTGCACGAAAGTCTTTTGTTACATGACCACATATGATTTCTTAAATACAGAGTATTTATGCATGTTTTGAATAGTGTGTATTAAATAAAGTCTGGGGCCACACACTGAATAAGAAGGCTAAAAATAAATATTGAGTAACTACCCATTCACTGAATGAGGGACCGTTCCTGTGGTAAAGATAGTATGTGATCAGTTTATTACACACAACAGAGCCAGGTTAAGGTTGCATAGACAACCTTAACTCTGGCATTTCCTAACTTTTGAGCGCTTGATTTTGCAACCTCAAGGGTTTTAATGTACGTTTTTTGGATTTAGTCTCCCAATTTTTTTAAAAAAATTATCATGTGGAACCATATCAACCCACAGTATGGATCAGCAACAGGGTTTGGACCTTTATATCCACAACATAGACTTCTGCCACTTGAGCTAACTGAGAACTGGTAACAGTAGAAGGTCTTTAGCTTCTGTGTGGGAATAATACACACACATTTTGCCAATGGATTTCACAGCTATTTGCTGACAGTGGAAGAATGTAAAGACTTGAGAACTCCTGGGCTCAATTCCAGGTTCTAGAGGAGAGTGTACTCTAGTGGTAATAGACCGGTTTGGTCCTGTTTCCCCAAACTGCCTCTGTCCCCCGCTGCCTTATCCCTTACCCCAAATCCTGTCCCCCTCTCCTCTCCACTTCTCCCCCATTACCTGCCTCTTGCTCGAGTCCTCCTCTGCTCCTATCCAACTCCCTTGCCCCCAGCTCCTACTTTCCACCTCCTCTGTTGCTATCTACCATTCGGTTCCAGTTCTTGGCCAGTTCCTCCTCTGTACCTTCCGATGCCCTTCCCCATATCCTCTGGTTCTTACCTCTGTCCTCTTATGCTCTTTTGAATCTCTCCATTCCATCATCTTTGTCTTCTGTACCTATCCATGGGGGTCCCATTTGGGATTTCAGTAGAGAGGCAACTTTCAGTGGGGCTCCAGGGCTATTTAGGCCCCTGTAAGCTGTTGGAATTTTTTGAAGGTCAAATTACAAAAAGCAGTTTATTTGGGGAGCATTTGTTATGATTTTCCTATGCCTCCCAGCAGTGCCCCATACCTCCTTACTCACCCCCAAATTAGCTGGCAGCACTCCCTACCCAGCATTCTCCCCCACCTGGCAGCATCTTCCCACCCCCCTAATTTCCCCAACCCCACCTGCACTGCTCCCCCACACCGTGCTGCCCCCAAATCACCTGGCAGCATGATCACTAAGCAGCTCTCCCTCCCTTCAATCACATGTCCATGGCCTGTGTCTGTAGTGAGAGATGTTGGGAGGGTGTGTGTGGGGGGGGAGTTCTCTGTTCCATGTCCTACTCCCTTCAGGTGTCTTGCTTCCTGCTCACCTTGATTTGGTGCTCCCTGCCACAGGTTCATAAGCTTTGGCAGGGGAAGTTCCCTCCAAATCAGAGCTTCGGTGACTGACAGCACCTCAGGCCAGTCATGGCTGTCATGTGAGTGTGGGGCTCTGAAGCAACCCTGGGATCTGTTGGGAGCACCAACTGCAGCCTGTCCTCTGTGCTCAGGTTGGAGGACATGTAGTTCACTTGCAATCCAGGGAATCTGGACTATAGCTTGGCCTTCAGCTTGGCTAAGGCTCCCCAGGATCACACAGGGGGCAGCAGCCCCCTGTCCATCTGAATGGTGCCCCTACTAGCCATTGTACCATTTTGGCTCCTGCTTCCCTTCTCCATTGCACCTATATATACCTACCAGGCCCTCTTCTTCCCTCTGCATCTGCTTCCCCCTGCCTTCCGGCTCTTGCAGTCCTGTTCCCCCACCTTATTCCTTGCTCCTCTGCATACCAGTCAGGCTGCTTGCTCCTTCTCTGTGCTGCCTGGGCACCACCAGTGGTGGTGGGTGGGGATTAATAGCAGAAGAGAAACACTCTCTTTGCTGTCGGTTCCTGTGCCTGGCACTACTGCAGCCCCTGATGGTAAACGCAATAGCAGGAAAAGTCCTGTTCAGCCCCTGCATCTCTGGAATAGAACATACTCAGTGTCAATTGCATTTTTGGAGAGTTTTCTTGCCAACTTGTTCAAGTGTTTACTGGGCTGTTGCAAAGTGAGATTTTTTTGGAGGTTTTTAACTTGGTCAAATTTGGGTGGATTTTCACTAGGATGGCAAGTGTATGACACCAAGGTGACTCCCCTTGCAGATTTCGTTTCAAAGTCACTAGAGATTTTCAACAAAGGTGTCATAAAAACTTTTTAACATGGTCAAAACCGTGCATCATTTTCTCATCTCATTCTCAAATATGGTTGACCGTTTTTAGTTGGGATTTTCATTAAAACATTCAACCTGAGGCAAACACTTGGCACAGAAAATTTCAGTCAAAACGCTTAACGTTTGGCTGTTTTATAAGCAACTGAAAGTAGGGTCTTATAATGCAAAGTGGTGACCAACCTTAATTATGAGTTGTACTACCAACATAAAAATATAAAAATATGTGCATTGGTTATCATGTCTCATTCCCTTAGTCACTTTTCAAAATGCACCTGAGAAGTTTGTAGTAAATATATATACGAGAACTAATGTCTTCATATAATTTAAGACCTTATAATGTGTATGTCCAAGAGGTAAAATTAAAATGGCATATGCACCCTTAATGCAGGTATTTCCTGATTCTTTGAGTTTTAACACAGTGATAAGATATTTAGAAAAGCTGGACAAGCACAAGTCCATGGGGCTGGATGTGCTGCATCCGAGGGTGCTAAAGGAGTTGGCCGATGAGATTGCAGAGCCATTGGCCATTATCTTTGAAAAATCATGGCGATTGGGGGAGGTCCCGGATGACTGGAAAAAAGCTAATGTAGTGCCCATCTTTAAAAAAGGGAAGAAGGAAGATCCAGGAAACTACAGGCCAGTCAGTCTCACCTCAGTCCCTGGAAAAATCATGGAACAGGTCCTCAAGGAATCAATTCTGAACCACTTAAAGTAGGGGAAAGTGATCAGGAACAGTCAGCATGGATTCACGAAGGGCAAGTCATGCCTGACTAACCTAATTGCCTTCTATGATGAGATAACCGGCTCTGTGGATGAGGGGAAAGCAGTGGATGTGCTATTTCTGGACTTTAGCAAAGCTTTTGATACAGTCTCCCACAGTATTCTTGCCAGCAAGTTAAAGAAGTCTGGGCTGGATGAATGGACGGTAAGGTGGATAGAAAACTGGCTAGATGGTCGGGCTCAACGGGTAGTGATCAATGGTTCCATGTCTAGTTGGCAGCCGGTATCAAGTGGAGTGCCCCAAGGGTCGGTGCTGGGGCTGGTTTTGTTCAATATCTTCATTAACGATCTGGAGGATGGTGTAGACTGCACCCTTAGCAAGTTTGCAGATGACACTAAACTGGGAGGAGTGGTTGATACGCTGGAGGGTAGGGATAGGATACAGAGGGACCTAGACAAATTAGAGGATTGGGCCAAAAGAAATCTGATGAGGTTCAACAAGGACAAGTGCAGAGTCCTGCATTTAGGACGGAAGAATCCCATGCACTGCTATAGACCAGGAACCGAATGGCTGGGCAGCAGTTCTGCAGAAAGGGACCTAGGGGTTACGGTGGACGAAAAGCTGGATATGAGTCAACAGTGTGCCCTTGTTGCCAAGAAGGCTAATGGCATTTTGGGTTGTATAAGTAGGGGCATTTCCAGCAGATTGAGGGATGTGATCATTCCCCTCTATTCAGCACTGGTGAGGCCTCATTTGGAGTACTGTGTCCAGTTTTGGGCCCCACACTACAAGAAGGATGTGGATAAATTGGAGAGAGTCCAGCGGAGGGCCACAAAAATGATTAGGGGGCTGGAGCACATGACTTATGAGGAGAGGCTGAGGGAACTGGGATTGTTTAGCCTGCAGAAGAGAAGAATGAGGGGGCATTTGATAGCTACTTTCAACTACATGAAAGGGGGTTCCAAAGAGGATGGATCTAGACTGTTCTCAGTGGTAGAAGATGACAGAACAAGGAGTAATGGTCTCAAGTTGCAGAGGGGGAGGTTTAGGTTGGAGATTAGGAAAAACATTTTCACTAGTAGGGTGGTGAAGCACTGGAATGGGTTACCTAGGGAGGTGGTGGAATCTCCTTCCTTAGAGGTTTTTAAGGTCAGGCTTGACAAAGCCCTGGCTGGGATGATTTAGTTGGGGATTGGTCCTGCTTTGAGCAGGGGGTTGGACTAGATGACCTCCTGAGGTCCCTTCCAACCCTGAGATTCTATGATTCTATGATTGCACAACTAGTGTGTTTTAATGGAATTTCAAAAGCTTTCTTAAAATATAGGTTAAATATTCTATAATATAGAATCATTTGGTTTGGCACTACCAGGATGCCCTGTTACATGCAAGGTGTACACTCTGAGTGAGGCAAAGGCTCCTGAGGATTACTGTTGTCTCATTAAGTGCTTGATTCAGCTTCCACTAAAATAATTGGAAAAACTTCCATTATTTTCAAAGAAAGTTAGATCAGACTCTGAGGGTTCACCTTGCTTAATGAGGTGACTGCTCCTGGGGTGTCATGCTTCAATCAATGCTTCCTGTAGAAGATTGCTTTGAATGAGGTATGGCTGCTCTTCAATACTCTTATTTTCTCATACAGAAATTAAGGGAAAAAGGAGAATTGAGTTTGGACAACATTAAAAAGTTCCCCTCTGTAAATTAAAGATTATTTTGATTTACTGGCTTGTGTTATGAAAAAATTAGGTTCAGTGTGCATGGAAATTAGATCTAAGATTTATAATGCATTTTATATAAGCATATTCACATTCACTTTTCAACATGTGTAACAGACAACCCCACACAACCCTCTCAACAGCCTTTTCATTCTTAAATACTATGAAGGCAATCTGATTGTTGCATTTACACAGAGAAATCAAAATGAAATTAAATCTACATAGTTATGTTCTCTTTCCTTTCTGGACTAAAATTGATGTACTAAATCTTAAAATTAATCTGTTAGATACAGCTCTAGAAAATATTGTGTAACCTGTGTTGAACAAAGAAACTAGGCAGTGGCTACTGTTTGGTTCTGGAACTTGACCACATATCAGAATTCCTGTTGTTGTTTTGTTCATGGGGGGAGGGTTAATTTGCTAATAAGTTCTCTCTTAGCAACTTATTAATAAAAAGGATCATTTAGAGAGATGATAAAGATGGGAAGATAGTAAAATGAGATTCAACTTTTAAAAAAATTCAGGCAAATACACATGGAGAGAAATTATATGAAATGGACATACTAAATTGGTGGAAGACATGAGGGAAGCAGTAATGCTGAAGGAGATCTATGATAGGTGATGGACAACAAATTAGACATGGTTTGCAATGGGATAAGCCTGCAAAAATGCAAATGCGGTTTTGGGTTGCATAAATAAAACAACCTGATTTAAGCATGTGGATAAAATTCCTGACTCTTTGTTGCTCTGATCCATCTGTACCTGGAACATTGTGTTCACTGTGTCCCCAACCCCTGACTGTGTCCCCTTCACCCCTAGCACCTGCACCCCCCTCCTGCATCCACCTGCGGAAACTGACCTAGAGTCATGGAGTTCCTGCTGTCATTGCTCCTCTCCCTCCCTCACAGTCCCCTCGGGGTGGGGGTGGGGTGTGGAGGATGACCTACCAAGCTGAGAGATGCTGTGGCTCAGCCCTGGCAAAAATTAAGCATTGGCTAGGTGGCTGGAGAGCACTTTCACCTCCTTCCTGTGCCCCTCACCTCTGCACCCCCTTCCTGTGCCTATATGGGAAATTGACCTGGTGTCATGGAGCGCTTGTTATTGCTCCTTGCTTCCCCCCTCACAGCCCCCTATAGAAGGATGACCTGCCAAGCCGAAAGGTGCCAAGCCCCCACAAAAATTAAGCACTGTAGCCCTGTGATAGTATTCCCCTGGCAGGCTTCCAAAGGGAGAACATGCAAAGAAACTGGGATTGCTGAGCTCTAAGTGTGATGACTTTATAAATTACAAGCTAAATAGGCAGCAGACTTTTTTATTTTATAGTTCTGTGTGTGATTTTGAGCATTAATGACTTGACATTTATTATTTTTAATGTAAAAAGCTATTTATTCTGATATCTGTGTATAATAAGATTGATGTTCAGAATAACAATAGCAATAATAATAATAATGTCCACATTTATTAAGCTGTATAGCTTTCTTATACAGTACATACACATACATGCACATAGACGCTCCTCCTGAGAGGCACTGTGAGATAGCATGATGCTGCGGGTGTGGATACAGGTAAGACGGAGTGTGGATTGCGGGTTGGATACAAGGTGCAGATCGGATGCGGATCCACATTTTTTTCATCTGCGTAGGGCTCTAGCTTTAATTACATTGGAATTGTCCCATGCAAAAGTTGTCCAGTTTTGGTCACACTTGTAAGTGACCCTCCCTTGGCCATGACTAGAGTTGGTTAGAAATTTTCATCAAAATGTTTTTCAGTGGAAAAATGCGGTTCTTGTTAGAATTGAAACATTTAAGAAAATGTCAATTTTGGTGAACATTCAAGCAGGGAAAAAATTGAAATCACAAAGTTTTCATATTGGAAAACTTATTTTTTTGGATTTTGAAATTTCATTTCAAATTTTATTTTTTCCTTTTATATTGTTTATTTTTACATTATTAACTAATATGTCCGTAGGAGCAGTGCGTTACTGCTGCTGATGTCATAATATGACATAGTAGTTGAAATGTTCTATTTTTAGTATATTTTTCAATTAAGAGCAGCTGTTTAGTACTGATTGAAATATTTTATCATTTGTTTTAGATCAAAGTGTCTCTTTTTTGTGTTGTAAGTTTGAAATAGTTTGACACAGTGCATATTATAGAATCATAGAAATGTAGGGCTGGAAGGGGCCTCAAGAAGCCATCAAGTCCAGCCCTATGCAGTGAGGCAGGACCAAATAAAACTAGACCATCCCTGACAGATATGTGTCCATCCTGTTCTAGAAAGCCTCCAGTGATTGGGTTTCTACAACTTCCATTGGAAACCTAGTTGCACTGATTTCTGCTGAAATGTTATGAAATAATGAAATAAAAAAAATAGAAATGAAAAATAAATAAATTGAAAATGAAATTTCAGAATTCTGAAACACAGTTTCCAAAACCTTATTTTTTCCAGAATTTAAGATTATCAGGACATTTTGAAAATATTTGTTTCAAATTGAACCAAAACCAAATTTCAAAATGTGAACAGGAAATTCTGAATTTTGAGCAGCTCTAGCCATGACTAGCCATAGTAGTAGTGCAAATCTTGACCGAGCGAATTAGTATTTTAGATAATCTACATCTGACTGACTTTAAAAAAGTATAATTTCTAAGTTTTTCTGTATTCCCTCTTGGTCATTCTTTGCTGGTTGAACCCAAGAGTGTTGATCTGCTTGTATCTATTGGTAACTCTAGGAAGATTAATATTACTTGTATGTGTCAGCTCTGTGGGTAGAGGGTTGTTTTTACAATTGGTATCAGCCAAAGAGATTCAGTGTAAAATTTGGGAGTATTATTTTTTACAGTGTAAAGTGGCATTGAATTCAGTAGTAAAACCATTCCAGTTATAAAAGTCCAGGTCCAGGTTTCTCACAAAACAATGTTCTCAAGGGTCACTCACTTTATTTTTACCATACCCTATTTTTTTCTGCAACTAATACATATAAGTGCTATGCAGAATCTTAATACAAATTGCCAGAAAACACATCTCATTCCTTTAAGTTGATCTTTCCAGAGTGAAAAAAAAAGGCTAGGAAAATATATTTTGTAGTAAGAAATTATGCATTTGACAAGCCATTTTGAAATACTTACTTCTCCCTTTCCCCCCAAGAATTGTTTAAGATCTTAAATTTAATTAAGGACAAATGGACTTTGTTGTTACAATAGCTGGGTGGATATGGGAATAATAGTTATTTAGGGGTTCCCCTCCTCTCAATGGAAGCATAGTTCAGTACAAAACTATACTACTGGCTGAGATCCCAGAGACCCTTTTAATGATTGTTTCTAAACTCACCATGGCAACTTGCAGTTGTTTCTTTCCTATGTTGTGGTACTTGCTTTTCTACTACAAAGAATTCTTCAGAGGCAGAACAGTTTTTCTTCATTCTAAAAATATTCATTAAGTTTTCTAATACCTTTTAAGAGGTCATCTCTATTATTTTTCAGTCATTTTAAGGGTTCTTTCCCCCTCCAATATGTGATTAATTTTATTGTCATTAATGATAAAAATGCTGCCAGGTGAGGCATGAGTTCCCTTTACAAAACCTGTGTTGACTGTTCCTCAACATACCATGTTCACCTGTGTGTCTAATAGTTCTGTTCTTTACTATAGTTTTCAATCAGTTTTCTTGGTACTGAAGTTAATCACTAGTCTTTTCCATTATTTAGAGGGAAAAACTGTCCTTAAAAGGTATCTGAAACTGTGTTAGAATGTATCTTGAGCTTAACCAGACTAACTGTAAGGAAGAATCAAGAGAGTGCACAGGAAATTGGAACCAGAAGTGTCACATCTTTGGGAGTTGGAGTTCTGAAAGAGGGGTGTCTTTAAGTATGGGGGCATCTGAACCATCAGTGTTGTGCCAAGAGGGGCTGGGCATCTGGACAGTTGGTTCCAACACTCTGAGGGGGATACCAGTCAGGTCTGCAGAATGAGTATGTTCCTATGGACCCAGAGATTGGGGCAATGGGTGGACTCTTTTTAGGATCCAGGAGCTTGAAACACCCTAGGGATCCAGAACATAGAAACTTGGATACCTCTCACAGCAGTTCTGCTTAAAGGCCAGGTGGGTGCACTTGCTAGGATTTGTGAGAAAAGGGAGAAAGGGTCAGTTATCTTCATTGCCTCCCAATGGCTGAAAGGATTGTGCTCAGCCGACTATGCTCATTTGGCTGCTCATATTTCCAAAATTGATTGGCCTACAAATTCTCTAATTTTTTTTGGTCTTGATAGAAAATGCCTTTCAGTGTGTGATCTTGAAGTGGGGATTGATGTTGGTTTAAATGGGAAATTACAAAACTATATTATAAGCAGCTTTATAATATAAATGTCATGGAGACAGGAAAAGGGTTAACTAGGGGTCTCTTTGAGCAGTAATATAAATAAAAGGTGCAAGATGGCTGGGGAGTGAGACTGGAGGCAGAAGAAGGAAGTGTTCTCACTCCCTGGCTAGGAAGCATAGAGATCCTGGAATGCCGTATCTGCGTGGGAAAGCTTTTCAACATAAGGTTGTGATCGTTTTTTTCCCCTGCCCTAAAGACAGGTATAATTTAATTGAAAGAGTGCATCTAAACTGCTTTGTCTAAAATGGCTTATGCTGCTACTTTTGTGAATCATAACATCTAGACAACACTATGCTTTTTTTAAATATGTGCACCATTTTGGATAGGTATCCCAGTGGGCAGTGATCCATTGCTAGGCTCAATACATATTATAGATTATTTATTATGATGGATTTGGTGTATGTACCAAAACCTGCTACAGTTCTGGGTCTTATGGAAAGAATTATGTGAGTTTGACCCTAACATCCCATAATTTATCAGGTTTTCTCTAGTCGGTTCCATTTTCACACTGTTTCAGTTTCCAAAAAGTTTTCATGCTGCTTTTTGACGGTATGGAGGAAAGCATTTGTGATCCTTACCACTGCTAATATGAACAGAGTATTCCATGTGGAATGGCAATTTCACAGGCAGGGGTGACCTTGAAGGAGATGGAAGATTACCCGTCACCATAACCACCAGGATGCTGTGTGGATTCTGGAGAAGGAGGAGGATGAAACCTGGCAGTTACTTCTGCATGATATTTTCCAGGACCTGCTTCACGCAATGGAATGCTTCTTCAGTGCTTGACCAACCACCATTGATTGGTAGGACAGGATATTGCTGCAGACATGAGTTGACCAGCAGTTGTTGTAGAATTTCAGGATATGGAAGGTCAGTTCACTGGAAATTTGTGCAGTGTTCACCCTGGAGCTGCATCATAGGCCTACCAACCTGAGTCCCCATCCACAAGGATATGTGGCTATCACCATTTGGAAACTGGCCACACCTGATTGCTACCTTTTTGTTAATAGCTAGTCAGTTGTATGTTGTCAAGAAGGTGCTCTTGCTATTGAGACGGTGCTGCTGCCACGGGTCATAAAGCTTGGCAGTATACAGGAGGTTGAATGCTTGGGGTTCCCAGATCGTATAGGGGCCATTGATGGGTTCTGCATTTCTGTAAATTATCTCCCCCACCTACCGCACCTCAGTGTTCATGAACAAAAAGGATTATTCCTCTATGGCAGGGGTGGGCAAACTTTTTGGCCTGAGGGCCACATCGGGGAATAGAAATTGCATGGCGGGCCATGAATGCTCACAAAATTGGGGTTGGGGTGCAGGCTCTGGCTGGGGGTGCAGGCTCTGGGGTGAGGCTGGGGATGAGGAATTTGGGATGTAGGAGGGTGATCTGGGCTGGGACCGAGGGGTTTGGAGGGGGATCAGGGCTGAGGCAGGGGTGCAGGTTCCAGCTGGGGTTGTGGGCTCTGGGGTGAGACTGGGGATGAGAGGACGCTCTGTGCTGGGATCAAGGGGTTTGGAGAGCGGGAGGAGGATCAGGGCTGGGGCAGAGGGTTAGGGCGTGGGGAGAGGCTCGAGTACAGGCTCCGAGCGGCACTTTCTCAAGTGGCTCCCGAAAGCAGTGGGCATGTCCCTTCTCTGGCTCAGAGGTGTGGAGCATCCCTCGATCCTCGGATTGGGGCCATGCCGCGGCTTCCGGGAGCTGCGGGGTCTGTCCCCCAACCCGGTGTCCCGGCTATAGCTTGCGGGCCAGTTTAAAACAGTTTGCTGGCAGGATCCGGCCCGTGGACCATAGTTTGCCCACCCCTGCTCTATTGTCATGCAAGTCCTCATTGATTGCCAATAAATTCTGTGATATTAATGTGAGGTAGTCTAGAATGGTCTGTGATGTCAGGATCTTTAGAAATTCACCCCCCATTTTATGCAATGAAAAATGGAACTTTTGCTCCCAAAATCACTGTGGTCAATAATGTTTTGGTTCCAGCTGTTTTGGGAGATTCAACTTTACCTCTTCTTCCCTGCCTTGATGATGCTTTTACTGGACACTTGGATAGGAAAAAAGGCTGTTCAAAGTTATTCTGCAGCTAATCAGGGTATAATTGGAGTGTGGATTTGGAAGACTGAAAGGAAGGTGGTAATATATCATGACAAGGTTTGGAGCCTTTTGAAAGAGATCTTTCTTGTGCTGTAGGTGATGTTTTGCAGAGCATCTGTGATCTCAAGGCAGAGATCCTCACTATTTGATTTGATACACAAGACAGTGCAAACTTAAAACCAACTAAATTGGGGCAAAAATAGTCAAACTGCAGAGTGACCACATTTGTATAGGTAGTCACCAAAATGTGTAGGTGGGATTGCAACTGTTCTTGTTGCCCTGAGGGATGGAATGGTATAGGAACTATCTGTTCCTTGCAGTTTGGGGAGTAAAGGGAGCTCCCGGTATCTCCTGTGTTCTCAGCAGGCTGCACTGTAGGGTTAGGTTTGGGTATTATAAGTGAGCACAGTGCAGCAGTGTTCTCCAGTTAACTTTTTGCTTGTGCATCATGTCTAACATTTTCCTGCATGTCTTTTCTTTCCAGGTGGTCTTTGCACCCCCTTGACAGTTTCTTGGGTTGTTCCCTGCACATCTTTCTCTTATTCTTGTTCTCCAGCATGAAATTCTTCCCTCCATTCCTCTGGGCCAGCGTTTTTCAAGGTTCATTGCACCGTGACCCCCTTCTGACTTGAAAAATTACTGCACGACCCCAGTGCCCTGTGTTATTCAGAATAGTTTTTTTTTAATGCATTACAAGGCCATATCAATGAAAAGTAGCCACTACATATTTTAATTCCCAATACAATCACAAGACAATCTTTATATCCAGTAGTAAAAAATAAATATGCACCTAATGTGAAGGGTGAGCTTGCATTGATGAACACAAATCCTTGAAGTGGGACTCTGTGTGATTGAGGTAAAGATGGAGGTCTTCTTCAGCAGTGAGACAGGACCTGTATTAGTTTTTCAGTAAAGTCAGTGCTGAAAAGCCGGCTTCACACAGGTAGGTAGATGTAAATGGCATGAGGGCTTTCAAAGCTGCAGATGACAGCTCAGGATATTCTTCTCGCACAGAAATCCAAAAGTTAGCAAGAGCTTGTTCAGAAAATCTCAGCATCAACGTCTCATCACAGGAAAGGTCCATTAGTGTTTCTTTCACTGTAAGTGACATAAGAGCACTTGCAGCTGCTTCTGCATTAAAGGGATTTCTAATCCACGCCTCTGTTTTCTGATCCTTTTCAAGGAAGTATGCCCAAAACTGCAGTTTAAGGCTTTTCAGGTTGTTGATGTTAATGGGTTGCAACTCACATTTTGGCAAGGCATTTTCATCCAAAAAGTCATCCAGTAAGAAAAACGCCTCAAAACTGCCATTGTCCATGTGAGCATACCACAAGGAAAGTTTCTTGATCCAAGTATCTATTTTCTCAGTGAGAGAAAAGACAGAAGCGTCTCGTACTTGAAGTGAGGTGTTGAACACATTTAGATGTTAAAAAACGTCTGCCAGGTAAGCCAGCAAAGCAAGCAGTTGGTTATCTGCAAACTTTTCAGGCAGGGGGTGAATTTTGTCAGAAAGAAAAATTCTCACTTCCTCTCTGAGCTCAAACAAATGATTGAGAACCTTTCCCCAAGACAATTTTATCACTGGTGGAATTCCGCACCATTGCGCATGCGCAGAATTTGTCCCCCGCTGATTTCTTTGCTTTCCTTAAAAAAATAAAAAAAATTAAAAAAAAAGGACTTTCTGATGGGGAAGCAAAGGGAAGCGACGAGTGATCATGCGACCATCCCTAGCAGTATGTTGTCATCAACCAACAAAGAGGTAAATCACTGTGGGGCAGGAGGTGGGACTGGGGAACACTTGGCTGGTGACTCCTACCCTGTGTTGGGCTCAGCTGCTAGTCCAGGCTGGTCTGAGGAAGACGGGACTTCCTCTTCGCCTGCATGGCATACGGGGCCTGGTCAGACCCACCCCCAGATTTCTCACCTGACTGCAGGAAGCTGTGCAAACTCCCTCCCCCGCCATCGCACCCATTGCTCCTTGTATAGGGAGCTGCTTCTCCATCTGTCCAATCCCCTATGCATCCAGACCCCATCATACCCAGACCCTCCCGCCGAGCCTCACCCAGACCCTCCTGCATTCAGAAACCCCTTGATGAGCCCCGCTCCCCCTGCAGCTACACCACTCCGACGAGCCACCAGCATCTCCACCCCATTGAGCCCCAACCAGTTTCACCTGGATCCTCACCCCACTGAGCCCCAAACTCAGACTCCCTGCCGAGCTCTATCTCCTCCCCACCCAGACGCTCCCGCTGAGCCTGAACCACTTTCACCTGGACCCCGTGCAGAGTCCCATTATCATTGCACCCAGAACCCCCCAACAAGCCACCTGTGCATCCAGATCCCCTCCCCACACTGAGCTGCCCGCACCTTGATTGCGCCTCCCCCCCTAGAACCCTCTCAGCCCACACCTGGATTCCCTCCCCCCCGCACTAAGCCCCTCCACACTTGGATCCTGCCTTACTGAGCCTGCCTGCACACACCTGGTGCACCTGGCATGGAAGGGCAGGGCCCTGAGGTGTTTTGGGTGCAGGCCCGGTCCTCGCACTGTGTCAGGGTTGGGTGCAGCCTCACCGATGTGTCTGTGTCTTGAGGGGCAGGGGGAGCTGCACAGTGATCTCCCACCTCTGTGCAGCCAGTGGCCTGTGCTCCCCAATGCCATGCTGGAGCCTCCACATTTATTTGACAAATAAAATTTGCAGAATGTGAAAATATTGTGTGCATAATTTTATTTTTTTTTGGTGCAGAATTTTTATGTTTTTGGCGCAGAATGTCCTAGAAGTAGAACTTCTGTGTGGTAAAGTAACTGATGGTGCTCAGCTCCCATCTCATCACACAAAACTCCAAACAAATGTACACTTCGTATAGTCAACTTCATCAAGAGTAGCACAAGAACAGCTTCATCGAGAACTTGTTTTAGAACGGGTGGCATTTTTTATTTTTATTTTTTTATTTTTTTTTGCAACTAGGGCTTGCCTGTGTATAGTACAGTGAGTCCAAACTGCTTGTGATGCAATAGCCTGCACTCGGGTGACTAGCCTGCTGTTTTTTCCAGTCATTGCACGAGCACCGTCACTGCAAGTTCCTACACAGCGCTGACATTCCAAGCCAGAATCGGAGACAAAAGCATCCAAAAATGAAAAGAGCTATTCCCCTGTAGCACACCGTGGTAATGGTCTGCCAAACAAAAATTCCTCTTGGAGTTTTTTATCATTCTCAAATTTTACGTATGTCCATATCTGAGCGGCACCCGACACATTTGTTGTTTCATCAAGCTGAATGAAAAAAAAAAAAGGTACTTCGCTTGATTTTGGCAATCACTTGTTAAGTCATGTCATTTGTCATAATGCGAATGCGCCTGGCAATAGTATTGTTAGAGATGGGAATCGAATCAAGTTGAGTTAATGCACCTTGCCCCACTATAATCGAAAACACTTTCATGGCACATAGTAGAAAAAAGTTTCTTCAATAGTGTGTGATATCCCAGTTTTACTATCCATTATGACACAGCAAAAGATGCCTCAAGGGCTTTCTCATTTGCTTTGGCTGCCATTCTCAGTATTGTTTTCTGGGCCTTTAGCACTCCCAGCTTTCACTGAAAAAAGTCAAGTGGTTTTGTTTGAAGAGAACTGTGCCATATCTGCAAGTGCCACAACATTTTACATGGTTTTAAGCACTCCTTTGCCAGAATTTCGCCACATACCACACACCGTGTTCATGGATCTTCCTGAAAAACAGTCCATGTAAATCCATATTCCAAATATTATGGATCATATTTGCGGTTTCTTGGCTTTTAACTGCTGTTTGAATCCTCATGCGCCCTTCTTCTGTTGCACGTGGCAATTGACTCCTTTTCACTACACCCCTTTCCTTCACTTTTCTTCAGAAAACGGTCCATTGTTAAAATTACTTATACAGCAACTTTTCAAAATGGTTTCAACACAACATGTGCTGAGACAGGCTGTCAAGTAAACACAGGTGCCTGAGTACAGGAAGTACCTCCGTACAGGAACTGGTGCAGGGGGCCTGCAGCTGGTGGAAAGCCGGGCAATCGCAGGACCGCAGGCACAAGGGGCGATGCTAAACTAAACTGCTTGGGCTTGAAGTCCTGCCGAGGGGGCCTTAGGTGCAGGCTTCAACCCTGAGGCCTCTGCAGAGCTGTGGGCTGGGTCTTCAGCTGCCTCTGGATATGCGGGCTGGCTGGGGCTTCAGCCCTCAACCCCCAGGGGAGCTTCAGGCTGGCTGGGGCTTCAGTCCCCGACCCCCCAGCCACTCAGAGTGGCAGGCTGGCTGGGGCTTCAGCCCTCAGCTCCCAGCCATGGTAGCTGCTGGCAGAGAGGCACACTGGCTGGACCTTCAGCCTCCAGCCGCTGCAGCTGCCAGCGGAGTGGCGGGCTGGCTGGGGCTTCAGCCTCCCTTTGCCCATGGACCTCCTGGCAACCCCCATCAAAAATGGGGACCCACA